>NW_012267221.1:27709471-27896139 GCF_000151885.1 Dipodomys ordii
AAAAAAAAGAATATCATAGAATACCTCTTTGTTCTATGGTCAGCCTCTCTCTCTCTCTCTCTCTCTCTCTCTCTCTCTCTCTCTCCTCTCTCTCGTGGCTATACTAGGGTTTAAACTCAGTGCCTCATGTTTCCTAAGCAGTTGCTCTTACCACTAAGCCATGCCTCCAGCCTGATTTTTGCCGGCTACTTTTCAGATAGGTGTACCTTTGATTCACCTATGTTAGGTTTCTTGGTATGTAGGATAACAGTCATGTTACACTGCATCTTGCTTTTTAGAGAAAGAGTTTCTAGAACATTTTTTTCTGCCATTCCCAGCCTTAGACTGCCATCCCAATATCCTCAGCCGTCTAAGTAGCTGGTATGAGAGGCCTGAGCCACCAGTACCTGGTTGGCTTGCACCTTAAGCGTATGGAACACTGACTTTCAGTTACTTGTAACTTAGAGCTATAGGTTATACTGTGAAAAACTGAGATTACCCCAAGACTTACACAATGAGAATTTTCCTTATACATGTGCTATGATTGTTTTTCCAAGATATTTGGAAAAGAAAGAGACCTTTTCAAATCTACAGGATTCTTAGCTAGGTCTACCATTGAGGACTCTTCAAGGAAGCACAAAAGAATGGGTTGGCTTCCTCCTGGGAGTCATACTCTATCCAGTTCTAGTCTAAGCCATTCCACTGATACTGAATCTTTAATTTCATGTGGACTTTTCTTCCAAGTAGGGAAAGGGGGATGGAGAATCACCTTTTATGAACCAGAGATATACTTGAAGATATCTAAAGGTACTACAATACTACCTACATTTCATTACGAAGAGAATTTGTAATGTAGCTCACTTCTTTCCCTCTAAAGCATATCAATATTAGTACTTTCTTAGGACATATTTATAGATCTATAGGCTTAGATAGAATGTTGAATTTTAGCAGAGAATCTAGTGGTGTCTTTATTCACTGAAGAGATTTCTCAATGAAATGAAGTTGGATATTTGAGTCCTTAAATGATAATGAACCAGCATTGTGTGTGTTGAAACGTCTGAATAAGTGAGTCTGATCACAGATACAACAGAGTTGTTTATTCCATATAAAAAACAGGAAATGCTTTGTCGCCAGTGTTTCAGACTCATAATTTCTAGAAAATAATGAGGTAATATGTTTCCTCATTCACTTTAAAACTGTGATTAAGGACACATTAGTAACCTATGAAATCCATTTAATGGGTTATCACTTGAAGTTTTAAACAAAAAACTAGAAACAATCAAAATCTATCACACATAGTAAGGGTAATATTATTTTATAAAACATTTGTCTCAGATATGTGTGTGTGCACATCTAAATGTGTACAGGGTTATAATATAAAATATATTTCTTCTTTGTGGTAAAAATATATCTGACAAAAACTGCTTAGAGATATGAGATACTTGTATGTATGTATGTATGCATATATACACACATATAAGAATACATGTATATATAATTTATTCCTTTGTGTAGCCAAGAAAGTATATATTTACTCTATGCTGATGTAATGTTGCTGAATCTTTTTTAAATTATATTTTTATTATTTTTTAAGTAGTTGCAAAAAAGGCCTACCATTCCATACTTAATCTTGTGTTCAGATCAAAAGATACACTTTACTAAGTACCAGTGTCTTAAATTTGTAATCCTAGCTACTCAGGAGGCTGAGATCTGAGGGTTGTGGCTCAAAGTCAGATGAGGAAGGAAAATCTATGAGACACTTATCTCCAATTAACCACCAAAAAGTTGAAAATGGAGATGTGTCCCAAGTGGTAGAGAGGTAGTCTTGAGCAAAAAGCTCAGGGACAACACCCAGGACTGGCGTGTGCGCGCGTGAGCGCGCGCGCGCGCACACACACACACACACACACACACACACCCCAATAATACAACCAGAGGATGATCATTGAGTTACTGAATTGGTGTTATTACTTAGTAGCTTGATAAGCAATCTGTGAATGATAATGCCTCATCAAGACTCTAGCTTATTTGGTAGAAATTATCTTATCTGCATCATTTACCTTCATATTCTATGATTTCTGCTTGTTCTTCTTCCTCCTCTCTTTCCTCTTCTCTATAAACAGAAATGGATACTCTTTCCTCTTCTTGGGAATAACTCCATTCCTCCTCTGTGGGTATGTTAAGAGATAAGATTGGGCTGGGCATCAGTTCTCACTCCTGTAATCCTGGCTTCTCAGTAGGCTAAGATTTGGATCATGATTCAAAGCCAGTGCAGGCAGGAATATCCAAGAAATGCTTACCTCCAATTAACCACCAAAGAAGGAGTGCCTAGGCCCTGAATTCAAGCCCCAGGTCTAGCACGGGCACAAAAAGTGGTAAGATTGAGGCAAGCACCAATGGCTCATGCCTTTAATTGTAGTTACTCAGGAGGCTGAGTTCTGAGGATCACTGTTCCAGCCAGCTTGGGCAGGAAAGTCTATGAGGCTCTTATCTCCAATAAACTACTCAGAAAAACAATAACAATAAAGACAGACCTCTGTGTCCAGATCTTGGGGTTCATTTCCCTTAGCACCATATTACAAAGTCATATGTACATATGGCTTTTGAGCTTTTCAGCTCATCTGATAAGATTGTCTTATACCTATACTAATCATTGCAAATAAGGGAAACCATGGGACCTAAATTTATTTGGATCTGGCTTACTTCACTTAATACGATTTTTCCAAATCTTTCCATTTCTTAACAAATGGACAGTATTGTTCTTTCTCATCTACTGAGGGGCATCTGGATTGGTTCTATATCTTAACTATGGTGAATAATGCTAAGATAAATATAGTTGTGCTGGTAGCTTTAGTATGGTCTTGTTTGTGATCATTTGGGCAAATGCCCAAAAGTGGGATTGCTGGGTCATAGGGGAACTTCTGTGTAGTCTTTTGAGGAACCTCCATACTGTTTTCCAGAGAGGTTGGGCAAGTTTACACTTCCACCAACAGTGCAATAGGGTTCCCTTTTGGCCACATCCCCTCCAGCATCTGTCGTTATTAGATTTTTTGATTATAGCCATTCTAACTGGGGTGAGGTGGAATCTCAATGTTGTTTGATTTGCATTTCTTTTATGACTAGAGAGGTTGAGCATTTCTTCATGTGTCTATTGGCCATTCTTACTTCCTCTATCCCCTGTTGTCACTGTACTTGACTTTGGTACTCTGCATCTTGTATATACATTTGTCTAATCTGGGAAGGGAAAGGGGAACCACAAAATGCTGAAACAAGGATACAAGATGACCCATTGCAACAAGGACACCTACAGGACAGTATATTGGAAACAAACTTTACAACTTCGAGGGGGGGATGGGGAGGAGTGTGGGAGGGAGGGGAGGGACAGGATAGTGGGACAACAAGGGAAGGGGTAACACTGATGAACATGTAATGTACTCATTGCCTTACTCATGTAACTGTAAGCACTCTGTACTGCATCTTTACAATAAAGTAAAACTTTAAAAAAAAGCCAGATGTGGTGCTATGGATCAAGTGGTAGAGTGCTAGCCTCGTGCAAAAGAAGTTCAGGGACCAGAGTTTAAGCTCCAGGACAAGGTGGGGAAAAGGGTAAGATTGGATTTAGATTCAACGTGCTGAAATGTTGATCATGGTCTTGCATTTACTGCAGATGCCGACTATCTGCTTCTGGCATAATATGTCTTCTGAGTAAGAAGAAGAGAGCTGATTGAAGATGAGGGTTGTGCAGCCTAAGACTGAGAGGGACATTCTCATTACATCCCAGTGGACCAATTTCCAAAGCAATTGTATATTTAGCATCTTATTCATTTTCTTAGAGCGACTCAAGATCAATGTAGGCAAAAGACCATTGCAGAAGGCTACACAGGTAGACACGCTCCAATACCAACACAAAGGGAAATAACAGATAAGGACAAGGGACAAGAAAAACAATTACATCGAAAGAAGAAGAGTCTTTGTGGAAACCCCAACTCATATTCCTCCCCTCACTTCTAGGTCTGTACCTTCGTGTCGCATGACTTCCACTCTCTGAGGAACGGCAACAGAGAACTTTTCTTCATGAAGTCTTTTTTCTTCTACGACAGTTTTCTTAGAAACTTCAGCTTTAAGGAAAGTATTAAAGTTGAAGTTTTAAAAGGAAGAATTTTAACCAGTCTCTTTCTCTTTCAAGTTGGGGAAGATTTACATAGCCTATAACTTTCACCAGTGGAATGGTAAAAGACATGGTCTGTCACAAGTGTATATATATATATATATATATATATATATATATATGTATGTATGTATGTATATATATGCATGCCCACAAAAATATCTCAGAAGCAAGACAAAGGGTTTAATACAAGGAGACACTGGACAAAGAAAGAAAGAAATCATATACTAAAAGATGACTGTCAGAGGACAGAGACAAATCCTACCTCTGGGAGGAGGAGCTTTCTTAGCCACAGGAACTGGCACTGCAACTTTCTCCTCTGGGACAGGTTTCTTAGGTGGAGCTGGCATTTTAAAAAAATAGTATGCACATTCAGAGATTCAGTGTTTTCTCACTGAAGCCAAGCACTGAACACAAATATACACCATAAGGCATTCACATTACAAGCCTAACAACTTCCTTACACATAGTCATTATACAAAGACAGTTTTTGGAAAGATGGAAGGACAATACCTTTTGGTGGTGGAGCTTCTTCCTCTCTCTGAGGAACTGGTCTTTTTTCCTCAGGAACTTTCTTCTTTGGTATTTCTGGCACTTAAAGAACAGTGTGTGATTTTTAAATTGCATCCCCCCAAAACACAAAACAAATGAGAAACAAGACTGACAAGGCTATTAAAGATGACATGCAATGAAAGAGTCTTGAAGGAAAGACAAGGTTATTTCATGGAGATGGGATTAAGTACCTGCTGCTGGTGGTGATTCCTCTCTCTGAGTAATGACGGTTATTTTTTCTTCTGTGACAACTCTCTTCTGTACTTCAGCAACTTGAAAAGACATTTTTTAAATAAATGACTTTATCATTTCCAAAGTGGCTAATACATAGTTACTTTGTAAGAAAATAGACAAGTAGACCAACACTTGGGTTGAAGTCTCTCACACCATAAAACATTCATTTTGAATAAAAACAAACTCAACAGATGAACAGAAAACATTTTGCACTCAAGACATAAACATGGGACTTGCTTAATAAGCAAGTCACCCTACCTTTTGCTGGGGGTGCTTCCTTTTTCTTTGCCACGGGAACAGAAATCTTTTCTTCAGGGGCAGGTTTCTTTGCCATCTCTGGGACTTAAAGTTTTAAAATAATATGTTAATTCATACATATTTCACTTCAACGAATGGATCCAGGCATATCCACAAATCTTTATGTGTTATCTGTAATGTTATAGATTACCTATGCATCAGCAAAATAATTCAAAACATTTGCAATGTTATGAAGGTTACAGTAAAATCAGTGCCACAAATAGTGTTTTAGAGTCATTTAGATAAAAAGATGTATATGTATAGAAAGATATGGATATAATTTACTGTTAGTATGTATTTGATAAATATGTATGTAATGTTGATATGTATCTGATGAAAACAAGTAGCGCTTTACAAACAATATATATAGAGAGTACGGATGGGCATTATATTCATAATGACAATGGATTTAAGACTCTTACCCAGGTACTACAAAGTAATAGAAAAGTTGTAACCCCTTTTTTTATTCATTCTGGGTTTTTTTGTTTTAACTTTTATTGCCTGCACTGTAGGCAACACTCAGGAAGCAATTATTTTAGAGCAGAGGTTTCAATATGATCAAAGACTTTGGGGAGTTTTGTGTGTAAAATTTAGTGAGTATAGCTGGGTGCTCGTGGCTCATGCCTGTAATCCTAGCCATTCAGGAGGTTGAGATCTGAGGATCATAGTTCAAAGCCAGCCAGGGCAGGAAAGTCTGTGAAATTTTTACCTCCAATAAACCACCAGAAAACCAGAAGTGGTGCTATGGCTCAAGTGTTAGAGCTCTAGCCTTGAGCTGTAGAGCTGAGGGACAATGTCCAGGCCCAGAGTTCAAGCCCCATGATGGACAAAAAAAGTGAGTATATACAAATATACTTTTCTCTAATAGACTGTATAGTTTCTTCAGTACTATAGTTTGAAATCAGGACTACAGGCTCCCTGATTTAGTGCCCTATCAATTGAGCCAAGCTCCAAGACCGTTTTTTCTTTTGGTTTGTTTTTTTATTTAAGATCTTCTACTAGCTTTGTCCAGGTCAGTCTCAGACTGCAATCTTGTCTCTACCTTTTGAGTAGCTGGGATTTTAGATACATCACTCTCCTTATCCTAAGGGTCTACAATTTCAAACAAGTTCTCTTGCCCTAAAACTGTTCATAGATTTATCTATGATGGGGTTCATTTGTTAATTGGAAGATGAATTTTAACCCTATTCATTACTGGAAATAACTGGACTCATTCAGCAATAGATATTGGTAGCTTTGTAAACCCAGGAATCTATATGTTTATACCTGTAGTACTTTGTATAATTAAGTAGGTATACATTTGTACACATATATATGTGCAAATATATATATATATATTTCACACATATATCATGTTGTTTTCGTAAGTAGCATCTATATATATGCACATGCTACTATGTTTTTTTACTTTCATTAGCAAGTGAAATACCTGTTTCTTCTTTGGAGGTTACAAAGTCTATTTGAAATGGCATTGGCTTGATGAATATGACCTTCATATTTAAGGGTTATATAATAAAAAGATAATTTTTCAATCATTTGATAGAAAAAAATGGTCCATAGTTCTGAAAGAGCCAAGTTTTAGGAGGGAGAAGCAGATTTGTTTCAGAAAGAAAATTAAAAATATTGGAAAGTCAGGCAAAGGTAGCATTATTCAGAACTAAGTTTTCGGCAAGACAGAAATGCTCTAAATTAGATGATATTGAACTCTTGCTGATTCCCTGAAGCTTTATTCCTTAGTAATGTTTTTTTTTTCTCACAACTGAACAACAACAACAACAAAAGCAAGGAATTACTGAAATAACTCAGCAGCACATCCAAAATGAAACTAGCTAATCTTACAATTGCATTATCAATGGAAATATGTAATTCAATTAATGTCTCAAGAAATTTGATGAAAATAAATGTAAGAACTCTCAATGTTCCCCATTACTGAAGACTTGCCACTATTGACTTGAAAGAAGTATGGCAGTTTCTCTAGTTGCATTCACTTCTGCCAACCATTCTTCAGCTGTTCTTATCTGCCTTCCTCGTTTCACAACCTATCACTGTTTTTATGAAGAATGTACATACGTATAGGACAAGTAAATGTTTTTTGTTCTTCCTAGAAAAATGCCTTGCAGAAGACAAGTTTTACAAATCTTTCTCTAAGAGAGGGAAGATATTAAAAATTTAAGATACCAGTTTGACACAGCTGCTTCTTTTGGTAATAATGCTGTTCAGTTTTGAAGTATATAATATATAATAATGCTGTTCAGTGTTGCCTTAGGAATATTCAGCACTATTCATAATGCATTTCAGGAGGACAGACCCAAAGAGGACGAACATGGAAAACATAAGGAACATCTAAGAGATAGCAAAGTGCAGATGAAGACCGTGTGAAGCAAAGAGCTGGCAAAGGGTCTCCCCATTGTCAGTGCTGTGTACCTTTTGGGGGAGCTGTAGGTTCTTTCTTTGTGGGTACAGGAACTGGCTTTTTCTCTTCCGGAACAGGTTTCTTGGGAACTTCAGGAACTTTAAAGATATCGTTGTTGAAACAATGTTGAATATTTTAGTCTCCTTCTGAGATACTTAAGATTACATTAAAGTATCACACCTCAGTAAGAGTTTAAGAATTAAAAAGTAATTTCATATACTCTACTTGGGATAGAAAGGAATGCTAAAAAACACAACACCACAGTGTAGACATTACACATATTACAAGAAGCAGATCAAGACCCAGGGAGGATAATCAGCTATGAAAAACTGCTCCTGCTATTCATGCAACACATTACTACAAATTAGTGAGATCAATACACATAGAATTAAATATACTACAGATGATTTACTAATACTGTTTTGAAGACACATAAACTATAGAGGCACGAAGATGGAAGCTAAGAGCTATCTTTTCAACAGCATGATTCTACCTTTGACTGATGGGGGCTCCACCTTTTTAGGAATGGGAACAGGAACCTTTTCTTCTGGAACTGCTTTCTTAGGCGGCTCGGGGACTTTAAAAGAAACATATCACTTTTTTGAGAAACTGTGCATTTTGGTAAGTCATACATTCTTGTAAGACTTAGAAATAAAGAATAGACATTCCCCTTTTTTGCCAATGGAATACAAGAAAATTATGTGTTAGAATACATGGTAAGTGGAGATGCCTGGATGGCTAATTAGAAAGCTGATAACCACACCAGTCTCTTGAACGGCAGGAGAGTCTACTTTCTCAGGAACAAGAGTTGGGAACACCCCTTCCTCAGAGGCGCCAGAAGCTGCTTTTTTGGATGTTTTGATGAACATAAGTCATTTTGAAGATGGTGTTTTAACAATTTTACTTTATCTTAATATAACTTAATTCAGACTGATTCAATTCTTTTTTTAAATTTTTGCAGCATTTCTTTATTGAGTTGGTTGCTTAATTCTCCTGATAAGGCACTGGAGTGCATGATAATAATCACATTCTATTATATAAAATATTTTTAAAAATAGTAAATGTTTACATTTACAATTTAGTTTAGAGAGACAGAATGGAGCCTTGGTCTATAGCAGTTGCTATAACATTCTGCAATGATGTAAATGCTGTCATTGTGCTACCAGTATGACTTCATTGTCTTGGACTTGGAAAAAGATGTATATATACTATTTTTTTTAACCACATAGACAATAGACGTAAACCACCTCAAACACCTGTGATGATAAAATGTAGAAAAATAGGAATGGTTTGAGTATTTAATAATGTGTTTTAAATATAATTTACTTACTTATGAATTTATACAATTTAAGTCTGTGCGTGTGAGCTAGTACTGGGGCTTGAACTCAGGGCTCACATTCTTGCTTGACTTTTTTGCCCAAAGGCTGGTGTTCTACTGTTTAGCCACACTGTGGCTTCTAGTTTTTTTGCTGGTTAATTGGAGACAAGAGACTCGTGGGCTTTCCTGTCTGGGCCAGGTTTGAACCATCATTCTCAGATTTCAGCCTCCTAGTAGCTAGGATTATAGGTGTGAGACACCAACATCCAGCAAATTTAACTTTAATAAATTAAGTTTTAAATTATTAAGTTTAACTTCAATAATGAAATTCTTGAAAATGTAACCATAGGTTCTGGTGAGCTGGTATGAAGTGGCTCCAGGACACTGTGTCGTTAGTACAATTTAAAAAATGATTTTAAAATTTAGAATGGATTACCAATACCTTTAGGTGGTGGCTCAATCTTTTTGGAAACAGCAACATGAATTTTCTCTTCAGTCACAGTTTTCTTTTGTACTTCAGGGACTTAAAAAAATGTACATTTCAATTACTGATAAGGATTGCTGTTGGTAGCCATTATAATTTACAAAACTATTGGAATTAATCAGAGACAAACATGAAATGAAGTGATGACAGAGAATGAATTACAAGGAGACAGAAATGTATACATGATCACACACTGGATAAGAAGGGGGATAAACATTTATATACAATTTTCCATTTGAGCCCCAAGTTCAAATTTGCCTTATACCTGTGACTGACACTTCCTCCTCTGTGTGTGAAGCAAAGAACATCTTTTCTTCTGAAATAACCATCTTCTTTGTGTGCACAGCTGGTACTTTAAAGAGAGCATTTCACATTAGTATTTCTTCTTCTAGGAGAAGACATCAAATGAGACACACAGACAGCACACTGAAAGTCTTTAGACACAGATTGAATAGGTTAATGTCATAGTTTGAGAGCAGATTTAGTATTGACAAGGAAACAAATCATATTTTGATCTATATGGACTAACAACACATGCAGTCTTTATAAATTACTGTTAAATCAGAATCAAATAGACACAACTTCTTCACACATAATGTGGTATTTTTCCAAATCCTCTAGGATCGCATCATATAAAATAAAGGATGGAAAATAAATTATGCAATAGAATTCATTGCATGGTAATGTTAGAAAACTACTCATTCCATATGAAGCCTCCTTAAATAAATAATTTGTAAGCAAAGCTAAAAAAGAGAATATTATTATGTGCTTTTAATTATACTTATGCATAACTCCACATAAAACTGGTATCATATAAATGTGTTATTTTGGTAGTGATCTGTGAAGCATTTATTAATATATCTACAGCTATCCATATGTATAAATATTATTTAAAATCTATATCTGAAAGACAAAGATATATACCTTTCACTTCAATAATTTCTTCCTGTACAGGAGTCCGGGAAGGTTTTTGTGGAACAATCTTCTTAGAAACTTCAGGTACTTTAAAAATATGTACAAATATATTTGTATTGTAAAGGATATTACTTTTCACAAATGTTAGAGATAGTTTAGATGACTATAAAAACAAATATGAGTATATGTCAGAAAACAGATTACTGTGTACATGATAGCAGAAATACTTCAAATGATGGTATACCTTTGGTGACTTGAACTTTTTCTTCCTCCATTCTTCGAGTTGTCTTTTCAACTTTTTCAACTACTGGCTTCTTTACAACTGCAAGCATTTTAAAGAAATTGCAGTGTTTTTAGAATTCCTATTAAAATTCTTTCACTCTCTCTACAGACACACACACACATTTGTATATCTGTATAATTTTTTTAGAGAGAGATAAAGTTGATGTGCTAAAATTCAAGTACAAATTCTTGTGACTAAATTTCTTAGTTATATTTAAAATTTACCATTATGTTCATTTATCATCTTTTTAATTAAATGAATTATATAGGTCTTAAGAAAAATATTCATGGATACAATAAAGTTTAGAGAAGAAGTTGTGCCTATTGGATTTAACTAGTGATTCATGTATCTTTGTCAAACAAGCCATGATAATGATGTCTTGATCTATTTAAAATCATTTCAATGACATACCTTTAGGAGGTGGTGCTTTCTTCTCTGGCACTTTTGCTGGAATTTTTCTCTCATGTAATTCTTTAATAAAAATACAACATAAGGAAGGGTCTTTAAATCAGTTGGTTCTAATAACATATATTAACTGTCAATGACCAAATTTAAAAATAACATGTAATGGTGTAAAGACTTAGCATGGGTAGCATATTATTATTACTCCTGTTGCTGGTTTTCAACGAAGAATGATTAAGAGATGCAAAATGTAAAATGTCTTAACTTCTACACTAGAACAGCATTTGGAATTTAGTCTGAGCAATAGCATTCAATGTTTAGCAGTTTATGCCAAAGCATGACAAAAATTCTGAGGAAAATGACTCTTCTAAGCACAAAAACTGAAACTATCATTTCATCTCTTATCCATTTCAAATCAGGTAAATTGTACTGACAGTATAATGAGCTGAGCCAAACAGGAAAAGAGGGAAACAAGTGATCCAATTTATACATACCTTCATGAACCTCCTGAACTTGAATGACTTGTCTCTCTTGGTAAGACTCTTCCCATTCTTCCTCCCCTTCATCATAACCTTCTTCCCTTTCATAGTATTCTTGCCCTTCTTCAAAGTCTTCTTCCCATTCCTCGTGAACTTCCTTTTTAGCTTCTACCTTGATCTCTTCATAGTCTTCATCTGGCTCTTCATAATAGGGCTCCTCAAATGGCTCCGTGTATGGTTCTACTTCTAGTTCTTCATAGGGTTCATCCCAAGGTTGGATGTAAACTTCCTTCTTCTCATAGACAGCTTGTTTTCTCTCATACACAGCCTCTTTTTCTTTCTGAACCTCTTTCTTTCTGGTTATGGTTGTTATTTTTACTTCTTCAGCCTTAGAAGTTATATCAATAATTTCAGGAGCTGGAAGGAAGAAAGGATCAAAAGAACAAAGAAAGAAGGAAGGGAAGAAGGAAGGAAGGAATAGAAATTATGAGTATAGGTTAGTTATATTAATTGCATCAATTCAACTGCTTTAATAAATAAAAAATCTAAAAAATAGACAATTCAAACAATATTGAGTAGCTCAGATATTATATTGAAATTTTAAATGTTTTTCTTTGTATTGATTCTATTTAAGTTTTTATTAACTATGGAATACAACAAAAAGAATATACAAAGATGTGATAAAAGTCAACTCTATGTATATATGAAAATAACAAAACTCCTTATAAAATTTAAAACGATGTACACAAAAAAGTAACCGAGGCAATAAATATGACCAAAGTACATCATATGCATGTGTAGCAAATCACAATGAAACTCCCTTGTACAGTTAATATATGCAAATAAAAGAATATCAAGATGTACTCGACTCTTGATTTGAGGATTTTCTTTTAGTGTCAAGAACATGGAGTCAATAAATAATATCGAAAGGACACACAATTATTTTTCTGTAGGAACTTCAGTTTGTTAAACTTCTTCCCTTGAAATGTTTTAAGATTTGATAATTTCATGTTTTCATGTTTAATTTTCATTCAAGGCTCAAATTACTCATGCTACCAGGTTTCTTTTTTTAACCTACATTAAAATTTTAATTATTTTTTGGTTATGTGTTACACAGAGTATTATGCTTTTTGTCCTGGACTGCTTTAGACTCTCATCCTCCTACCTATACTTCCATACAACTGAGATTATTAGCATGTACCATTACCTCCTGGTCATTCCTTGAGGTAGAGTCTTGCTAATTTGTTTTGCCTGGGTTTGCCTTGAACCATAATCCTCCTATCTCCATACAAACTTATATTATTGGCTGTTATGGCCCACTAGTGACATACTGGTGACTAGTTATCTGACTAGTGAGTCAGTTTAATAAAGACAATGTTTAAAATTAACCAACTCAGTTCATTTTTTATCTTTTAAAAATTTATCTTTAAATAGTTGTACAAAGGAGTTGCCATTTAACAAAGCAGTTTATGAGTGCAATGCATCTTGATCAATGTCACCTCTTCCAACATTCTCACCCAGCCCGCCTCCATACACTCCTTCTCCCAACAATTCTTAATTTTGTAGGCTATACATTGGATTCTTGACTGCATTCTTCTCTTCATTTGTCTAACCTTTTCCCCTTGACCGCATCTTACTTCTTTCAAGTATTAGCTTCATGGTATTTCTTTTATTGAACTTTGGCTTTACCTCTAAAGAATTACATTATTTGAGTTTTCCCTTAAATCAACCATATTTGTTAATACATTTGTATACACTTTCATATCACCCAATGCATTTACCTATACACTTATGAGCTAATTCGCGCTTCCACATGTAAGGGGAAACATGCATGCTTCGTCTCTCTGGACTTTATTTATTTAACTAAGCATCATTTTTTCCAAGTCTTTCTCTTTCTTTACAAATCATACAATATCATTCTTTATAATGGATGAGTAAAATTCTAATATATATATATATATATATATATCATGTTTTCTTGAATCCATTCATTCATAATGAATGGATTTAAGAAAACCTTAATACTACCATGATTTCTAGCTTCCATAACATTTGTGCTGATTATAATTTTAAAGCTAAGAAGATATAAGCATTTTCTCTCTGGTCTTCACTGCTTCTCTCCCTGTCTCTCAACTGGGATAGGAGTGATGAAATAGCCACTTGTTATTTACTGATGCTCATTTTCATCTTAATACAAGAGAAGGGGAAAGCTCTAATATTTAAGTAAAGAAATGAAGCCTCACAAATAAACAGAATAAAAAAGTTAAATACATTTTTTTTTTCAATTTACCTTCTGCTGGAATCAAGGTAGTAGGAGGTGGGGGCTTCTTGGCAACCTCTGGAACTTCAAAAACATAAATAATGCATAGTGTTTATCAGTCCTGAACATTTCTCTTTGGTCTGTTTGTATGTGTGTGTATATGTGTGTGTGTGTGTGTGTGTGTGTGTGTGTGTATCTCTCTCTCTCCCTCCCCTCCCTCCCTCCCTCCCTCCTTCCCTCCCTCTCTCTCTCTCTCTCTCTCTCTGTACTTGTGTGTCTGTGTGTCTGTATGCCAGTCCTAGGTCTTGAATTTAGAGCTTGTCCTTGAGCTCTGTAGCTCAAGGGTAGGTCTACCACTTGAGCCAGAGCTCCACTTCTGACTTTTTGGTGGTTCATTGGAAATAAGAGTCTCACAGACTTTCCTATCCAAGCTGGTTATGAACTGCAATGCTCAGATCTGAGCATACAGAATAGTTAGGATTATAGGTGTGAGCCACTGACACCTGGCCTGCCTTAGTCATTTTTATGATCTATGGATGCTAATTGATTCTAGGCTGGATTTATTTAAAATAATTGGTATTTATACAAAATATGAAGGGGATGTTTATTTATAAATTTAGTGCTAAAAGCAATCTGTTTGATTTTTAATTTTTTGGTTTTTAACTATAAAGTTCATGAGATTGCTTTTCTTGGTTTATTACATTTTACAAATGACTACTCAGGAAAGTCTTGGTGACAAATGTGCCCTATGCTCTTCTGCATTCTCCTGTTAAAGAGTTAATTATTCCGCTCTCAGGCAAATGGATTAAAACTATTTGTTTAGCTGGGTGCTAGTTGGTTCAGGCCTGCAATCCTAACTACTCAGGAGTCTGAGATCTGAGGATTATGGTTCAAACCAGCCCAGGCAGGAAATTCTGTGACTATTTCCTCCTATTAACTTCCAAAAATAAAAATAAAAATGGAAGTGAAGCTGTTGCCTGTGGTACAGAGTTAGCCTTGAGCAAAATCTCAGAGACAGCACCTAGGCTCTGAGTTCAAGCCCCAGGATGAGCACAAAACAAGTTTAAATTTACACATGTTTAAATTTAGTTGCCCAACTGTCTTCCCAGAATTCTTTCAGGAAGTATTAAAAATTAAACTGGTTTGAGCTTATTTTCTTTCAAAATGTGTTCCTCTTCCTAACTCCTGCAATCAATGCTATTTAGATCAGGAAAACCAGGAAGGACCCTGAATTGGGCGGTCTCTTGAAACTAGTACTACCCTTGGTCTCCTCTTCAGTGGACTTGGTCAAGACCAGTTCTGGGACTAAAAGATAAGGCATCCTTTAAATTACTAGCCAGAGATAACTAGCCAGAATTTTCTGGTCTTCCTGTTGGGTGCTACGGGCAGTGTAGACACAGGAAGATAGGAGTCTGATTGAAGCTGAGGATGGGAAAAATAGTGACCATTGTGTGCCTTCAAATTCTTATGCTTCCTCTTCCCTTCACAGTTTAGGATTTAAAATGTTTATCCAAGAGAACGATATAGGGATCACATTTTGGTGAACAGCAATACCTTTAGGTGGCGGTGCCTCCTCCTTGGGCTTTGCAACCACTTTTTTGGCATCTTTCTTCACAGCCTTTTTGGTCACTACCAAAAGAGACATTAGATATAGATACTGACATCGTTTATCTTTTCAGATATTTAGTGACTATAAGAGAGTATGAACATGGTTACAGGATAATTGTTTCAGAAAGATCTTGGGTTCAAATGCAAAATCAAAATGTTTGGGAGGGAGATGTACTATAGAACAACAGATGGTGGAAGGGATGTGGCCAAAAAGGAATACTACTAAACTGTTGGTGGGAGTGTAAAGTTGTTCTACCATTCTGGAAAGCAGTGTGGAGGTTTCTCAAAAGATAACTTCACTAATTTTATGTCTACTATGAATTCAAGTTTTCAAAATTTATGGAGCAAACCTCACTGATAGTTACAAATGGAAAGCACACACAGCTCTATTTCTAGTATTTTGCTGATTAATTGAATAGGAGGGTCTCATGGACTTTCTTCCTGGGCTGGTTTTGAACCACAATCCCAGCCTCCCAAGTAGCTAGGATTATAGGTGTGAGCCACCAGCACCCAGCTGAAATTAAAGTCTTATCCCTGGTAGAGTGTCTATTTTTGTTTGGCTGTTTTTATACCTGATAGCATTTCTTAATCACACATGATTAGGGCTGCTAGTACTCATGAATAGATAGCTGTCTCTTAATTGTTAAAGTTGATTTAATTGCTCAGGTTTTGTAAATGGCTACTTAAACCTAATCATGTAGACATTACAGATCATTTATTTAAGGTACACAATTTATTTAAGACATACAATTAGTTCTAACATCAGAAATATAAATGAAATTTCATTTTTTATTTTTTGATTCTTCTTCTACCCTGATATTACAAATGGAAGTAATATACCCACAGTTACAAAAGAGAGAAATAATAACATACTTCAATACATACTTTAATGCATGTATATTGCTCACTAAACTGGAATTTTTATAAACTGAGTTCCCTTTGATACTGGGTGAAAATGGATCAAGTATCTGGTACCAATTTCAGAGAGTGTTAGTAGAGAACATCTGAAAACTTAAAACAACAGTAATTGCTTTGGTATGGAAAAATGTGACTTTGACATGTACAACTTTTTCTGCCTATTCAGACAGAATTCTAGCACAATAGCAATTTTGAACTTATAACTCTAAAATCCAAGGCAATCAGTTGTCTTTATTAAATAGCTTTGTGGGTATATATGCTATAATTTCTCAAGTATTTACTGTTTGCAATGGAAACTTTCTTGGTATACTTGTGATTTTTTATTGGTTAGTTCATGACTTAAACAAAATAAAGACAAGCAAAATACTGCACAAAAAGGAGCTGGTGAATAGGTCTACATCATACTTTTTGACAAATAAGTTTTATACAGTATTAAAATGGAACCAACAAACCATAGTTGTAATTTCATTATGAATTAGTATGGTTTATTTGCAGAAGTTGATTCCATTATACTTTAGTGTGAAGTCTAGTATTTGGCTTATTTGATGATTGTTAGAATTTTAAGCAAATGTCTTATACATTTAGTTAATATTTTGAAGGCAATTTAACTTCTTGAACACTAGAGGGCAAACGTGCTGTATTAAGTAACTTTTTTTTGCAGACAGCCATGGGGAAATTGCATATTTTGAAGCTTAGATAGATGACATATAATACCTTCAATACGTTTTGGTGGTGGTTTCTTTTCTTCAGGTGATGGTAGCAAAAGAGGGATAGGAAGAGCAACTGCAGGAGGAATTTCTAAAAAAAAGATGTTATCGTCAGTAATATGTTTAAATTTCCTGTTTTATGTGAAGTGTAATGAAAAGTCTCATGCCTTTCTTTCAGCACCTCAAAGATATACAGTGTCAATTCACAAGTCAGAGCAAGTAGATCTAGCAAATATTGATTATTCTAACTGCACGTTCACTTTGTTTTTAAACGCACAGTGGAGAATATGGCATGCAATACTGCTGCTCTGAGCCCAGACAGGAAGTGTGGGTCTTACCTTCTGGTGGAACAGCTCTGATAGGCATGGTTGGGATTGGAACTCTGGAATCAGGAATATCTGGAAAAGGACACCAAATGTATGCTTAGAGGAATGGGGACATAGATATTGATTAGACAACTAAAATGTGTTTTAATGATCACAGCTTTCCAAGAGCACACACATACAGGCATAAAGATATTCACGTTTTTTGTATGCAAACACAGGTGAGTTTCTTCCCTGGGAAAATCTGTTTTCTCATGTGGTGTAGTTTTAGATATCAGCCGCATGAGATCAAATTATTTCTAATTTCTCAAATTCACGGAGCCTAAAGTTGCATTATTTTACTGAAAATTATTTTTTCATGGATATTATTTTATTGTAAAGAAAAACAATATCTTCTAGTTGGACTTCGGTTAGTAACAAATTATGCCAAATTTATTGTAAGAAAGATAAAAACAAAGGCTTACCAGGAGGTTTCAGCTCAAGTTTGATTTCTGCAATAAATAAATAAATAAATAAATACTTATAATTGTCTAGGGCAGGCTGCTTTCCAGGTTGCAATGTGGTGTGACTTGGGCATTTCCTCACCTTTGGTTGTTAGATATAATTCTGCAGTGCTTCTTGCTTCACCCCTGGGCTCCAGCCTAGCAATGACTGAATAGACACCTACGGAGAGAAATCATCAAACATTTTTAGTTATTGACATGCATGTTTAAAAAAATAAAATGAATATCCATGTATAGACATGTAGAAATGTCTAAAATAAGGGAGGGTTAAATTATATACCTATTGGGCAACTCATTAAAATTACCTTCATCATCAGGAGTCACATTGTGGATGGTCATATAATGGCAGCGACCATCGTTCCTAAAGTTGTATTTCTGGCTCTCAGTCAGTTCCGTAGGTCCCTTGTACCATGTTACAATTGCATCGTCAAAGGACACTTCGCATTCGAAGGTGGCAGACTGATGCTCACTCACCACGATGTTCTGTATGCGCTTGGTAAACTGAATTGGTTCAGCTGTTTAAATACAAAGTGTATTTAAAGTTAGATTGTAGAGTGCAGAATCTCCTTTTACTGTGTTATGTTCTTGTATATTCATTTTTTGTTTTCTGTTTTTTTTTTTTCTGCCATTCATGGGGCTTGAGCTAAGGGCCTGGGCACTGTCCCTGAACTACTTTTGCTCGAGGCTAGCACTCTACCACTTGAGTCACAGTGCCGCTTCTGGCTTTTTCTGTTTATATGGTATTGAGGAATCAAATCCAGGGCTTCATGCATGCGAAGCAAGCACTCTACCACTAAGCCACATTCCTAGCCCTTGCTCATGTATATTTAACATCTCCATCTTTGCTTTCAATTGTAAAATAGAGGCAAACATCCAAAAATGTTAATCAAGAATAGAATGCTCTTCTTGCATCAGAAATTAAAACTGTCCTAATTTTTAGCTGCTTTGCTATAAAATCAATCTTGGGGAGGGGGGGGAGTGATACTTTAATTATTTATAGAAAAGGATTGTTCAAGAGAGATTAGAACTGAAATATAAAATTAAATTTCAAAAATATTAGTGAAGTGGGTGGTTCTACTCTACAATTAATTCTTCTGTTGAGCTTTTTCTTGTGTCTTTAAAATAATTATATATATAATATACATATGCAAGCACACACTAGACACACAGGAAAATGAATTAAAACCCAACATAAAGTCTGTACTTTTAAATTTCTGACTATTCAAAGTTCAGAAACCTGCTTTTTACACACATATGCGCAGATACAAAGGAGTCAACTCATTGTTCATGGCAAGGATGTTTTCAATGAAACTTAACTGGAGTGGAGAGTCCACTGAAATCTGAAATTATATATGAACAGTTCCTTGAATGTCTTATCAATCATGATACTCAGGTGAGCTTTACTCATTGAAAAAAATTATATCTAAAGGATTTAATCATCACCTTCAACTAGGCTGCTTCATTTGAAAACCATCGAATAATATGGTAAAGGGAAACAAAGGAGGAGGCAACAATGCTTGATAAGAAATGTACTCATTATCTTGCATATGTAATTGTAACCCCTCTGTTTGGTACTTTCACAATTAAAAAACTTATTAATAAAAAATAAAAACAGACATGGATATTCATTCTACATTAAGTCAGAAAAGTTAATATGCTTATATAAATAAGGTATTATGTAATTGTGTCTGAACTACTAAAAATGCACACCAAAAACTGGATGTAGATACTATTATCATAGTCAAACTTCTTCTCAGAGCAGTTTGAGAGGTGTCTTTGGAAAATGCCTACAATTAAATAATTAACAAATCAATATCATTGTTCTTAAGTGCCAAGCTTTCACTTAATTTCAGTGCATCAGAAAGTTGGAATATGATCATCAAATGAAATCAATATTCTTGAAAAAATGGCTGCTACTTATCATCTCTGTGGTTAATTTTATCTATAATATTTCATACAGATCAAATCACATTAAGTCCTATAAGCAAAATATTAATTCCTAGCCAAGATTTACCACTATGATATCTTATTCTTCTCAAGGCTTCCTTCTGGCAACCAGAATGATTGATATGAGAATTACAAAGTTTAGATTTTAAGTAGAAATAACTGTGGAAAAGTCATGACAGTACAGATTAACATTCATTGGTGGTCTAAAAGAAATATTCAAAAGAACTGACACTTGTTTCAGTATTTTCTTTATAACTGATAGGTATTTTGAGATGGGAATAGATATCTTCAGTGTGCATGTTGGGAAATGAGAAGACACCTGCCCTTTGGAATCTGTTAGCCAGTAGGAAGTCAGGGGTTGTGCACAATGTTTGCCATTGTACCACGCTGCTCACAAATTACTGGAGTTATGCATTTAACTCACCTTCAATTCTAAGTTCTGCTGAAGTTTCAAGGTCATTGTGTTTGCAGGCATACTGACCCTGGTCTTCTGCTCGAACATCTGCAATGGTCAGTTTGTGGACTTTGTGTTCCACTTCTGTTTTAACTCTACCTTGGGGTTTAAGGAGTCTGCCATTTCTGAACCATTCAGATTTTACATTTGGCACAGAAAATTGGCATGTCATGGTACAAGTCTGGCCTTCTTTCAAAGTAACGTCCTGAAGATGCCGCTCCCATGTAGGCTCTGTATGGGACACAGTAACATGTTTTGTTTAATATCGTATGAAGAGGTACTCAATAATAATTTAATCTCACAAGGATTTTATGAATTATTTCTTACTCACCTATTACAGTTAATTTGGCACTTGCAATATGTGGACCACAAACCAGTCTATAATTGCCCTGATCTTTCAGTTGACAGTTTTTGACTCTGAGTGTGTGTCGGTCACCATCGATGCTTATTTCAAATTTATCACTGGGTTCCAACTTTTCAGTCCCTTTGTACCATGAGAGCTTGATTTCTGGATAATTAATCTTAATGTCAATTTCAAATATAGCATCATTATCTTTCAGAACTGTCTGATTTTCAATATCCTTGATCAGAGTGACAGGCTAGAGAATTAAAGAGTTAAATAAAATAAAGAATTAAAACACATGAATCACTCTTTCTTTTCTAATTTTTGGTTAATACTTTGTATACTTCATTATCAGCAGATTTCATTTTACCTCCGTCTGGGTCAGTCTTTGTTGGATAAATGATACAAGTTCCTCAAATTCCTTTTCTTCTTTCTCTGACTTCTCTATTTCCTCAATTTCCTGAGGAGGACAAAAA
Source organism: Dipodomys ordii (assembly GCF_000151885.1). Taxonomy (NCBI): domain Eukaryota; kingdom Metazoa; phylum Chordata; class Mammalia; order Rodentia; family Heteromyidae; genus Dipodomys; species Dipodomys ordii. The sequence goes on from NW_012267221.1 coordinate 27,730,535, forward strand.
GAAATATTATGTAAAAAATAAAAATTTATATGTATCACTGTTGTTGACTTCCATTTTAAAATTATATATCTATTATCTGTAAATAGTTGTACAAAGGAGACACAATTCAGCAAATCTGTTTATAAGTACAATACATCTTGATTAATGTTACCCCTTTCATCATTTGTCCCCATCCCTCCCAACCCATCCCTGCCCCTCAATTTTCTTAGTTTCATAGAATATACATTGAACATTATGACTACATTCTCCTTCGCCCACTTCCTGTCTTCATTTCTGATGCTATTTAATTGACCTCCCATGACTGTAGGGTTCTGGTAATTTAAGTAATTGTGGTAATTTGAAACAAACATGTTAGATGTTTCAAATAGGATTTATTAAAAATGATGATGCTGTACACATCCATGTGTACATACCAATCGATGTGTCTCTTCTTCCTGACTTTGCTTTAGAAGTTCAAATGCTTGAAGGAGACCCCGGAAGTCAGTGATGCCGTACATGCGGGCATATTTTTCATATTCCTTAGGATCAACATTTTTGAGAAGTTCCATGATATCAATTTCTTCTTCTTCTCCAGATCCCTTCTTTAAGGCTGGTGTCCTAAATAAAATAAGGAATACAAATCACTTGTCTTCCATTTACTTGGAATTATTTATCACCATTCAAAGATTATAGATGTCATTTTCCCTCCCAGAAGAACATTTCTTTGTTTTTAGTCAACAAATATTAAGTTTACCATGTTGACTATAACAATAAAAAACAATGTGCATTTGGAGATGGACTGGATTGATATTGGATTGTTGTTACAAACTGTATACGGAAAGAGTATATGGAAAGGAAGAATAATGGAAGTTTTTCTCTAAACTTTCTAACCAGGGAACCCAATTAAGATTATAAGGTAGAAAGAATTAGTAACCACAATGGACTTTATAAGAGGTAAATATCACATGCCATGGGGGAAAAGCATAGAAATTGAGTGTTGATTTAATAGTCATTTGAAATGTAAGTAGTTTCTGACAAGGTGTTATATGCCAGTTGACAAGGTGAGAAATGGATGGTGTTTACTTCTTGAAAAATCCCTTTGTGGATAAATATGTTTATGTATGAACTTACTTTTTCAGCATTGCTCTAAGATCGCCTTCAATTTTCTCCTGTTTCTTTCTTTCATCCACTTGTAAGTTAACATTACTTTCTATTTCACCATGTTTGTTAAATGCAACACAGCGATATAGTCCAGAATCTGTTTTTGTGGTGTCTCTAATCTCCAGTTTTGCTTCATCACCCTTTTGGTGGATTAAAATGCGACCGCCCTGGTTCAGCTGTCTCCACTTCCCTTTTGTCCACTTAACATTTGGGATTGGATCGCCTCCAACTTTTGCAATGAATGTGGCAGTGGTTTCTAGGGAATAACAAAACAACATTTATTAAAAAAGGATGTTTCCCATATTTGTTCCTCCAAAATGAACTCAGCTCATAAAAGGTGTAAGAGAGATAAAGATGGACTTTTCATGAAGCACTTACTTTCTATGACTCTAATACTCTGAGGCTCGGATACAAAAAACAGTTTGCCATCTACTGCTGCTTTCTTAGCTGCAGGAGCTGTGGTTGGTTTTTCTGAAAGACACATTGACATGCTTTGTTATTACAACCTTAAAACTGTGACTAACTTTCCCCCATGTAAAAATAGTTATAAGAGCTTGGAAGTGTCATAAATATCATGTATTCCAAGATCTGCTTCATATATGAGAATGAGATAGGAGATACAGCTATTTTTATAGGAGATAAAGCTGTTCTCTAGACTTCTCTAGTGACAAGGACTGTAAACTGAGCTATAATCACAAGTAGCTTTTAACTTTCTATTTCTAGATTTGGCTTAGTTTTGTAGAACTCCTCCAGGGTTATTTTATGTCAAGAGAACATCATTTTTGGAAGAACACAAAACATATCCTCATGGATAGGCCATTAGAGGTTTAAGGAATAGGTTGTGAACTTGGGGTAATTTCAAATTGTTTGTGTTGAAATGATTCCCATTAAACCATCTAATATTTCAGTTATAATAAGAAAGTATTACAAATGATCAAGAATTGGTATTTCTAAAAAACTGAATTCCATTCATTGGCTGTTGAGGTGTCTCTACCTTTAATGGTCACTTTGGACTTGGAAGTGTCACTTCCAGCCACATTCGAAGCTTTGCACACATAGTCTCCCGAATCTGCTTTAGCCACATCCTTGAGTTCCAGCACAGCTGTCCCACCAGAAAAGCTGAAGCTGCATCTGTCTGAAGGCTTTATTTCCCTGCCTGCCTTCAACCACTGGATCCGGATTGGCTCAGATCCCCATACATGGCAGCTGAGCTGTACAAATTCGCCTTCACTCGCTGTTACTGGAGTAAGATGCTGATCAAATACAGGTGGCTTCTTAGGTTCTGGAATTGAAAATGGAGTTGCATGAAGAATATGAAGGAAAAGAAAGTTTTAAGTTCCACAAAAGAAACAGAGTAGAACAGTTATTCTTTCAACAGGTCAATCATTCTAACTGGTAATAGGCAAAGGGATGGAATTGTGTGCCATGGTTTTCTCTTCTTTCGGCCAATTGTTAACATCTGTTGGATTTCTTTTTCAAAGAGAAAGATTTTAGAGACAAGCAAAGAACAGATGTCATACTATCCACAAGCCAATCAAGCATCTAAGTTATTAAACACTACAAACGTGATACTAGCATTTTCCAGCAACTTCTACATAATTTTTTTATTTTCTCAAATCTCCAGCTGCATTTTCATTGAAATCTAAAAGCTAAAGGCTTTTTGGGGAATTCTGCTCATCTTTTTTTGCTACTAATAGTAGCAAAAATCATTTTTCTCTGGGAAAGAGAACCGTCCTATTGAGCAATGTATTAGCCTAAACCTTAATGTATGATTTGTCTCTGATATTTACTTTTAGCTATTCACTACAGTTATAGTTGCATTTAAAGTTCAATTCTAGCTCAAGGAATTGATAGTGAAACAGTGGTGAACTGAAAATGGAAGATTAAAGAGTGATATGAGAATTCTACATCCAACTTGGGGGTATATAACAGTTTTATTCATTGAGTCCAGGAACTATAACCAAGAAGAATAAGGCCAATATTCATGATGGTGAAGGTGATAACTTCTGATAATTATTCTTTAAAATGGCTCTTTCAGCAGCCTCAGAATTCTATAGGAAACATTGTGTCTTCAATGGCAAAAACACCATGAATATAAACCTGATAATTTTTTTATCAAATAATTTTTTAGCAAATGTATCAACTAAATGCATTTTAATTGTATCAAATGAGTGGAGAATTAGAATTAGTTTAGATAACTCAGTACCACTACTCTGTTAATGATACTAACCTCTCAATATTAACCCACTACCTGTGCACTATGAGATGGCCAACCAAACTGTCAATTAGCTCTAAGATGCTCTAAGGAGTTCATTTATAAGTAATTCTCACAATCTCTAACGTAATCTGGATGAAGCCGCTGTAGCCAGGAAATCAGATAATGATCCCTTTAAATAACACAGTGTATTTTATTACTTTAAATTATGACTGTGTATTTAGTATATCTTTTATAATGATGTGTAATATTTTCCACCCATATTTGGTTTTGTTTTGAGCAAATTTTATTCTATTGTCTAAAATTAGCATTCAATTATAGGCCAAAAGCTTTGAGTAATATGTATTAAGCAATAATCCTTTAGAAATATACTTAGAATCAGAATTTTTTGATATTTCATTAATAGTAAGCAAAACCAATACATTGTTCTATGGAAGTTTCTAATATTTTCCAAAATTAATGTGCTTTGGAAAAGTATGTCACATATTTCAAATTAGGCTTTGACTTACAACAGAATTTTGGGATATGTTTTAGAAAGCTGATCTGAGTCTGTTTATTAAAAGGCATTTACCTTAGGGATTATTAGATTATAGTAATACTTTTTTTAGGCTGAAGCCGCTCTTTTTTTTTTTTTTTAATTTGTTGGTTGTGGGGCCTGAACTCTGGGCCTGGGTGCTGTCCCTGTGCTCTTCAGCTCAAGGCTAGCGCTCTACCACTTGAACCACAGCACCACTTCTGGCTTTTTCTGCTTATGTGGTGCTGAGGAATCAAACCCAGGGCCTCATGCATGCAAGGCAAGCACTCTACCAACTGAGCCACCTTCCCAGCCTCTAAAGTAATATATTTTAATGAACAAGTGGTGTGATGGAATTCTGGCTAGATAATGGATATTTTTGTCTCCTATATCATATTTAAAGATGTTAGAAGAAATATACACTAGTAGCTAATGGTGAAAAGACAACACAACAGGATGTGGCTGTGAGGTCGCTAACCTTTGATGACAATTGAAGACGTGCACAGCGCAGAGCCTGCATCATTTGACACTTTGCAAGTGTACAACCCAGCATCAGCCATGCCTGCTTTCTTGACCTGGAGCAGGAGAGCATTGTTCTTGAAGGTGATTTCACAGTTGGAAGTCGAATGTATTTCTACGTTATTTTTGTACCAAGCAACAGTTACGGGCTGGGAACCAGCTACCCGCCCTTCAAGTTTGAATGAATTTCCTTCTGTTTCTTCTATTGTCTCAGAGAGCTTTTTTGTGAAACTTGGTGGGATTAGCCGCTCTGCAAAAAAAAAAGAGAAAAAAATTGAGGTTATATAAAATAGAATCTATAATTAGATTATTTATGTAAGACTTTTCAAGAAAGGGAAGGCTTGTTTTTAGTTAAAAACCAAGGCTATTCACTTCAATCCAATGCACAGCAGTACAGACTCTCAGACATTTTTGCTTCTTCCTACAAGCTTGTTTTAAACATTTCTCTGACTTAGAAGATGGAAGATAAGAATAACTTATAGCCATTTATAGAAGCATAACTTTGTAAAAAGAAGAGGTTTGCCTTAAAAGTATGGTACAACATACATGGTTTTAGAAAAATATAGTTTTTTTACTGTTCTAAATTCTTTTGACGTATAGAAAAATATAGTTTGATTACTTCTTTCTTTAGAGAAACTTATTACCTCTAAGACATTTTCATCTCATTTGCTTACAAATGGCACCCTACATGTCATCCATGTAGGACAGTTATTGCTGCACCCCTTGCAAAAACAATTGCTACCTTTTATATTAAGCTGGGCTGTGCAGGAGTCTTTTCCCACTTCATTCACAGCATAGCAGGTGTATTGTCCAGAGTCGCCTTTGTCCACTTTGAGGATTGTCAGATGGGCACTGTTTTCCAGGTAACTAATCTGATAGTTGCCACCACTTCGAATCTCTCGTTTGTCCTTAGCCCAGCTGACTTTGATGGGTTGCGTTCCAGTGACATGACACTCAAAGTCAGCACTCTCTCCCACCACTGCATCCACAGGGGCCAAAGGAATGTCAAAGAATGGTGGGTTCTTCCCCTCTAAGAAGAGAGAATAAAGACAAGGTTTCAGGCCCTAGACTGCAGAAATAGTAATGTTTCCTCCCTAATTTTGTAGTTGATGATAAGAATTTCAGTTACACTTATAGAAATTTAAGAATCCACTAACCTGTGAGGATGAGTTTGGCACTGGAAGAAGCAGAGCCTATTGGGTTTGTAGCAGTGCAAGAATATTGGCCTGCAAGATTCCGATCTGTTTTAAAAATATTGAGAGTGGCAATATTATCTAAAAATGATGTTTGTACATTTGAGCTGTCTTTTAATGGTCTGCCATCTTTAAACCAAGACACTGAAATTGGTTCAGATCCATTTATGGCACATTCAAAAACCACTGGCAGTCCAACTGTTTCTTGTATATCTCTCAATTGTCGAGAAAAGGACGGTGGAAGCTTTTGCTCTGCAGGAAGAAGATTAAAGCAATCAACATTTGCCTCATTTTTAATATACTACATATTTTTTTCTCCCAAATATACCTGGAATTTCTGTCAAGATATTAGGAAATATTCATAGCTCTTCAATTACTTGGGGATAGAGAGATGTAGAGATTTGGAGGAAAGCCTTACACAGTAGGAATCAGAAAATCCACCGCAGCCATGGATAAGACTTAATGTAGTCATGGTGCAGTTCCTCCTACTGTTTAAGACTGCCTTCTAGAAATTTGGATAATACATACATGGAGTGGAGTTTTAAAATATATAGTTACTTATTTTTTCTTAAGGATTTAATTATAGAGAAAAGTAGCCACACCTCTCTTCCAAGTGCACTTAGTAATCATTTGTCACTATAAATAATATGGGAAAGGCTCAGCTATTGACTAAAGATGGAATTATATAATCAGAAAACTTAGAATTTGCCAAGATTTCTCCCAAAGAAGGCTCTCACCAGATATTTTAAATCCCATAATAAAGAAGCCCTAATTCATTCGTTTTTCATATTGTAATCACCTTGAACAGTAAGGAAAGTCGATGAAGAAACTTCTCCCACACTGTTTTCAGCTCTGCAGATATATTCTCCACTGTCATTACTATCAACCTGGTTGAAAACCAGTGTAGCCACGTTGTTCCTAAAATGCATTTTGTAGGTAGTGGTGGGTCTCAATTTTGTATCTCCCTTAAACCAAGACACTCCAATTTCAGGAGTTCCAGCAAGTTGACACTGTAGAGAGGCAGAATCTCCAACGGTCACCTTCACAGGCTCCAACTGCTTCACAAAATATGGTGGTTCTGTAGCCAACAGAGATAATTAGTCATGAGGGTGACATGTCAGAATCATACCTTGGATAAAAAGGTATGAATGAAAAATCATGACAAACCTAGTATCAGAATTTGGGCAGAACAGGAATCTTTCCCAGAAGCATTTTCAATATAGCAGTTGTACTGTCCTGCATCCTCTACTATGCTACTTGGAATTTCCAGGATGGCTGACTTTTCAGTTGTAGTTATATTACACCTCTGAGAAGGAGTTACATTTATGCCATTTTTCTTCCAGGTAACTGAGATGGGAGGAGTTCCCGAGAATGTCCCCTCTAGGATCAAGGGTTTTCCTTTCTCTATGCTGTAATCATTCAGCCTCTTCACAAATTTGGCTGGAGCTAAAGTAAACAAATTGAACACATGAAACCAGTGCATATATACATAGATACTGCCTATACATAGATACTGTAAATATGGGATAGCAGACAAACCTTTTATGAAGAGACTTGTCGTACAAGAAGCCCTTCCAGCTTCATTACTAACAATGCAAGTATACTCTCCACTTTGGGATGTATCTACATCAAACAACTCCAGTTCAGCTACTGAGTCTTCCAAGGATACATTACATCTGGCCCCAGGAACCAGCTCACTGCTACCCTTGAACCAACTAACACTGAAAGGAGGTGTTCCTTTTACGATGCTTGTGAAAGTGACATTGGTTCCAGTTAAGACATCCATGGGCTCAGGCTTTTGAACAAAAGATGGAGGTTCTAAACAAAAAAGCACAGATCACAGAAAGTTTAATCTTTGTGAACTGTGATGTTAACAGTGCTTAATCATGTCTGAAATGCAATTCCATTTCACTATTTTGAACGAACCTCTCACAGTCAAGGATGCACGACATTCATCAGAACCGGCTACATTTGTAGCTATGCACGTGTAGTCACCAGCATCAGATTCTTCTAGCATGTTTACAGTTAAGGCACAAGTGTTGTCTGTTAGAGTGGTCTGGTATTTCCTTCCGCTGCTGATCTCATTTCCCTCATGGAACCAAGAGACAGAGATTGGGGGTGATCCATAGACTTTGCACTCCATCACAATGGAAGAGCCTGATAAACCGTTTGTCTCTTTCAGCTTTCTTGTAAATGAAGGAGGAATAATCCGATCTGAGTGTGATTAAAAAAAAACAACAACAAAAAATAAAAGGGAGAAATATTGGTTATAAAGTCACCTGAGAGACTTATACTTTTAATAATTACTCTCGTAGGAATTACTTATGTAGCTCAGGCTGGCTTCAAACTTACAATCCTGCCTCTCTCTGTCTCCTGGGAGTTGGAATAAAAGACATGGATAATCACATTGAGTTTAGAGAATTATCTTTTTGCTAGTATTTCACTATGTCTGTTGAGCATTTTGTAAGTCTCAAAAAAAAATCCCCTTTGAGATTATATAATCAAAATCCTAGAGAATCAGCAGGATTACTATCTGGGGTCTTTCTTTCCTTCCTCCTTTTCTTCCTACTGAGAACTGAACTCACATCCTGTGTTTACTAGGCAAGTGCTTGACCATTGAGCCACATTCCCAGTCAGAAATTTTAGCCTTTTGTTGTTGTTGTGAATCTGAATATGGTGACATATTCTAGCCTAAATAATAGTGGACAAGCACTCTAAACCTTCTCTCAAGGATTAGTTTGGTAGTATTCTACCATGGTAGGATTCTACCATGCTTTTTGAAACCCTTCCAAAAGAAAGGCATATAATTTCTGCATATGGATCCCTTTTAATAATAATTCTTCTTCTTCTTCTTTTTGTTGGCTGTGGGGCTTGAACTCAGGGCCTGGGAGCTGTCCCTGAGTTCTTTTTACTCAAGGCTAGCACTCTAGCATTTTGAGCCACAGTGCCACTTCTAGTTTTCTGGTAGCTAATTGGAAATAAGACTTTCATGGCCTTTCCTGCCCAGATCCTCAGATTTTAGCCTCCTGAGTAGCTAGGAATACTGGAAACACCCAGCTGCTTCCTTTTTATTTTTTATTTTAATTAATTCACCAGTGCCTGGCTTCCTTTTTATTTTATAGGTGTGTTAACCTCTAGTTTTACTGAGTCAGAGGATGTGAGACTCTTGTTAAACTGAAGAATACAGATAGTTGGGAACTATATTATTACAACAAAGAATGAAAAGCTAAGTCAACCCACCTGAAACCTGGACGGAGGCTGTGCAGCTGTCTTTGCCTACAGGATTTTGTACCTCAAAGCTGTATGTCCCACTGTCACTAGGAGCCACATTGATTATCTTAAGGCCAGATACTTTGTTGAAGAAGCTTATTTTGTATTTGCTGTCACTTGTCAGCTCCTTTCCATCCTTAAACCACTTAGTACTGAGCTCAGGTGTGCCAGACACAGTACACTCCAAAGTACAGGTGTCTCCTGTTGTAACTTTGACGGATTCTGGCTTTTCCACAATTGCTGCAGGCTCTGGAATAAGATGAAAATCACATCACATTGTGAAATCAAAATTTGTAAAAAAAAAAAAAAAAAGAAAGAAAGGAAACAGATTCTGGTACGTATGCACTTTGTGTTCATAACTTTGTATTTGTACTAACCAAGAACAGATAATGTGGCGAAACACTCCTGCATTCCAGCATCATTTTTGATCTGGCAGGTATATTTCCCAGCATTGGCTGGCTCTGCTCTTGAAATCTGCAGAGTTGCAATGTTTTCTGAATAGGAAATCCATATGTTGTCACTTTCTCTAACAATTTCCCCCTTGTCTTTGAACCACACCACTGAAATTGGCTCAGCTCCTTCAATCGTTGTCTGCAGCTGGACTTCCTCTCCAAGGATGGTAGAAATGTCACTGAGTTTCTTCACAAATCTTGGTGGTGCTGATGCAAAGAGAAGCAAGTTAATGTTTCAAGATGTGCAGTTTCCTTCAAATTATGTAAGCAAGGAATCAAACAAGTGATAATACAGTATTTCTTTTTTCTTAGATAAGCCATTCTTGATAGATGAGGCCAAAGTTACCATCGAGTTTGTATTAGGTAATAAAAGAAATTGAACATATTGTCCTGGATATTGCACCCAGGGCCAGGGCACTGTCCCTGAGCTTTTTCACTCAAGGCTATCATTCTACCACTTGAGTCACAGCTTCACTTCTAGCATTTTTGGTGGTTAATTAGAGATAAGAGTTTCTTGATCTTTCCTGTACAGCCTGGCTTCAAATCATGATCCTCAGATCTCAGCCTTCTGAGTAGCTAGGATTACAGGCATCAGCTATAATCCTATTGATACCTGGCTATTGTAATCCCACTGATACTTGGCTCTTAGCTGACTTATTAAGACCCATTGAAATCCATTGGCAAGGTTGCCTAAATATATTGGTATGACTTTAAAAAAATGGGAGCAGATTATATATAAAATGATATATAAAAGGGGAAAAGCACTAGAAATGTCTTTACTGGTGTAGGCAAGTATTGAAATTAGTAGGAAACTAATAAGCAGAAGAGAATGAAGCCAATCTAACCTTTCATGGTGATGGAACCAACACAAGTGTCACTCCCCACATCATTGGTGGCTTTACACTGATACTCCCCAATGTCTGCTATATCAACATTCAGGATGTGGATGCTTGTAAGAAAGTTCTCCGACATTATCTTGTACTTCTTGCCACTCCTGAGTTCTCTCTTGTCTTTCTGCCAAGAAACTTGAAATGGGGGAGTACCCTGAAGCTCACATTCAAGGTGCACATCCGTTCCTTTAAGTGCCTCCACAGGGTGAGGTTTTTTGCGGAAAATGGGTGGTTCTAGACGTAGAAAACAGGAAAATCAGGATGAAGTGAGGTCAACATCTGGGTGAAGGTAAAAATCAGTTTCTGTCAGAGATGGAATTCATCTCTTCCAATTTCTTTTATTGCATCCATGAACAATTTTAAAACAAGGATGGAGTGTCAAAGACAATAAAGAAGACCCCAGAATGAGGCTAATGTGGACACAGGGAGTCAGGGGAGGGCCTGACCTTTAACTTTTAGGGAGGTGCTGCTGCTTGCGCTGCCTGCTGCATTGCGGGCCTCACATGTGTAGTCTCCACTGTCTTCCACGGCGAGACTGTGCACTTCCAGCACTGCCACGGACTCCACGAAGGACATCCTGAACTTACTGCTCTCTTGAATTTCAGTCTCATCTTTGTACCATAGAACTTTGATTTCTGGAGATCCACCTATTTTGCATTCATATCTTGTGTATTCATCTTGTTTCACAATTCTTGAAGGTTCTAGCTTCTTAATGAACCTAGGTGGTTCTACAGAGCCAAGAAGGAAAACATAGGGTAAGAGGTAGGGAAAAAAAGAACATGTATAATTCAAGATAAGGGGAAAAGAGAAACTACCACCAGAGAGGCCTTTAGCTCCAGAAACCAAATATCACTTGAGGCAGTTCAGAAAATGATAGGTAAGTGAAACCTAATAGAAATGGTCTCAGATAATACATTTATCTTTTTGTGAGCACCCATCTTAAATGGGATGGCTACAGGAAGAAAGAAGAGACATTTTCTACAGCCTATTTCTCTTTCCAGCAAGAGAAATCACTTCGTTAGAGCCAGACTGAGGCAATAGCACAGAAGTCCTCTGAAGTCAGAAGAAATGAGAGAATTTGATTACCTGTTGTCTGTGAGCCATTGGAGGACTGTCTATTTCCTAAGGCTGCAAAGACATTACTTATGTACCATGAAGGGCAGAGAAAAATGAGTCAGATATTTTAATATTTTAAAAGTTCAATGATCTCTTACATACCTTAGCACAGATTTCTTTGACCTTTCTTTGACCTTTGTAATTTCCTTTTGAAGTGACTGAAGTAAAAGCTTACTTTATTACCCACAGTAAAAATATTGAGACTGAAGGTGGTAAAAATGATCAGCTATATGTCATAGAATAAATGGGCTGCTACTTCCAATTTTATTTTAATTTCAAATTATTTATAAACTACTGCCATAACAAGTCTTAAAAATGCTTTAATGGGTTAGGCTAATAGTCCATTAGGTTAAGTATTAATTTCTGGTAACAGAAATTGTGAAAGGCCTGGACTCTTCCATAATATCAGATAATGATACATTTAGTTTCTGACTTCCACACGTAACTAAGCAGGGCTGATGGGAGAAAAACAAAGCTCTCCTGATTGTTAATCTGGATTCTTCCTGAAGGACTTTTTAGCAGTATGCTATAACTTAGATGGGGAAAATCTATTCATTTGCTATGAAAAATAAGTTGTTTGGGATTCTCTTTTCACTTTTAGTCCTATGATAATTTCAAAGTAAGACTTTTTTGGAGGCAAATTTTTGTTTGATTTTTACCCTAGTAGAGACTAGGGCAAAAAAAAATTGGATACTTTGAAAAGATATTTGCAGTTCATGTCTTTCCAGTTTCATCTTTTCAATGTAATTTTTAAAAGTTGCCCTCATTTTGTGGGCCCTTGAGCACTTGGTCCATTTGATCTCTCTTTCTCTCTGTCTGTCTCTCTCTCTTCTTCTCTATCTGTTTCTTTTTCTCCAGGGATTTGTAGCTGTTAGTCAAGTAATCTTCCACTTAGTTTTATCTCCAAGGCCCTGTGTGGTCATTTCTAGTCACTAAACTATGGTTCTAAACACAGTTTACTAGTACATCCACCCATCTATACTGAGATTAAAAAATTGCAAAAGACATCTTAAGTACATCCTTCTAGCAAGTACCTTGTACACCCAGCTGAGCAGAACAAGAATCTTTTCCGGCAACATTGCTTGCATAACAGGTGTACTGCCCAGCATCACCTTTAGCTACTTTGAGAACAGTTAGTGTGGCAGTATTTTCAACCAAAGTCATCTTGTAGTTGCCTCCAGGGCGAATTTCTCGGTTATCTTTGGCCCAGGTGATTTTGATTGGTGCAGTTCCAGTTACATGACACTTAAAAGAACCACTCTCTCCAAGAGCAAGATCTACTGACACAGGTTTTAGATCAAAGAAAGGAGGCACTTCATGCTCTGAAAAGAATGAAATGCAACACAGTGATGTCAATTTCTGGACTCCTAGGCAAAGAACACAAACTAAAGAGCACCACTTCCTTGGTAGCCCCAGAGAAGCTGCTTTGTAATAAAGAGTCATGCAAGGAAGTGGTGCTCTGGCTCAAGCAGTAGAGCGCTCACCTTGAGCTGAAGAGCGTATGGACAGTGCCGAAGCCCAAAGTTCAAGCCCCACGACCGACAAAAAAAAAAGAATGAAGAGTCATGCAATAAGCTATGCCACTCACCTGAGAGAATGAGTTTGGCACTGGATGAAGCAGTCCCAAGAGGATTAGAAGCTGAGCAATTATACTGACCAACATGACTCTGGTCAGTTTGCAAAATCTGAAGAGTTGCCACATTATGAACAAAAGATGTTTGTAAATTATTATCGTCTTTCAGAAGTACCCCATCCTTATACCAAGACACTTGAAGAGGCTCTGAGCCATTGATGCGACATTCAAATGCAACTGGGAAGCCCAGAGTCTCCTGAACATCTTTCAGTTTTCTTGCAAAGGAAGGTGGGAGTTTGCGTTCTGTAAAGAAGTTACAGATAATACTTTTTACAAGCGAGAAAACATCGGCAATGGCTCTCATTCCATTACAATTTTGGGGTTTTAAGAAAATTAATCTGTCAACACATTATAAGACTTGTGAAGCAACATGTCATCACCTTTGATAACAAGCACAGCGGAAGAAGCCACTGCCCCCACACTGTTCTCTGCCTTGCAGGTGTATTCCCCCACGTCACTGTGATCCACCTTATTGATGACTAAAGAAGCAACATTATTTTTGAATTGCATTTTATACGCAGGAGCTGATCGTAGCTTTGTGTGTTCTTTATACCAAGAAATTCTAATTTCTGGCGTTCCGTCCACCTTACAACGTAAGGTTGTGGGTTCTCCAATGGCTACTTCTGTATGTTCCAGAGGTTCGATAAAATAAGGCGGTTCTAAGGTACAAAAGATGATAATCAATCAAGGGTGCCAACTACAAGAGGACATTGTAAAAGAAAAAAAGACAATAAATATCAATAACTTCACACACCTAAGACAGACACCAGAGCATCGCATATATCCTGCCCAGCCTCATTTTCTATCAGGCAACTATACTGGGCATAATCCTCTACTGTGCTATCAAGAATTTCCACTATAGTAGATTTTTCTGTCATGGTAATACTGCAGTTCTCAGACTGTGAGAGAGCATATTCATTCTTCATCCAGCTCACAGAGATGGGAGGTGTGCCAGTAAATGTGGCTTCTAGAACAATAGGGCTTCCTGTCTCAACACTGAAGTCAGCCAATCTTTTCACAAAAGTGGCTGGTTCTAGAAGAAGAAAACATGAAGGTCAATTTCTACCTTGCAATGAAGACTTAGAAAAAGTCCAGAAAGATATAAGAATTGAAGAACAAAAAATCAAACCTTTCACAAAGAGATGTGTGGTGCAGGAAGCGCTGCCAGCATCATTGGTCACCAGACATGAATAGTCCCCACTCTGCAGTGGATCTACCTCATGTAACTCCAGTTCTGTGATGAAGTCTTCCAGAGAGATGGTGCACGATTCCCCTGACACCAGTTCTCTGCTGCCTTTAAACCACTTGACCTTGAATGGAGGTGTGCCTCGAATGACACTGGTGAATGTGAGACTTGTTCCAGGCAAAACTTCCACAGAATCAGGGGTTTGTTCAAAAGATGGTGGCTCTAGATATGCCAGGGGCAAGGCAGATCAAGAGGGAACAAAAAATCCAAGTGAGAGGTGTTTGCTACTTAAAGGAAAGGGAACCCAGAGAAGCCCCCAACCAGGAATTAAGTCAGGTAGCAAAAAGGGAGAGAAGCCTTGTGCCAGCCTTGAACACTGACCTTGGACAGTCAGAATCGCAGAGCATTCATCAGAACCAGCCACATTGGCAGCCACACAAGTGTAGGTGCCTGTGTCGGAGGGCTCCAGGGAGCTCAGATTCAAGGTACAGACATTTTCTGAAAAGCTGGACTGACATTTGGGTCCACTAACAATCTCATTTCCATCCTGAAACCAGCCAACTGAAATTGGGGCTGAGCCAGAGACTCGGCACTCTAAAACAACCGAGGCCCCCAGTGTGGCATTCGTGTCTTTCAGCTTGCGGATGAAGGAAGGAGGCACGATGCGATCTAGGTAGAGAAAGAGGTTTTCCATGTAAAGAGCAGCTCTGTTTATCTACCCCGTCAAACTTGTTCTATTCATAACTGTCTCAGCCTACTCACCAGAAACATGGACAGAGACTGTGCAGTTGCTTTTGCCAACACTATTTTTCACCTCAAAGCTATACAACCCCTTGTCATTCATTTCTGCAGAGGGGATTTTAAGGGAAGCCACATTTTTGACAAATGTAATGTGATGTTTACTGTCTGCGGATAATTCTCTTCCATCTTTGAACCACTTGGCTGAAAGTTCTGGTGTTCCAGCCACGACACACTCCAATGCAAAAGGGTTTCCAGTGGTTACTGTCATGGGTTCTGGTTTCTCTATGATTCTAGCTGGCTCTAAAAAAAAGAAGCATTTGGCATTGAGAACAAAGTCACCTTGCAAACAGCCTAGTGGAAGTATTACAGATTTGAGCTGGGTCTGAAGACGATGTGCCCATTCAATGAGCTTCATTTGTGTCACAGACGACTTGGCTACTAACCTAGAACAGTCAACACTGCTGAACATTCTCTCATCCCAGCATCATTTTTGATCTGGCACACATATTTCCCAGAATTTGATGCTTCTGGGCTTCCCAACTGGAGGATTGCGATATTGTCACTGAAAGATATCTTGATGTTTTCACTCTCTCTGATGACTTCTCCTTTATCTCTGAGCCAGGTGACAGAAATTGGCTGGAACCCTTCCACCACGGCTCGTAACTCTACAGCCTCCCCAATAAGGGTGGAGGTATCACTTAGCTTTTTCACGAAGCGTGGAGGTTCTGATGAAATAAATTCAGAGGTGGAGAAAAAAGTGAGAACCCAAGCTGCATAAGTTATTAGTCAAGCAAGAAGAGGTCGAAAGGAAGATGCGTGTGTACGCCCCCATGTACAAACCTTTAAACTTGACCATGCAGACACAACTGTCACTTCCCACCTCATTAGTGGCTTTGCAGTGATATTCTCCTACATCGGAGGCTTCAAGGTTAAGGATATGAAGACTTGTATCAAAATTTTTTGAAGTGATTTTAAATTTCTTGCTGCTTCGGACTTGCTTCCGATCTTTAACCCACACCACTTCAAATGGGGGGGTCCCCGAAATTTCACATTGGAGAATTATATCAGAACCTTTAAGGGCTCCTACTGGAGGAGGCTTCTGGATGAAAACAGGAGGAGCTATCAGAAAGAAAAGAGGATGGAAATGAGAACAACTGCTTTCCAAAAAGAAAAAAAAATCTAGGTTCTAGATTTTGAGGTTTTAGAATCTAGAGATATTTTTATGTATTGGGGATCATGAAGAGTGTCTGGTATGACCAAGTGACAACACACAGTGACATAAGACATGACAATTCATGAAAACTAATTTAAGTGGAGGGGTGACAAATGGTGGGGCACCAGCCTTGAGTGAAAAGCCAAGTGAAATGTTGAGGCCCTGCATTTAAACCCTAGTCCTGGCACTAATTAAGAAACAAATGAACAACCAGAAAACAAACATGTTACAAGCAAATAACCTTGACTAGTCTTTTAATTTTGAATCTTACAATACTGCTGCGAAGAAAGTCCTGATCGGAGCAGAAGGAAAAAAGAAGTAGAGAATGTCTAACCTTTTACTGTCAGGGCTGTGCTGCAGCTGGCGTCACCGACGCCATTATGTGCTTCACAGATGTAATCCCCGCTGTCCTCCGCACTGGCCTCATTGATGGTAAGCAGGGCCACGGAATTAGTGAATGACATGTTGTATTTCCAACTTTCGTGAAGTTCACTGTCATTTCGGAACCACGAAACTTTGATTTCCGGGGAACCACTTATTTTGCATTCCAGTTGGATAGATTCTCCCTGCTTTGCCACTTTTGAAGCATCTAATTTCTTAGTGAACTTTGGAGGTTCTATTAAACCAAAGGAAAAACTCAGTAAAGGATGTCTACATGTTAAAATAGCTTCTTTTTGTAGCTGAAGACCCTATTTAAAAAAACCTTCATACTTAAGCTGATTTATGGCTGTATTAATATATTAAGAATATATTTTCTAACATCTCTTTCACTAAATAATCTTTTAATAGAGATTTTTAAAAATACATTGTAGTGTGGACCTATAAGCTAAACTATAAGCTATAAACTAATATAGATAGATCTGATCAAAATTTAGTAATAATAACAGAGAAAGTTATATTACAGAAAAGAATGTAAAAGGAGAGTGGATAGTTGAAATAATACCTTACAATCTTCAATGAAATAACTCCCTTTGATACGACTATACTTAGAAACAAACTAACCCAACGAACATGATAAAGATAAGACAGAACTTTGGTTAAATATTGTCTCTAACATTAATATACATATTCCAATATGATTCAGTTACTTTATATCAAACATTTAAAAAGTAAGAAAATTTTTAGAAGAAAACTAAATACATGTGGTGAAAGCACAATTGTAAGTCAATGTCATGTAGTGATACCTTTTACGCTCAGCTGAGCAGAGCACATGTCTTTACCAACATCATTGGTTGCTTGACAAGTATATTGACCAGAGTCTCCTTTGCCTACTTTAAGAATTCTCAGATGAGGAGTGTTGCCCACACAGGTGATTGTATAGTTTCCTCCAGGACGAATCTCTTTGTTATCTTTTGACCAAGTGATTCTCATTGGTTGAGCACCAGTAACATGACACTCAAAATCAGCACTTTCTCCCGCAATAACATCTATTGATACAGGCTTGATGTCAAAGAAGGGAGATTTCTTAGGTTCTGGAAGATCAGAAGAAAAAGATCAAGTAATTTTTTTGTTTTGTTTTTCTGTTGGCTATTTCTACCTTCACAGAGTTGTGATGGTTTGCAAAGAGAAAGAATGACTAGGGAACAAACCTCTGGCTGTCAGTCTAGCACTTGAAGATGCTGTTCCAAGTGGATTGGAAGCTGAGCAAGAATACTGGCCAGAATGACTCAAGTCAGTTTGCAAAATTTTTAAAGTTGCCACATTATCCACAAATGACATTTGTAGGTTTTCATCATCTCTTAAAAGTACACCATCTCTGTACCAGCACACTTGGATGGGAGCAGAGCCATTTAGTCGACAAGTGAGTGTAACAGGCAACCCCACTGTTTGTTCAATGTCCTTCAGCTGTCTAGCAAAGGAAGGTGGGAGTTGGCGCTCTGTAGGAAGACAAGTAATACTTCAAGCATTAGTAATGGAAACAAAGAAATTGCCTAGAAAGATGAAAGAGTAAAAATAAGGGAAAAATTCCTCATGTGTAGAAGAATATCATCACCTTGGATTCTAAAGACAGTCTGAGAAGTAGCAGTTCCTATGCTGTTTTCTGCTACACATGTATACTCGCCACTGTCGTTGATGTTCACTTTATTAAAAACCAGTGTGGCCACGTTGTTTGTGAAGTAGGTTCGGTATTCAGGAGTTGAGCGCAACTTGGTGTCTCCTTTGTACCAAGACACTGTGATTTCTGGTGTTCCAGCAACTTGGCATTGCAAAGAAACGGAATCTCCAACGGCTGCCTCCAGAGGCTCCAGTTCCGTAACAAAATAAGGTGGTTCTAAAGAAGAAAGGCTCACAATCAGGGAGTGGAGTTACAGAAAACCAAATACACAATGCTCCATTGAGATGGATGCAAATCATTTGTGAGACTAAGACAACACACCTAATGTAGATACCAGAGCTTCGCACACATCCCTTCCTGCCTCATTTTCAATCTCACAGGAATAGTGTCCCGCATCTCCTTTCGTGCTATTCAGAATTTCCAGGATGCAAGTCTTCTCTGTTGTGACTATGCTGCATCTTTCAGATGGAGATATTTTACAACCATCCTTTTTCCAGGTAACTGAAATTGGCAACGTTCCTGTGTAGGTGCTCTCCAGAATTATGGAGGTCCCTGGTTCTACAGAGTGATCACTTAACCTCTTCACAAATGCAGCTGGTTCTGGTAAGTGACAAAGCACAGGAGTTACACACACACATACACACACACACACACTCCCCTCAAAAAAGATGGAAGAACATGGAATATAGGAAGAGTGAATACATTTGAGCAAACCTTTTACAAAGAGACGTGTAGTACAGGATGTTTGGCCAGCATCATTAGAAACCACACAGGTATATTCCCCACTCTGAGATATGTCAATACTAAATAGTTCCAGTTCTGCCACAGTGTCTTCGAAATAGATGTTACACCTGTCTCCTTTCACTAGTTCTCTGGCACCTCGGAACCAGCCAACCTTGAAGGGAGGGGTTCCTCTGATAACACTTGTGAAGGTGACATTTTTGCCTGGAAGTACTTCCAAAGGTTCAGGTTCTTTCACAAAAGAGGGAGGTTCTACAGAGAGGGAAACAATGAAAAGGTCCCATAAGTTTCAAATTTCCTTGTGATGTTGAATTCAAACACTAACAGAACCTGTGAAGTGGCATCAGCGTAATAAGCACCCAAAGAATTCTTAAGAAATTCCTTGCAAAATGGACTGTAACACTGACCTTGCACAGTCAACACCGCACGACATTCATCAGACCCAGCGACATTAGCAGCCACACATGTGTAATTGCCCATATCCGATGAGTCCAGAGAATTCAACTGCAATGTACAGATGTTATCTGAGAAAGTAGGTTGGTACTTTGCTCCACTGACAATCTTAGTCTTTTCATGAAACCAGGCAACAGAGATGGGCGAGGATCCTGCTACTTTGCATTCCAGAATGCAAGAGGCACCCAGGACCCCACCAGTATCTTTCAGTCTTCTGGTAAAGGAAGGAGGAACCATTCGGTCTACAGGAGGAAAGGCAAAAGACTCATCATAATTTGAAAGAATGAAAGAGATATGAAAGAAAGAAAAATGCAAAAGGAATTTGCGTAAGAAACGAGAACTAACCTGAGACATCAACCACAGCTGTGCAGCTGCTTTTTCCAACATTGTTTTGAACCTGGAAAGTGTATGTGCCTGCATCTTGTGGGTCAGCGGAGAGAATCTTTAAGGAAGAGATTTTGTTGTAGAAGCTAAATTTGTGTTTTTGGCTGCTGGTCAGCAGCTTTCCATCCTTGTACCATTCAATGGAGAGCTCAGGAGTGCCGGCCACCTTGCATTCCAACGTGCATGTTTCTCCTACAGTCACTGTCATGGACCCTGCCTTCTCAACAATGACTGCAGGCTCTGAAATACAATGCAATATCCACCTGTCAAGGTCTGGAGTCTTTATATATCTCTGTTGTTGAACTCATCATGATTGTTTCTCCCAGTGGGACTTATGCTAGTCTTCTCTCTTGACTTTAAATGTGACTTCAGGATTACAGGCAATTATAAAATTATAGCAGCTATTATCAGAAAACATTTGAGAACTATACAACCCCCCAAACAATTTAGATAATGCATAACGGGCAATGTGTTTTGGTTTATATTTGACTCTCCTTAGACTAAGACTACCTGTAATTATGAATTGTTTGGTATTTTCCTCCTTCATTTAGATGCTAACAACAATAGTTCGAAAGTTGGTATGCAAACAGATTTTGTCCCTATCAAATGTTGATCTTTGGAGTCTCCTCGGCTTTAACAACCAGTACTCTGAAAACAAAATTTCCTTGTACTACAAGTTGGGCTTCCAACTGATCCTTGCTTAGTCAAAATATAGCCAAGATTGTATTTGCTAATGTCTCAAGAAAAATAGCATATCCACCATAAAGCAGATGGCTTCTTTTTCTTAATCATAGAAAAAGTAGATAGTGTTTGAAAGAATTGATTAGGTTGTTCCTCTAAATCTTCCACATAGGTGTGGATCAAACTGGTGCTAGAATTCAGAGCAAAAGATTCTGCTTATAAGTCATTCCAACATCTGACATCATTTCTATCAGTGGACTGTGATACCAACCTAAAACAGTCAGAGTAGCCATGCTTTCCCTCATTCCACCATCGTTCTTGATCTGGCAGACATACTTCCCAGCATCAGCGGGCTCTGTTTTTGCAAACTGTAGCGTTGCAACATTGTCCACAAAGGCAATTCTGATGTTTTCACTTTCTCTAATCACTTCTTTCTCTTTAAGCCACTGGACAGAAATGGGCGGAGCACCCTCTATGGATGCTTGTAACTCTGCAGGCTCGCCAGCTACTACCGTGAGGCTGCTCAGTTTGGAAACAAATTTTGGTGGTTCTGAACAAGAAAAGATGGATGGAGATTGTTGAAAAGAGGGTCCAGATAACAGAAGACAGAAGTGAGCATTTCATGCATTCCTGACATTCCTGTCTGCCACATACAGGAAACATGCTTACCTTTTAATTGTATTCTACAAATACAAGCGTCACTTCCCACTTCATTCTGTGCTTTGCAGTGGTATTCACCGATGTCTGTGGATTCCACATTGAGGATGTGAATACTTGCGTGGAAGTTTTTAGAGGCAATCTTGTATTTCTTGCTGCTTCGGAGCTGTCGCTTGTCTTTGTACCACACCACCTCAAATGGTGGTGTTCCTGATAGCTCACATTCAAGACTGACTTCAGTGTTTTTAAGAGTTTCTACTACAGGAGGGAAACTGCTAAAAACAGGAGGCTCTGTGAAGAATGAGAATGTTTCATGAATTGGACTATTTAATTTCATTAGAATTAAGGCTTTTTGCTTATTTCTTGTTTATACATTGGAAGAAAGTTGTAAGAGACCATAATGGGTAAATGGCATCTGACATGATCACTATTGAACGATAACTGCTTCCAAGAGGCCATTAATCTTTACAAGATAATCAACTAGATGAGTAGAAAACATGGAAAGATCGTAGATGTTGTGATTGACCAGTTCAAAATTCTATTTATTCTTCCTCATTACTTCACATTGGACTAGTGAAATTGACACAAAATTTGTAATCAAATAAGTATGTTAACAAAAATGGTTCGTGGGAGTTATGGGATTCTACCTTTAGGAATGTGCGTGTTTAACAATTGAGGTAGCCTGAAGCCACCGTGACTGCTGAGATCTATGCCTTCCTATTTGGAAAATGGTGATTGCAAATCTCTCTCTCTCTCTCTCTCTATTTACAGATATTATTATAGATGCATATATATATAGATGCATAATTGATATTGGAAAATGACAGCAGGGAATATCAACACTATTTTCATCATTGACTAGTCATATGTTTAAAGATAGAAAATAATTCTTAGGATAATATATTATTTTCATTTAAAAAATTTAATGGTAAAGCCTATCTGGCTTGTGCACTGCATAAATGTAATAAATAATCATGTTCTTAAGACACGCATTATAAGTGAATAAAATACTGTATGTATAAGTTTATGGAAGGCAAAAAACTAGTTTTAAAAATGCTTACTTTTTGCGTATGTTTTCTAAACATCACCGAAGCTTGGCCAATGTATTTTGAGGGATCAAAATTATGGCATTGGAATAGCAGGAAAAATATCGCAAAATGACTAGGTACACATAACTAATGCTTAAGAAGAAATAATATCTATAAAGGGAAATAATACTAGCATGGGGGAAATTGAGATAATGGAAAAGAATACCCAAGGGAGAAGACAGTAAATTTTAATTAATTAAGAAGATGAAAACAAGATTTCTACCTTTTACTATAACCTTGGTACTACAGCTTGTGCTGCCAGCAGGATTGTGGGCCTCACAAATGAAATCTCCACTGTCCTCAGTACCAAGACTGTTCATCTGTAGGACAGCCACTGAGTCGATGAAAGTCATTTGGTATTGATCACTGGCTGAGAGTTCATGTTCGTTTCTGTACCACACAACTCTGATTTCTGGAGATCCAGTTATCTTACATTCCAGGCGTGTGGAGTCACCTGCTTTCACTATTTTGGATGCTTCTAGTTTCTTTACAAACTTTGGTGGTTCTAGAGAGTCAAGAAAGAGGAGATTATGAGGAACAGTAGTGAACAACACAAGTTTAGTCATACATAAGTAAAAGAAAACAAGTGATATCTGACAAATACAGTTATTGTGTTAGAACAGCACAGAGGAACTAGAGCCACAGGCCAGACAGAAACATAAAACAATCGAACTTGCACACCTGTCACAAGCAACATTGTAGTGCAAGAGTCGCTACCAACGTCATTGGTAACTTGGCAAGTATATTGTCCAGACTTGGAAGCATCCACTGTATAGAGATTTAAGAAGCTAGTTGAACCTTCCAAACCAATGAAACATTTAGGTCCAGAGGCAAGTTCCACATCATCCTTAAACCATCTTATTTTAAATGGTGGTGTTCCTTTTAGTACTGCTTTAAATTCTACTGTAGAATCAGGTATGGCTTGTTGTCGCTCAGGTTTCACTAGGAAGCTTGGTGGTTCTATAGATTTCAAGAGAGATATATTTTTATTATATTCCTTATAGTTGAAATAGTTTGACATTTTGATGTACATGTAAGAAAACAACTCAGGAAAAGAGATAATGGCTGAATATTTCTTCAACTCAATGAACACATACCTAAAGATTTAGCTTTAAAAGATATAAGAGTATTTTCAAAACATTCCTTAAGAAGAACCAAGAAGGTAAAGAAATTCTAACCTTTCACAGTTAAGATGCCACTGCATGCATCATCTCCTGCTATGTTTGACACCTTGCATGTGTAATTTGCAGTATCTTCTAATTCCAGATTATTAACGTCCAATGACACAGTGTTTTCGTGACACACAAGTCTGTATTTTGCACCTGTAGTTATTTCTTTTCCATCTTTAAACCACTGAGCACTAATAGGAAGTGAGCCAGAAACTTTGCATTCCATATGAATAGAAGAGCCCAGAACTTTGTCCATTTTACTTAATTTTTTGGTAAATGATGGAGGAATATCTTGATCTGTCCAATGCAAACAGCAAAATGCATCCATTAATGTGGATTTGATATGGTCTTGACTTTATAGTACAAAGGACAAAATCTAAACAAGGGAGCTAACTGGGCAATGATACACACCTAGCACTCTCAGGTAGGCATCACAGCTACTGCTTCCAAAGTCGTTTTCCACCTTGAAAGTATACTGCCCACTGTCTTGCTTCATTACTGACTGAATCCTGAAACTGGCTACATTATTTTCAAAACTCATCGAAAAATATCTACTGGGTACGATTTGTTTGCCATCTTTAAGCCATTTCACTTTGAGTTCTGGTGTTCCAGCCACAACACACTCCAAGGTAACAGGGTCTTTCTCAGTAACATCAAACGATTTAGCTTTCTCTATGATTTGAGCAGGTTCTGTAGTAGGAATGAAAATAGAGGTGAGTTACATTATTAATTCCACTAGAACTAAGGTGTGTTTATGAGACTGTTTCCCTGGACTTCCAGGGAAGGAGGATGGCTCACCAACCTTGTACTAAAAGGAAAGCGTAACACCTCTCAACACCTGATTCGTTCTTGGCTTGACAGGTATATCTCCCACTATGTCCATTATCCACACTCCTGATTTGAAGTGTGGCCACATTGTTCACAAATGAAATGTGGACATTGTCATCTTCATCAAGAATCTGGTCATCCTTTAGCCATGCTATGGAGATGGGGGGTGAGCCTGCCACAGTACCCTGAAAGGTGGCGGAACTTTTCAAGACAGTGGTGACATTGTCTATCTTCTTGGTGAACGATGGTGGATCTGTGATTAAATAAGACAGTGTGTAAAGATGGGGTAAATTTTAAACTCCAACTCATCCTAAGATGAAAGAGCCTTCCGAGATTTTAGTTGGTAGCTTCGCCTTGCCTATCACTGACCTTTCAGGGCCACTCGAGTACTGCAAGAGCAGCTGCCACCTTCATTGGATATAATGCACTGATATTCACCAGTGTCGGAAGGGTCACATTTGGTTATGTGGAGGTGAAACACTGACACATGGTCAGTCACTGTATACTTTTTGCCACTGCGAATTTCCTTATTATTCTTCAGCCAAGTGACTTCAAACGGAGCTGTTCCTGTAACTTCACACTCCAGTTCCACATCACTGTCTTTCACAACCTCCACAGGCCTCAGCTCTCTAACAAAGGCTGGCGGTTCTACAGAGTTTAAAGGAAGACAAAGAGCGGCTTACTCAAGGGAAGACCCAGGACCATCCGGGCAGCATGGCTAGAAGGCACACCAGAGTCTGATAACTAACCTTTCACTTTCAGCTCAATGCTGCAGCTTGCTGTGCCCGCGTCATTC
Organism: Dipodomys ordii; assembly: GCF_000151885.1. Lineage (NCBI taxonomy): Eukaryota > Metazoa > Chordata > Mammalia > Rodentia > Heteromyidae > Dipodomys > Dipodomys ordii. The sequence goes on from NW_012267221.1 coordinate 27,755,470, forward strand.
CGAGCTTCACAGACGTAAGTCCCACTGTTTTCTACCCTGGCACCAGAAATCTGGAAACTGGCTAGACCATCCACAAAGGAAATGCCATGTTTCCTAACATCTGTTATTTCATTCCCATCCAGATACCAAGACACTCTGATCTCTGGGGTGCCTGTTATTTGGCATTCAAATGTTGTTGACTGTCCATTCCTCAGCACTAATACTGGACTGGGTTTCTTTATGAATTGAGGAGGTTCTGAAGATGGAAAAAAAGAGTGTGATGTTGGGATTTTTTTTTACAATAGAGTACAATTAGCAATGATTTCTTAATAGACTTCTTCCCTCTACCCCCTCTCTAAGAAAACATAGGAAAGCAAGAAAATGAGAAGATGTTGAGACCAGACCTTTGACAAAGACAGTGGCTTTACTGGTTGCTGTACCAACATCATTGCTTAGTTGGCAAATGTAGGTCCCAGAGTCGGCAGCTTTGGCTGAAAAGACCTCTAGAATGGTGGAGGTATCATCTTTCCAAATGGAGCGAGCTGCCCCAGAGTGCAACTCTTTGTTGTCTTTAAACCACTTTATGGTCATGGGGGCAGTGCCACCCACAAGCGCCTTTAGGTGAACCCGTGTACTTGGGTTTACATCTTGTGACTGTGGCTTTTCCACGAAGTAAGGGGGTTCTGGGGTAAAAGAACAAGAAGCAAAATAGAGAGGGAGAAATTTTGTTTTAGAGCTTAGCAATGAAAGATAAGAATGAAGAAATGAGTGATCAATAAATTCTGATTGAGTACAGGTAAAAGTTGCCAACCTTTGACAGTCAGATGCCCACTGCACTGGTTGTGCCCTGCTTTGTTGGTGGCAGAGCAAGTGTAGCTACCACTGTCTGAACCTTCCAGCTGACTGATTTCCAGGAAGGCAGTATTATCATGAAAAGAGAACTTGTACTTGTCACTAGCTGAGATTTCTTGGTCATCTTTGAACCACTGGATGCTTATGGGATGTGACCCAGCCACTATACATTCTAAGTCAATAAAAGACCCTTTAATGCTGTCCATTTTCTTCAGCTTCTTGGTGAATGAAGGGGGTATGATAAGATCTATCCAATAAAAAAGCAAAAGAAAGAAAAAGGTTATTCTCTCTCCTTTGATCTCTCTCCTTTATCTCTTTTAATACGACGATGATGGGAAATAAACTCAGGGTCTCTCCCATGCTAGGCAAGTGCTCTGCCACTGAGTTATACTCCATTCCTGTATTTTTTCCCACTGTAAGGGAGAAAGAAGCCCAGTTCCTCTTTATTGATAAGCGATACCAACCTAATACATTAATGCTAGCCTTGCAACTGCTTCTCCCAACATCATTTTGGACTTCGAATGTATATTCTCCACTATCTTTCTTTTCTGTAGAGATAATCTTCAGTATTGAGACCCTGTCGGTGACACTGATTTTGTATTTTGGACCCAGGCTCAGTTCTTGGCCATCTTTAAACCATTTGGCTATAATCTCCTTAGTTCCTGAAAATTTAACTTGCAAAGTGGCTGGGTCTCCTTGAGTGACGTCTATGGACACAGCCTCTTCAGTGATTGTCGCAGGTTCTGTAGAGAACAAAGCAATAGATGTAGGCTGTGAGCTGCTGTTCTGATCAACTGACATCTGTATTTCTTCTTCAAAAGACAAGGCAAACTTTCTAAACCAACCTTTGACTGAGAGCAATGCTGAACATCTTTGTATTCCTGCATCATTTTTGGCCTGACAGACGTATTTCCCATCGTGTTTGACCTCAATGCCACTGAGGTACAAACTGGCCACGTTGTTTTCAAACGTCATCCTTGTATTATCATCTTCAGTGATTTCTTCATTATCTTTTAGCCAAGTCACTGTGATGGGCAAGGAACCCTTCAGAGTGGCCTGGAAGGCAGCTGTGCCGCCACGGAGGGAGCTGGTGCTCTCAATCTTCTTTGTAAAGGATGGGGGTTCTAATAGAAGAATGGATTTTCAATCAATACTAATTCCATAGAAAAACTAGCTCTTTCAGTTTAAAGAATGAACTCTACAGAAAAGCCAGGTTTCATCTGAGCCAACACTAACCTCTTAAAGTCACCCTGGCACTGCAGGTGCTGCTGCCCACCTCGTTGGTGACCCGACACTGATATTCACCAGCATCAGCAGCAATGAACTTGAGGATCTGCAGGCTAACTAGTTGATCCTGAATGAAGGTTTTATACTTTCTACCACTTCGCAGGGTTGTATTGTCTTTAAACCAAGTGATCTCAAAGGGAGGTGTGCCTGCCACCTCAGCCAATAACATGACATCATATTCTTTCAATACTTCAATTGGCTTAAATTCCTTCGTAAAGTAAGGTAACTCTATAGTAGAAAAGGAACAACTTGAGTTAGCTGGCAAGAGGTCTGTGCTATCGACCAAATACTTGGTAATGCAAGGACAAAGTGGACACAAACCTTTGACTATTATAATGCTAGTGCAATGGTCACTGCCAGCCTCGTTTTGAGCTTTGCACATATATTCACCACTGTCTTCAATGGCAATATCTGTAAGTCTTAAAGTGGCAATGGATTCCATAAAAGACATTTTGTGTTTTCTGCTGTCCTTGAGTTCTCTGTCATTTGCAAACCAGGTTATTTTAATTGGAGGGGTACCAATTACTTTGCAGGCTAGTTGAGTGGCATCCCCCTTCTTTAAGAGCTGTGATGGCTCTAACTTTTCAACAAATGTAGCAGGTTCTGTGGAAGGAAGGTAGTTTATTAAGAAACATGACCAAGAGGAAAGAGCTTATGAAACAAGAGTAGCACAAAGATGTCAAAGAAAGAAGGCAAACCTTTTACAAACAAGTTTGCACTGCACTCCACGCCTCCGGCAACGTTGTTAACTTTGCATGTATAGGTGCCTGAATCAGAGGTTTTTACTGCGTAGAGTTCCAAGGAACTCTCTAAAGCTTCTTTGGTAATATAGCAGCTTCCACCAGAAATCAGCTCTTTATCATCCTTAAACCATCTGATAGTAAGAGGAGTGGACCCTTGGAAAGTGCTCTTCAAGCAGACTGCTGAGCCGGGAAGAACAGCCCTGGATCCTGGTTTAGTTACAAAACTGGGTGGTTCTGAAGAACGAGTATAAGAAAGAAGTTTTAAAGAGTTACAGGGGTGGGCTCTCAGGGAAGAACAATTAATTTGAACAATGTTTATAGTACAAATGAAATGCAAAGTTTCTGCCAACCTTGTACAATCAGAGCTCCACTGCTGTCTTTGCTTCCCACAGAATTGGTGGCTCGACACGTGAAATTCCCTGCGTCACTCATGTCTACTTTGCTGATCTCCAAAGACGCTGTCCCTTCCACAAATGCTATTCTGTATCTGTCAGATGCTGCTATTTCTTTACCATCCTTCAACCAGGACACCCTCATGGGGAGTGAACCTGCGATCTTGCAGTCTAGCCTGCAGGCACCATTAAGGACACTATCCACATTGCGTAAAGGTTTGGTAAAAAATGGAGCGATGTCTCGATCTGTTCATGACACAGGAAGGAAAAAAAAAAAGATCAACATGGGAAAGTGCTCGCTGGTTCATTTTTGGTTATTTGTTGGGTTTTAAAGAACCAGGTAGCACAGTTTTCTAAAAATACTAACCTAATACTGTGAACGTAGTCTCGCAGGAGCTGCTGCCCACTTCGTTGGAAACCTCAAATGTGTACTGGCCACTGTCATGCAATTCAGCTGAATAAAATTTCAGTTGGGCAACATTGTTTTTAAAGCTTATTCGGTACTTTTTACTGGCAACCAAGGGTCTCCCATCTTTGTACCACTTGGTCTTAAGTTCTGGGGTGCCTGTGACTGTGTACTCCAGCGTGGCTGGGTCCCCTGAGGTCACCTGGATCAGCTCTGCTCTCTCCGTGATTTTTGCAGGTTCTACAATGGTATGAAATTGTTAGTATACCTGGGTGTGAATGAGGAGCTCACTTTAAAGGGAAAGGGTGACTCAAGTTCACAATGTTCCTACACTAACCTTTCACTGTCAGTTCACCAACAGATGTTTGACTTCCTGCTTCATTTTCAGCCAGACATGTATATTTGCCACCCAAACTAATCTGGACATCAGGGATTATCAAGACAGCAACACCATTGGAAAAGCTCATTTTGACTTTTCCATCTTCCTTAATAACCTCTTGGCCTCTCATCCACGAGACAGAGATGGGTTCAGACCCTCTGACAGCAGCTTGCAAGGTAACAGTTTGTCCTGCAAGTGCGGTAAAATCATCTACTTTCTTGACAAAGGTTGGTGGTTCTAGTTAAGGAAAGAGAGCATGTAACCCATTAGTTCTTACACACTTCCAACACCATCTCTCCTTAAGAGTTTCTACTTCGATTATATTTGTCTTCTCTACTACTACTATTTGATAGCACATTGGTTAATTAGAAAGAAAATTTAAGAATTAATTCCATCCAAGAAACTGGCATAGAGGATAAATGCTTATCAGTTGACAAAATAACTAATGACATTATCAGATCATAAATATTTACAATGCCATCCCTATAAGATTAGGTAAAAGTCCCCCAAGTCAAACCAAGGCAAAGTAAAAATTTAAGGCTAGGAGAAGATGAGAGAAACAAAATTTTAGTTTTCTTTTCATGCATTAAAACATGCTATCCAGACACTTCATTAAAGATAGAGTGGCTTTTCACACACTGACCTTTCAATAAATGTGTCGCCCTGCAGCCACACTTTCCCACTTCGTTGGCCACAACACATTCATATTCACCAACATCTGCACTATTGAAAGAAAAGATTTCCAGAGACACAAGAGACTTCTGGGAAAATAACCTGTATTTTTTACTACTTCTTATTTGCTTCTTATCCTTGAACCAGCTAATTTCAAATGGTCCTGTGCCTGCGATTTCACACTGCAGCAAGGCATTTGTTCCTCTCACTATGTCTGCAGGCTCAAGAGTTTTGACGAAAGAAGGAGGCTCTACAAAAAGCAGGAAAGCATTGGGTAAGTAATGTGTGCCCAGAAGAGAAAAAGGGACATCTTTTCTCAGAGAAACAAGAGCCCACAATGCAGTAAACAAACCTTTGATAACTATCTCTGTACTACAGCTGTCACTGCCCACATCATTTGTGGCTTCACATGAGTAAGTCCCACTGTCTTCAACTTTCACATCCGTGATGTCAAGGATAGCCTCAGAATTGACAAAAGACATTCGAATTGTGTTACTTTCACTAAGTTCTTTGTTATTTTTAAACCAAGTGACTTGGATCACAGGTGAGCCTTTCAGTTTGCAATGCAGGCGTGCGGATTCACCGGGGAGCATTAAGTAAGAGGGATCCACCTTCTTCACGAAGGCTGGTGGTTCTACATGAAGTGTACAAAAAAGAGAATGGAAAAGAGCTGAAGCATTAACTCCACAGAAGAAATGCAGACACACACTACAAAAAGACAGGACATAGGAAAATATCTTCATGAAATTTCTGAAAAACCAGATGTGTTTGATAGCTTTTTTGGCACTCTCAAACACTTTACTTGTCCCTTGATTTAAAAACAAAACAAGCAACCAAACAAATAAGCAAACAGACTATATCTATACAAAGAAGAACTTAATAAAGAAGATAAATATGAATTGCCTAGACATGAAGCTCTTAAAAATTTAAGCAAGTTTTGTTAATGACAGACATGTTTAACAGAACAAAAGTAAGAATTCTGAAGAAGGTTAAAAAAACACAATCAAATAAGGTCAGAACGTTTCCATTGGCTAAATGGAATTATTTAAATAACAAAGCACATGAGTACTGTTATACTGAGATTCTCTTTCAAAGAAAGAAATGACAAATGATTCCCTGGGAATCTTACCTCTAATTGTGACTGTGGCTGAAGAAGAGCTGCTCCCAGCCTCGTTGGAAGCTGTGCACACATAGGTTCCAGAATCTTTTAATTTTGCCAGCGGGATCTCAAGTGATGCTATTTTATCTTCAAAATAGATCTTATAATCTTTCCCAGGGGGAATTTTCTGCCCATCTTTGTTCCACGTGACTGTGACTTTCCTGTCTTCATCAACTTGACATTCAAGGTGTACCTTCTTATTGATAGCCGACTGCACAGGCTCTAATTCTTTGATGAAGTGTGGTTTGTCAATGATGATCAACTCTGCTTGGCAGATATCAGCTCCAAACTTGTTGGAAGCCTTACAGGAGTACACTCCCCTGTCCTGAATAGTAAGATTTGAGAGTTCTAAACTGTGCTTATTCTCTGCATCTGAAATCCTGCAGTTAGGTGAAGGTGACAGGGCAGAGCCATCTTTCTGCCAAATGGTTTCAATCACAGGAGTCCCTGACACTGTGCAGAGAAACTTGGCTGCCTTCCCCACAAAAGTTGTAAGAGACTTGGGTCTGGAGAGAAAGGTTGGTGGGTATGCCTCTGCAAAAGAAAATGTTCTAGCATTACAGGAGTTCTCAACAAAGCTCTTGCCATTATTACAGTATTCCAAGACAGAGATGAGTTATTCTTTAGGTAGATGTGAGATATTATTTAAAATAAAGTAATCCATTTAATAAGACTAAAAGATTCTTTGAAGGAAAAGGAGGAAGGTTCATGATAAAGGAATGACACATCACTTTGTGTCCATCAAAGATCAAATGTTTCTCTGGGAAGCAACATTGCTAAAGCTTTGTCTTTATTGTGGCAGAATAGTAGTTTGAATTATTTGATAAGCAATTCAGTGGATATTTTAATTCTACAAGTGAGAAGACTATGTAAGAAAGATAAAGGAAATGTATTTGACTCTTCTGAAGAGTATAGGTGTTGTGAGAAGAAGACAGAAGGGGTTTTATAAGGTCTTTCTAACCTTGTGTTAAATGCCATGATATCTTTAAGTGGTTTGACTTTAAATGGGTCTCCTGGGCAGTATCAAACTTATAAAAGTATTTAATTGTAGGCATTTCCCATTTCTATTCCACTTTGTAGCAAGATTTTAGAAATTTCTTTTGCTAACTAGCTTTTTAAAATTAACCTCCTTGTCCAAAGCTTTGATTCAGTCATATTACTGAATTGGCTTTATTTGGGCAGAAACATTCAAAGGCATCATGTAACATAATTCCATATACTTGGTTGCAAGGAGACATTTTGATTACAAAATGAAAACCACTGGCTCGATCATTATGGGCTGGGTTTCTTGAATCTCAATGATTTTCTGATATGTAAAGAGGTGTCTGAAAAGAAAAAGCTTAGTAGAACTTTGCCTTGTTCATGTCCAGGAGACATGATACCTGTGTTTTCCCCTGCATGCTTTTTATTGAAAAAGATGTCACCTTTCAACAGCCAGTGCACAATTTCCAGGCACTGTGACTCCATTCCTCAAACCGTAGTTCCTACTCACACTCTCTTAGGAGAAAGAAAGTGAAAGAGAGAGAAAGACAGAGAGACAGAGAGACAGAGAGAGAAAGCACAAAACAGCTATTGATGTTTTATAAACCAATTGCAAGCATTTAGTGAGGACTAACTTGTTGAAAGTCATCTTATATGTCAATTAGAAAACAGAGCATAATGTTTGTGTAGTGAGTGGGTCTCCTTAAGTTTGGAATAAAGCTTTTGGTGAGAGTCTTTGTTTATAGTCTTATATTAGTTATCCTCCTTCATCACACTTAGGATTTAAATTTAATCATATGCTGACTTAGAAAAAAAGAAACTTTTTTTTTGTAATTCTGTTCCTAATCAACTATTTAGTTCTGAATTCCAAATACATGGAGATATCATTTATTTTTTATTAGTGCCGCACTCTTTTGAAATATTTTATATTAAGGACCAAGCCAGGCTAATTTGATGATTTAACAATGTCCTTAATCCATGCTTTTTCTTTTGTTGCAGATAAAAATATAACTATATAGAATAATGGTTTATCCTACACAGGTTTTGCAGTTCCTAGCCACCAGGTTCCCACCGTGGTTGTTGGTGTGTCTGGCTGGTGGCACTTCCTGCTCCTGAAAAGGAAACAACATAAGCAACAATGTGAAATGAACTGACAACCTCCATGACCATGTACATATTTACCTGTCACTGTCAGTGTGGCTGTACAGCTGACACTGCCATATTCATTGGAAGCTTTGCAGGTGTACTCGCCACAGTCGACTACCTGGGTTCTGAGGATTTCCAGGCTGGACACGTAATTTGAAGATCGAATAGAACACTTGTCACTCTCATAAATCTCCCGGCCAGCTTTGAACCACTGGAACCGGACATTGGGTGCACTTTGGATCTCACAGGTGAATTTGGCGAGGTGGCCTAGAGCTACTTCCAGAGGCTCAATTCTCCTCTTGATCACAGGGGCAGCTGCAAAGGAAACAGAATCTGTTAGCAGGCATCCCATGATTTTCCCTCTCTTCTAACTTTTGCTGCTGCTAATGAAGTAAAACAGTTAAAATTGGTGAGTCAAATTACAGCAGTTTAAGACAAATACCTGGAAAATAAGAAAGATCATTCAAGGTAAAAGAAGACAATAAGTAGCTCTCAACATATTCAATTGTGACTTATGAAAAAATACTATTAAAATGTGCTATGGGTGTACATGCATTGCAGCATGATATATCATTTAAATATACCATGCTTACAGGAACACTGCAACTAATGTGAAAAATATGGTATATTAAGTACAGTGATTAAGTGAAGAAAAGCAAAAAATAAACCCAAACAAGAAGCACAAATGGACAACTAATCATGGTTATTTTCAATTTATAGATGGGTGTGGTTATTTTGGAGAGGCTAGCTATTCACAGATAGCTTTTTATTTCATATCATTAAAATATTTTCAGATAAAATAACTAAAAAGCACATTCATCAACATCATAAAACATATAAGGATATGTTTTATTTTAAAAGTAGTGTCATAGATATGATAATGTACTACCCAACAAGGCAATTGAAGAACATATAACCATGATTATGTCTGTGAATTCATTCTTGTTCTAAATAACTTGCATTCTGAAAGTGAAAAATAAGTGACAATTCTGTGATGAAACCTAAGTTATTCAAATCCAGTGAGTATTAGAGCTTGAATCATTTCATCCATAATATCCAACCTCTTTTTCCTACAGTGAGTTTTGCTGAAGTTGTTGTTTTCCCACTGTCATTCCAGGCCTCACAGACATAGTCTCCTTGATGCTCTTCTGCATTTACTGTGTTGATTACTAGTGTATATGTATTTTGCTCTTGTAAACACTTGAACTTTTCATCTGAAGGTACCAGTTTGCCCTCAAAATACCAATTCACCTCTTTAGCATTTTCTATCGATGATGTGAGGTATACAACATCTCCTTCTTCAGCAATGACATCTACTAAGGGCATAAGTATAATGGGGTAATGCTCTTTAGTTAAACTATCCTCAGCTCTCTGTGCCTTTCCCAAAGCAACCGCCTGAGTACCACTTTCAGAGGGTTTCTCTTTTTCCTCTAGGGGTTTCAGACTCTCATCCTGGGTTTCATCAGACACAGCAGGGGAAGCAACCTCATCAGTGGCAGGGGGATCCACATCTTTGACCTGACTTTCCACGTGAGAACAACTAACCTCTTCAGTGGAAACAAAATATCTAGATGTGACTTCTGGTTCAGTGATTGCCTCAACTTTCTGTGGATCTGAAAAATAGGCCACTTTGTCCCATAGATCTAGTGTGTTTCCTGTCTGAATTCTGGGATCCTCGGCTGTTAAGATGTTTATTTCTTCACATATAATAGAGCACAAAGCATCCTTGAGTTCAGTTTTCAGGTTAGCCATTTGAGGATCAATATCTTCAATAGCAATGGTCACTTCTTCTATTAAAGACTTCACTGAAGTAATAAGGTAGGTGCATAGGATTCGTTTGGGCTCTTGGGTGAAGCTTATGGTCTTGACCTCCACCTTTTCTATGTTTCTTAACCACTCAGAGAAAAGACTTGGCTGTTCCATCGCCACAGCACCTTGCAGAGCCCTCCTGATCTGAGCTTTCAGGTTTAATCTTTGTTCTGGAATACTAGGCAGCAGACTTTCCTTCAATAAAATGCCACTTCCCTGCACCTCTTGTACTCCTTTTATCACCTGGGACTCTTTTCTATACTCAGTGGTTTGGTTCGGGGACATTGCTGGGTCATCAGAACGTTCCTCCTTGAGTAAGACGTGCTTGTCCTCAAGTACTAGTGGAAAGTTTAAGGACTTGCTTTCATCTGTCTTGACAGCAACATCTTGCCCGGCACTTTTTAGTTGATCTGCACTTTCCATCAGAATTTTTCCTTCTGTGCACAGGTGTTCTGAAGTAACCTGGGGCTCATAGTTGACCTCAGAAATCTCAACATTGGGACCCTGAAAACTTTCCACATGTCCTTCAAGTAAGCTCTGACTCAGGAGCAGAGCACTTTGTGTCTCTTGTTTTGGAAGAGTTTTTATTTGCTCTGTTTCCACTCCAGGAACTGGTGCTTCTTCAGACACAGAGATTGAATCAGAATGTGCCGGCAGTTCTGCTGAGGACTGTGGATGAATCCAGTCAGGTTCAGTTATTGTTCTTGAACTTACTTGTTCTACAGACAAAGCCCTTGGAAAAATGTTTTCAGGCTCTTGACAGTTCCAAGTATCTTCTTTGGAGAGGGTTTTCTGGAACTGGACAATCTGCAGCTGTATATTGGGGGCTGGTTCCTGGTCGGGCTGCACATGAACAGTACCATCGATAGAAGGGAGCACCCTGCTGCTTTCAGGAGTGGGCCTGTCCTGTTCCAAAAGGCCTGTGGACTGTAATGGCTGAACCCCTAAAGTAATTCCATGGCTTATGTCATTCATTTTAACAATATGTTCATATTGTTCCTTTTCTTCTACAATTAAAGCACCTTTCAAAGTGGTATCCTTCACAAAAGCTAAAGTTTCTTGCTCTGAGTCCAGTGTCTCAACTGCAGGGCTCTTTAATGGCTTCTCTGCAACATCATCAGGAGCCTCAGATATGGACTTCGCTTTTCCTGGAGCATCAGTCACATCTGTGTCTTCTGGGAGCACCAGCAGCTGGGCAGCACAGGTAGACTGACCCCAAACATTCTCAGCTTTACAGGTATACAGGCCACAGTCCTCCCTTTGAGGGTCGTTGACTATGAGTTTCCCAGAACCATCAGGATTATAAATGATGGTATGATAAACATTGGTGCAAAGCTGCTTATTTTCTTTGAACCATACAACAGTGGGGGGAGGACTCCCATGCACCAAGTAGTCAAAGATGGCAGGGAGCCCCACAGTACAGTGGACTGGTTTTAACTCTTTAAGAAAGTAAGGAGGACAGGGACCCTCCACTTGTCCCTGAGATGTATGCACTCCTGGATCTGTTTCTAGCTCTTTGTATCCTTCTCCTTTGGGATTTATCTTTAGATAGGCACTGCATACTGATTTTCCATACTCATTACTGGCCATACATGTATATTCTCCTTCATCCTCAAATTTGGTGAATAGAATGATCAGGCTATAATTATCACCATCAAAAACAAATTTGTAATCCGTAGAAGGAGTTAACATTTCTCCATTAAAGAACCACTGAATTTTAGGCTTGGGAATGCCTGTGACAGTGACAGACAGCTTAGCAACATCCCCAATACTTGTTTCAGCATTTGCAACTTCTTTGATAAAAACTGGAACCCTGCCTTCCTTTTTGGATTCTGTTTGAGTTAACTGAACTGGTTCAGACAAAAGTTCAAGTGTTTCACTTATATTAGATAGCTGAAGCTCAGAATTGTAGGTTTGACATCCTTCTTCCTCAGCAGATAGAAAATTAGAAATCTCTGTATGGAGAAAAATGATTAGTTAACTACAAAACTGTAACAATAACAATAAAAATATAAAATTTAACAGCAACAATAAAATCAAAGAATTAAGTACCAACTGAGAAACTTCTGCCTGTTTTTCTTTTTCTGGAGCCATTAGATTATTCTGAGATTATCAAAACATGTTGTTAATTTCTTTTAGTTTATTATACAAAATGACATGATTCTAATATGGCAGACATACAAGTTTTGATCCACTTAATTTTGTATACTTTATGAGTGGAAGATGATTTTATGAATTTTCCTTGGGATATAGTTTGAATTCTACAGTTTGAGAAATTGCTACCTAAATATTTCAGATAAAATAATCCAGAATTACCTAAATAGAGTTCTGAAAAGCTACAGAATTGTCAAATAGGATTTTCTTAAGTTTAAAATGATTTTCATTGTTCAAGCCTGATTAAATAAAACATCTTATACATTATATAAGATATATTATATAAGATGTTTCGCATCAGCTTAGAGGCTGATCTAGGGAAAGCATTTAATGTAGTTTAGTAAGACTAATTTGCATAGAAACCATTATTGTCAGGTACTAGAAAGAAAGGTTTTCCTTTATCTGTGTAAATTGTCACCATTACTTCAACATATCTCTTATAGGGCAGTGGTAAAAAACCAAAATCAAAAACCAAAAAACTGAGGAATACAAAATAAGAGAAAAAGACTCCAGTATTACATTTTTGATTGCAGTTTATTCTGAAAGGAAATCTATGCAGCATTATTGAGCAGGAAACAGTGAATGACAGATACTCAAACAGCATCATGCATGACAGGATGAAAGAGGGTAATTTGATAATAGGGAATGAAGACTTTACATTAAATTTGCTAGGGACATAGCAGAGCCTTGCTACAAATAGTTTCACGGCCTTAACTGAGAAGCAGTTGTATTTCATTTTTAGTGTACTTTCATAGGTCTCAATTCCTTTCTATATTAATGAGTAAGCACTAGAAGACTGAACTTATGTCTGTTGGCTATAAACATACTGTTAGAATATATAACATGTAGAATATATACTCAGTTCTTTATGCTTGCTCCTAGTAACCCCATAAAACCACTGGTTAATTATTGGAGATAAGAATCTCACAGAATTTCCTGCCAGGGTTACCTTTGAACTGTGATCCTCAGATCTCAGCCTCCCAAGTAGCTAGGATTATAGGCATGAGCTAGTAGTGCTCAACTCCTTAAATTATTTTAAAACGTTTTGTGGATGGCAAGCAGGTGTTTTCTTTTAGTTTGGAAAACTGTTAAAATATTCTCATTGTGGGAAAAAAGAATTTAATAGTTGCAAGAAAAATAGTAAGCAATCAGTTACATGGATTATTTGTGAAAATCAAATTTACATCAAATGCTTATACTTAAAATTAAAATTAATGTGCTTAATGTTATAATGACACTTAATGCTGCTTTCTGTGGGTGAGAGATAGCCACTAGGTAATACTAAATAATTTAAGAATTGGAGAGGGGTTTATTTCTAATTTCATTAGTAGATTCTATTATTTATTTCATCTATTATAGAACTAAAATTTTATTATAAATCATAATTAAGAGTATTTACTATTAGGATGACAACAGACCCTTAGTATTGAATATCACCTTTGAAGTCTTATATCAGCCATTTATTTTAGATAAGAAAACTGAATTTCTTCATGACTATTAAATCTTACATAAGAACATTTAATGAATGAAAACATTGAATAAATGAAAATTTATTACATATTTATAAGCATCTTAGGGAAATTTATGGCTACTTTCAAAAATAAAAAATCAGTAAAATATGACATTTAAGATTATGATCTTATTATGTGCATATAATCTAGAACACAGATTACCATACTGAGTTCCAGTCTAACAATGTCTCTTTCTTTTTTCTACCTTTTTCTACATATTCTGAAACAGTTTTAAATATATATGGAAATGAAATATGGTAATTTCTTTCTCATAGTCAAATATTAAATACATGCTACACTTTACACATGATGCCCTCTCAAAAGCTGAGTAAATATTTACAAATGTGAAAAGATCATTGTCTACTATTCTTAAAATTTCTGGAAAAAGGGCTGGGAAGGTGGCTCAGTGGTAGAGCACTTGCCTTGCATGCATGAGGCCCTGGGTTTGATTCCTCAGCACCACATAAGCAAAAAGAAAAAAAAGCCGGAAGTGGCACTCTGGCTCATGTGGTAAAGCGCTAACCTTGAGCTGAAGAGCTGAGGGACAGGGCCCAGGCCAAGAGTTCAGGCCCCACATATCACTAAAAAAAAAAAAAAAGAGTTCAGGCCTCACGACTAGAACCCCATCCCCCCCAAAAAAAGTTCTGGAAAAAATCATGTCCCTTAGAGAATATAAGTGATCCTTTCAGATCCTATACAAAACAAGAAGAAAGATATTAATTATGAAAATACTTTTAAAAGAGGAAAATTAATACATGAAAGTTGCATTGTAGAACAGATTATAAAGTTAGGTAACCTTTAGGCATAGCTTACTTTAATTGTTTAGTTAGCTTATTTTGAGAGTGAGCAAATAAACATAGGTTTGGATGCACAAGGATTAAAATTAAAAAAAAATTTAGAAAGGGAGCAGAGATTTTTTCCCTTACCAACTTATTTGACATAACTTATTCTTTAGTGCATGTGTGTGCATGTGCTCCAGTCTGGGTATTGAACTCATAGCCTTGTGCTCTGCTTGTTTTTCACTCTAGGCCAGTGCTCTACCACTGGAGCCACATTTTTTTTTCTAGTCCACAGGGCCTGAGCTCTTTCCCTGAGCCTCTTTGTGCTCAAAGATAGTGCCCTGCCATTTGAGCCATAGCCCCACTTCCCGCTCTTCCTGAGTAGTTTATTAGAGATAAGACTCTCATGGACTTTCCATGATCCTCACATCACAGCCTCCTGAGTAGCTAGGATCTGTTACAGGCATGGGCCACTTGTACCTGGCTTGGAGACACATGCTTATTTTCAGCTTTTGTTCCTTACTTAATTGGATGTAAGTATCGATGTACCTTTCTGCCTGTGCTAGCTTCAAACCGTGGTCCTCAGATATCAGCTTCCTGAGTAGCTAGGATTTCAAGTGTGAGCCACCAGCACCCAGCTGGTGTACTTACGCACATACAATTTATCTGCTCAAAGAGAATGTATCCTCTGGAATCACTGTACAGAAGAAGAAAAAAGAGAAGTACAGCAATTGGGTAGCCAAGAAGATATTTAATGATGCTTGAGGATACACAGCATTATTGACAGAAGTGATAACTCACAGTGCAGATAACAGAATATTTACATGGATTACAAAGATGAAATTTTCACACGGTGAGAAAGCTTCTCCGGGGATCTTCAGTATGGTGATTCGAATAAAGCAGACATATTTGAAAGTTTATTAGATTCATATCCTTTTGAAAAACTATGATGGGCTGGAAAGGTAGCTCAGTGGTAGAGCGCTTGCCTTGCATGCATGAGGCCCTGGGTTTGATTCCTCAGCACCACATAAGCAGAAAAAGCTGGAAGTGGCATTGTGGCTCAAGTGGTAGAGCGCTAGCCTTGAGCTGAAGAGCTGAGGGACAGTGCCCAGGCCCAGAGTTCAGGCCCCACGTCCAGCAAAAAAAAAAAAGAAAAAGAAAAAGAAAAAAAAAACTATGAAAGCACTCCAGTACTAATGATTACTGATGTCCTGGAGCATGGCTGTTTATGTTAGGGTGAGGGCTGCACAGCTCTCGGCCATTCCAGAATCATTTGTAGCTACACACCGGTATTCACCTTCATCACTTTTTATTAAACTCGTTATAAATAAGTTGTGGAATCCTATGCCACGTTCCTCAGCACTGAACCTTATTCCTTGGACCATTTTCCCATCTTTGTACCAGTTTACTATGGGTCTTGGAGAACCACGAACTAAACACTGGAAATATGCGGCTGTTCCTAATGGTGCATGACAGTCAGAAATGCCTTTGATAAATCTGGGAGGCCCTTCCACCACCTGAAATTCAAAAAAGCTGTCTGCATATTTACTCCTTAAGACTAATTCTTCCCTTACGCTGCTTAAAGTCACCTTACTCTTCTGTGCTAGCATACTGAATATTTCAGCATCTCCCATGGTGAGGAAGCCCCGGCAGATAGCCTCACCCACACAGTTCATAGCTCTGCACCTGTATGTGGCACTATCGTAAGGGCAGACATTTCGAATCTTCAGGATATGACACCCTTTCTCCTCACTGATCACGTATTTTGCATTATCTGGTTCAATACACATATATTCTTTGTACCATTTAACTTTGGGAGTGGGGATGCCTATAACTGAACATTTGAATACAGCATCTGAATTTTCTGGAATTTTAAAATCACAAATAGGTGTTATGAAGCGAGGAGGCATTTCAAATACTTCCAAATCGATTTTTAAGTCTGTGTCTTCTTTCCCTGTGGAACTCATGTGTGGATCGGCCAGATTCAATGGAAGAACATCTAGACTCACAATCATGCTCTTATGATCAGGAGTAAATTCAGGAACTGTGACTATTTTCACTTGTTTCTCAAATTCCTTGACATCTTTTTCACTCAATTCAACTTCCAGGACAATTTCTTGAGGAGAGGGTGTTCTTGATGAGGTGGTATTTTCCAAATCAAACTCCATGACATGCTGATGTGTGACCGGAGGTGGCAGTGCGACCGCTCTTTCTTCTTGGGGTATTATGTCCACCTTTGCGAAGCTCTTTGCTTCTCCTATGATGTTTACAGCGTGGCACATGTATTCACCTCCCTCTCCCTTTTGAATGTTAGAAATTTCCAAAGAACACACGTTACCCACTCTTTCCATTTTGATTCTTTCATCTGGATCTAGCAAAGATTTATTTCGATACCATTTCACACCAGGTATTGGAAGGCCCTCAACTTCAACAATGAAGCCTAACGTGGTGTTTTCATATATCTTCCTTTTGGTGAGAGGTTCAATGAAAGATGGAGGCATTTCATTGTCTTTTGGTTCAATGGCTTCATTAGGTGTACCAAATGAATCAGAACGCCACATTTCATAAGTTGAACTTCTCTCTTCTGTAGGTGTATGGAAATGTTCATTTGGAGTACTGTCTTCCCTTTCTATTTTTGATGGGTATACTTTTACATTTCTAGTGAGATTTGGTCCTCTAGTAGGCATAAAATCTCTCTCTAAAATTTCCCTTGGAGGTGTAGAAAATCTCTCTAGAGCCTCCCCTGGGGGTGTAGAAAATCTCTCAAGAGCCTCCCCTGGAGGTGTAGAATATCTCTCTAGAGCCTCCCCTGGGGGTGTAGAAAATCTCTCAAGAGCCTCCCCTGGGGGTGTGGAAAATCTCTCTAGTGCCTCCCCTGGGGGTGTAGAAAATCTCTCAAGAGCCTCCCCTGGGGGTGTGGTATATCTTTCTGTTATTTCACCTTTAGAAGGTGTTAAATATCCTTCAGTGACTTCCTCTAAGGGTGGGCAGTAGCTTTCAAAAGTCTTGTCTTCTGAATTGACTGAGGATTGTGTAGTTGTATCTGAAGGATTACAATAGAAATCAGGAGATTTCTGAGACTCAAAGTGTTCCACAGATGAAGGTGGGGTATAGAACTGATCTAACTCAGAGATATCTTCACTGCTGGTACTTCCCACGTCAATTGAAATATCTGATTCAGGAGAATATGGGCGATCTACAGAGTCCTGTTTTTGTTTATAATATTCATATACAGTGTTGAATGTGACTTCTTCAACCTCCATTGAAGTGACTGATTCACTGTGGACAAGTTCTGTTTTGTGTTTGGTGTCTTTAGTTTGAGGCACTTCATGCTTTCCCACAGCTAGTAAATACTGTGTTAGAGAGGTCTCAGATTCTATCTCTTTAGCTGTGCATACTTCTTCCAGTTGAGGAAGGTTTTCAGAAAAACAAGCTTCTATCTTTTCTCCTTCTGTGGTGGAGAAAGAGACTTCATGTTGAACTTGAACTTCTTCATAACATCTTTCTTGTGAGGCATCAATTGTTTTGCTTATTTGTTCATTTGGATTCTGTTCATCAGTCATCAAGAAAGGCAAGCACTGACTCAGAGAGAGCTGTCTGTGGAACATGTCTGTTTCCTCAACATCATCTCTGTGGTCTTCCAGCTTTCCATTTGTAAATTCCTGTGTCCTACCCTCTTGCCTTTCGTGTGATGCCTGCTCATCTCCAGAAGTGGATTCTTCTTCCATTACATTAGTCTCTAAGAGCCTTTCCCCTCTTGCTGCCTTTTTCAAATGTGAGATGAAACTGTCACCTCCATTTCCTAGAGAGCTGTCTTTCTCAGAAATATCAGTTTCTCCTACATTTGTAGATGGGGCTTGAAATAAGGCCCATGGTTCATTACAGATTGCTTCAGAAAAAGATTTAAGAGAATGATCTGTTTCTAAAATCATTATATTTTGTTTCTGTGCATGTGGTAAAGTTTCAGAACTAGGAAGTTCTTCTTTATCATGTGTTTCCTGTTGTTGCTTAGTTTCTTCCCCTTGGAACTCCTTGGCTGAATCTCCTAGATGAGAATATACTTGTTTTAGATCAAATACAATGTCTGGAGCACCTGTGATTTCTGAAGGGTGTTCCATCTTGGGATAAGCCTCTTCTTGTCCACTCTCTAATTCTTGGAATTCTACACCTACATTTTCTATTTGTGAATGAAATTTCTTTAGGTCAAATGTAATATGGGCTTCATGTTCAATGGTTTCAGCAACAACAGATTGATTTGGGGAACCTATTTCTTTCTGTTGCTCTTTTTCTTGTACTTCAAATTCTTTATGAATTTGAGAGGAAAGAAGCTTTAAATTCATGACAATAGTAGATGAATCTGCTTCTGTGTTTGAAGATACTTTCTCTTCCTCATGTATATTTGCATTTAGATTGCCTGATCTTGATTCTCTTTGCTTTAATGAAAACTCTGTGTTATCAAGCTTCCTTTGAGGAGGGGTAACAAATGATTTCTTTGTAGGTCTTTTTTCTAGAACTCCTTTTTCTACATGTTTTAACTTTTCAAATGCAATGATTTTATGTTTTACCTTTTTTCCAGGGAAGTATCTCTCTTCCACCAGGGGTTTTTCATATACAATTCTAGATGAATCCTTTGTATTTTGAACTTTTTCAGAAGTTCTTTTGGAGTGGAGAGTTAACAAATAGTCACTTGTATCATACTCTTGTACATTTTCCCATTCAAATCCACCAAATTTTCCAAAATCATTTTTTTCATCTTTCTTGATTATAACTTGACTTAAATCATCAACAAATGGATAAACGATACCTTCTGCTTGATTCAGCTTTTCTTTTTCATTTATATATTCCTCTTTCTCTTCACCTGCCCATTGTATGAGTTCAGCTGTGAGAGGTTGGTTGATTTTTGTGGGTCGAGAAACATCTTGTGTAAATCTGGATAGTCTTTCTCTAGATGTTGTATGGTACACCTGATCTCTCTGGTTTACCTGCTCAATTTTCTCAAGGCTTTGAAAATACTCCCTTATAGAATCTTCTTTTACATTTGATTGAGGAGTGAATTGACCAGCTGAATAATCATACAAATGAGCCTGTACAGCTTTGCTCTGACTTTGTGCTTCTTGATCTCCAGGATATTGTGCATAAATTCCACTAATATTTTCAAACTGACTATATTCCCTATAAGTGACTGGTTCTACGGTTAGATTCAAAATACTCTCAGCTGTACCTGAATTGTTTTCAGCAACACATTTATAATTCCCAAAATCTTGAGAATTGACATTATTAATATATAATCGATAGCTACAATTAATTGCTTCGCATTGGAACTTCTGGTTTGGCTTTAAAGGGACTCCATTTTGAAACCATGTTACCACTGGCTGAGGCTCGCCAGATATTACACATTCAAGTATTACAGAATCCCCTTCTCTACACCTGGCATTCTTCGGCATTTCTTGTAAAATTTCTGGTGGCTCATTAGTAATATCACTTGAGAATATAAATTTGTGTTTTGGTGACTGACGAGCTTGATTTCTGTATGTTGTTTCAGGTTCCAGCTGAAATATTTCTCTTGAGTCTTTATCCTGTTCTGGGGTTGGAGTAGCTGCTGTTATCTGAATTTCTACAGGGAAAGAAAGCAGTTCCGTGTTTGCAGAGGCAGGGCCTGGTGGATTCATTGATAACATGTGGACATTGGTTGGGCCCACTTGACTCAGAGATGGATGACTGCATTTTCCTTTGTCAAACATCAAAGCCAGTTCCTCCTCCTCCTCTGTGTAGTTATGGAATGCTGGGACTTCATGTGGTTGGACATCATGTCTTTGTTTTGTTCTCACTCTCAGTATACCTGTTGTCTTTACTGTTCCATATTGGTTAAATAGCACACAGGTCACAGAACCTTCATTTTGCAGATGTACAGAAGAAAAAGTTAATGTTGAGTAGTTTTCTAAAGTATGAATGGTAAACCCTTGATTCCGTGGGATTGGTTTATCGTTGTTGTACCATGTTACTATGGGCTGAGGATAGCCTTGAAAATGACATACAAATTTACAACTGTCACCTTCATACACTTCTTGAGATTCAATGTCTTGAAGAAAGGAAGGTGGACAACGCTGGGGACGTTTTGGGGAAAGATTTTCAAAAACTCTTGTTCTTTCCTCTCGTTCAACTTGGAATTCTCCAACTTCTGTGGAAGCAGAGTACTTCAGCTCTCTCCAATCACCCTGTGTAATTCTTTCACTGTTGATCTCTTCACTTTCTTCAGTATTTATAAATGTATCCAAAGATTCCCTGGTGTGTGGCATTGGAACCTGATACAGCTTGTCAGGAGACTCATATACTTCTTCATTCCAGTATATATTAGTGAGAGATGCAGATGACTCTCCACTTTTGGTGCTGTCTATAATTCCTTCAAGCTGTTGTCTTGCTTGGATATTTTCATTTACCAGAGGTCTATCATATACATGGTCTTTTGGTGGGCTTTCTTCTAGAAGTGCCTGTTGGCTCAGTCTACTTTCGTTCTGGAAAATGTCTTCATCAACTGTAGTTTGAACACTTGTGAGAAATTCTCTAGATTCTACATTTTGAACTGTTTGATTAGGAAGGCCATATGGATTTTGGAGGATACTCTGACTTGAAAGATCTATTTTCTCCCTATTTTCAGCTAGAGCAGACAAAGACCTACTCTTCATTTCCTCTCTAGAGAACAGAATTCCTTCAGCATCAGCTTCACTTTTCAAAGTCTTTATTTCAGATGATGTCTCTAAAAGGGATAATTTCTTTTTCTCCAGTAAATTTTTTCTAGCCTCTCGTAAACGGTTCAACTTTATTTTGGTCTCTTCATCCAGGAAACTTTCACCTATATTAAGCCATCCTCCTACATCAGATTTACTTTCTATACATTCTTCATCATATACATAATCTTTTTTCTTGCCAGGACTTAATGTATTAAAGTGTATGGTTCTCATCACCCCTTTTTGTCCCACATCTTGTTTTTTGTTAAAGGGAGAACCAGTAAACCTCAGATCAACCTTTACCCTACCTTCTTTTCTTTTAGCTAGAGCCTCCAGGTTTTCACATGTCTGTTCTGCCTTTTTGAGAAATTCTAAGTATTTCTCATCTTGCCTTTTTTGGATTACAAGCAATGATGCACTTGATTCAGCAGACCCTTCACTATTAACTGCCAATAATCTATAACATCCAGAGTCTCTATCTTGGACCCTTTTCACCTCTAAACTGGAAGAGTGATGATGTAAATCACTCTCAGTTTTTATAACCCGACGAAGACCTGTTGGAATAGGCCGATTATTATGAAACCAAGTCATTTCTGGAGTTGGACAGGCAAGTAAGCTACATGTAAACACAACAGGTTCACCCTCTAACACATATTTAAATGTAAGTTTTTGTGTAAAAGAAGGTTTGAAATAGTCAGGCCAGGAGCTTGTAGATGATATTCTACTTGCATATCTCTTAGCAGTCATGGAGCTGTGGTCTATGTCTTCGGAATCTGAAAAGGCATCCCGTGTAACTCTTTCAGAATGTTCAGCTTCTTCCTCGTAGAATAATTCTAAAAAAATATTAAATTATAAAGCATTTTACTATTTTCCACAGCACTTGAAAAAGTTGAAAAAAATGAAATTGCAAAATAGGAAATGAAATAAAGTACATGCTCAGATTCTCACAAATCCAGAAAAAAATTCACTCACCATATTTGTTCGAATAAACGCAACACCATGCTCTGTTTAAAAGATTCTGACACGAAAATCGTTCGTTGTCTTGTCTTTTCTTCAAACTGTTGAAATTTCTTCTTGAACAAGCAAAAATGCATTTCAAAATAACATATTCCTGTGCATATTTGTTTTGAGAGCAGGAAACTTTGTTGTTTGGATGGCTAAGAGGAAAGTCTTACCTGACTTGCAGAGAGTGGAATAAACGCCCTTTCTGATCCTTTTGATTGTAGATTAAAGTTCTACATTTTTGAGAATTAACTATTTAAGATATATGCAAGAACTATAACCATAAATAAGTAGGTAAAATGAGAAGGCGTTTATTCGAACTAATACAGCCATAAAGTCACAATGTTATGCAAAGAAAAGCAGGCAATAAGGATCACATGAGACAGCTATCTGCAAGCCAGTGTAAGAGACATATCAATGTTAAAATGATATATGTGCATGAAGTGTAAACCAAGAATAGGAATGTAATATGTTCACACATCCTAAATACAATAGCATTTCAGACATAATTTCATTCATGACATTCATTCTGAAAATGATAGTTAGGTTATTGTCTATTGCTCAACTTTAATTCACTGTGATTCAGAAAATAAACTTCTACTTCATAATTTCATGCATTAAGATGACAAGTTTTTATAATATATACTTTTGAAAATGGCTGCAAATGTGAAATTGAATATGGCTAATCCAATATGAGATTTTTAAATTACCATAACAACAAATTATCATGGAATGCATGTAACCATTAGCATACTAAACCAAGCATGCGACATAGTAATATATGCTCTAAGAGATATATTTGAACATGTATGTCATTCTTTCTTCAATAATACTAAGAGAAATAAGGCTTCACAAGGATTCTATTAATCCTTTGGAATTTCTACTTCAATCTCACATTCATTAAAACGATACCTTTCATCTCCATTTCAATCTGTTGTTCAATCCTCTCATGTAAAATTGATTCCGGGGCTAAAATGAAAAAAAAAACAGATTTTGGTGATTAACAGCATATACTTCTTATTCATTTCATGTCTCAGATGATTCAAATGTTCTCTTTATTATCAATCCAGAAAACGACACCCCCTAAGTTCACCAAAGTCCATGCCAAACAAAATAATGAGCTGATAAAGTACATGACAAGGTGGACAGAAAGATTAAAAACATTTTTATTTTAGCTTCTCTCTGAAATTTCCACTTTTAGTTCTATATTGCCCCATGCCTTCACATGCATTCAGAAAAGCAATCCACATATAAAGGAATAGTCTGTGTTTAAAATGTCCTATTGACTGAGCAGTGGCTACAAGGTGAACTTGCATTTGTTAGGAACATGCATTTTCTTGCTTGGCACTTGTAGTTGAGGGCTATTCTCAGTTCATCCTGCAGAATGAAACTTTCTTTTTTGCTAGTAACTAGTCCTTTGATTTGAGCCACCTTTGAAACTTTAAATTGCAAGCCTAATTACATGTCAAGGAGTAAAACAAAGACTTCTAAACTCCAAATTGCTTTTATTATACAAGGAACAGGTATAATAGCTTTTAGAAGGCAGCCCCCTGGGGAAAGCTGGCACCCTGAGACCAGTCATTCTTCAGGCCATGTGACACACTTTTAGTAGACTTGACTCCTTTCTTCTTGTGGTCTTTAGCATGAAATGAATGACAAACATGATGTTTTCTTTGACGATTCTCTGTTTATTTCATGGGTTGTTTTTATTCTTTGAGTGTTTTAATACTTTTGTTGTCTGAACCAAGAGTAATTATTGTAACTGTGATTCTTTTGCTAGTAAGAATCAAGTCTGGGAAAGGCACAGTTAGCTGTGTTTGTAAGACTGTTGAGAAGATGGAATGTCATTAGGATGAAATGGAAAGGACAGGTGTTATTCTCCAAAATAATATATGATACATCTTTGATTTTTATAAACACAAGAACTCTATTCAAGCATACCCAAGTGGTATTCTTACCTGATTTGGATGGACAGGTATATTGCCTATACAAACTTATTAGGTCAAAATAAAAAAGAAATATTCAAATATTGGCTTAATGTTAAATAATTAGACAACTATGCCTGATCCCTCAGTTTTCAAATATCTAAGGTGTATTTTCCTTTAACTTTGTAAGTACAAAAAGGCTGTCTGGACTTCTAACAGATTGCTCTTGCTTTATGAACACTAGTATTATTAATTGGAACTAAGTCAACTCCTAGGGCAAAAACACCCATTTTAATTCACACTAAGAATTTGACATTCAAATACTATTTTATGGCACTGGATCCTTTACAAATGATGTCAAAAGGTCCACATTTCTTTTACCTCCACAATGAAGACAACACTCAATTACACAATTGCTGCAGAAACTGTCATAGCTATAAGTTTCAGTGAAATGAGAGCCAATTCCTTAGATGATGGAGTTTCCTTTCTACTAAGTGGACCTGAGTATTTGAGATGTTCCTTTTGAAGCCTATGGAGAAAGAACCAGAACTAAGCTCTACAACAAAATCTCAGGTTAAGAAATAAAACAGTCCCTTTTTGGTGAGAGGGTACTACAGATGCATTAAATGAATTAATGGGCCCAATTGGATCATTAATTGTGAGCTTGATTGGCTGACTATTGGGAGAAAGAAAGTTTTTGGTTTTAAAATTCTGTGCAGAAATAGATAGCACTATGCTGTCTTTTGTTCATCTCTAACATTTCAACAATAATGTGGCCAGTATCAGGGAAGAACTTTCCATAGCCTTTAGGAATGATTGATAATCTTTCACCAAGTCCTCTCCTTGGGACAGAGAGAAGCCCCTTTGACTGCAGATACATACTACCAGCTCCCAGCACTTGAAGGGTTTTCTCATTTTATTAGTGTCTAACAGGCAAGGCTACGTAAGAGGGAGATGGCCTCTCTCATTCAGACAGGTTTATCTGTGCTCTTCCAGGAAAAAAGTCAAGAATCAGGCGCAATAGTAAAAACCATAATGATTTTGCCATGAGAACGTTATACAATTCCAGGAGAACTGATGGCTGCAAAAACAGTATTATTCATTAAGATCTATCTATAAACTGCTAATTGTGTGCCAACCCAAGCCTTATTATTTCAGGAGCCCATTCCTACTTTTGTGCCTTCCTTAACAACAGATAGAGCCTCTGGATCTGAAAAGGATAGATGATAACTGGGGATCCTTCACTATTCAAGCAATTAAATTCAAATATTTCATAGTATCAGATAAAATAAATACCCTATAAGTACTTAGCCAACTACAATTTTTCATCTTCCTTTAGTATATTTACTAGATCTACATTTGGTAAATATTAGAAAAGCAGCTCATCTGCAATAAACATTGACTTCCTTAAACTATATGTGAAAGTCAAATGCTAGGGATGTTTTAATCAACATATTCATTGACTCAATTTGCATGGATATATAAAATGCATAAATCTGCATAAAGCAATGAAGATGAAATGAATCAAGTCATAGCTAAGAATCAAATAACCACCTCCCATATTTAGTACTGCAGATCTTGTCTTCTCTCTATAGTCATTGTGCACAATCCTTGGTCTATGAGCTGAACATTGCATAAAATACGACAATGACTATTTCCATATTGTGATTGCCTCATTCTCTCAAAATCCTCTCTCTTTACACCTTCATGAGTCTGGGTTACATCAACAAAAGATTCATCTACAACACAGAGAAACTGAGTGAAGTCTTGAAGATGCAGGAGAAACTTCCGTGCCTCATCCATTGGCTTTTCAGCACCTCTCTCAGATAATTCTGCTGTCAGCTATTTAGGAAAGGTTGCCATCTGGTGCAGCTCTGCCTCTTGAACAAATGCAGCTGTTGGGTGGAACTTTCAGACATACTCTCAAAAACCTGCACTTCATATTGATATGAAGAGCTTCAAAATGACTTAATTTCCTTTTGAGATATTTTGCTCTCTTCCTTTGTGAAAGAGGAATCTACCACTGCCTGAGACTTGATGGACTTCCTTACATTTCCCCCAAAACTTTGCCTATCTAGGACTTGTATAAACAAGTAGCAAGAAAAAGAAAAGAATATTAAGATCTAAGTGTTGCCACTTTAGGCTAGAAAGATAACAAGGCATGGAAGATGATGAAAGATGTCATTGTCACTTGGGAGCAGCATGCTGGATACAATATGGTTGTAGACATCAAGGTTACACAAAAGAAAGCCCATTCACAATCATCCAGTGGTGAGTGTCAGAGGAAGGTTTATATGAATGCCACACAAAATCGGGTTCCTTCTGTTTGGTATCTTGGCAACTATATAGAGTCACATAATCTGTCTCCATCCAGCCTCAGTTTTTCAGCTATGTGAGACACTGTTTGTCCTTTCTCCATCATATATTTAGGACAATAAACAGCACATAGATTGTTTAATGATGTGATGTTGTTTAGAAAGGTAAAAAGAGCCAAGCAAAGTTGGAGTCTACCAAAACAATCTTTTTTTTTTCATGAATGCATAGATCACATACTTTGGTGAAATTTGAATTACACAGGTAAACCCAACATTGAATTGGAAGAGATGTGTTAGGTATTAGGTGTTTGTTGTTGTTGTTTTAGTAGATTAGGGACTGATCACAGCATGCAATGAACCGAACAACAGAGACACTGGTTAGTAACAGTGGAAATAGAAGGTATGCAGCAAATCAAAGTCTTTGAAGCAAGATGGGCTTTACCTTCGAGAGTCACTGTGAGTGTGGCTGCACAAGTGGCTTCCCCAGCACTATTGGCTGCTTTGCAACAGTACTGCCCAGCATGCTCTGAGTAAGCATCAACTATAAGCATTAAAGCCATGCCTGTGGTCTCCTCAAAGTGGAAAACTACATCTTTTGTTGGCAGAATTGGTTGCTGGTTGTGAAACCAATGAATTTCTGGCTTGGGAATACCAGAAACCCTTGCATGAAATCTGACTGTCTCCCCGCTGTGCACCCTGAGGCTTGACAGAGGCTGGATGAAGATGGGCTTTTGGCCAAGGGCCTCCTTCTTAAATGAAATTGATGAAGAGACATGCCATTGAGAGTTGGATGTAACTTCTTCAAATTTGCTAAATCCTGAAAAGAAGCATGCCAGTTTTTAATGCCTTTCCCTGTATTTAATCCAACATTCTTTTGGAGGTGTCTATAGATCTGTCACAAATTTCAGCCATGGACTAGAATATAGTTAATTCTTAATGCATTGTTATTGTGTGTCACCACTGAAGAAAAGTTCCACTTCCCTTCCATTGACCTGGCAGGAAAGTTGAGACACAAATGACTTAAGGAACTTCACTCGGTTGTTCATGAGGGAAATAGTGGGTGTGCAACCAGATTGGAGTACTCAATTTTTCTTCTTCTGTATGTAAAACAGAGTTTTCTATTTTGTGAACCACTTCAGATTCATTAAGAAAACATTCCACCAAGATGCGTAAAATTAAGGAAAGAAATGATAGTTTTTCCAGATGCTTTTCTTTTTTTTAACCTTCAGAAAAATGTATGACTGACTAAAAATCTTCCTGTACTTGTTTTCTTTCTTTCCCTATGTTTTATTTTTACTTGTTTATTTTTTGGTGCAGAGAACCAAATCCAGCATCTCCAGCATGCTAAGTAGTGAGCCAGTATCCTTATTTTAACTTGAAGTGGCTCCTGTAAAATGAGAATATGTTTCTGATTTCAATTTAAAAGCCAACTGACAGAAATGTTCAGCTACCTTAACACAGAGCCTTTCAACAGCCAAACATTCTTTGAGTAATGGTTGATATATTTAGCTTGAGAACAGATCTGAAATATTTACAATAGGTCCTATAAAATCATAGTTGTGCCAACACAATGGGATAATGATAACACTTTCAGTTGTAAAAACAAATAAGATTTTCATCCTAGTTAAGTGAGAAACAAAACCTATCTATTTCTTCAGCTTATTTCTCCCCATTCTGATACATGCTGATCAGGAAGCCTGAAAGCTGGTGATGACTGGTATTATCACAAAACTGTATGGAGAATAAGTGGGGAAAATAAAAGATGATGATTTGTTGTCATTCATAAGAGCAGCGAAAGCATCACATGTAACATGGAATAATTAGTGGAGTTATAAAGAAAAATGGTGGAACCAATGATAATTGACAGGAACATTTTAGTAATGGTTACTGCCATTGTAAGATCAGATCTCAGTTTAAATGTGGTTCTTAAAGATGCTTTACTCTACCTTCCAGTCTCAAGTTGGCTGTGCTTGATACTTGGCCAACAGCATTGTTAGCAACAAAAGTGTAGGTTCCCTCATCCTCTGGATAGGCTTCAGCAATTTCCAGTTGGTAAGTGTCTTCAAACTGAGTCATTCTAAAGAAGCGGGATGGCTTGATTTTCTTGTCTTTGCTATACCAAGACACCTTTAGATCTGTATCACAAAAGGAAATAAAAAGATAGTTAGATCACAAAAGAGTGGATTTTTTTTTATTACCTGCCAACAAAGCAGTCATTAGACCAGTGACTAGAGTGCATCTTTATCTTAGAACATTGTATGTTTTCATTTCCAAGCTGACTCTAGAAAAATCCAGTTTGTTCTACTGTTGAACTTGTAATGTTAAAAAATATAGAATTTGGTAATATTATTTTGTGGCATTGGCAAGTCATGTGGTAGACATGAGGTTATGATTTTGACATAGTCAGTGGTTTTGAGGAAAACATGGCCAGGGGATGGCCTCCTCATGAAGGACTAGATCTGGAACTGTGACTGTGTTCGGCAATAGGAAATGGGAAAAACCTCTACTTCCAGCTTACAGAAAGATTAATGAGGGCAGAGAAGATCACTATTCCATAGAGTCTAAAATAGACATCCTTGAAAGTTGGAGAAAAAGCCTTTATGTTTTCATTCCCAATGAGCTGGTGTGTAAAGGCTTCAGCCAAATCATATATGTGGCACAAATAATTGTACAGACATAATTTTTTAAATTGAGAGACTATGGGATTTGAGCATTTTAGACATATTTAATTTTTATATGTCTTTTATTGTAAAAACACTGTACAGAGGGGTTAAAGTTACACGAGTAAGGTAATGAGTATATTTCCTATCGAGCATTGTTACCTCCTCCGACATATTTAATTTTAAAGTAGCAGTTATAATATATTATGATAACATTATTTCTACACAAGATGTGAGCTATCTTAATAGAAAATTTAAAAAGCCTTATTAAGGATAAACTAAGAATTATTATATTGTCATATTTCTGGCACTAATGTTGATTTATGAAGGTTATCTTCCTATGATGTGAGTTGTTTATAAACTACAGATTCTCCTTTTAAAGAAAGAAATGTCTTTGCTTCTTGTAGCCTAAGGGGTAACAGGTAAAAAAAAATGAAATCCTGCCACTGAAATCTTGCAGGTATATTACCTAAGATTTGTCATTTACTATCTTTGGACCAGATTTCTCATTTGTGAAATTGGAAACATAATAATTCATGTTGTACTCATTGCAGACAGTTACCATGAGAATTAAGTGACATAAAACTTTATAAATTACTGGTACAAGTAAGCAATTAAAGCAAGAATATAATGTTGGAGGGAACAGTGGTATTTTCAATGTTATAACAAAAGATGAAGACTTGTGATTTAATAACCAATGTTGCTACAAGGATTTTAATGATCATTCCTCAAACAGTTCTTTTGTGTGTATGTATGCTTTTAAAAACCATTAGAAATGGGAGGTAAAGGGTTTAGCACCTCCCCTTAAAAGATTCTCTTCACTGACAATTTTGTTTGGTGAACTAAATGAGGCCCTAGGACACACGTAGAGGCCATTGGGCAGGAACTTTTAATAACAAATGAGCTAAAAGGCAAAACCTCACTTGACAATGCACTTAGTGCTCCATGCTGGGCTTCTATTACCTTTGTTGGGCACTGATCCCTTATAGCTTTTGTGAGGCTATGCTACTTTTCCTGCTCTTCACTCCTATAGTTGACTCTTAAATCTTGGTCCCCTGATCTCCTGAATTTATCTCCAATCTACTGCCCTGCTCTCCTTCCCCATAGGGAAGGTTCTCAACAGCCTCTAAACCTATTCTAGTAGCTTCACTTTACTTTGGCCTCATCTACCTCATTTGACAATCCCTCCTTTTTCTGTCGCATTATTGTTTCTAAAGACAAAGACAACCCTGATCATGTAACCTAGGTGCGTAAGAATGCTTCAGTAGTTCCTCAATATAAGCCAGGTCAACTCTCAAATCCTAAGCATAGAATACTGTATTTTACTGTCCAGACTTTGCCTTCTTCTCTAACCTTCTAACTTTCGCATGATACCTCTTTCTAACCATACTAAACCACTTGTAGTTCACAGCAAGTGACTAGTTCTCAGAAGCTTATTTCACTTTATGGATGGTCTTTCCACCTTTGTGCCATTGTACTCACTGATCATACAACTTCTCCAACTGCCCTCACCCCACCCCAGGCAAAGAACACTGAGCACTATGATGGCACTCACAACTTTGGATCTAAGTGTATGTATACATCTCTCATCCGTATGTTGAGGTCCTGAACAATAGAGGTCCAGACTAGACACCCTCAGCCCCTGGTGTGACATCTTCACAAGCAAGGGTGCAATACGTATAGGTAAAATCAAAATGGAATAGATTTTTAAATGAACAATGGGAAACTATAATTTCTAGACTAATGGTTTGCTCTTTCATTTAGCTGTTACTCTGTAGGCCCCCCAAGTCCTATAGACTCATCCACTGTAGAATGAATAAACACTACCAAGAGGCTAGTTAACTTTGTAACATTTTAACTTTTACCTTTTCAAATTTCTTTTTTGCCAGCAGGGGGCACCAGAAACCTTTAACTGATAAAAAAATTTCCTTGTTTAAGAAGCAACACTAGATTTCTCAGAACAATATTTTATGCTTCAGAGAGTATTCGGTTTCCAAAAATATAAAGACCAAGCTCATAACTTTCTCTAATTTTTGGAAAGGCTTCACTTACTATCTTAGTCAATATTTCATTAGAGTATATTGGGTAAATATTTTCAGTTCCAGTGAATAAACTAGATGATTTATCAAGTTTTTGGAAAGGGTATTTTATTTAATACATTTGATTTCTGTTGTGTAGTAAACTAGTCAACAAGAAGACAGAAAAACTCTACATGTGTATAAATATTTCTGTCCTAGGGATATAATGATCTCATGTTTTATAAGATCCATTCTAATATTTATAGACATTAGTTATATAGCAAAGAGAATTTTTTTTCTTATTCTATCCCAATCAAAGTCCTATTTGAAGCCTTAAATGTAGTTTTCCACACCTAGAGAGACAATTTTAATATGATCTATAAACTTAGGACCATTACATAAAAAGATGATTATTATTAGTACTTTGAATAATTTACATATATGTTTATAGGAAAATATTCTAAAATCCAATGACTGGATATTATTTAGTATCGCTTTGGTGAATTTGATTTTTAAATGAATTTTACTGTGTTAGTAGAATGTTATTAAATCAGTCCTAATTTATTGATATTTAGTATTTTTCAAAGACAGAACGTTAATATGTTTCCACTTTGCTTATCCAATATGTGTATCTCTACAAGTCTCTTTGTGACTATAAAAATGAGTGTATTGAGCATCAGTCACCTTACAGCCATGCTTCTTATAGATGTTTTCCATACATTCTACTTTAATTATGTTTACAAAATCAAACAGGTCCATTTGCTTTCTAGATTTTTGTCTCCATCCAAAAGACAGAAATCATTAGGTCAGAAGTCTTATTGAAATACTAACTTGTTTAGAAAAAATAACTCTTGGCAAGATAAAGATTACCCTATAAACTAGAAGGAGAAACATAATAAAACAATAAGGCTTAGTAAGTAAGAGTGCTGTGACACACCTAATTATTGAGACATTCCCTTTGATGTAGGTTTATATAAAACAAGAAAATGAGGGAGTAGTTTTCATTTGGGATAACTCAACCATTTATTCATTTGATTTATCTAGTCTCGATCTGAGATCAGTCTTCAGTAATAATTGGTTTAACATGGTTGTATGTATATTGTTACATTTTCCCAAAGTCAAGTAAGGGGAAATACGGGAGGTGTTTCAGAAGCATGATCCAATTGAAAATGGAAGCTGTTAACTGTGATTAGATGATTTTTACATGGTTGTGGCACAGTGCTGTATGTTGGCTTGTTATCTAACTTAATCATGATAATATTTTAAGTGACTTGTGTTAATCATTTGAGTTATTCCTGTATCTCATCAATAATTACCTATGGAGTATCTACTATGTAGTAGGTGTTACTCTGGGGTAGGGATATAGTTTTTGCTATTACTGGTACCATTCAGAATCCCTGACCTCAGGAAATAGAGGTTCTGAGATGGAATGCAACAGTGAAATCATCTTCATTAAGGTCACCCATGGGAGCCAAGGTTCAAATCTGGTCTCTTTGATTATAAAGCTTGTACTTTGGCTCACTACAGGCTCTTGTCTTCCAATGGAATAAACCTTTTATGTAGTATTGTCCACTTACAAATAGACTTAATATATGTATGTATATATGCTATTATAATCAAGCAAATAATGTTTTTTGTCATTGTAATTTGTCAATCAAGAGATGAAAGTACAGATACAATCAGGCCATAAAGGAACATGGCTTTTCAAAAGTTGTGGAAAATTTGATTAGTATAGTGATGGGAAGAAAATCCACATAGTATTTGCTACCTTAAGCATTTCTTTTGTAAATACTGAGGATTTAACTGCACATCTAGCCTTTCTTAAGCAAGTACTCTACC
This sequence comes from Dipodomys ordii, assembly GCF_000151885.1. NCBI lineage: Eukaryota > Metazoa > Chordata > Mammalia > Rodentia > Heteromyidae > Dipodomys > Dipodomys ordii. Next base: position 27,788,203 of record NW_012267221.1, read on the forward strand.
TAGCATGTGAGCCACACAGTAGTTCTTTCATTTTTACATTGTTTTACAGATAAGGTTTCCACTAACTTTGTCTGAGCTGTCCTCAGACTTCAATCTTATCTCTGCTTCCTGGGTAGCTGGGATTACAGGTGTGTGACACCATACCACACTTGATCTACCCTGATCTTTTTTCTTTCTTTCTTTCTTTATTATTATTATTATTTTTTTGTTGTGGGGCTTAAACTCTGAGCCTTGGCGCTGTCCCTCAGCTCTTCAGCTCAAGGCTAGAGCTCTACCACTTGAACCACAGCGCCACTTCCAGTTTTCTGGTGATTAATTGGAGATAAGACTCTCATGGGCTTTTGTGCCTGGTTGGCTTTGAACTGTGATCCTCAGATCTCAGCCTGTTGAGTAGCCAGGATTTTAGGCATGAGCCAATGATGCCTGGCTACCCTGGCCATTTTTAAGGGTACAAAACATTCATTTCATTCTTATGTCAATAATGTAAAGGAGTGATTTGCTGGATGCCCATGAACATATACCAAATTAAACCTGACAGATGTCTGCCAAGGAGGAAAAGGTGAGAGCACTTTTTCTTGCATCATTGTTGAAATACTATCGATGATATCATATGTTCAAAAACCTACCTGTTCCAGAAACTCTGCACTGAAAGCGGGCTGGACGCCCCTCAGAGGTGGCAGTGTCTTGAAGTGGAGCAATAATGGCAGGGGGATAAACTGGCATTTCCTGATCTGGAGACAGAACTTCTGGAACTAAAGAAAGAGACCATGAGACATGTTACAACTATGTCACCCTACAACCTCACAAGATGGAAGCATGCACATTTATCTTTATTTTGCAATGATGTGCTTTCAAAGTTGGGGAGTTATCCATTTTTATGAGGTCCAAATTGTAAATTAAGTAGCCTGAAAGAGCCTGGAGCTGGCATTTTTGTGTTTTCAGCTGGAAGTGGTCAGGCCTTCCTACCTTCTACTGACAGTGAAGCGGAGGTGGTGGCTACGCCATAGTCATTCTTGGCTTCACAGGTATAGACGGCTGCATCCTCTGGGAAGGCCTCGATCAGCAAAAGTGTGTACTCTTGCCCATCATGAAGAAATTTGCACTTGAAGCCAGTGGAAAGCAGCTGTTCTTCCTTGTACCAGGAAATTTTGGGCTGTGGTCTGCCAGAGATCACAGCACAGAAGCGAGCAGGCTTGCCAGACTGGACTGTGATGGGCTGGAGCTCCTGCAGAACTTGGGGTGGTTCAGGGGCTGGAAGTAAATGATAGAAAATAGCATATGAAACCCAGCAAGGACACAGGAAAACTTACAAAGCTCTGTATTACTTTACTGCTGGGTGGTACGTGCCTGGAAACACAACTGGGCAATTGTGATATCTTTACTTGCATCAGAATGTCAGAGCACTCTTTGCTCTAAGAAGGTATTTGGCCCTCAAGTAGAAGCTGTAGAAGCTCTTCTTGATGTCTGGGGTGAGCAGAGTACTGCTACAAGGATTAAATACCTTAGTACAATGGCACAGCTTCACAGTGGGGCTCAGCAACACATATCTAAAAGGATTCTAGAATGACTTCTTACTACATAGTTTTATTGAGAGAGAGAGAGTGAGAGAGAGAGAGAGAGAGAGAGAGGAGAGAGACAGACAGAGATAGAGACAGAGACAGAGAGAGTATTAGAGCGTATTACTCCTGGGGCTTGAACTCAGGGCCTGGGTGCTGTCCCAGAGCTTTTTGCTCAAGGCTAGTTCTCTTGCCACTTGAGGCATAACTCTACTTCTGGCTTTTGGGAGGTTAATTGGTGGTTAACTGCTGCCTGGGCTGGCTTTGAACCATGATCTTCAGATCTCAGCCTCCTGAGTTGTTGGGATTACAGGTGTAAGCTACTGGTGCCTAGCTACTACCTAGTTTTAAAAGACATTCAGGTAAACCACCATGGTAAAGATGTTCTTCCTATTTAGTCTTCATTTTCTTTGTTTGTTTTGTTTATATTTGTGTACATCACACTCATTTCATTATATATAGGTGCCAGTGAAATGCAATCAGTAAGCATTGAATGATTGAATTCATATTATTTCAGAATAGTTAAATGCAATTCAGAAGATTAAACAATGTTCAGCTTTCTGGCTATGCTGATAGAGAACATTCTTAGTTGTGAGTGAGGGGATGGACCTAGGTTGAACCCAGAAGTGGGGAGAAAAGGCTTATGTGAAGCTGATATCTGATACTATTACAGAAAAAATAAACTTTACTTTTCAGTATCTTACTTTCTCTTCTATTAACACTGATTTTAAGAGTAACTGGATATCACTGCGCACTGGTGGCTCATATGTATATTCCTGGCTACTCAGAAAGCTGAGAGCTGAGGATTGCAGTTTGAAACCAGGCCAGTCAGGAAAGTCCATGAGATTCTTAACTCCAATAAATTACACAGAAGCGGTGCTGTGGTTCAAGTGGTAGAGTGCTAGCCTTACATAGGACCAGAATTCAAGCCTAAGGATTGGCAAAAAAAAATAAAGAGTAACTGGATATTTGGGAGTCTTGAAATGATCCCTAGTATACCTTCATCTGTCCCAGGGCTTTTTGTTGTTGTTGTTGTTCAGAGATATAGTGTAAGATAGGGATTGGGATGGATGCCCCATTTTTCTGTATGGGTCTAGGCTAGTCTCAGTTTGGCAAGCCTTAGAATTTCCAATGAGGAATTCAGAAGTTGAATGGAATGTTCCAGTTTTTTTTTTGGGGGGGGTTGTCCGTCGTGGAGCCTGAACTCTGGACCTGGCCGCTGTCCCTCAGCTCTTCAGCTCAAGGCTAGCGCTCTACCACTGGAGCCAAAGCACCACTTCTGGCTTTTGTGCTGCTGAGGAATAGAACCCAGGGCCTCATGCATGCAAGGCAAGCATTCTACCACTGAGCCACTTGCCCAGACCCTGGAATGTTCCAGTTTTATAGAACTGTTATGAGGTACCTGGAAATGCTTGGTAGTGTGTGAAATGGTACTTTGTTCCATACTGCCTGCAGCTCTCTAGGCCCAGTATGATTCTCAAAGGGGACATTGGGTTCTCTCATCTTTTCTATACCAGAGGCTGGAAATCTCCATGTTGCTTGTATAGTATTGCTACTAATGCTTAAGTAGTAAGTGTATAGGGCAGAGAACAAAGACAGCCTAACGCTTTATCTGGAAACCCATTTGGAGCATAATATAATTGACATACAGTAGAGGTTGAGTAGTGTTGGTAAAGCAAATGAGGATTTAGCAAATAGATGCTTCCTGGGAAATGATATCTGAATAGTCCTGTTAACAGCTGCCTTTCCTTTCTACAGTGAGGCAATGAATGCAACTGTGTCACGTGACTGCCTGGGATTCTTTAGAAAATTTTCAGGAACTACTGGTGAATGGCTGATTTAAGCAAAAATTATTCCAAAGTCTCTTTCTACATACCATTGACAAAGAGAGTCACTGAACTCCTGTTTCTTCCTGCCACAAAGGTGTATTCGCCTGCATCGCTATGTCTGGTCTCAGAGATAAACATTCGGTGGATTCTTCTCTCCACCACATATTGGTGTCGTTCTTGAATTTGGAAATTAATTTCAATGCCATCTTTATACCAGTGGGCATCAACATCATCTTCATTGACCTCGAACTCAACAACAGCACGTTGTTTCTCAATCACCTGTTGATTGAACAACATAAAAAGAAAACTGAATTTATCCATTTTCCTCTTAGTTACTATGTTTCTAAAACAAAAAACGTTCATTTGAAAAACATATAAAATCCTTATATGGTAAGTTGACTGATGATAGCATATTAAAATGTTTCCTGTCTAATTTTAGACAAATGCACTCAAATCTCTTTCATAGAGAAACCTGCTTGCCCCTGTATTAATGAGGGAGGCTTCCCAAAGAGACACTTATTTCATGTTTAAATGTTTGCTTCTCTATGAATAATAACTGAAGTATAACAATTGACATCTAGGAGCTTTCAATTCTGTATAGAGCTCTTGGAAATTACTATCCACTTAATTGCCTATCATATAACTCCACATAATTTTGTGGGCTAGAGAGAAATTATCAGTCTTGCTTTAAAAGTGAGGACATTAAAGTTCAAAATTGGAAAATAAAGCCTAGAAGACATAGCTAGGTTGTCTGTGTTCTCTCTCAAGTTCTCACTGCGGCCTCTCAGGTATGATTCTCTGTGGAGGAACAATCTGAGAAAATACTTCTCTGAGCATACTCCATGATATCACTTGGGAACTCCGGCAGTTTGTTTGCTCAGTATCCTTGCCAGGAATCTAACTTCGCTCAGACTGGCATTCTTCTTAGACCTCATGGGACATAATCTCAGCCACCAAGCCCCGATGTACCTGCCTTTTCATAGGGAGAATCCTGAGACTCTGCCACCTCATTCTAAAGTCTCTTAATTCTAACTGATGGTAGAATTTGAACTGATGTTCAAATCTTAGTTCTTTTCTCAATGGTGCTGTAGCCATAAATGGCAAGTCACTATTTATTAGACAGCAAAGCCTCTGCAGCCATTTGAAGTAAGATTTTTTAAACGAGGTCTGAGACAAGTGTGTGCTCAGTGCACTTATTCCCTGTGAGTGGAAACTGTGACTTAAATTGATGTGGGTAGAAGAATCTGAGCCAGGAGTTATGGACTGACTTAAGACTTTAAAAGACTGGTCAGAAAATGGAAAAGCCAAAAGTTAAACTAGAAACTACATTATGGACGGTTGATGATTTCTCCCAGATTCCAAAATATAGACAATACCTGAACCTCCTTTTTAATACTTCGGATGCGCACGTCCCTGCCCTCAACAAAGAGGTTAGCAGTGGACATGTTGCCGCCGGCTACCACTGTGTACTTCCCGGCATCGGACATGCGTGTAGATGGGATGAGAAGTCGGTGGACATATTTCTCCTTCTGAATCTTTATCCTATGGACGGAAAAGAAATTGGAGTTTATGTCTGCGATTCAAAAGAAGCTGAGAATTCCTGGAATACAGCATAGCAAGACAAAATAATGGACCTGTCTTCTATCTGCAGTTCTTGGTCATTCTTCATCCACTGGACAGAAATGTCAGGTTCTGAAACCTCACATTCAAACATGGCTCGCTTCTTCTCAAGAACTTTAATGTCTTTAATATGCTTCCTAAACTCTATATGGCGAGCTGAAAGAGAGCATGTAAAAAATTTAACATTTTGAAAGCCTTATGGAGATTATAATTAATATAAAATGTATCATTCAGTGGCTTCCTCGGTATGCAGATTTGTGCAGTCATCATCATGGCTTGGGGATATTCTTGTCCTCTACCCCCAAATAAAATAGGTACTCTGTCCTTCTCATCCTACACTCTTCTTATCATCTCTCGCTATAAATCAGCACTGATACCTGTTTGAATATACTTGTGTGTTGCAGACATTTCCTATAAAAGGACTCACAAATACAACATGTGATCCTTTCTTGCTAGCCTCTTTTAGGATGAAGTTTTCAGTATTTGTATAGAAGTATTTGTATATTAGTACTTCCTTTTATTGCTGATTAATCCCATTGGGTGGATATACCAAATTTTATTTGTCTATTCATCACTTGATAGACCAACATTTTACATGGCACAGTTGTTCTACAGATAGGGCATTTATGAAACCATACCTTCCACGAAAAGTGTGGCTGTTGATGTTGCATTTCCAGCCACAAATGTGTAATTAGCAGCATCTCCAAAGTGAACATTCCTGATGTTCAGAGAGTGTGTGAGCTTTTTGGTTCTGACTTGGCATCTATCAGTTGATTTGATCTCCACACCATTCTTTAGCCATTTGTAAGAGATGCCTTCATAGTTTACTGTCACCTCAAAAGTGATGGTGTCTTTCTCTTCAGCATTGATGTCCTTCAGCATGGATGTAATCATGATTGCTACAAAGGAGGAAATAAAAACATCCAAGGAGAATTTTAATGTAAATAGGATATAGATTCTAACAGGTACAGGATGAAAACTTGTGATGTTGTCAGTAGTTGTGTTGAAGTGATTATAATGAAGAGATTTATGCCCTGTGCAGGGCAAGGCCAAGAGAGATGAACAGTAAGATGAAGTGAAAGATACTGGAGTATATTTCTAGGTAGTTTTCTGTTGTTGTTTTTCTTTTCTGTGTGTGTATGCCTGTACTGGGCTTCAGGCCATATGAGCTTTTCTGTTCATTGTTGGCACTATACTACTTGCATGTCTCCAGTCTAGCATTTTGCTGCTTAATTGGAGATGGAATATCAAAGTCTTTTCTGTCCAACTTTCTTATTGCTGTGATCCTTCAGATCATACCCTTCTGAGTAGCTAGGATTATTGGTGTGAGCATAGCTCTTGCTTGTCTTGTAAGTGCTACTTTTAACTACTATGATTGGGAAATTTTGCCCAGGTGGAGATGTTAGTATTTAACTCAGGGTGAACATACAGCACATATTTTGAGAGGATTTTTGAGTAGCTTAAGTGGTCAGAGAAGAAAAGTACAGGATATGGAATAAGAATCAGTCTGCTACATATTTGTATAAGCATAGATTTTCTTTTGTACTTACGGGTCACAGTCAAGGTAGCACTGACTTGGTCATTGCCACAGACAAATGTGTATTCTGCTGAGTCCTCTGTACTGGTGTTCATGATGATCAGCTGGTGGAGTTTCCCCTGCACCACTATCTTGAACTTTTCACTCATCTCAATTTCGACACCATTCTTCAGCCACATGGAAGGGACGTTGAAGTGAGACACTTCACACTCAAAGGAGGCAGTTTTGGTCTCTGGTACCTCAATGCTCTTCATAGTTTTTGTAATATGTAGTGCTTGGGAGAATCAGAGAGGGATTCAGTGAATATATTTTCATTTTAAAATGGATGAAGCAAAACAAGCAAGGGGACACAATGAATCCTTGAGGAATATGCCGTGCCCCAGGGGTACTGTATACCACTTACTTTCCACAAACAACTTGGCTTTGCACTCCAGCTGCCCCACCATGGCTGTGTATTCTCCAGCATCAGAGGGGGAAATGTTCTGTAACATCAGCTTGTGGACCTTCCTCTCTGAGACAAGTCTGTGCTTGTCACTCGGCTTAATCTCTACGTTCTTATAGAACCATTTCACTGGAACTGTGTCATGGGAGACACTGACTTCGAAGGCAACGGTGGCGTTTTCCAAGGCAGTCACATCCTTGGGCTTTTTAATGATCTTGACAGCTAGTGAGGAAAGCCAGGGAAATTCAGTCATATGGTTAACCTTATGGTCACCCTATGTATAATATTTCTAGATCAACTTACTTTCAACATGTAGTCTGGCACTGGCTCCTAGCCTTCCAAGCTTGAATCCATAGACAGACTCGTCTACAATTGCACAGTTTTTAATTCTCAGAGAGTAGACTGTTCCTTTGACAGAGATATCATACTTGTCATTGGATTTTAGCACAACCCCATTTTTTATCCACTGGACACCTTTGACATCGGGGTGTGTAAGCTCGACAGTGAAGACAGCATCCTGTGTCTCTGTCACCGTCAGGTTCTTCAGCGTCTTCTTGATTTTAACCGCTGAAAAATGAAATGATGATTTGCTTAGAAAATATTAATGATGACCAGCAACCAAAAGAATACCTGTACATGATTTCTATCCAGTTACATTGTAAAGGAATAGTTCTCAGAAAATGGTTATGCCATGTCTCCTCTAAAAGGTATCTTGAAGCCAAGCACTGGTGGCTCATACCTGTAATCCTCAGAAGGTATTCAGAAGGTTAAGATCTGAGGATCGTGGCTAAATGTCAGACCAGGGAGTAAAGTCTGTGAGACTCTTTAATAAACCACTTAGAAAAAGCCAGAAGTAGCACTGTGGCTCAGGGGGTGGAATGCTAGCCTTGAGCACAAAGAGTGCTCAAGGATTCCAGGCCCTGAGTTCAAGCCCCAGGACCAGGAAAAAAAAATCTTGATCACCTACAGAAACCATAGGTGCCCAGTTGGACATGAGCATTGCATAATGATTTTTCTGTGGATGAAGTTTGCATGATCATATCCTGATAGCTTAATGGATTGAAAAGAAAGATTAAAAGAAGACTATTTAACTAGAGTGTCTGATTTAAAACTGCATCACAGGGCTGGGAAGTTGGCTCAGTGGTAGAGCGCTTGCCTTGCATGCATGAGGCCCTGGGTTTGATTCCTCAGCACCACATAAGCAAAAAGAAAAAAGCCGGAAGTGGTGCAATGGCTCAAGTGGTAGAGCGCTAACCTTGAGCTGAAGAGCTGAGGGACAGCGCCCAGGCCCAGAGTTCAGGCCCCACAACCGGACCCAAAAAAAACCAAAAAACAAAAAACTGTGTCACAGACCCTAAACTAGTTTTATCACATAAAGATGTCTGATGAGCAATTTTTCACCTTGTGGTATATGGCTCAGAAGGAAAAATGGAGAGTTTATAATTTTATAAAATGAAAACTTATGTCTTCCAATATGTTGATAGCATTTGACTTTTAAAATGGTAACGGTTAAGAAAGTGGGTGTGAATTGGAAAGGAGAAGTCTGTTGCGGAATTGCTGACCTTCCACTTTGAGTTTGGCAGATGTTTTGGAGGTGGCCACCTGGAAGGTGTACTCTCCAATGTCATCTAATTTGGTGGCAGCAATGATCAGTCTTCTTTTATGGCCATCAGATTCACTTCTGATGTTATTACTCAGTGCCAAGCGTTTGCCATCTTTCAGCCATTCGCCTTCAGAATCGGGGTTGGCAACTTCACATTCAAATACAGCTTCCTGGGACTCAGCGACAGTCTGGTCTGTGAGTGGCTTGGAGATAGCACCCCCTTCAGAACAAGACAAGCACACGTGTGAATCCTTTAAAATATTTGTAGAACAATGGACTCTTTGTTCAATTAGATATCAAATATCATATATATATATAAATATATATATATATATACATCTTTGTAAAATTAAGTATCAAATATAGACAAGGCCCTAAATATCATGAGATGTTGAATAAAATTATGTTTACCCATTTTAAAATTATGTTTCAAAGAGGGAGAGCTGGGAGAGAATGATAGAAAGGGTGATACTGATCAAGTCATTGTGCTCATGAATTGATATGTTGATTTGAAACCACTTTGAACAACTACATAAAGATGATTAGAAAAAATGCCACAGAAATCCCCTACGATTGCTATACATGGCTAGTATCCAGGGAAGCTCTTGGAATCAAGAAAGCTTGCAAAAATCAATCAAATGCTTAATATAAAATTCTGAGGACCATAATGCCCATTATGCCACATGGCTTTCGTTAAACTCAATTCTTCCTTCTTCAAATTATTCTATTTGCTCCTTTTAGGATTACTTCCTGGGAATGTGTTTGCTTTTGGATGAGAAAAATGCTTAAGAAAATGTGCAAGTTACTAAAGTTTTTTTTTTAAAGAAGTACTAAATATATTTCCTACATTCTAAAAATCACTGTTCTAAAAAGTTCACTGTTCATGAAAGTCAACATAAAGTTTTCCACTAATGGCACCTCTCCTATCATCATCCACTGGAAGACGTATCTATTGTAACAATTTGGTTTTTGTATATCAGTTGTCCTTTAAACGTCTTCTTTGAAAAAATATCATACCTCCTTCACTTTATAGCCTTGAGTTTCTATCAGTATCTGGTCTATTGCAGGTAATTTAAACATACTGAATGCAATTATATAAGGACTTAATAGTTTTTTTTAATTTATACTTGTTTAAGAATATGTAATTTATAATCAGAGTAATGTAGGAACTGAAATTTTGTTTTATCAGTCTTTTTATGGTGAAATCTCTGATGATATCTCATATAATAAAGTATAAGTCATGAAACCTTTATACAAAATACAAGCCATATGGCTTGCTTTTATACTGGATGTCATGGAGGGACATGTTTAAACATACTATCTCTATACTATTCAGGCCTTGAACAAAAACAATTAATGATGATTTCTAATTCTTTGAAATTGGTTTATATTTTTGACTGTGCTAGAGAGAAACAATCTTATTTCTATTTCAAGTTTGAAGAAATATATACACTGAGTGTATTTAAATTATTTAATTAGGTCCATAAAAACACAGGCCATAAATAGAGAAAAAAGTTAAAAGTAGTATATGCAGGAGTGAAACTTCATGGTGTATACTCTTTATCAGGAAATTGAAGCATATTTTGAACGGGAAGGTTAAAAGTGGGGAGTGATGAATGGAAAAAAGAATAATGGATGAATAGAGTCATAGTCCTCCATGCACCTTTGTGAAAAGGGAGGTGGGAAAATTGATGTGACTGTCTGGAGAAAGGATAGGTGACAGAGGGAGGGAGAACAATGGGAGGAGTAACTGACTGAGAGAACAAGGAAAGGGTGACACTGTTCAAGAAGAAATGAACTCATGGCCTGACTCATGGAACTATAACCCTTACAATAACTATATAATATATATGAAAGAATATAACACATGTATACATACATACGAAAGAAAAAAGGGTGTTCTGTGAATGTAAGTGGATATGATGAGGGTTAGGAATGTGGCTTAGTGGCAGAGTGCTTGGTTAGCATGCATGAAGCCCTGGGTTTGATTCCTCAGTTCCATGGAAAAAGCCAGAAGTAGTGCTGTGGTTCAAGAATTAGAGTGCTAGCCTTGAGCAAAAGAAGCTCAGGGACAGTGCCCAGGCCTTGAGTTCAAGCCCCAGGCTGAATAAATAATAAATAAATGGACATGTTGAATTGTAACCCCCTGGGAAAACCATTTATAGATAAAAGTAAATAAATAAAATAAGTGAACTTAAAAAGTAAAAGAAATGAATTTTTAGAGAAGCAAAGTTTAAATGAAGCTTAGTTCAGCAAACATTTATTAATTGTGTAAGTTGTAAAGCACACCAGGAAGAGAAAGAAGCAATTCCAGACATAAGAAGTTTATTCTGGCACAAGAAGACAAAACATGGAATAAGACTATTTTAAGACAAGGGAAATCAAAGAGGAACACAGAAAGAATCCGGCATCTGATGGAGTGATCCCATATAAACAGGAGATTAAAGAAGGCATCACAGAGGAGATAGATAGTATCTGAGATGACTGTGGATCAACATTCAGAATTTAAGCTGGTATTGAGGGAATATTGGCCAAGAGATTAGCATAAACCAAGGCATGAATAGAAATGTGGAAGAGAATGGGCAGCAATTTCTTAAAACAATTGCCGTATGCAAGAATTTACTGTCAATGAGAGATGTACTAACCTGCCACAGTAAGTCTTCCAGATGTCATATTTTCTCCAGCATAAAATGTATATTCTCCTTCATCATCTTTCATCATATTTAGAACCGTCAGTTTGTATATTTTCCCATGAGCCTCAATTTTATATTTAGAACTGGGTTTGATTTCCTTGTCCTTAAAATTCCATAGGACATCGATTCCTGAGTGTGACAGCTCAACCTCAAAGACCACATTTTGAGTTTCTGTACAGGTCAGGTCATGAAGGCCTCTAATAATTTTAATTTCTTGGAGCAAAAGAAAAAGTTGTTATTATTATTATTATATCATACTTTACTGAGAAAGTAGAATGCTTAAGATAATGGTGAGTTAAGTGGAAAAAAAAGTCTTACTTTCTACAGAGAGATTACAGCTTGTTTCAACTCTCCCAACCATCAGTTTGTAAGGCCCTTCATCTGAAGCATGAGTTCGGTTAATCACAAGGCGCTGCTTAGTTCCTTTGATGATGGCTTGAACTCGGTCATCAGGCTTGATTTGTTCATCACTTAGGTACCATTTGACAGAAGTCACATCAGGGACTGAGACTTTACATTCCAGTACGGCCTTGGTACCCTCAATCACATTGACATCTTTTAGAGGTGTTATCACATCAACACCTGCAAATAAAAGAATGTAAATATGAAGTATGGATATACCTGCTTGAAATGTTCCTTAAAAGCTCAGTGAAGTTCTTTATCTCACTTAACAGGGGAAACAGAAGACTTGTAAATAGCACTCACTGTAGACAGAGACGTGCCCACTGGTGGAGAGCCCAAGGGTCGGAATGGCAAAGGAGTAGTTTCCAGCATCTTCCTTAGTCATATCTTCAATGAGAAGCATGTGGGACTGTTTGTCTATCACAATGTGAACCCTATCACTGTGCTGGACTTCTTGTCCATCTTTCATCCAGACTCCTTCCACGTTTTCTAAGGAGACTTTGACTTCAAGCTGGACAATGTCACCCTCACAGACTTTTTGATCACTGAGTCCTTGTAGAATAGCAATGGGGCGGGCTGGGAAACATGAAGACATAAAGAATGTTACCATTTTTGTCAAGAAACCATACTGATGCTCACTGTGGGCTGACAGAGATGGGAAGACTTACGTTTCATCTTAAGTTTGCAGGTTGTCTTCTTCCCATCCACTACAAAGCTGTATTCCCCCTGATCTTCTTTAGTTACGTCCTTGACTGTGAGGTTTTGACGTCCCCGGCGAGATGTGATTGAGTATTTGCCATTGGATTTAAGCTCTACATCATTATGATACCATTTGCCTTCAACATTTTCTGGGGATATAATACACTCTAACTCTCCTGAAAATGATTCTGGAACTTCTATGTCCTCAAGTTCTTTCACAAATTCAACAACGGCACCTGAAAGTATGATAAGGATTGATTGATTCCTCTAGCAAGTTCTACCTCTAGACTTTGGCTAGAGACAATGCCCTTTATATCTCTTATCTTCCACATACTATTAGTGATATTCTAAATACTACCTGCAATTAGGCTGATACATTTGAAATAAAATGGTGCTATTTAAATCTTTGAGTTATTTTGTAAATAAGCACATTTCAAATAAAATATGAGACATGAAAAATGTTGCTTAAAAATCAAGATTGTCAATATTCTTAAGAAGATAAACTCATAATTTTTGTGTGAAGCACGTGTCTAATTCCTAAGGAATCCTTTTTATGAAGCCAATCATTTGTGGCTCATGCTACCTAATCCTAGCTATTCAGAAAGGTAAGAGCTAATGACCATGGTTCAAAGGCAAGAAAGCCCCTGAGACTCCTATCTCCAATTAACACAAAGTTGTGGTTCAAGTGGTTGGACCATCAACCTTCAGTGAAGAAGTTAAAGGACAGCACCCAGAACCAGAGTTTATTCTCTAGTACTGGCACAAAACAAGACAACAAAAAAAGAATTCTTTTCATGAAAGGTAATTTGCCCAGCTAATTTTACCACAGGGTAAAGGTAACTTTCAAAGTTAAACAGTGCAATCATTATTATTGTTTTACCTTCAACAATAAGTTTTGCTGTGGTTTTGATGTTTTCATCTTCCACAAGGACACAGCTATAATCCTCAGTATCGGATGCATCGATTGTCAGTACAGAGAGGAAGTGAACCTTTCTGTCAGAGTGCATCCTGTATTTGTCTCCCCCATAAATCTCCACACCATCTTTGAACCATTTCACTTTGACAAATGGCTCTGAAGTTTCACATTCAAAAGTGGCCATGGTATCCTTTTCCTTAGCAACAACATCTTGTAATTCCTGTGTGAAAGTGATCAATTGCTTGGCTATGGGGGGGTGGGGGAAGAAAAGAAAATTGAATTGAAATCATAATGTGAGTAATGGGAAATTTTTTTAAAAAGATAAATACACTAATGAGAGCTTGTCCAATTACCTTGCACAAGTAAGAATGCGTGACTTGAGGTTTCCCCAGCTATATTGATAGCCTTTACCATAATGCTGGCCGAGTCCTCAGCTGTCACGTCTCTTATGACCAATTCACACACATTGTCCTCTGGCCAGTACCAGTAGACACGGTCGGAGCGCTCTATTTTTACACCATTTTTGTACCACTCACATTCAGGATCTGGTTTCCCCACAACTCTGACCCTGAAGTGTGCATCAGATCCTTGACCAACTGTTTGGCTTTGGATTTTTTCAAAGATCTTGGGTGCCTCCATACTAGGACTAAGTTCAATTCTGTCAGGTTTAAAGGTTGGAATAGTGATTTTGCCTTCTTCTGCGAGGGCTTTTTTCTCCTCTTCGGTTAACTCTTTGGTCCAGTGGAGAAGTTCATCTTTTGTCTTCTTCAGGAGTTCTTCATAGGACTCATCCTTCTTACGGGACTTGAGTTCCACAGCAGTGATGGCCTCGTAATATCCTTCCTCTGTTCTGCGCTTGAATTTGCTGCGCAGCTCTTCGGACTCCTCAGATACCTTCTCATGGGTAATCCGTTCAGCCCTTTTCAGCTTCACAATTTCTTTGGTTTCACTGCTGTCCACAGGTCTGTCTACTTTCTGGACTTCAAACTGAAGTTTTCCTGGTTCATGCACATGAAACTCGGGCTTCGGCTCAGGAGCGCGTCTAAGGACGGACCTGAAGTCTTCCCTTTGTTGGATCTCAAGTTTCACTTTGTGCTCTGTCACTCCTTCAGGATTTTCGGCCGTGACCTTGACTTCACCAGTGTCATACGATTTGCAGTCTACGATGTCCAGATAATGAATGCCATCATAGCGAACGCGGAACCTTTTGCTCTTGCGGATGAGCTGTCCGTTGAGGTACCAGTTGACCTTGGGCTGAGGGTAGCCAGTTACTCGGCAGCGGAATCTAGCTGTCTCCCCTTCCAGGACTCTCACTGGCTCTGGGAATAAGACGATGTCTGGCTTTTGCTTTTCTTTTTGATCTGTAGTGACCCCGGTGAGCGCACCTTCGTGAGCCATTCTCTCTAATTCTTCAATTCTCTGCAAGCCTTTCTTCCCCTCAGGCAATTGGGACTCTTCCACAAGACTTTTCTCATCTTTAACAATGAGGGTGGCAGATGTGTGATCTGTTCCATATTTGTTAGTGGCTCTGCAAGTAATGACACCGCTATCTCTAGAATAGGCAACTCCGTAATCAAGGCTGCAGTATCCAAATTCGTTAATCATGCGGAGCCTGTTGGCTGCTTCCAGGGGCTTTCCATCATGGAGCCATTCTACCACCATTGTCGGGTCACCAATCGGTGTCAGTCTACATTCAAAGTGGGCAGGCCCAAAGCGCTTCAGTCGTAAGGAAGAGAGCTTTTTCTTGAAAAATGGTTTCTGTTGCTTCTCCTTGTCATAGAGGTCGCCCTCTTCCCACTGCTCTTGACCGTATCGCAAGTGGAGAGGTTCTAGTTCTGGGGCCGCAATCTCCTTGGCTCTGTATGTCCCTCGTGGGATGATTAATTTCCTCTCTGGTTCAGGCTCTGCAAACTCAACTTCCACATTAACTTTACACCTGGTGGTGTCCCGGCCAGCCTTGTTAATCGCAGTTGCAGTATACCAGGCAGAATCTTGGCTGAGAATGGAATCGATTTTAAGGGCAGCTTCTCCCTTGGTTCCTTCAATCCTATAAAAACAAAAACAAAACATAAAAAAGAAAGAAAATTGTCAGTAAAAAAAAGTAGTACTACTTCTCTGGTTATTGAGTTTGTAGATAAGGTTAGCTTTATTATTTCCAAACAAATGTACCTAATTCTTGGATATTTGTGAGGTACAATGATGTCACTGTTTTTCAACCACACAATGTCAGGGTTGGGGTTACCCATAGCTCTGACTTTCATTTCAAGTCGAGAACCTTCCTTTATATTTACATTTTTCAGTTTTTCCACAAAGGCTGGTTTAACCTGATGTTCCGCAGCTAAAAGAGAAAGGTTGGAATTTAGCACAAATTTAGAACAACTAGAAATACCCATTAATAGACCAACAGATAAGGCAGTTTCTCTATTTTGATCTTATTTTATTTTTACCTTCCACAGTTAAGGTCACTGAAATGGAAGATTTGCCTGCCCTATTTTGGGCAACCACAGTCCATTCCCCAGTATCACTGGGAGTTGCAGGGACAATAATCAATGATTGTGTGCCGTCTTCTTTAATGACCACTTTATGAGTATAGTCATTGACAATTTGCTGACCTGTCAGGGGAAAAAAAGTAGAAACAAAAACAGATTTAAAAATAGATTTAAAAATTTGTGAACACTGATATCAGGTATAGTGATTTATGAGAAAAAAAATCTTATCATATTTACCATTATGGAACCAGAATGTCTCTGGCATAGGTCTACCCACAACTTTTAAGTCAAATCTGGCAGTTTGTCCTTCTAAACATTTGAAAGAAGCAGGTTTTAAGACGAAGACTGGCTTATACAGTCTTTCAAGTTGTGATTCATCTGTTTCCTCTAGCCTGCGTCCAGGGGACATCCGGGCAGGGGACATCCGAGCAGGGGACATCCGAGCAGGGGACATTCGAGCAGGGGACATTCGAGCAGGGGACATGCGTATGGGAGACCTGCTCACTGAACGTGGAGAGACAGATCTGAAAAACAAAGGCAAACACATTTTTTTTCATGAAGCACGTAGAAAATTCAGCAAAGCAAATCTCCTTCTTATTTGTTAGTTATTTTAGGTTTTATTTTTTTACATGTTGCAGAAAATATGTCAAATTCACTGCAATCCAAAACAGAATAAAGTAGTATTGTCCCAAAAGCTATGTTTTTCTTATATCTTCAATCCTGGTCAGTAGTCATTTAACACATTCAGATACCCAACCCAAATTCTTAAATTAACACTATCTTTCCCTCATTATTTAGAACTTAATCACCATATACTCTTAACTTAACTAAATAGTAATTGGTTAAATAAGCCAATAAACTAAACTTATAAGAAAAAACTACATTTTTTTACTTAAGAGGAAGAAAAACATAGAAATTAGATTTGGCAACAAAATAAAATAAAATACTATCTGTATTTTGCAGCCAGACTGGCTTGGATTTAGCATATTGGTACTACAATGACATGCTGGATAAAAGGCAACTTTCACAGGCTCCCAGAGCCTTAGTGTTCCCCTTTTCAAAATGGTAATGATGATTTCTATATTGTAGGGCTGTTATAAAAATTCAAAATAACATTTATAAAGATCCATATCAGCAAAAACCCAACAGCTATTGCAATATTAGATATAACACTAAGAGAATAAAAATTATGCTACAAAAGAAAACAACTCTTAGCAACTGTCAATACTGTCAGTCATAAGTTACTGTGATATCTCAGCCCTCAATTTTTTCCCTCATGTCAGCAATCACATTTTGGGTTTTGTGTGTGTGTGTGTGTGTGTGTGTGTGTGTGTGTGTGTTGAGATGTTTGGCGTAAAGCACTTTAAAGACAAAACAATGGAAATAATTAGAAGTCTTACCTGATCCTGCTCATTTGATCTGGTGTGGGTATGTAAGTTGGAGCTCCAAGTGGTGCAGCAGGCTCCACATACAACTTCCCTGAGCAAATTGCATTTCCTTTAATATTGCTGGCAAATGCAGTATAGATTCCTTCATCTTCTGGAAGGACAACTGGTATACGCAGACTGGCTCTGCCATCTTGTAGAAAGTCCATTTGGTATCTTTCTCCATGTTTGATGCGCTTACCATCTTTGTACCATGCAATCTGCAAAGGATACCATGCATATGTGAACAAAATTTGAATAAAATAGTTGGACTGTGATCTATTCATACCTTCATTGTGGCATGGAGGTATAAATATTTGTTTTACCTTGGGTAAAGGATATCCAGACATCTTGCAATGAAAAGTGACACCCATCCCCTCAAGAATTCTATAGTTCTTGAGTCTTATATCAAATCCTGACTCAATTGCTTCAGATTCAGAAATGTCAACTGCCATCTTTTCTTCTCCATCTTCTTCAAGTAGTTCTTCTAATGTAGTCTTTATTATTCTGTATTCAATTTCTTTAATCAGCCTCTCCTCAAAGGAAGAAATATGGAATTCCTATGCAGTAAAAAGATGGTGATTTGTTAAAAAGATTTATCTTCACTGATAGAAATTCAGTGTTGATGATTGATTCATTGATCCATTTTTTGTGATGGTTTTGGGGCCTGAATTTAGGACCTAGGTGCTGTCCCTGAGCTGTTATTTTTGCTCAATGCTTGCAATCTACCCCTTGAGCTACAGCTCCATTTCTGTATTTTTTGAAGATTAATTGGAGATAAGCATGGAGATAAGCATCTCATGACTTTCCTGTCTGGGCTGGCTTTGAACCATGATCCCCCGATCTTAGCCTTCCTCTGATCCAAATTTTTAACATGTAGAAGAATCTAGAAGGTGTCTTTTATTTGTTTTGGTTATTTTTATTTGTCTGCATAAAAGCCATCTTTCCAGTGAATGTTGTGGTATTTTGTGCAAAATGGCATTCCTTGAGTGAAGGTTAATATTTGGAATCTTCATCATTAAAAACTGGCATTAATGTACTTGGCTATGCTAATATTCATCTCCCATATATGGAAAATAAATATATTTATACATATATACAAATATACATAGATATCAGTCTCATTTCTAAAGTCATAATTTTGTTGTATACTTAGAATATTTATTTTTAAAGGTTGAAGTGTGACATTTCATGAAGATTCAGGAAATTTGTCAGTATTAATCTTGAATTTACAAATACTTGTTTAATTCTGACTCCATCATTTAAAATGAAAATGTTACACAAAAGGGGGCATTCTGGGAGGAAAGTATAGTTTATGAAATAGCTTTGTCAGTATGAATTGTTATACTAACCTGGTCTTCTACAAATGTTCTGACCATTACAGTATCTTTGGCCATTTTCTTCCTAATTAAAGCCTGCTCTTTTTCATACTCCTTTTCATATTCAGAGTATACAAATCCAGGCGCTATTTCTCCAACTTTGGGTTCTTGAACAAATGCAGTCATCTGTGTCTGATAAAGCATTTCTTGCTGGGATTTCATCAGTGATTCATAATCAGCTAGGAGAGACAAATTTAAGTTAATTTTTATGTTATTAAAAAGCACTCATGTCAGCATTCATTGGGCAAGCTAATACTAGGGAAATTTAATACCAGAAAAGAAGGGTTTTTCAATTTTCTACTATTAAAGTGTTCAATTAGCATCTATTAATTTCCAAAGCAAACTATAATAAGTCAAAATATTGTAGGAAGAATACTAGCAGTCTGTCCTTTGGGATCTTATTCTATATGTCTTCCCAATTTGTTGTATAACTTTTGGTAATTCATTTACTTTCCTGAGTTTTCTGTGCATTAGCTGCTAAATGGGAGTAATAATGAATAAAGTTAACTTCATTACGGGGTACAGAGCACAGTATTAAAGTAAGGTATGACCTCATCACAATTGTGAAAAACTAGCAGAGATCAGTGGTGACTTTCAGATACATTTTGTTTGACATGAATTCTACTGCTTTTCCATTTTCGAATGATAAACATGAGAATCCTGATTTCCAGCTTCTTTTCTCTAAAAGGTTGGAAGTTCAACAATATTGAACTTGAAATGTGATTGCCACAGGGACAACTACATTGGAGGTGGGAGCTACTGCCCCCTTGAGGCCAAACATATACTCTCCAATTTGGTAGCATCTAGGGGCTCAAACCGGTTAACCTATCTGAAACTTTCCTTCTGGCAACTAGAATCCCTGAATCTTCAGAAAGAAGCAAAATAGAAGCTGAGAATGTCAGAAATTCATCCCCAATATGGATTGTGAGGCTACATGTGCTAAAACATTTCCTGGGGCCAAAGGAATAGAGACAAACTATTAGAACTAGGATACACACAGCACAGCTGCATTACCGCATTTTAGTTATGTATACAAAAGCTAGAGTTACACTTACCTTCTTCAAGTAAGGAAGCAGATGCAGAAGTTTCTCCGTGCTTATTCCGAATAACAATAGTGTATTCTCCAGCATCATCCGCAAAAGTCATAGAAATCACCAGTCTGCATTCACCAGTTTGTTTGTTGTGACTCACTTTGTATCTTCATGGAAATAAACACATTAAGATGTTTGTCACAAATAACCCAATGGCATGAAAAGAATTGAACTCATTTGTACATAGATTGATCTGTGGTGCAAAATTCAGTGACTAGACACATGTGATAGAATCATAGATTATAACTGTGACACAACCCAAACTGAGGGAAATGCAGGCCACATAAGTTTAATTTTTTATTTTGAAGATTTTTCAGGACAGCATAGTACTGTGTGCCTGTGGTCCCAGCTATTTGGGAATCTGAGAAAGGAGGATTTCTTTGTTAGGTCCAAATGGCCAAATGCCCTTATCTTGAGGCCTCAGAACAGTGCCTTGATTTACTAACACTCCCACCTTACCCTTTTTTCCAGAGTAGATAAACTCATGCAGCAGCCAAGAAATCCAGGCTTGGCTCCTTCCCTCCCTTCCTCCCTCCAGCTGTGACCTTGTTTCCCACCATTTATCCCATCCTTAATCACTTTCTAACCACCCCCACTAGACAATCCTAACATTTTTGACCCATTATAAATACTTCAGAGTACAAGCAAGGATCAAGTCTCTAGCTTTGGACAGAGGTACCCTCCTCCTTGTAGTTTTATCTATTTTCCTCCCTAATCAACCAGTGTTTGTGTTGAATCATCTCTTTGTCTATTTTCTTGCCTTTTCCCTCTTTTGAAACCTAACACTCTTGAGTTCTGGAGTTAAAAGCCAGCCTGAATGACATAGTGAGATCCAAAAGTATATCTAGGAATTATTTAAAATAAATGATAGAGCCAGATAATTTAGCTCACACCTACAATCCTAGATACTCAAGAGGTTGAGATCTGAGGATCATGGTTTGAAGCAAGCCCAAGGCAGGAAAGTCTGTGCAACTCTTTATCTCCAAGTGACTACCAAAAGCTGAAAGTGGAGCTATGGCTTAAGTGATAGAGCACTAGCCTTGAGACTAAAAAGCTCAGGGACAGGGCCTGAGTTCAAGTCCCAAGGCCAGCACACAAATAAGGAAATAAATAATAGAATATGAAACTTCATATAAAACATATATTTTCAGTGTTTATGTTAGCAAATGATGAAGTTGTTTAAGCAACATACTTTCTCTGTTCATAATATCATTTGAAGATCAATGATAATAAAAACAAAAACTCCTCATATTCATTATTAAACCTTTTATATTTATTATTACTAAAATAATGCACCTGGATATTTAGATTATCACGTTGCCAGTTTTGGAATTAAAAGGAATTGTAAGAAAGTCAGAACATAAATTTTGTGTTCAATTGCAAAAAAGCTTATTTGCATAGATTTTCATTCATAACTAGCTCTCGGGTTCATTATACAACCCCTTAATTTTTTTAATAGTGATTTAACTATGATTTATTTTTTATTGAAAATGGTCTCCAAGATTCGTTGGAAGTTTGTGTGCATGTGAACTATCTAGCACTATCAATGAGTTAAGGTAGAATTGTGAAATATATCTTCTACCTACTTATTTCACCTAGCTTTAATTTTCAAAAAGCTGTATGAAAACATAAAAACTCCTCCCAAGAGGAGAGAGAGCTCTTGCTCTCTTTCTAGGCCTTGACTTCATATTGTGTAAATAACACAGAAAACATGCAGCCATCACAATACCTGTATCCAGTGGTGAGTGGGAAACCAGACTTCTTCCAGTAGACGTGGGGCTTTGGGTTACCGCCCACCTGGCATTCAAACACAATACTCCCGCCTTCTACCAGCTTCTGGACCACTGGTTTGGTAATGAAGAAAGGAGCAGCAGGCTCTCCGGGCCCTGCTTGTTCCTCTGTGACGGTGGTGTCTGTCATGACCACATCTCTTGTTTCAGTAAAGCTAGAAAGAGAATTCCCTTCAGATTAGTTGCTGTGTGGCGATTGGCCAATTCCAAAGGGATGAAACATCAAAACTACTAGAGAAACAGCAGCAAATTGGCAAAAGAATCCTTTACCGTTTCTCTTCTGTGGTGAATTTTTCAGTCACTGTGGTTTCCTTTTCAAAGTCTTCAGACACTAAAAGAAGACAAATTTCTTGTTCAAGTGAATCATCCAGCCTGCTTCAATTAGTGACTGCTTAGCAATGAGAGTGAAGAGAACCCCGTAACCTCCCCCCTCGCTCCTACAAGAGACAGGTTCATAAAGAGTGCAGAAAATATCTCCTGGGAAGAGGTTCTAGCTGAGCTCAATGACCCAGATTAGGGCTGGGGAGGACACTAACCCTGCACAGCCAGGTAGCAGGACGTGCTGACGGTGCCAGCCTCGTTCACTGCACTGCAGGTGAATCGCCCGCTGTCTTCTGCAAAGGCCTCGCGAATCATGAGACGAGCAATCCCACTCTGGAAGGTGATTTGGAAATCAATGGAACTTTCGATTTGGTAGTCTTCTCTGTACCATGTCACTTTTGGGGATGGGTATCCAGAGATGTGACACTCCAAGGTGACAGATTCACCTTCAATGACAGTCACATTTTTTAAGCCCTGTAGAGAGAAGACAAGGGAAAGAATGATACGTGTGCATCATCATCATCAATCATCTCTCTGTGTTCTAACAAACGTGGGAGCTGAATTTGCACATTTTATTACCATAAATACTACAAAAATGATCACAAAATACCTTTTAATCAAGACTCTAGAACTCAAAATACAGACTCTTCTAGACTTGTAATATTCCCAATTTGAAGTTAATTTGAGGCATTTCCTAGCCCCTGTAATAGCATTATATTAACACTATATAATTAAGAATCTTTGTACCTTCTGTTATTCTCACCTATTCAAATCCTAATGAAGGTAGAAGGCATGGCAGTAAATATGATTTGTTCAACAAAACTTTCCCATGTTATTCCTAATTGTAATTGAATGCCTCCTTCCTGTGGATACTGTAGAATTGGTTTTTTGCTCATTAATTCATTCTTTTTTTTTTTGTATGCCAAACTGGGAGCTTGAATTCAGGGCATGGGCACTGTCCTTGAGCAAGACTAGAACTCAAGACTAGAACTCTGCCACTTAAACCACAGCTCCTATTCTTGCATTTTTTTGGGTGTTTAATTGGAGATAAGAGTCTCGTGGACTTGCTTGAGCTGGTTTCAAATTGTGATCCCCAAATCTCAGCCAATTGAATAGCTAAGCACCTGATTACAGCCATGAGCCATAGGTATCAGAATTTGAAGTTATGTTTAGTATTTTCTCTGGTGGCACAGCAAAGATTTCAAACAAGGATGAATATCTTTCTATCTCCTTAAATCCTACCTTATGCATACCAGAAACTCACTCTAACTGTTGAATCCATGAATGACAGTTGTTGTACAGAATCTCCTCTTCTTTGCCAAATAGTGTAGTGTGAAAATGAGTATGATAAGCCCCACTAATATTTCCTGGATGTTATTTGCAAACCTACATTGAAATGATTTGAGCACATATAAACGGGGACCAACACAGTGAATGTCTTTACTCACCGAGACTAAAGTCGGCGGGGTAACAGGGATCTCCACAGGTGCAGGCACTCTTGCTGTTTCTGTTACCTAGAAGTTTTACAAAAGATGTTACAAAATGCTCCAGCTACTGGAGAAAAAAATCTCCTAGCACAAGTGAACAATTCCTAAATCTCTTAACACACGTAACATTATGAAAATATTTTGGAGAGAAAAAAGGCTTCCAACCCATAGCATGTGAGATAAAAATTAAATTTGTGTGGGATATAGGAGGAAGGTCACACTTTTGGCTGGTTTTTCTGCCATGGTAGAAGTGTGGGAATGAATTAAAAAACAACACACAGCATGCAAATCAGTGACCAACCTTGGCTTCACGCCCATGCAGAACTTCAAAGTGCTCTTCACGGACCGTGCTGCCAGCGATGCTCACCCCTATTTCCTTTTTCACTTCAATGCCAGCCTGACTCTTATAGGTATCTGGCGGCGTGTCAGCAAAGGGAAATTGTGGTGAAGGGGTAGGCTCTGTCCTTACTCGAGTCTCACCAGGCTTTACAGTAGGAGCTTTCACTGATTTGGTGATCTTCTGAGCAGAAGAAGTACCTGACAATTCTTTTTGTAAAGTGGCAATAGCACTTCCGGCTATTGATGCCTACATGGAAAGGGTGTGAGAGAATGAGGTCATTAACAGTCATCCAAAGGATTATCCAGACGTGCTTGGTCCCTAGCGTTCCTGTGTTGAATCTCAGTCTATTTTTAGCATGATCTGTTTTTTTAAAATATTCTGATTATCACATGTACAGCTACTATAAAAGACATAAAGCTCCTTTTCATTCCTGTGATTCTGTAAAATAGATTATAAATAAATTGACTTAAAAGAATTGTATTAAGAACCTGTAATTTTATAGGGCTTATGATATTCTAAAACTTGAACATAATTTTCTTCATTTATCCCTATCAGTGAACGCTGTATTTGAAACTATAGTAGGAAATTCAAAATGAAGAAATTACTAAAATATTTGATGTCGTCTAAAGAATACCATGAAACTGCCCATTTGGGTTTCAGCTACAAATCTCTATGATCTGTGAAAACAGAGATTTCAGAACTTATCTTAATGGTTTCCTTACTGCTTTTATTCTAATTTTTAATTTTTTTTCTGTTTTTGTAATTTGTAATTTGTAATTTTCTCATTTGTAATTTGAGACTATCTCAAACATAGACATTATTCATTCCTTGCAACTCTTTGAAACCAATTTTAATTGCCAAAATGCCTTTGGGATTCTATTTCTAAGATAAGACCTTAGAATAACAATAGCAGTAACTAATATGGAGAATTACAGTGTGCTATCAATTTGCTAGACTTTTTCTATGTAGTTTACTAGTGTGTTTATTTTCCCTTGGTGATAGAGCCAACATAGGAGAGAAACAGGTCAGTAATTCAAGGATTGTTTTTAATCTCATAGCTCAACTTAATCCCTTTTTAATACCACCTCTCCTCTTGCAATATTGGGTAAATGAATGCATGACCTCAACATCTTTATTATTAAAATAGATTCTCAGTTAAGTGTCTCTGAAATTTAAAACTCGGGGAAAATTATACTGTGTAATATGCAAAATCACATTATGAAATTATTACAACAGTAATCAAACACCTGAGTGTGAACTCTTCCTAAAAAGGGCAACAGAGAACCTGTGTGGATGTTTTCACCAGACTAACTTAACCACTTGCTACTTTCTTCAAAACAAGAGGCCCCTGAATTCACCCTTAACGCAGACAGATGCCATCCCAAAGACAATCGTACACCCTGCTTTAGATACTTGCCAGTTCTTTCTTGTGATGCTTAAATTTCTTACCTCATATCCATGTTCAGTCTTAGGAACACTAATTTTTGAAACAGTAAAATGAGGGCTTGCTGTGCGGGGGCGTTTATCCACATGGACTAATCTTTCAGAGGTGATATCTGTAGTTTTCTTGATCTGCATTGACATGAAACTCAGTGAGATCATGTTCCTCAGATGATCACAGCAATTCACACTGTGCCCTGAGAACAGTGTGAAAATGCAGCTGTACCACTCACCTGTGATGATATGTGCATTCCCATTTGATCAGTAGTTTTGATATGAGTCTCAGAAGGAGCCTGAATCACCACAGGCTTGACTGCTGGAGGGACAACGTGGGGTTCCGAGGCTGGACGCTGGGGATGCTCAGGCACCCTTGTAGGGGATATGTGTTCCTTATATCCATACTCTAAAGTGGTCTGCTGAGCATATGATTCTTCAAGATGTCCGGGCTCTCTGGGCTCTCTCACCCAGGCCTGGTCTACTGCAGCAACAACTGTTGCTACCGCTTCAGCCTTTTTCCCAACGCCCACCTGGAAACAAGGTTTCTCTGATTAATACATGGCCATGTCAAAGCTATGCTAGAACATCTCCTCCCAGGGCTATCCTCCTGGGATAGCTCCTCTTATTCGTCCTGAACAGAACAATGCCTGAAGGCAGGATGTGCACAGAGATAGCATCCATGTTACAAAGCAATGTTAATGTGTCAGAAATGTAACTCAGCAATGCTTCCAGGAATTTAACATTTCATTAACTATGACTTGTGTAGACATCTATGTAATATATTGCACGTAGCTGCTTAATTATATTAGATATTAAATCATATACAATAAAGACAACACAATAGTATACAAAGTCATAAGGACAGTTTTGGACTTTTCCTAGCAATTTATCTAGGCATTTAGCAATTGAGAAATCAGAACTGTGAAGCTGGGATTGTCACTGATTATTTTTTATTATCTTGTTTATCTTTTAGTCTGGTGTTGACACAGTCATCGTAATGACAAAAGTACAAATAGTGCCATCATCTCATCCAGAAAAATCAATTGCTAGAGCTCTAGGTTTGCATGCAAAATGTGAGTCAATGTGAAAGCTCGTGAACACATTATGAGCACATGAATTTACTTATGATTTGCTAGGGATAAGATGAGTTTCATCCATTAAAGAAATATCTTTAATAGATAAAAACAAAGGAGGGGGTAACAATGCTGGATAGGAAGTGTATTCATTACCTAACTCATGTAACTATAACCCCTCTGTACAGTATTTTTACAATAAAAATCAAAAAAATAAAAATTAAAAAATTAAAAATATTAAAAATTAATAGCTGACAAAAACACATAGATGATAACATTGTGACTAAAATTTTAAGTGCTACCATGTTTGGATTCAAGAGAACATTTCAGACTGAAGTTCTATTAACTTACTTTTTTACTGGAATTAAAACAACAAAGAAACAGAAAAATTACTTTTTTTTCTATGAAGCTGATTAACAAAAATGAGAACACAACTTTTAAGAGTTTCAAGAAAGCAAAGCCGCTGATATGGCTTGTTATTATTATGTTTCTATTCAATCCTTGGAACAGCCACTGTAAAATTCAGGTGACCATGATCATCCAGTGAATTTTAAAAGTACTTTTCTTGATACTCAGTTTTCTTTACATAGTATTTGCTATGCATCTAAAATACGGTTCAAGTATGCTACCTGTGTATCTTTAAGAACTAGCCTCAGGACTATTTAAGTTACAAACAAGGCCTTGCAAGGTGTTAATGGGCCTTAGTGATTAAGAGCTTCCATCCAAGGATGCCTGCCTGGAAGCCAGAGACAACTTAGTCTGAATTGAAGGATTACAAATAACAACTTCATTTCAGATTGCATTTAGAAGAAATTATAAAATATACATGCAGCTTAGGGGAGTTAAGCTTCTTCACTTATCTGTTTCTTTTTGAAAACAATATATGTACCTAGCTGACTTTAATTTTATAGATATTCTAAAATGTTCATCTTTGACAGATGAAATATGTCATATTAAATATTAATATCAAATATATATTTTATAAAATATTAAATATATAATTTAGCTAGCAAAAAGATTGAATTTCTTCTGTATTTTATTTTCATCTTTCAACTTGACTATGATATGAGATAGTAATCAGGTTAAGTTTTAGTTTTATTTAACAATGAGTAAACTCAGACTGAAATTGTCAGTTGATTTAAAACAAAGATGCACAATTTATAAATCCTGTTCTAAATTTAAAACTCATGTCAAAAATATTAACTGGCAAGATATTTTAAACTGAGAAAGTGTATAATAATTTTCTTGAATTAATGTATTTTAAGTCAATATAACATATAGTGTTTGGTCAGACTCTGATACCATTTATATTTTAAAAACATAGATAAGCAGAAGGACACACTGAATTAGAAGATACCAACCAGTTACATGCTGAGGATTAATTTAAGAGACACAAAGAAAGGTGTTATTTAATCTGGTTTTTCACAACTAGAAATGCCAACTGTTCCACTGGAGGTCTTGAATTGATTCTACTCATCTCTAATATGTTGTTGATCAGTAAAGCAATTAAATGGAGCACCCAGAGCACACTGACTGACGATGGATGAAAGTTATGAGAACTGATGGTGAAATGGGATGAAACAACCCTTTCACCTTCACAGCATCCGGTTTCATCTCCGCTTGAAAAAGACGCATGTGTTCTTGCTTAATAGCAAATCCTTCTCTAGTACTTGGCCGTGGGGCTGGTTCAATAGGCTTTGCAGTAGCAACTATGAACTTAGCTATAGACATTTTCTCAGCTTCCATCCTTTGCTAATATTTAACAAAAAATAAGATAGTCAAATTTAAGTGATCCAGGTCATCAATGAAACTTTAAGATGAGTCATTTCATTCCACAGTAAAATTGTGGATGCCATCTATGACATTCCTGAAAAAAGTTCATTTTAAACATGATTTAGAAATAAAAAGGAAGATGTTAAGATAGGAAGTGGTGTTGAGGGAAATACAAAGCAGATACAGGTCATGATGCTAATGAAACTGTAAAAAGTTTAGTTGCCAATTTTTTAATGTTATATTAACAATACACAATAAACTTAGGTGAATGGCTCATTAAGAACTAATTATAGTTATGGAAGGAACTTTAATTCCTGTAGAAGTTCATAGTGACAAATAGATGTAATAACCTTTCTATGGCTTATGTGTAATTGTTTGAGTTGGACATTTTCTTCTCAAAGTTCTTGCTTAGCTTCAATAGGAAATGATAGAGTAGGCACTATAATTTTCTCAGTTTCTTTTCCTGTCTGATATTTACAGGAGGAAAACATTAAAGTTTCACATGAAGAAAATTATAGGCAATTTACTGAAATAAATTCCTACTCTATTGAATTTATGACCTCTCAAAACACACATCTTCTTGACAGCAAGATTTGCCACTTACATATACAACTACTTTTTTTATATATAGAGAGTCTCTCCAAATTAGTCTTCATGCAATTTCAATCCTCAACCTCTGGAGGATTCTAAATGTTAATAATAAAAAAGTTGAAGACAATAGTGAAAAAGAAGAAAAGAGTATGTAGTAATATTAACAATAAGAGCTGAGTGAGTTTTTAGTTTCTAGTTGTTTAATTATCTAAAAAATAAATCTGATTAATAGTTATCTCATATGTAAAAAGACTGAGGTCTGGATTAATGTATTATAATGGGCTATTTCACATGAGAATTGGTATTAATATATTGGAATGGGGATTCCACACTTGGAATGAATGATAATAATCACCTTTCTTTGAGTAACTTGGATTTGTTCTTGTCTAGTAGCCATTCCTTCTCTAGTTCTTAGAATTGTTTCTTGTTCTTTGGCTTTAGCAGTAGCAACTGCTATTGTAGACATGGCAGTTTTCTCAGCTTCCTTTCTCATCTGATTGTCACAGTAAAATCAAGTTTAAGTTGCATGGGGATATGCACATGACCCTTCCCCCCTTCTTAGTGGGGATGCAGGAGGAAATTATTCAGGGTTAAATACACAAGAGGAATTTCACTTGGAAACACTTGCATATAATGACAAAATCACAGATCTTAGAAACGTTAGCTATTAAAAAAAAACTCAGTACTTCCCTGTATTATTTTTCCCAAAATAAGTGATACTACTAATCTTCATGCAAATAATAATGGTGAATAAAATGAATGTTACAAGATGGATAAAAATCAAATGGGCAGAAATTAATGGTGATCAGTCATGTTTACCATTTTGCTTTTAGTTATGGATTTTTAAAAAGGAAAATACAGATTAATAGTTCCTACCACATAGTAGTTAACTACTTGATAGAAATTAGTTGAATTCACATCTCAAACATCTGTATTCACCTTTTCCTGAGTTATTTGGACTTGATCTCTTTTGGTAGTGATGCCTTCTCTAGTTCTTGATATGAAATCTTGTTCTTTGATTTTAGGTGTGGCAACTATGACTTTAGGTACCACTGTTTTTCTAGTTTCTTTCATCATCTGGTCATATGAGTTAAAATAAAAAGGTGAGAAAATAGTCATTAAATTTTATGAGCCTCTAATAAAAGAAATGAATCAACCAAAAAAGTAGGCAAAATTTTTTCTCTTATTCACAAACATTTTAATTGTGCATAAGTATAGTATTGGTTTGCTTTGATCATTCATACTGTTTCATTGGCAAAAAATATAAAAAGAAATTACACTAAAAGAAAAAATACATGATTAGAAATAAAAGACTAATAAATGCTATTTCTCTTTTTCATGTTATCGTTATAGTTATTTATGGGACGAGAGCAGAGACAGAAATAGCACATAATTTTGCTATTATCAATTGACTTCCATGCTGGGGTTTACTTCAAAAGAAAGACAGTAGAGTGAATTGTAATATATTAGTAACGATCCAAAGGAAGCCTGAAAGTTAGGCATAAGAGGTGACCATGAAATGTAGATGGTGGCAAAGGCTCATGGGAAAGTTTGAGTTATAAGGAGAGAAGAAGTTGAAGAGTGATGATTAATATTCCGTGATGAAAATGTAGGCAGCTTGCAAGTGGAATGACGCAAGAATGACTTTTACATTGACCAGAAATCATCACCTGTTCGTGAATGAGGTGCATTTGATCTTGTTGTGTGACAATTTCCTCTTGAACTCCCAGGACTGTTTCTAGTTGTTTGGACTTTGCTGTGGCAACTACTACCATGGATGCAGCAGTTTTCTCAGTTTCCTGTCTTATCTGAGTTTTAGAGTAGAATGAAGATTTGAGTGTCAAAAGGCACAAAAGCAATGGAAAGAGGATCTCGCCACATTCAGAGTACAGAAGACAGTGACGAGGGAGAAAATGTCACCTTCTGATTTCAGAGGCTTACGTATGTGCTTGTGACATGACACAGATGTTTTTGTTTTCCTGAGGGCTGGACTTCTTTTCTGCCCACTTGCTTACTGAAAATGTCTTATCTTTGAAACACATTGACATGTTAAGAAACTGACTGGGCAGCTGTTGGCAATGCCTAGAAACATATCAATCACTGGCTTTTCAATAGCAGTGAAGATTCCTATGCCCTTCCTTACATTAAGTGGGGCTCATGCTGCATTCGGCATTTCTTACTCAAGTATAGGAAAATCTCCCAGGTGAGGGAAACCCAACCAACTGCCTCTGGGTCCAACATTCTGAATTGGTCCTTAAAAGAATACATGGTTCTGGGCTCAGCCAAGAGCAGGACATAAAGACAGTTAGGTAAACACGTTCCCCAGACAAGACAAAAAGAATCTGAAACAGAGGCCCTTCTCCGATGAGCCTTGGTTTGGCATAAGACATAGAAGTGTATTTGGGTGACATCAAAGTTATCTTTACATGACTCTCCAGCACAAAAGCAGCCAACACCTCCACCTCTGTGCTTATCATACACAACAAGTACCAGTCTTCCCTAATATGCAGCATTACCTCACTTTCCCCTGCATAAGTACACATGTAGGTACTCACATGTACCTTCCTCACACTTGTGTAAAGGTTGGGTGCTACAAACTAAGCGACCAACGGTACAGACTATGCATGAAAAGACTGACCATCCCAAAGACTAGTGGACAAAGATGAGATCTACTTTTCTGCCATGAATATTCACAGGTATGTCAAAACCCTCAAACTAGTCAAGTGTGTGGAAAATAACGAATGGACATTGGAGAAATTCCATCATTTAAGAGTTTTTCAATATGAGACACAGAGAAGTAACAAAAAGAAAGATCAGGACAGGCTCCATTTTGATGTTTTGGTTATAACATACATGCAGCTTTGCCAAACTATGAAACCTCTTAACAAACTACAAAGTATATACAAAATTGGACTTACTGTTTCTTGAGTTATGTGCTTTTGTTCTTGTTTTGCAGTAATTTCTCCAGTGATTCTAGTTTCTTGTTCTTTGGCTGTTGTAGAAATTACTACCTTAGGTACAAATGCTTTTTCAGTTTCTTTTCTTATCTGCAACCAATAATAAAAACAAAGCTTTAATATTTAGTAAGTTTTAATAGAAGTAATACAGTGTTTATTAAGTACAACAAAATTAGAATTTGAATAAATAAATACTCTTCTCTGGAGATGTCACTAAGCCAAACATTCTTGTGTTAATATGAACATGATCTTTCTTGGACTAAATTATAAATTAGGCTATTTAGAGGGAAAAAATGTTGAACACAAGACTGTGTTTTGAATAAGAGAGTTTCAATTTTCTTTAAAAAGACTTTATTAAAATAATTTTTAGTATTGTGATTTGAACTTATGGCCTTCTCACAATTGCTAGGCAGGTATTCTGTTGCATGAATCACTCTACCAGCTACTTTTTGCATTGGTCATATCAAAATAGGGTCTCTATTTGTATCCAGGCCAACCTGGATTTCAGTCCTCCTAATTTCACTTCCCCATATCACTGGGATGCCTCTGTACCCAACCAATGTGCTTGATTGAGACAGATGAGCCATTTGACCAGGCATTGCTTAAGAGAGAATTTCATTTTTTGTGGGGCTATTTTGAATGGAGTTGATTTCCTGACTTCAGCCATGCTCTTCTCATTGTTGGCATACAGAAAAGCCATTGATAATTTGTGGAGGGGAAGGACAAAAACAAATCATTTAAATAGGAATACAGGTGGATCTATTGCAACAATGAGATGTACAAGTCGTTATGTCGAAAACGAACTTTACAACTTTGGTGGGGGGGGGCGATGGGAAGGGATGGGAAGGGGAAACAAAGGAGGAGGCAACAATGCTTGATAAGAAATGTACTCATTACCTTGCTCATGTAATTGTAACCTCTCTGTACAGTATTTTCACAATAAAAATAAGCATTCATGAGCTATCTTTGTTTTGTTTTGTTTTGTTGGCCAAGCTGGCTTCAAATTGTAATCCCCAATCTCTACCTCTCAAGATTATAGGCTTGAGCAAGTATGCCCAGCTAGACTTCCAATTTTTACAAATGTATGTATGATAATATATATATTAGCAGAGGCATATACATATATGTGTATGCTACATATATATAAGTATACTGTTTATATATAATATATACTATATTTAAGTCTAGGCTAATTTGCCAACTAAAGGTACTCTTAGGCCACAAAATATTAGAATAATGGGAAGCATGAGAAGTAATTATGCGACTTTTAATTTATACATGAGAAATCAAGCACAGATAATTTGTGGTAAGCATTTCCATGAGATTTTGGTTGGTAAACTTTCCTAAATATGCTGACTTTCCAAAGTTGAGATGTTCTGAGCAGAAAAAATTCATATAAATCCTAGGCAAATGCTTTTCAGTCATGGTGCCTGAACTCTGGGCCTGGGCGCTGTCCCTCAGCTCTTCAGCTCCAGGCTAGCGCTCTACCACCTGAGTCATAGCACCACTATCAGCTTTTTCTGCTTATGTGGTGCTGAGGAATCGAATCCAGGGCCTCATGCATGCAAAGCAAGCACTCTACCACGGAGCCACCTTCCCAGCCCCGTAGACATCTTATCATAGAATCTCAGGGTTGAGAGTTTATCTTCTCAAAACTCAACTCACAGTTGATTCCACTAATGAACGGTCCTATCAACTGGCCTTCTGCAACCTTTTCAGTCATGAGCGATCCTTTTTATTCTTTCCATTCATGCCATCTACTGAAGCCATCCCATCCCATGCCACATCAAACCAGGTATTCAGGTATTCAGGTATCCATGTTCCTTCCCCTACCTCATCATCTATGTCTTCCTCTTGATTTTACTTCCACCTGCCCTCTCTTCAAGTCACATGCTTAGTCATGTAACTAACAGGTAAATCCCTGTTAGTAGGAATGTTCAGTGACACTACGGGACCTTAGTCTCCAGTCCCCATGAATATATATATATATATATATATGTATATGCATAATAAGAGGAAATTTTAGTAGCCACAGACACATGGCTTAAGAAATAATTCTTTTCATAGCAAAGATTATCAACTGCATTTACCCATACTATAGCATCAATTAATTAATGAATTGCAAATCAAAAGCCATTTTCACCTGCTCATGAGTTATGTGCATCTGCTCTTGTTTTGTTGCAATTACTTCTCTGGTTCTCTCTTTTAACTCTTGTTGCTTGGCTTTGTCGGCGGCCACTACTACCTTGGTTACAGCAGTCTTTTCCGCCTCCTTTCGGATCTAATTTTCATAGAAAAAAAGGAAACACTTTAATGTACTTTGTATGAAAAGTTACAATCATATATCATAATTAAGACATAAATGTCACAAAAGAAGATAAGCTAGAATGATTTTAAACTAAAACAAATCTATTCAAATATGAGATAGGAAATTATTCTGGATTTATAGCACTGTTTAGTCATAAATCAATTGTCACATTTGTTTTGACAAAAAGGAAAAGGCAAAGGTCTAATGCCTGCCCTGAAATCGTGTCTCTTAAAGCAACTGAGCTCTGGATTTGATTGATACCTTGTTGAACTGACTTTCTGGACATTTTTGCTTACCTCCATTATAGGAAGTCCCTTGATAGAAACCTTGAATGCAATATTCTACGGTCTGACATAGCTCAGGTATTTCTTGTGACCTAGTGAGTTCTTGTGATGTGTACAGATTAATCTAATTTAGTAATTTAGACCTTTTTTTGGCTAAGAAAATCCTAAGAGCCTGAATCAGTAGCTTCATATTGGATTTGAACACTCAGGGATGGAAGCAGTGGACCTTGCTTGAGACAATGTACAGCCCAGGATTCAGCCCTAGGTGCGCCCCCTGGTGGCTGGGTGCCTACCTGTTCCTGAGCAGGTTGGATGTGCACAGCAGTCGTGGTTGTCCTCTGAGCAGTCTGCTCTACAGCGCTGATAACTGGTTCTCTCACTCTGGCCATGTCAACTGCAGCAACCACAGTCGCAACAGCTGCACTCTTGTCTGTGTCTTGTTTCACCTGGATTGGGAATGAACAAACACGAATGCTTTTAATAATGGCACACAGGGATGGGTGAGAACGTTAACAGCAGTGACTCTGATCAAGACATTGTATTCATAAACGGCTTTGTTAAATGGCAACTCCTTTGTATGACTAAAGATAATTAATTTTTTAAAGAGGTATAGCCTTGCAGAAAATGTAAACACAAAGGGAACTGGGTGATTTGGAGTAAAAATGATTCCTGCAGAACTTATCATTGCCATAGATACAGCCTTATTACTGCAAATCTCAGATATTAAGACCTTTGTTGTAATGAAGAATGCATTTACAAAGCATGACAACCAAAATTTGTCTCCTGTTTCACGGTTAGTTCGTTCATTGATGCTACTCAGGAGCCTCAAGTTCTAGGTTGGCTTTTTTGCTCAAGGTTAGAGCTGTATCACTTGCGCCATAGTTCCTCTTCTTGCTTTGTGGTGGCTAAGTGGAGATGAGAGTCTCACAGACTTTTCTCCCTGGGCTGGCTTTGAACCAGAATCCTTATATCTCAGCCTCCTGAGTAGCTAGGATTACACGGGCGTGAGACACCAGCACCTGGGTCCTCTGTTGTGTTACAGTCATGTCCCTATGCATTTTACTTTTAGCCTTTATACACACTGTTTCACACCAGAAACTGGAGCCGAGAATCCAGAATGTAAAGAAGCGAGCAAAGTAGAATACCTCCTTAGTGCCCGTCGCCACAGCTCCCGCTGCGAAGGCAGCACTGGCTGACACACTGGCGGCGGCGCCTGCTGCTCCAGTGACAGTCACTTGCTCCTGGACACCGTATCTCCCCTCCCATCGCTCTTCTCTCTTGATCTGAGTGGAGCTGGTCACCGTCGTCTCTCTCATCTCCCTCATCTCAGCCTCAGTGGAGGAGGCCACATAGCCTTCTTGTTTCCAAGGAGGAGGCACCTCAGGGCCTGTGGCCAGGGCAGGTGTCTGAGTTCTACGGACGAGTAATGGTGACCGGACAGATCTGATGGGGGACGTGGAGATCCTCCCGGCTGGAGACACAGATCTGCAAAGCCAAGGGCAGAGGTCAGAATGCCAAAGGCAAAAACTCCAGGAGGTATAATCAGATTTGGATAATGGGATGAAAATCTGGAAGTTCTTTAAGGCAGAGCTTTTAAATGCATGCTGCCATCACCTATCCAGAGGGTAAAGAAGATACTTGAAAGTAATTTAAGTCTCAAAGCGTTTGTTCCCCCCTTATCTGTTGTAACCCTGTAAAAGAGTTAGATTTAATTCTAAGCCATTTAAAGAATTTTGTGCCCTGTCTCACCTTCTCACAGTGGGAAAAAAGTGGTGGGGATGAAGGGGGCAGAGGAGGGAGGTGAAGGAGAGGTCAAACAGAAGCAGGAGCTTCTTTAATAGCCAAAGAAGGGGCACCAGAAATCTAATAATCATCCCTAAGTTTCTCTCTAATCCCAATTCTGGCCAGGAATGGAAAGATGTCAGGTAGGTGGTAGATGAAGAAAGGTTTCTGTAACCGGAATGTTTGTGCCTCTCTAGGCTGAATGAGCTTTCTTCTCCTTCTCTGCTTCCCTCTCTCCTTCCCTTCTTTTAAGATGTCCCATGACTTTAACACATCTGTGTTTTGTGAATATCCAGGTCAAGAGGTAGGGCTCTTTAAAACAGAACCCTCTTGGTTCTGCTAACCTTTTTAGCTATGCTAGTTTGAGGCTGCTCCTTTTAACGCCCCATATTTATATCCATACATATTGTACTGGATTGAAGACTTCCTTTAAATAACCTTAATAATTGCTGTAGGAATTGGTTACTTTGAAATTTAATGATTCTGTGATTTTTTTTAAATTAAATTGATAGGGTTTTCTTACCAATTAGTTTTAATTGTTTGCTTTTTAGGTGTATCTAAAGTACAAACAGCAGGAGTCAAAGAGTATGGACACTAAAAGCTGGCATTAAGAGCCTCTAAAGAAATTTCTGATCATTTACAGCAATAATTCTGGCTATTGGTCAACTATTTTAAGATTAAAAAAAAAATCAAGGTGAATTTAATTTTTAAATTAATAAATTCCCTCTAGGTGGCAGTATTGTCTCATTATATTTTGACTACTGCATATATAAAAAAGCATTTTTAATGTAGCCTGGCACTGTATAGAATATTTAGTTTACACTGAATATAGGCAAAACAATCATTCCAATTAAGCTCAGGCTACAATGGCTATTTACACTAAATTATAGAGTAATTTAACAGAATATTATGACATTAACTTGTTCCATGAAAAAAAGATTTAATCATTTTCTTGAAGTTTTTGGGTGTATGTGAAAATTAGCTTAAATTTTATAAATGAAACAATAATCAAACTAAAAAGCTATGTAAGGGACATGCTTCTATTCTGAAAATGATTGCCTTGGAAATCTAACAAAACCATGCTAGAATGACATAAGGCCTACAGCAATTGAAGAAAGGCAAAGACAGGCGTGTCCACATTTCCTCTGGTGCTTTGTTCTGGCTGTACCTAGTAAAGTGGGTTTCATTCAAAAAGAGTTAAAGACATGATTAGCATGACATGAGTGATTAGCAGCCACAGGTAAGTGCGTAACTGTGAAAATCAATGTAATTTGAGTCATTATAGGAAAGTGCTTATTTTTGCACTTACAATAAAAAATAATCACTTAGTCACAGCTAGAAACCACACACCTCACCCAGTGAAATATGACTTCTTTATCTACAGAAAAATTCGAGATTAGGGAATTTTAGGAAGAGGTCTATCTGGGATAACTATTATTTTCTCCACAAATTGCCATTTCTGTTTTCCAATTATTCTAAAGTAAATTTGGAGGACCATGTAACTGGATGCTTACTAATAACTGGTAATAGTAAGATGGTCAAAATGCTTCCATGGGATCAGGATAAATCTGCAATTCTAAATGACCCTTTGCCTTGGAAGTAAAATACAGCAAGGTTATTATCTCCCCGAGGGATCACATTTGGCTTGGATTAGGATTTCATGGTGTGCAAAACTTGGAGTTAGCTTGAGAAAACACTATTTTATTTGAGTGATAGACATGCTTTTAAATCTGAGCTTTTGTTCAGGATTTCACATTAGACCTTGTCAGTAGCTTTCACTTTTAAGTATCCCCAAACAATAAAGATTAGAAAATATCTAGCCTTTATTATATATAGTTAGGGGCATTTACATTAGCTCTTCTGTATTACTTTGTAACTTTTCCAATCTGTATTTTTTTTTGTTAAAATTAGTTTGTGGGACTTTCCCCTGTGTTTGGTATTCTAGCTCCAGGTGCTGCTAACATTGCCTCCAGACTGATTTGCATTTTTCTTGTTTAGTCTTGTCAAACATAAATATGTTGTAGTTATACAGGCTATGGGCTATTATGATATTATACATGAAACATTTCTTTACAAATGTACTATTTGACCTTGCTTTTGGCATATGCCATATGCATATATATGTGCTATATATATGCCATATTTATGACTCTACTCTAGAAATGAATGCCTTAGAAATCTATCATCCATCTATCTATATATCTATGTATGTATCTATCTACAGTGAATCTGCAATCTACTTTTGCAAAGTTCTCTCTATAAATGGTTTTCTTTTCTGTCTGTCTGTCTCTCTTTCTCTCTGTTATGGTTTTTTCTTTTAACTTTGTAATTAATCTGAGATTTGTTTTGTAAATGATGTGAGGTAGAGGTTTATGCTTGCTTTCTTCCACATGGAAAACAATTGGGATGGTATTCATTCCTCTCTCTTTCTCTTTCTCTCTCTGTTCTCATGCTGGGTTTTGAGGGTAAAGCATGGAGTTCTCACTTGGCTTTCAGTTTGAACTACTATTCCACTTCCTGCATTTTGCTGATGAACTGGAAATAAATGTCTCTGAGAATTTTCTACCCCAGATAGCTTCAAACCTCGGTCTTTATATCTTAGCTTCCTGAGTAGCTAGGATTATAGGTGTAAGCCACCAGCCCCCAATTGATAGTATTCTTTATTAAGTAAAAGAGCTGCTCCTTTCCTGGAATCAGAAAATCACTTAATTTAAAAACAAATACTTTAATAGGGATATAGGTGGACCCATTGCAACAATGAGATGTACAAGTCGTTATGTCGAAAAATGAACTCTACCATTTTGGCTGAGGGGCGGTGGGAGGATGGGAAGGGATGGGAAGGGGAAACAAAGGAGGAGGCAACAATGCTTGATAAGAAATGTACTCATTATCTTGCCCATGTAATTGTAACTCCTCCATAGGGTATTTTCACAATTTAAAAAATACCTTGTATACTTAAATATATTTTTGTTCTCTGATTTGCTTTGAAGGTATTGTTCTATTCATTTTGTATTCTCTTTCCTAATGCTGGGTATTGAACCAGCATCTCATACAAGCTAACTAAGTACTCTTCCTTTGAGCTACATCCAGCCACATCATATTATTTTGATTATAGTAATTTCACGGTAAATTTGAATATTTTCAGGTCAACTATTGTCTTATTCTGCATTGAATATTTTTTATTGGCAGAGATATTATGTCTGCATGTTTCTTATTCCATTAGTCTTGATTAGGATATACCTTTTTGTTTGCTCAAAATTTGCAGATGTTTTAGTTGATCATATTAAAAGCATCATCATGTTGAACTAGATCCAAAAATTTCAGTTGCTGTTGGTAATTTACACGTGATTGTGTAATTTCTCAGCTCTGATGAGACAGGCTTACTTAACTAAGCATTTTCACTAAGCATAAAAAATCCACTTTATTTCTAGAAAAAAATGAACATAATAATATGCAAAATATTTCAAAGTTTACTTTTTAACCTGAGCATTTGGATAGTTATTTTCAGTTTACAAGGAACATCTCAAGTAATTATCTCACAACATACCTTGAGATCATTCTCTTAAATCTACAGTTAGAAAGAACTAAGACTTCTAACTACCTGACCTCTAGTAACTTACAATAACATTGAGGATTACAATTCTTAAGTGTTGTGAATATTTAATTGACAGTATAGGTAGACTGTCAATCAGATGTCTGACATAGAGGTAGTGATGCATTTACATGGTGATTACTTCGCTTTTGCTAATTACTGCTCTGTGTTAAGCTGTTAACAAGTGATCTGGCTGACTTGCTTTTCATTTCCCTCTGTCACTTTTTGGCTCCCAAATCATATTATGTGTTGAAGAGAATATAACTAGGAATTCAGAGATGGAGTTTATCGAGTTCTTCTTTTCACTTGTAGATATTAAATTTTTAATTTACCTTCGCTGCGACATGCTGCATTTTTGTGATGGTATGAAACCTATTTAAAAATGTAGAGTGAATCTTTACCTGACTGGAGATGGGGTTGGGGCTCGCACGTGTCTGACGGGAGAGGGCGAGTGTCTTATCGGTGATGGGGACTGCTGACGAGCCAGCTGTGCTTTGGCAGCAATAGATGGTGGTGTTGGAGACCTTGACTTTGGCTTTGGAGGTATCCTAGGAGGTGTTTTATGGGGCAGCTGTTGTCCTGTGGCACCATCTATGACCATCTCCACTGTTGCAATTGATCTGGCATCAAAGTGGGCTTCAATCTTCTGGAAAAGATGACACAAAATCCATGTTGAGGAGCAATAGCTGGAAGGTGGTGCACACAAGCTAGAAGGCTGGGCAGCAATGGCATGACTTAAAAAAATACATTTTCAGGGAAGTCAAGAGGAGGCAGGGCAGACTAATGGAGAAAGAAAGGCAGGGTGGACCAACACTGACAAAGAACATGTGTGAAAATGGCACCAATCAACTTGAAGGGATAGGTGGGGCTGAGAAAGATGGGGGAGAACATTGTCAAACATTGGCTGACAAGCAATGTGCTGTCTACCTTATGTATGTAACTCTAACCCCTCTGTACATCACCTTGATAAAATTAAATAAAAAAAAGAAAGTAATAAAAATAAATAGATTGAAGATGGGGAAAAAGAAAACTGGGGGAGAATAATGGAAGGGGTGTCATTGGTCAAGATACAGTGCACTCACATGTTGAATTGTTACCCTTTTTACAACAGTTTAGAGACAATAAAAAATTAAAAATACCTTTTCAATTCGGGTTTGTCTTGTTTCTGAAATCTGAGCAGTCGAGACAATTGTCTTTGTTTTTTTAGCCGGTACCACTTCTTCACCTGGAGAAAGATGAGTAAAATGACAGGGGAAAGAACCATTTATTCTAAGAGACTGTTAACTGTAACAAGTTTAACACAAATTTCTATGAGTACCTGTGAGGACAAATGCAGAACATTTTGAATTTGGTATAAATATGTTAGATTTTTAAAATAGATAGCTTTAAAATAATTTAAAGGAAAATTTAAATGCCATTATCAGCCAGGCACTGGTAGCTCACACCTAAAATCCTCTACTCAGGAGGCTGAGATCTGAGGATCATGGTTCAAAACTGGAGTAGAGGAGTATATAAAAGTCTGTGAGACTCTTATATCCAATTAACCACCCAGAAAGTAGGGAGTGGTTTGGCCAAGTGGTAGAGCACCAGTCTTCAACAAAAAAGCCAATCAAGAGCAAGGCCCTGGGTTCAAGACCCAGTACATACTCTCTCTCTCTCTCTCCCTCTCTCTGTCTCTCTGTCTCTCTCTCTCTCAATACACACACACACACACACACACACACACACACACATTATTGCGAGTGGTATGTCATTTGAAACAGTTCCCAGTTTATGATGATGGGGTTAAAAACTGCAGATTGCTTCAGTACTGAGTTCCTTCCTAGAACCAGAACCATAGACTGGCGGCTGTTGATTTCAGATCTTGGCATTTCCAGGGCTGTGAGGAGGGGCAGCATGAACTGCCAGACCCCTACTTAGTCCCAGCTCAGGTGTCTCTCCCAATCCCTTCTCCTCCACCTCCAGCACTGACCTTGAACCAGTAATTCTGCAGTGGAAGTAGCTCTTCCAACGCTGTTGGTGGCATTCACGGAGTAGGTTCCGGAGTCCTCCGGGTATGCTTCTGCAATCAGTAAGCTGTAGAGGTCACCTTCTTGTGAAATTTGGAAATCAAGGGAGCTCTGGATTTCGGCTCCGTCCCGGTAGAACTTCACCACAGGTGTAGGGATTCCTGTCACTCGTACTTGGAGACGCACTTGGCTTCCTTGTCTCACGGTCATGCTCTGCAGTCGTTGCGTGAAGTTGGGTGGCGCTGTCTCTGCTACAAGGGCCAAGGAAGAAAATAAAAATCAGGCTTGGAAGACATCAAATTCCTAGGGTGATGTGTGTGTGTGTGTGTGTGTGTGTGTGTGTGTGTACTGAGGCTTGAACTCAGGACTTGGGTATTGTCCCTAATCTTTTTTGCTCAAGGTTAGCACTCTGCTACTTTACTACCAGCTCTTTACATGGTTAACTGGGGATAAAAGTCTCATGGAATTTCCTTCCCCCAACAGGTTTAGAACAATGGTCCTCAGATCTCAGCCTCCTGAGTAGTTAGGATTACAGGCATGAGCCAGCAGAGCCAGGGTATTTTTAAACAACCCCAGCTCAGATTTCAACTCCAGACGATGATTCACCAATGCAACCCCCTTGACTGTCCTTGAACCCAGATCACCCACCAAATGGTGGCAAGAATGGAGCCAGATCACACCATGTTATCCTGCTATGTATTTTATTGTGTTTAATTCATTTCTCTTAGCCATTCTAGGCTAGCACATGTGCTTTCATTTTTAACTCCTAAAGGCTAGACTAGAGCTTGTTGTACTATTTCTAGAGAATCTTTTCCACACTTCCCAACCTCATATTTTGTATAATTAACATGTTAAGACATCTTTGCATACTTTAAGTTGAATTAAAATGAATTCCAGTGTTTAGTAAAATGGATATATACTGACTTGGAGATTCACTGAACTTTAATCTTTTCCAATTTGATCACTATTCAAATAACCCAAATATTTGTTTATATTTAAGACATGAATCCCAATAATGACTCGATTTCATGCTACTAATGTTATAGAATGGAGGACTTTGGGGTTGACTTTGTTTAAAGAAATTTTTGATAAGACAAATGGAAAGAGTGAGTTTGAGGTGTTTTTGAATAAATAATTGAAAGATGCTGTCAGTCCGTTTTCCATTTCCAAGCTTTGGGTTGCTTGTGTTTGTGTGCTTTCTGTTTAGGATAATTTTGGCCCTGGGATTGGACACAGATGAAGATATAGTAACATCATGGGTTTCATGCAAGATACTGTTATATAATGTGTAAAGTATCTGGGTATGCATATTTTCCCAGATAGTGAAGGATGGAGAAAAACAAGAGAGGCCTTTAAGATGGATGAGAACATTTCGGGAGGGAAATGGAACCATACATTTGAAGAATAAATATTTGCCTGCCTTTTTTGTAGTATGTTTGCAGTATAACACTGTAAATGTTGTGCATTGTTGTTGTTGTTTTTCATGGCTGCCCAGTCTACAGATCATCTGTGGATGGTGGGATCAACCTGTGGGAATTCCAGGTAAATATCTTGTACCCCCTGCTAGGTTTGTAAACAAGGTTTCAAGCCTTTGTACTTGCCCAGAAATGTGATTTTAAATATTCCCTTAATATACTTTTGAGTGTTTAATATGTGTACCAGGACAGTGTTTTTCTACTTTTGTGCTGCATTTGGAAAGGAGAATCAAATTCTTTAAGTCAAACAACTTTGCCTCCTTCGGGTCAAGAGTTGCCTCTCCCTGTGCTTGGTCTGGACCTCTCACAGGGATGGGCAGGCCACTGGCAGCCTACCTGTCACGAGAAGCTCAGCAGTACTAGTCGCTTGTCCAGATCCATTGGTGGCTCTCAGGGAGTATCGTCCACTGTTGGCTTTAGTCACGGCGGGGATCATCAATCTAGCGCGGCCATCGCTAAATGAGATCTGCACACCGGGCAGAGTGGAAGTAGAAATCACCTGGCCATCCCTAAACCAGCTCACCTCAGGAACTGGGAAACCTGGAGGGAAAGAACAATTTGTCTGTATAGTCAAGTGGGTACTCGAAGTCCTCTGCACTGTCCCATCATGCCCAGGGCTTTTGCCTGCCCTGATAAAAGCCAGTGTGCAAAGCCATTTAATGATGTGACAACCGGGCAGTGACATGCCAGACATCAACTTGCAGGCCACATGCTTAGGAAGGCTCTGTGGAAGTCAGTACTTCTACTTCATGAAGACATGATTCTCCAAGAGCCTCAGCTATTGGTGTTACAGAGAGGATAAGAATTTTCATCCCCTGCCCTTCTGCCCAGGGCTCAATATGATTTAATACACATCATTAAAATCATGAAAATGGAAAGGCAAGAAAGAAAGCCAATTAGAAAGCAGCTGGTGTCTTGTTTGGAAACACTTGGGGAACAA
Organism: Dipodomys ordii; assembly: GCF_000151885.1. Taxonomy (NCBI): domain Eukaryota; kingdom Metazoa; phylum Chordata; class Mammalia; order Rodentia; family Heteromyidae; genus Dipodomys; species Dipodomys ordii. The sequence goes on from NW_012267221.1 coordinate 27,832,042, forward strand.
AAGCTGCAAGGGGTCTAACAGTTGCACTGGACAAAGGCAGGAGGACACCTGTCTTTCTCCACTGTGTCACAGGGATACGGTCTTCCTGAGCGTTCCTGCTTTCAAATGTACTCATAGTAAAAACACCGTAGACAGTCAGTGTCTCATGTAAGTGACTAAGCCAAACCTATGGCAGAGTTGGACTTGTAAGTAGCAAAACCAAAGTCTTCATCTACCAGTGAAGAACTCTGTCACTGGTCTGCTGTTTTAAGTACACTGAAACTTGGTGTGTTCCAAAGGTCATAAGGCTAGTTCAGGAAATGATTTACTTTGTGTTTGACTTAATGCTTGAGTTAGGGGTTGAAAATAACTGAATAAAATTTCCCTGGGTTGGTTCTTAGTCAATCTCTTCCTATAGCAAAATGAAGAGTTTATGAGACTAATAATTCATATGCGGTATATATATATATATATATATATATATATATTATTTTTCTTTTGGTACCTGTCCTGAGGCTTGAACTCAGGGCCTGGATGCTGTCCTTGAGTATTTTTGCTCAGGGCTTACTTTCTACCACTTGACCCATAGTTTCACTTCCAACTGTGTGTGTGTGTGTGTGTGTGTGTGTGTGTGTGTGTGTGTGTATGTGTGTATGTGTGTGTGCATGTGATTAATTGGAGATAAGAGTTTCAGGGACTTTTCTACCCAGGCTGGCTTTGAACTGCATCCTCAGATCTCAGAATCCTGACTATTGTGTGTTTTATTTTGTTTTGTTTAATCTCACTTTTCTTCCTGTTTTTCTCTTTGTTCCTTTTCTTCCTTCCTTTCCCTTTTAACTATCTTTAAGTAATTGTACAAAGAAATTGTCATTCAACAAAGCAGTTTTTGAATACAATACATCTTGATCAATGTCACCCCTCTCAATGTTAGTATACTTAAAAAAATATTAGCACTTGTGTGATCTGCTCGGTTTAGGAGTTATGGAACATTCTAAGGTACATCACTAAATCATTCAGAAGTCACTAAGAACTCATTATATGAGAAGATAATTGAGTTGGTCTCCATGCAAAGACAAATGAATGATTAAATGATTTTTGTGCAATGCACATTAAGTATTAAGTTATGAAAAGATTGATGCATAAGATAGAAAAGGCAATATAAAAGGAAATCTTATTTTATTTTTATTACATACCATAAGGTTAAAAAAAACAAAGAAGACAATGTACCATGAATTAAAGGTAAGGCATATTTTTAATTGATCCATGTAATATTGGATAGCCAGATACAATACTAGAAAACAAGGGTTAAATAATTTTGAAATTATTTACAATATAGCTCATTAAAATCTTCATTTTTTTCATAAGCTGATAGGCCCCTAAAATTATGCACTTTCTGGAAATGTATACTTTCTGGACTTATCCTTCATTGATTTATAAAGAAGGAAAAGAAGAAATAGATGAACTTCCTTTTAAATAAAATTGTAGGATCAAGATGCCTTACATTCACAAACTGACATGTTAAACTGAAACCCCTTTGTACAATGACTTGAGAATAATTTTTTTAATTAACAAATATAATTCTAGGGAGAATGTTATTTACATGTTTTATTTTTTGTCATTTCAACATGATCAGAAAGTCTTTTATTCACTAGGATCGCTTAATGAAGTTATTAAGAGTTAGTTCCTCACTGAATAATTATGCCTCTTTGGAAGGCTTGACATACTGTTATTTCCCATATAAAATAACTGTGGTTCAGGTGTGCACACTATCTGCCCAGCAACTCTGTGGCTGGCACCCGACTGTGCTAGGGTTCTAGACTGCAGGGCTGGCTCTGTAGTGGAATCCAAATATAGAATGTTCAAATTCGTTCCTTCATAGTTGCTGGATTTTGACAGCAAATTATAATCTAATGTTAATTTTTTTGCTGTGTGGAATTATAACTATGAATAAACCATTTTTGAGTCATTGTACTGTCAGCTTTTGTCAGTATTTCATGAATGGTTTTGTCCTTATTGAATGACCCTAACAATTTTACAAAGAGAAAACACGGCTTCAACTTGGTGTCAAGTCTTCTGAAAAAAAAACATTCCTTTATTAGAGAGGAAGCAGAGAAAACAAAAGCGGGACTTCTGTGTGAACTTACCACTAACGTGAGCCTCAAAGGCTGCGGTACTACCCTCCAGTACCACAACACTTTGTAACGGCTGCGTAAACGTCGGTGCTTGAGTAGCCATCTTTTTAGGCACTCTGAAAAGGAAGAGGAAAATCAGTGAGTGTGTCAACACCAGGGCCCCCTTCAAGCTATTTTGTAGATGACAGAGACACACATTTCTCCAAATGGATTGCTCCATTAGCCTTCAGTGGCATTAAAGTGTGGGTAGCCTTCCCCATCTTGGCTTGGATTTGAACAGCTGCCCTTGGAGATGACCCGAAGACTAACAGAAATTAGCACATTTAAGATGAAATGGGGGGGGGAAATTAACCAAACATTAAAGAATGTTCCAGGGTGGTCTATTAGTGTTATCAATGGTGAAAAATAAGGTTGAGTTGAAAAAAATAAAAAAAAAGAAGAGCCAGAATAATGTGGGAGGAGTGAAGAGTAATGTGACCAGTGAACAGTGATGATCAATTTGATGTATGAGAGACTTTTTTTTTTCTTTTTGCTGGACTGGGGCTTGAACTCAGGCCGTGTGTGCTGTTCCTGAACTTTTTTGTTCAAGGCGAGTACTTTACTACTTGAGTCATAGCTCTACTTTTGGCTTTTTGTGGTTAATGGAAAATAAGAGTCTCATGGAGTTTCCTGCCCTGACTGGCTTTGAACCACAATCCTCAGATTCTAGACTACTGAATAGGTATTAATGTAAGTAGAAGATGTGCAATACTGGCACCCTACAAGAGACAATTATTTTTAAAATATGTTTTACTTCCCAATAGTTTTCTCTTGTTAGGGGTTCATAGTCATCAATTCAGTCATTGTCTGATTGCTTCAAATCAATACCAAAATTTAATATATAGACTTTACCATTCCTTTACTGACCTTATATGCTTTAGCAAGCCTTATCAAATATACACACCTTTTCTAGACAGTAGAGAATGCTTTCTATTTCTTAATACTTCTTCATGCTATAACTATGTAATTAATGTTACCATTGTTGAAGAAAACATTCAGAAAAAATTTAATAGGCAGGCCAAATTTTAATATAGAGCTGAAAGCAAAAGTATTGGCTTCAGTTCTTAACATGGAATAATTTGCAAACTCTGAATAATGGAAGCCTGGTGGGAAATGGAGGTGAAGTGAAAAGTCCTGTGCTTTATAACATAAAATATTCAACATCATGACTATAAAATTCGTAATTAAATCTTTTTCTAAGTAGAAGAAAGTATTTTATCAGTTTCAGAGATTCTGTGAAAAAATTTCTGATGCATACATTCCTAATTATTCAACATGACTCTTCTACTGTTCTGAAATAAAAAGGCAATTTCTGAATTGTCAATAGCTTTGTTACTATTTCTTCATGAAAGTCTTTGCGCACCAAAGCGACATGGAGCAATAATCTTCTTGGTGCTAATGCTGCACCTTACTATAACTTTTGACTTAAGTTACAAAGTAAAGGCAATCAGTTTTTTTGAGACAACATTCATATGTAGGAAATTCATATAGTGTTTAGAAAGGTTTTTTCATGAAGCTTTTGTCAAGAAATCTCTCCTGTAATAGGTTATCTTCAGGATAAACAATTTTTTTTGTTCCTAACTTTCCTATTAACAAGCTAGTATACCTTCTAAAACTAGAAATCCTCTTAGAAATATAACAATACTGTGTATCTATGCATTAACAGCATTAGAGACTGGTAAACTAATTCCAGGAAGGTATAAATTATAGTGGATTTAGAAATTGAAAGCTTTTTATTTCTTCCTCTTCCTAGCACTGACATTTATTGCATATCATATAACTAGATTGTGAGTTGAATTGAAATGCATAAGGAGATTCACAGTAATTTAGGAAACAATGCTATAGGCTTATTCCAAATTTCTAAAACATTGTCATGAAATGGCCTAAAGTAGTCTCTTATGTCTAGGGTCTAGGTGAATTTTGTTGCTTTAGTACTTTGCTTTTTAAAAAAGAGGCCTTTGTCTAACCAGGCTGAAAGGTATGCATCTAAAATGTCATGCTCCCAAAATAAACTCTGCAGCATTGAGTGACAGCAGGCAAGTGTTCTGTCACTCGCCTGCAACTGATACCTCAAGCAGTTGATTCCCTTAAAAAGTCATCAGGGTGTAGCTGATACCACATGCATTTTATCAGAGCTATTCTTGGTGTGTCTTGCTTTATCACTGAGTAATATAACCTTGAACATTTTCAACAGACATCAGGTCTGTAAAAGAAAGCAAACACTTCTCTCACCACTTCAGATCCCAAGTTTTAGAAAGTCAAGTGCAGTTCAGCAATCTGAAATATTGACTGTGCGGACAGTCTAACGAAACCATTTGATTTCAAAATAAAAAGCAAGGCAAAGCTCACACATTTCAAAATGGAATTTAACAAACACATTTAAAGTAGGGGGTCAAAACCAGCAACGGAAGAACTTAATGCACAAAACCAGTCGGCAGCTAGACATCAATAAGAAAGTAGGTCTAATATTTAAATAGGAAAAGTGGCTTCCCACTCACCTGATTGCTCAAGAGCGCCTAAAAAGGGTGGGACTAAGCCCAAAGTTGCTTCTGAAACGACGTCCTATGTAGAGTTGGTTTTTCCGACCATCTCCGACATGAATCGGTGAGCCTCTAAACCTAAACAAAACTACACAGTCAAGACTGTGTAGTTTTGCTTTCCTATGCAATCCCTACACCCGAGGCGAGGTGGGAATGCGCGACTGCTCCAGAGCCAGGGGCTGGCCGGGCCTTATATCCACCAGATCTGCTGACAGCCCCACATCTTCCCGAGGGGGCCTGGTGATTGGTTCCCTTCTGAAAGCATGACGGGAGAGGACCTATTTGGTAGCCTCACTGGAACCACCTGTTCTTCTGATTGACGGTGCTAAATTTAGTCCCTTCCAACAGGCTTTACCAAGGAAATGGAAATGTATTTAAAAGGAACCTCATGGAGGTTGAGTAAAGAGCATGTGTTTCCAGCGTTAAGGATATGTCCATGAGGGTTTGAAGCAATGATGTAGCGATAGGTAGCAAATGTGGAGGATTATACAAAGCAGCCCCAAATCTGAAGTCTGAGCCCTGTGAATCAGGCCCTGCTCCCATTCCCTGCCCCTCCCCCCTCCAACCAAATGGACCTGTCAATCATGCAGCAGAGCAAGAGCTTTACCTCCTAAGGCTTCATCTTTGAAAAATCAGTGGTTATAAACCTTAAAATTGAAGGGACCTCATTTGTACTATACACATTCTCTAGAATCCACTTGTACATTGGGGAGACTTAAGCCATATTAATGAGTTGAGTATTTCACAGCTCTGCAAAAGTTTAAGCTGAAAGGCAAAATCTGCACTCAGCATAGAATTAGTCTTTTTAAAACAATGACTTACTTCACTTTTGTCAGATTTCATTTTTGTCTGACATTAATATTTACAAATACACATGCACTGCCTTTTAATGAGCAGTCAAGACTTAGGTCTAAATTATCCATACAGTTTTTTTTTTTTTTTTTTGTCTTCCCGGTGCATAAAGGCTGCTCTACTAATCTCTGGAGTTTGCTGCTACTAATGGGAAGTGGCTAAGGGATGATATAGTTGCTATTTTAGGACTGAATTTCATTTCAGACAAGGGATATTTCAAATGCAAAAGTGCATACCAAAAGACCTTTATAATGAGGCTCAGCTGAGAGATGCATAAAACTCTTAGGAAAAATTGACTTTATGGATAATAGAGACTGTTATCAATAAGATAGACTAAAACCTTAAAATTTAAAATTGTTTCTCTATGTCTATAATAAAAATATTCTGGAATATATTGACCTCAGGCCTTTCATCTTCCTTTTTATACCTTGCAGTTATTTATGTAGTGATTAACTTATTAACATTGAACAGAGCTTAAATTTACCAGCAACTGATTTGTGCAGCTCTTGACAAACTGACACCAGGCACTTATTTAAACATTTTGCTCCTGTATAAGTGGTATTATATGTATGGGTGGCTTCATTCTCTTCCTACCCTGTCATAGATCAAATCAGCCATAAGTCTGTTTCATTGCTGGAAACAATGTTTGCTGGAACTAAAGCTAGACCATTTTAATAATTTTGGAACTAGAGTTAATAACTGAGTATAATCCTGATGCTTATGTCATAATGACACAACATAATTCAAGAAGCTCAATAGCCAGGAACATAGGCCATATGTTATAAACTATAGTAAATATACAATAAAAGGTTTGTTTTACTAAGAATGCTATCTAGCCAGTATTCTTGGACTTTTCCAGATCTTTAAATATTGTCAAGATCTTTACTTTGGTCATTTACATTCTTATATAACATTTAGGGATAAGTAAAGGAAGAAAGGAAGGAAAAGGATGGGAACAAGAAAGGAAAAGAAGGAAAAAAGTAAGTTCTGATATACTACTTGGGAAAGAGGGCTTTGACTGGATTTGTAAACAGTATCAAACAGTATCAATCATGACAAGGACTGATCTTAAAATTAAGTATGCCACAGTTGGAAGACAATACACTGGCTCAGTGGGAATGAGCTGCTGGTCAGATTTAGTTAGCTGATACAGTAAGATCTCCATTTAGTTCTCCAGTAGTAAGGAGGGGCCACACAGATAATCTCAAACAGCTGGAAATTCAAATATAATGCCTACTTAGTTTTAGAATGTATGGTATGATTTTCTCTTTGAAATTTGTACTCAGTGTAATTTAGTAAGTATTTAGCATATGTTCAGTTCTGAAAACTATTTATTATGATTTCTGTATGCTGTCATTTATTGACTTAACAAATACTTATTGCAAGGTAACTTTGTGCTTAGCATTGTATTAGATGATGGCTAAACAGATCTAGAAAAGAATGGTGATTGGACTCTTTGGAGATCATGGTTTGAATAAACTCCTGAAGAACATATGCAGAATCCAGGCAATTCTAAATGGTGTGTTTCAGCCTTTTGTATTACATGGAACCATTTCCCAGGGGTCAGAATTATTAGGAGTCACTGAGGAAATGAGTGCAATTCGTTGTTTTTGAAAAGATGATCACATCATGTAGCCAGAGCTGCTTCTGAACTCATAATCTTCCTGCCTCAGCCTCTGACTTCTGCGATTAGAGAGATATGCTGCCATATCTGGCTTTAAAATTTATAATGGTTTCTCCTTAATATAATCATCTATGTCATGTGTATATGTATATTTATAGAACAATGGTATTTGTAGGGCCTTGTGCATACTAGGCCTACCTCTGAGTTATATCTCTGGCCCCTAATAAAGTTTCTAAGGTTAATGTAAAAATATGTTCTGAGAGAAAAGAGCAAAACTAATGCCTCTTGTAATGACTTAAAACTTATATATTTCTATTGTGTTAAACACAATTAAGATATTGAGATTACAATACATGACACAGATGAAAAATCTCTGCACTTTCAAACGATTCCATTTTACTAAACACAACTATATCTACTTATTTAAGATCAGCTGAATACTTTCTGCTCATAAACACATCAGAGGTCTGGGAAGGTGGCTTAGCAGTAGAGTGCTTGTCTAGCATGCATGAAGCCCTGGGTTTGATTCCTCAGTACCAAACGAACAGAAAAAGCAGGACGTGGGCCTGTGGCTCAAGTGGTAGAATGCTAGCCTTGAGCAAAAGAAACTCAACGGACAATGGCCAGGCCTGAGTTCAAGACCAGTACTGGCAAAAACAAAAAACAAAAAAAAACAAAAAAATTAATCCAAACTGAAATATAGGCTTACTGCAGAGTGAATTTTACACAAGGCAGCAGAAGAAAGCAAATGCAAGAAGTGCATAGGAACATAGATGCTGAGCCAAACCAACTTATGCTCAAGCATGGCAGCCTACACTCTTCCTGATGAAGGCAAAGTTCACACGGAACATGGGAGGCAAGAGATGGTTCCTTCAAATTTAGGGAAAGACTTTTTGTTCCATTGTAATTACGTTTTTGCCCCACTATAATTTTTCCCTATTATAATAGCCTTAGTAACAAAATTAAGTGGATTGATTTCCACAACTACTTATCAGTGTACTAACATGACCATTAGCCCCCATTAAGATAATGTCATCTAAAAGACAAAAAAAGAGATTATTTTAGACATGAATGAAATGTTTATTTAAAAAGTTAAAGCCTTATCTGGATATGAAGGTTCACATTTGGGCACTTGGGAGACTGAGGCAGGAAGGTAGCAAGTTCGAAGTCAGATCCAATCTCAACACCCACATTCGCACCCACTCCCTTGCTCCTCCACAAGGTTGAAGTTGAATTTTCTTGGCAGCAGTGACTCCAGGGACACATAGTATTTTACTCCTACCCTGAGTTGGTTTTAGGAAACTCATTTAAGTCTCTGATTTGTCAGTTGTAAATTGGGGCTTATAATATCCACTTCAAAGAACTGTTGAGATGATTAAATGACAGAGCACACATGACAATCCGACACTTGGGTATTTTGTGTGCTGCTGTTGAGTATGGATTAATTATCTTAACTACCCTATCTAATATCCAGGACAGTGTTTTCTTAAAATAAAAATAATCTCTAAGATATCCAAAAGTATGCTCATAGTAATACATCAAGTCCTTCCCTGAAGGACTTTAGAAGGTTACATGACATTTATATGTGGATTAAAGCAAAGCCTAAGCAATAGTGGAAATCTTAAAAAAGAAATGAACTGGGTTTCTGGATGCCTGAAACAGGAAACGGTAAACCAGATCAGCTGACCCACCTGCAGAGGCACACAGGAGAGGATATTGCCAGAAATAATAAGCTTTATACATGTGGAAGGGAGTCAGCCTGGCTCCTTTCATCCAGGAACCTACAAGAATAAGCTTGTGATTAAGGAATCTTCCATTGCTGAAATGGATTTGGGAGCTAAAAAATAAGTTATGGTCTGAAATACAAAATCTAAAAAATGAAAAGAATGGATATTTACCAAATGCCAATAAAAGCAGACATGATTACCTGCATTTAGAACAGATATATTTTAATGTGTTTCATATATTAATGGGTAGATCTTCCAAAAGTAAGAGAACATATATCGAACTGAAATATGACAATCACCTTGAAGACAGCTCTTGATTGCCTCAAAACACAAAAGAAAGATTGAGAATATTTAGACTATTTGAACATTAAACAATAAATAAACCAGAGATGGTGGCTCATGCCTAAAATCCTATTCAGAAGGCTGAGATCTGGAGATGAGGTTCAAAGCCAGCCCAAGCAGCAAATTCTGAGACTTCCCTGCAATGAAACACCAGAAAACTGGAAGTGGAGCTGTGGCTCAAAGTGGTAGAATGTTAGCCTTGAGCAAAAGAACTCAGGGACACAAAGTTAACTCTAGGATTTCTGGTTTAAACTCCTGGGATACCATAGTGCCTCTAACTGAGTTATAGGGTTTGAGTTTGAGATAACGTCTATTATGAACAAAACTAAGGTATCAATGGTTTTTGGTTTTTATTTTTACTTTTAATTTTATAGGAAAATTGAGCAGAAATCCCCAATACAGTTTCTCTTATTATTGACATTAGTTAATACATAGGGTAGTACATTTGTAACCATTCATGAGCCAATATAAAATATTATAAACCAAAAGCCACAGTTGACACTAAGATTCACTTTGGGTATTATATGTTATGCTTTTAAAAAATGTATACCATGGCATGCATTCATCCATGCAATATCATGCATAGTAACTTCAACCCTAAAAATTCTCAGAGTCTCTTTGGTTCATTTCTCCTTGCTTCTCTCCTCATACTTGTTGGCAATCATGGATCTTGTTGTTGTCTCCATATATTTACCTTCTTAATAATCTAATACAGTTGGGACTATACAACACATAGCCTATGCATTTAAGATTACTCTGTGTATGTTTGTGTTGTATCTTTGCAGCTCATGTATTTTTCTTGCTGAATAGTTCATTGGATGCACAAAAGTTTTTTTTCATTCATCTATTATTGAAGGGCCTCTTCATTGCTTCCACATTTTGTCATATAACCAGGTTTTATTTTTCTATTCACCTGGATAAAGATCAAGAGTGTGATTTCTGGATTAAATGGTAAGAGTATGTTTAGTTTTGTAAGAAAGTGCAAACATGTCCTCCAAATGACCTTACCATTTTCATTCTTACCAGAGATGAATGAGAGTTCCCATGGCTCCATATCCTCCTCAGGATGTGTTATTGCCAATGCTTTGTATTTTAGCCTTTTACTTGGAATAAATTCTAAACCATATTCGGTCAGAATAAATAAGAACTTTGGGATAATTAGTATGTATTTCATAAGGAGCAGAAAACTTGAGGGGCAAAGAACCATATCATGGTTTTGATATGGCTCCTTAGCAGCAAACTCTCTAGGTAAATGAGTGGTTTTCATAGACTAGTTTCCTAGGATGAGAATAATATTGGAGCTTCTGGGAAATCAGAAATGAGAACTGATTTTTTGTTTGTTGTGTTTTGTTGATCATTGGACTTGAACTCTGGGCCTGGGCTCTGTTCCTCAGCTCCTCTGCTCAAGGCTAGAGCTCTACCACTTGAGCCATAACCCCACTTCCAGTTATCTGGTGGTTAAATGGAGATGAGTCTCACTGACTTTCCTGGCTTTGAACCATGATCCTCAGATCTCAGCCTCCTGAGTAGCTAGGTGTGAGCCACTGGTGCCCAGCTTGCTTTTTTTTTTTTATTGTGAAAATACTGTACAGAGGGGTTACAATTACATGGGAAAAATAATGAGTACGTTTCTTATAAAGCATTGTAGCCTCCTCCTCTGTTTCCCCTTCCTATCCTCCCCCTGCCCTCCCACCCAATCCTCCTCCCCCCCAAAGTTGTAAAGTTCGTTTTTCCACATAACGACTTGTACATCTCATTGTTGCAATGGATCCACCTGTATCCTTTTTTAAATGATTTGTTTTTTCCCTTCCCCTCCACAAATTTTACCAACCTAAAATACAGTGAAAGCAGGGATTATACCATGGGGGAGGGACACTTTTTCTTTTTCTTTTTTTTTACTTGGGGCTTGGGTACTGTCCCTGAGCTCTTCAGGTCAAGGCAAGTGCTGTACCACTTGAGCCACTTCCGGTTTTCTGTTGGTTAATTGGAGATAAGAGTCTCATGGATGTTCCATACTATGTCTAAGTGTTAAAAAATGCCTAATGCAATTATAATTTAGAGTAATAATAGCTGTTAAAGAAGGCTATAAGCTGTACAGTATTAATTGGGGCTATGGGCAGTTCCACATATGATCTACACTTGGAAATATTGTTACTGCCCCATAAGACTTTTAATATCTGTCATTTTTATCTAAGTGGACAACGAGTTCTAATATTTCATACTAAAGCAAGAAGTAGTACTATTGACTTAGGGGCAAAAACTTATTTAAGTTTAGTTTCTGTCTGAAATCTTTGGGGGAAAAGATCCATTTTAAGTTGTAGGCATGCATTCCATTGACTCATGTGCTGTACATGGGAGAGACCATGACCGGCCACATAAGATTTTCCTGTTTTCATAGCAGCTGATCCTTCTTGTTTCCTTGCTATCAAGACAAAAGCACTTTCAGAGTTGGAAGGATTTTACTAGCCAGGAGCCAGTAGCTTATGCCTGTAATCCTATCTACTCAGAAAGCTGAGTCTGAGGACCACAGCTCAAAGCCAGACTCGGCAAGAAAGTCCATGAGACTTACCTCCAATTGACCATAAAAAAAAAAAAAAAAGCTGGCAGAGGAGTTGTGGCTCAAGTGGTAGAGAACTAGCCTTGAGCACATAAGCTCCGGGACAATGGCCAGGCTCAGAGTTCAAGCCCTAGGACTGGCAGAAAAGAAAAAGAAAAAGAAAAAGAAAGCTATTTCTGTGGCCACTAATTATCACAATCACTGAATCTTGTCAAGATAAGCAAATATAGGGAATACAGGAAGGAAAATATGAGGAAAATCTAGGAAATATAAAAATTATTCTGAAAATAAATGTAAAAACACAAGATGTGCTTTAACATCTCCAGGTACCATAAGGAACCATCTTTGAACCAAGTAATTGATAGCTCTGTCCTAGCCCTGTCAGTGTAGAATCACATCTTCTTTCTGGGGTTAAGTGAGTCTCATCTAACACTTTGTACTAAAAGAAAAAAAGTATATATATATATATATATATATTTGAAGTTACTAAGACTCATACATGTAGTGTTTGAATATGTTTATTTTCAGAAGTATTTACAATGTCAGTTCTTTTTTTTGAAATATGACTAGTATCTAAATTGTAGCAATAACAAGTAGTTCTCTTAACTGAAAAAGAAAACAACCACAACAACAAAAACCAACAAAACCCCATAAAAACCAAAACCTGTAAAAGACTTTTTTTTTTGCCAGTCCTGGGGCTTGACCTCGGGCCTAGGCACTGTTCTGAGCTTCTCTTGCTCTTTATCACTTGAGTCACAGCATCACTTTCTGGCTTTTCTGTTCATGTGGTATTGAAGAATTGAACCCAGGGCTTCATTCATGATAGGCTAGCACTCTATCACTAAGCCACATTCCCAGTACAGGAGCAACTTTATGTCAAGATGCCTGTCATTGTTAAACTCTAGTTCCTTCACAGAGAAGGATCAAAGAACTCAACAAGAGGAGAAATATGTTCTTTAAGTTCCAAGTTCCCATGCTCTGCTAAGGATCTCAGCATCCAGAGTGAAACGGTTTTGCTCCTGGTGACCATAATGTAGACATTTTGAGAGAAGAAATGTGGAAGTAGACAGTCCTATAAGCAGATAGCTGTTGATTGCACATGCATTTAAGGACCTCTTATTAAAAAAAAAAAAAAAGATGTTACCATCCACATTTTTTCTGGAGTGTGAAGATCTCAATCTGAGGAATTTTATTGCTTTTCATTTTATATTGTTATTAAATAGAGGAATTTATCTGAAATTTTAGCCCTCAAATAGCTCTCAAAGTTGTTCAACAAAAACTAATCTATCCATCATGGAAACATCCACTTTTGATGGAGAAGAAGATGAAAGAGCAAGAGGAGGAGATAAAGAAAAAAGGTAAAAAATATTTGTGAAGCCCACATGCATTGCTGAATTTTATTTTCTAAGGTTTGCTGAAATATAATTGTCAATCATAACCAAGCCTGTACTGAGTTATATTCTTTTAAAACCATGGCTCTGCCACTGCACCTTTGATACTTTCTGAAGATACTTGGAGTGACCAAGGCATCCAGTAGGTGAAGACCTTGGATACTAACGGATGCCCTGCAATGAACAGGCCACTCCACAAAAGAATGTTTAACAGTGCCAGGATTGAGAAGTCTTGCCTTAAAGGAATACATCACAAATATCACTTGAGTATGTACAGTATCCTCAGTATCCTTGATTTTCTCAAAACTCAGGCACAATGCTTTTTATGTCAATGTTTTCTGGTCTACTAGTTCACTAGTTGAATAATTGCAGAAAAACATTCTAACACATCAAAGGACATGAAAATATCTTTATTGCATACAGGGACTAAGATCAGTTACCAAGTAATATACACCAATGTTATTTCGTTGTGATTAACTGACATAAAACCAGACATGAAATCATCATTCACTACAGTTTGGATTCTGTTGCTGCAAAGATATAGTTGCTTCTATTCGAAAACAATGACATTGCCCTGCCCTTCTGGCTCACTTTGAAAACTGATGGTTCTGAGAGCTGGTGATGCTATTTGGGCCTTTCTTATTTGGCCCTGGCCTGTGAGAGTGTGTTCCTTCTTATTTCCTTTGGTTGAGCCACACTGGTGAGGCTGAAAGCGGGGTCAGCAAGAAAGGGCTGAGTCACTGCTTGATCACAAAATCAGACTTTCCTTTTAGGTATGTTTTAGTTAAACACATTATTTCCTATGAAAATTTTACAAAAGCATTGAAAACAATATCTGAAGACGTTGGGCACTTAATATATTATTCAGGCTAAAGTTTCATTTGGAAGAAAATTGATGAACTGTGCTGTGTTTGTCATTACGTTGGTCGCCTTAGGGACGTGTCATTAAAAAGTGACTTAAACAGATTTTCATCCTTGAGGAAAATCAAAGTGAAATCAAAGAAAATCAAATCAGTGAAATCAATGAAATCAAAGTAAATCGAGTGAACTCAAATAATTTTTAAAGAGCCTTGATTTACACCAACCATCCAGATAAAAGCATTACCCATTGCATATAAAGAGCTTGGGTTGCATTTCTCCAGAGAATGACAAAATCTAATACTAATGAAGACTTTCCTTACACAGGGATAAATTTTAATCTTTTATTATATGTCATATTTTCAGTTATTTCATCATTCAAAGAATTTGTTTTTATTATAAAGATGATATACATAGGGGGCTACAGTTGCATAAGTCAAGTACTGAGTACATTTCTTTTCAACAACGCCACCCCTTCCCTCGTTTTCTCCCAGATTTTTCCCTTTTGAATAACCTCTCCCTTGAAATTTTATGGTTCTTTTCCAACATACTGTCTAGTAAGTATCACTGTTGAATAAGTTCACCCTTTGTTCCTTTCCCCTTCCCCTCCTCAAATCAGATAAACTTACATACAAGACAGAAGGTACAGAAATCTGTTGTTATTAGAGTTCTTGGTTATAGCCATTCTAACTGGGGTGAGGTGGTATCTCAATGTTGTTTTGATTTGCATTTCTTTTATGGCTAGGGAGGTTGAGCATTTCTTCATGTGTCCATTGGCCATCCTTCTTTCCTCTTCAGAGAAGTTTCTATTTATTGGGCAGTTGTTTCTTTGAGGATTTGTTGTTGGAGGATTTAATTTTTTGAGTTCCAGGTATATTTTAGATATGAGACCCTTGTCCGTTGTATGGCTAGTGAAGATCTTCTCCCAATCTGTGGGCTTTCTATTGATCTTGCTAGTTATGTCCTTTGCCATGCAGAAGCTCTGCAATTTCATGCAGTCCCATTTGTCCAACCTTTCTTTGATTTGTTGTGTTTCTGGGTCTCTTTTAAGAAAACTTTGGCCTTGGGGGTGGGGAGAGATGGGAAGGGATGGGAAGGGGAAACAAAGGAGGAGGCAACAATGCTTGATAAGAAATGTACTCATTACCTTGACCATGTAATTGTAACCCCTCTGTACGGTATTTTCACAATAAAAAAGAAAAAAGAAAATGAATAGAAAAAAAGTACAGAAATCAAATGCAGTGACAAAAGGGATTAAATAGAAAAAAATAACCACAAAAGAAGTAAGATTTTTTCAAAAAACAAAAACCCTTGTTTTCACTTCTTAGTCATCGCATTAAAGGACTGAGAGCCTGACTATGTTTGGGGAAACAGCTTTTAAAGTTATGTGTAATGCCCTTTAGAGCTCCAAGAGGCACTGTTAGGTATGGCGTAATTACATCCTCATTTATAGAAATGTGAGGATCAGAGACTTTAGAAGTCTTCTGTAGCAGAATTTGAATTTGCATCTTTAGTTCTTCCAAATAGTATCATTGTAAGATGAACAATATGAATTGATTACTCCTTTAGGAAGAGTGCTCATTTCTATTTGAATGTGAGATTGAAAAGGCTTAAATGCACAATAACTTTATAATACCAGTGTAACCACATTTTAAACAGCATTATTTAAAAATTTTATTAGATTTGACAACCTCAACAAAAGGTCTTATGGTTGGCCAATTGAAAAGATGCAAATGTCTCTAGCATTCTCAGAGCAATATTAGTAAAAAGGCTGCTTTATCTGAGCTACTTAATATATACATGAAATTTCTACTTAGACATGTAAAAGAAAAACCCATAAGAAAATTTTATGAAAGCAAAACTTGTCTATAATTTATTTCCAATGATATTTACAGTCAATATCAAATTGCTTAAGTATTAATTATATTCTGATTTCAAATATGGGTGTCAATGTTATAGACATAAACTTTGCACTTACATAGATTCAGCTTAGGATAACCTGAAGTTTCTTACTTGGAGATGAGGAAACATTTCTTCACTGTGTCTGTATGTGAGAAACAAAACTACCACAATGACAGGATATTGCATTTAACTTTAGAAAACGCTGCATTTGCTCAATATGGTGGTACAGGCCTATAATCCCACCTACTCAAGGAGCAGGAGAGGTAGGAGGTTTGCCATTTAAGGTTAGCAAGTATTTAAGGTTGGATAGTATCTGAAAAACATAATAAAAGCAAAAGGACTGTAGGTGTGGCCTAAGCAGTAGAACACTTGTCTACTAAGCTCAAGGTCCTGAGTTCAGACCCTAGTACTGCCAAAAAATCAAACAGAATGTTTTTACTTGCTTGTATTACTGTCTTGCCATATGAAGGACTATTGTTCTACAAATTCTTATTTGATTGACATTTGTAAGTATCAACAACCATGATTTTTTCCTCTTGAATTGGATCAATTGTATTTATTAAGGGTATTTGTGAATCAATACTATATAAAGTAACTATTTTCTAGCTTCAGTATGTTGAATGAGATAATCATATTAACGTTAATGTTTTCATAGGAACTAGAGGTAAAGTTATATTTTAAAGAATTCCCAGTAATGCTAAGAAACAACTAAATTTTGTTGTTTCTAAATATTTAAGAGATATAATATACATCTCATCATCAGCATTCAAACCATTAGCAATGTACAAGAGTTGAACATACACAATATTTTTCTTGTAGTAATTATATATGCTTGAATAACCTTGAGAAATAACCTGGATCTAGAGTTAGTACTTCTTATGGAAAATTCAAACATAATAACCAATGGATTGAAAAAAACCAACAGCTGCTTCTCAACCAAGATTTATTATGTTATTACATTGAAATTAAAGTAACTTCAAAATTCCATTTGGAGATAATCCTTTTTGGATTGCTATCTGTAAGGAATTTAAATGTGTGTTTATATTTGGAGTTGATATATGTGTACCCATATCTTAACAGTATTTTCCCCTTTCTACAGCTGTCTAGAAATCTTGTTTGAAATAAAAATCTTCTAATCATCCATTTTCAAACATTAAGTGGTGTTGAGTATTTCATCTGAAGGATGTATACTAAACACACTGTGTTGTCCCATCATTAAATTAAGGGAAGTTATTCTTCATTATCTCTCACTTATCAGTTGCTTATGGCATAGGTGCCATCAATAAGAGGTCTCTTCCTAAACTCATTCTACAATAAAACACCTGGTATTTTATGTATTACATGCATACAGATAACAACTCATACTGAAAAACAGGCACACACACACACACACACACACACACACACACACACACACACATACACACACATGTGTGCCATCACAATCTATAACTTTTGATCCAAAATGACTCTTATTCACTTACAAAGATGTGAATGTCATATGTCACACGCTACCACACAATTGTGATGAAGCCTACCAACAAAAATATCTTTTTATTTTAAGAAATCATGTAAGCTTCCAATTCTGTTGTCTTTGTAAAATGGTTCCATCCTTTTACAGATTTTTTTTTTTTGGTCCAGTCGTGGGGCCTGAACTCTGGACCTGGCCACTGTCCCTCAGCTCTTCAGCTCAAGGCTAGCGCTCTACCACTTGAGCCACAGTGCCACTTCTGGCTTTTTTCTTTTTGTTTATGTGGTGCTGAGGAATTGAACCCAGAGCCTCAGGCATGCAAGGCAAGCACTCTACCACTGAGCCATCTTCCCAGCCCCTACAGATTTTTTTATAGTGAGTTACAATCCTAACACAGAAGTATGAGAATCATGTGCCAAAAAAATGTCAGCCATTACTGAGGCTAGTCCTGAACTTTAGACTGTGATCTCGATTTGTATGTGTATTCTGTGATGCTTGGGATATTTAATGTGGTTTCATGATTTTATTTTTCTTTTGTGGTGCAAGAGATTGAGCCTATGGCCTTGCATATACTATGCAAGCACCCTATCATGTCCCGAGGCCTTCGTATTTTGTTGTTTTGTTTTTTAGACAGAGTTTTGCTATAGGCTAACTATGGACTCACGGTGTAGCCTGAACTAGTCTCAGAGTTGCCAACCCACTCCTTCAGCCTTTCCAATATTGGGGTTGCAGGCATATATCACCACATCTAGCACCTCATGATATTTTTAAAAATCCTAACAGTAAATTAATATTTGGGCAACATGGGTTTGAACAAAATTTAGAACAAGTTCTTTGCATATTCATTCACAACTCCTATAGGCAATTTAATGCCACTGCTTATACAATTATATTTACAAAGCCTTTGAAAGTACAAGTCTCATATTTGGATTTGTGCTAGATCAATAAGCCTTCTTTTAAGTGATAATGTACAATGGCACTATACTTTAGACAAGTGACATGTAGGACCAAAAATTACTGTTAAGATAATGCTTAATGGAAAAGATGAAAACACTTAGATTTAACATTTATATAATACAAAACAACTTTGCTGAGAAGTTTGAAGATGACTGTGTAAGAGTCACAACTTGTAGCTTATCTCGTAACTAACAAGGATATGATTTGTGAAATATTACTTTTTTAAAGTATATAGCCAGGAATGAATGGTGGTTCACACCTGCAATCCAGCTATACAGGAGGCAAAGAAGCCGGAGGCCCATGAGTTTGATGCCAGCTGAAGCACAGTTAGTGACACTCAATCTTGAAAACAAAGTAAAAACAAAATGGCTGAGGTCATGGCTCAAGTGGAAGAATATTGCCTAGCATGCATGAGATCCCAAGTCAATTGTCATAACCAAAACCCCCTCCAAAGAAACATAAAAAATGTAAACATATTTTAGCTTAGTTTAACAAGAAATGTTAGAAATAATGCTCGCAGTATGAGCCCCCCCTCTTTTTTTTGTTGTTGTTGGTAGTAAAGTATTTACACATGAGAATTCCATTCATTCTTCCAGTGCTACACCTTACCAACTAGCAGATCATCCACTCTGGGAAGAGAAGTGATATCACAGGCCAAAATGATTTTCTTCTACTCTTATTTAATTGTGTTAATTGTTTTACAAACAAAGCTGATTTGTACAATGCTGTCATTTAAATTTTATACTAGAATGCAAGCCCTAACCAGGGATTCTGGTTTTTCTATTTTTTTCTCCTTAGATCTGCTTTTTTAAGAGATTTACCTCTTTCAAAGCTCCCACAAATACCACAGGAAGCTGAGAGGTCAAGCAAGTGTGAGATGCTACAACTTCATGTCAAAGCTCTCTACTATCTATAACCAGTTTATAGGGAGTGGTGTCATGTTGCTTGTGTCTGCCATGGCCTATTTTACTATGGTTCATTTATTGACAACCCCTGGCTTTCTTCTGAATGCAATAGTTGCCGGTCTCTTACTTTTGGTGACCTTGCTATACTCAGTTTCAGAAGACATCTATTTATTTACTTACTTACTTATTTAGAATCTTTAGATGTTTTACTTGGAAAACCATAATACATTCAGATAACGTTAAGTTTTATTACTTTGCTTATAATCCTGAAACTTCTATTTTGTATCATATTCACTAGCTAGCACTTCTAAAGTGAAATTTCATAACAGTGATGAGAAAGCACACCCTTGCTTTGATCTGACTCTTAGGGGAAGTATCTACTCCATCACCACTAAATATAAAGCTAATGATAGCACTTCTATAGAGATTCTTTATCAAGTTTTTTCTATTACTAGCTAAGAATTTTAAAAAGTTTTTATAATCACACATTAGATTTTTGCCTTTTATTTCTATAATAATGATATCATGATATTTTTCTTCTTTTGTCTTTGGATGCATTGTATTAACTGATTTTTGTATTTTTGAACTTTGGTATACCTGGGTATACCTACAAGAAATTCCATTTCTTATTTGTATATTTCTTTTTATTTATTGTCAGATTGTTAATATCTTTTTAAAAGAGATTTTAAAAATTAAGTAGTTATACAAAGGAGTTGCCATTTAATAAAGCAGTTTATGACTACAATGCATTTTTATTGTAAAGTTTATGTACAGAGGGGTTACCATTATATACATCAGAAACTGCATACATTTCTTTGAATAGTGTCACCTCTTTTTCTCCGTTTTTTCCTTCTGACCTCCCTCCCCTACAAGTTGTATTGTTCATTTTTAACATAATGTCTAGTGAGTATCACTGCTGCATTAGTTGTTTTGTGGGTCAAGAGATTGAGCCTAAATCCTTGAATATGCTAGGCAAGCACCTTATCATGTCCTGAGCCCTTGTTGGTTTTGTTGTTGTTGTTGCTGTTTTGCTTTTTAGACAGAGTTTTGCTATGGAGTATAGGCTAGCTCTGGACTTGCGATGTAGCCTGAACTAGGCTCACATTTACTATCCTCCTTCTTCACACTTTCCAATATTAGGATGGCAGGCATGCACCACATCTAGCATCTCATGATATTTTAAAGTTTCTAACAGTAAATTAATATTTGGGCAACGTGGGTTTGTCCCACTATTTCTGTGCTTTCCCTTACCCTTCCCATCTCCTTTCAATATCTGACCCATTCTTCCCAACCCAGCCCTTCTCTCACTCTTCTTAATTTTGTAGCATATACATTGTGATTTGTTAATATCTTACTGAGGGTTTTTGTGTTTACATATTAAAGTGGAATATTGTTTTGCAGCTTTTGTTTTCAGTCTTTTAGCCTTTGTGGGCCAGCCAGGTAAATGCTTTCTACTTTGCATTTCCAGTACACGCTACTGATACCAGCTTGTTTCTTGAAAGGATACTTGTTTTGAGGAAAGGTGGCTCTGGCAACATTGTAGACTTTTCTGTGGATGATGTTTGTTATCATATTTCATCCTTTGACATTTTATTTTCAAAAGTTTTCATTACATAATTTTTAATGCTAATGTTAAGACAAAAGTATCATATTGTTGTTGTTTGGATCAATAAGAAATGTACTCATTACCTTGCTCATGTAATTGTAACCCCTCTGTAGAGTATTTTCACAATAAAAACCATTTTAAAATAAATTTTAAAAATTTCTTGGGGAAAAAGAAAAAAAAGGAGAAAAAGTGACTTCATTTTATTACCTAGGCCTTTAGCTGTTATTTCACAGCTATTGATATTTAACTAGGCTATAAATGGGGAAAGAGCCATAGCAGGGACCATCTGAATACAAATAGAAAATCTCAAATTATATAATTATTATTGTGTTGGGAGGCATTGGGAGCTGACAGTAAAGCTCAAAGGTCATCTTGACCCCTGTGCTCGCTTAAAGGCATGTACAAGGAACTGGCTCACTTAAAAGACACCAAGTGCCCAGGATTGCTTTGCTATGTCTGCAGAATTTGTTTTATATTTTCCTTGTTTTTCTGGACTATAGTAGAATGGCTTGAGTGTGGGGGCCCATGAGGATGCACCGTGCTGCATGTCTGGAACTCCCAATAATACCCAGGCTGCTCCCATGTTCTGAAAAGGACGACCTTACGAAATGCTGACTTTTATATATGCCCAGGAGTTAATTGAACTGCTTCAGACATTTCTAACTGTGGTGGGACTGATGTTTATTACTGTGCTAGGTGGGGATGTGAGGTAACTGGGACCCGCTCTTGGATCATGCACAAGGGCCCTCCCTATCCTTGTCTGGCAAATCTCGCCCCCCAGACTTGCCTGGAACCCCCTGCGTGGCCAATGCTATCCTTACCAATGTAATCCTGTTAAAATAACCTTACAGAGGAGGGAAAAGGATAACTAACTGGGAGGTGGGTCTGCCACTAAAACAAAAAAAGGGAGAATCTGTAGGGCACATGGGCAGCAAAGATGGCGCTGAGAGGGAGTTGAGTGGGCAGAGCCCGATTTGTTTACATTCAGTGTGTAACCAGCCCATGGAAGCTTAGGTGCGTGATAGGGTGTGACCTTGACAGTGATTGGTTCCACTTCCTCCCCTCCCATGCCACCGGCTCTTTTTTGCTTTAAAAAAGGCTTGCTCTGTGTTAACAAACAGTTTCTTCCTGCTTGACCTTGACTCCCTGCTGGGTCTGATTGTCTCCCGGGCTGAGAGAGGCTGGGGAAATGGGCTAGTAGCGCACTTACCTTTCTTTCATGGGACAGATGGACGAAGACCTGAAAGACCTGACATTATTGTTCTATTGTTCTATGGTTAATTTTTTTAAGATCACCCATTTAAAAAAATTGTAAAAGTTGGGCTGGGAAGGTGGCTCAGTGGTAGAGCGCTTGCCTTTCATGCATGAGCCCCTGGGTTCGATTCCTCAGCACCACATAAGCAAAAAGAAAAAAGCCGGAAGTGGCGCTGTGGCTCAAGTGGTAGAACACTAGCCTTGAGCTGAAGAGCTGAGGGACAGTGCCCAGGCCCTGAGTTAGGGCCCCATGGCCGGACCCAAAAAAATAAATAAATAAAAATAAAAAATTGTAAAAGTGATGTACAGAGGGGTTAAAATAGCTCACCCGATTTTTACTGTGCGAACTGGAACTATTTACTAACACACATTCTAATGTAAAATTCTTTCTACTCTCTTTTTCTTGAGGAGGATAGAGTCCTGATTTCATGGTACAAAAAGTAGAGCCAAAGATTCAGATTTTCTGTGAGCTGATTTACACAAATAAAATGCTATTGAACAACCACAACAAAAAGCTAGCTGGCCAAACACTCAAATTTTGAAATTAAAGACTTATTCATTGAGAGGAATGACACTTGGGTACATCATGCCATTTATAAATCTCTCGCCAACGTAAGAACATGAGTGTGAAGACTCATGGAAAAAGGCCAAATGACTACTTTGTGCTTTGTGTTGGAGGTTGAATTCATGCACAGCAGCTAGCATTCAAATCTCATTTCCTGTGATGGGAGCAGAGAAAATGAATTGTTGTTGCTTTTAGCAGGACACTGTTTCATTTAGTGAATGCAAATCCTTTGGCTTTCTGATGCAGCTCAAGATTTTGCTTATTATAAATGGAAAAGAGTTTGTTAAGCTTTGGCATTTGCATTGACATGCACAACATGAGAGTGTATTGTTTTCTTGCTTAGAATAATATTTTGTGGCCACACTTAAAATACTATATAGATACCAGGAATGTCAAAAGTTTCAGATGGTCATTTTTAGTAAGGAATTGTCACGAGTGAAGACAAACATAAAGTGGAACAAGATCCAATATTCTTTCCTTCCTTCATCTGAAATTCAAATGTTCTTAGGGTTTGAATTTGGCTTTGTAAAAATATATTTATAAGTATGCATGAAATGCTGATTTTATATAAGATCTGTTCACAACTAGATTACTGAGCTTGAGCTACAATTAAATGTTGATAATTTATATAATGCTTCAAAGAATTACATAAATTCTGGATTGGGATTTAGTCAGAAAAGTAAGATATCCACTTTCCAACTTGCACTTGATGATGTTTTTGCTTTATCATGTTTGCTCTATAATGTTCAGAAGAAACTGTGTATGGTAGCACATGCCCTTAATCCTAGTTAAGGTAGAGAGGTGCTAAAAAGGTCATCACAGCTTGAGGCCAGCCTGAGCAAAGTTAGCATGAGAACCTAACTGAAAAATGGGAAAAAAAAATAGTTAAAGGTGCTGGGAGCATGGCTCAGTGGTAACGTGCTTGCCACATATAAGGCTTTGAATTCAATTGCCAGTACCAAAAAGCAAACAAAATAATAACATAAGATAAATAAAATAGTGAGGGGCTAGAGGTAGAGTGCTAGAGTGCTTGGCCAAACAAGTAGAAGGCCTTGGATCTGATCCCTAGTACCACTGGTACCAAATGGTGTTAAACAGTGATCCTGGATTTTCTCTTTTCACTATGGAATCCAGGAGCCAGCACCTATTTTCAAGTTTGAATTTCAGTTAGAGCCTAGTGCAGAGGATCTGGAGGGCTAACACATAAGTTTCATAGGTTAAGTGGAAGGGTTTGATGCATGGCCCTGACTGGAGCTTGGCTTTCTCCGGTTCATGTCCATAAGAACAAAGAATCCTCTTTCTCTTTTTAAATTTTACTCCCCTAATCCCTCTAAAGAAGTGATGTAGTAGGGGAGGGAAGGGATAGTAGGAGAAAAACAAAGGAGGGGTAACAATGCTTCACTAGAAATGTATTCATTACCTTACTCATGGAACTGTAACCCTTCTGTACAGCATCTTTACAATAAAATAAAATTTAAAAAAGAAATGATGCAAAACCAAACTAGGTTTATTTTTGTTTATTTCTGACAACAACTCAACAGTAAAGTATTTATTGAGGGAGACTCGGCTTTGGGTGCTGGGAATATAATAAAGAGGGCTGTCAGGGATCATGCTGGCAAGGAAGAACTGGCAGTCTAGTGAGAAGAGGCAGATGCCAAGCCATGGGATTCTGATACCGTGCATTAAGGAATGTGGCATGGGCTAAGTGCTGACAGTGCACACAGCAGGAATTTTGCACTGGATTTGGTTGGGTCAGAAGGTTTCCTGGGATCCCAAATGGAAGTAGAGAGAAGTAGGAGCTAAGCCAGAGGAAGACAGGATGTAACATAGTAAGGAAATCCCAGGAAGGAAGGGCTGAAGAGAAGAGCTTTACAGATTGCAAACCTGAAGTAAAATGTCGCTTTCATAAGGATGAGAGGAATCAAAGGGATAGAACAAAGGCTGCGAAGGGAAGGACAAATTCTAAAGGATCTTTGTACCATTTGAGGGAATTTATATCTATCTAATCTCGAAAGCATGAGCTTCAAATGTTTTAGATAGTATGACACATTCATCAACTCAAATGTAAAGATTCCTACACAAATTTCTCCTGCATATGAATGTGAAAAAGGTATCATAAAATATTTACACATCTTTTTATTGGAAAAGTCAGAACTAGAAACAAAGTTTTTGCCTTCTAGGAAGCTCAAACTGTAGTTTTTGCAATTTAAATATTTATTTGCATTTTAACTTTCCTGTTGGAAGTATTTTGATACTACTGTTCAGAAATTTCTCCAGAACTAGATGTGTATAAATCATGTATATATCTTAAAATAAAAACATTATTTGAATTTCCTAGACATATATAAATGCCTAAGAGTATATATATGTATATGTGTGTGTGTGTGTGTGTGTGTGTGTGTATATATATATATATATATATATATATATAAAACCTAAGAATTTTACTTGCTACAGACTAGCACTGTACTACTTTAGGTCACAGCTCCACTTTTGGTTTTCTGGTGGTTAATTGGAGATAAGAGTCTCCGAGACTTTTCTGCTTTGACTGTTTTGAACCATGATCCTCATATCTCAGCATCCTCAGTAGTTAGGCTAATGGGCATGAGCCACCAGTGCCTGGCAAGCTATTACCTTTTTAACTAGTTTGTCTATAAGAATTCTTTGATCAAGATAGAATTCTTGCCAACAAGAGAAATCATGCATTTTCTATGAAATTAAAATATAATTAGAAGAATTTAACTTATCCTTCTTCATTATGGTGTGAATAACCAATGAATAGCCCAGGTATACCGTACATTTGAGTTTTATTTATATATACATTCATGTGGGGGACATTTTACTAGTCTTACTTGGTCATAGGTCATGATGAACATCCCCAAAGTAGTGACATTAACTGGAATACAAAAGGTATAGAAAACCAGCAATTCACAGGTTCTACCAATCCCAAAACATAAATACAATCAATCTCCTAAAATTGGAAAGAAAATCTCAACAAAGTAATAGGAGAGACAGTATGAATAGTATGGAAGAGGATTTGTTACCTTGTCCTGCTTACCTGTTTGGATATAAATAGCTTTCACTCTTTAATTTCTACCTGGGCTATAGCAGCTAAGCAAGATAAAAAAAATACTTGAAATTAGACCAAATTGATAGGAGTGTTAAACAGAATATGAGATCCATAATATACTGTGTATGTAAGTTTTTAATAGGCATGTGCCAAATTTGGAAAAAATAATGTTTCATTTTTTTTAACTAACTTGAATATGCAGCACAAGAAAGAACATGCCAGAAATTTACTTGATTAGACATTTCACATACCCAGATAAACATTCAGTAATATTTTAATATCAACTAGAATATATCACATTTAAATATTTTGATTATTTGTAGACAGTCTTTCAGCAACATAATTAATTCCTTCCCTTCTTCGAAAATCTTTAATAAATTATTCTTTCAACTTAAGATTTTGCCCTAGTCTGACAGACTATGTTTAAAATTTAAAACAGCTGCTTCTTATCTTTAAAATAACCAAAAAGATGATCTTCCTTTCTGAATAATGCATTTCAGAAAGGCATAGAACATTTGTCAACACTGCAGTGATAATTATTTTTAAAAGGCTAAAATTCATCTTATAATACATACTTTTGTTCTATAACTTGCTAAGTGTATCTTCCTGAGTTTAATATCGTCTTTAAAAAGATGCACTTTTCAGAAGTTGGAATGAAATTTAAACTCCAATCCACAAAAATATTTCCTCCCAAGGGGATAAGTTGGAAACTTTATATCAGCAAGAAACAACATTTGAAAGAGAAATAATGATGGGAAGGGGAAACAAAGGAGGAGGCAACAATGCTTGATAAGAAATGTACTCACTATCTTGCCCATGTAATTTAACCCCTCTGTACAGTAGTTTCACAATAAAAAAAAGAAAGAGAAATAATGGACAGCGGTCCAATGGGATGATAAATTGTATGAAATAGTATCATTATCTTTAGTCTTTCATGAATGTTTTCCATTTTTCATATCATTGAAAGACTAAAAACTTTCAATTGCCCATGAGGTAGACAATGAACCCATTTTCTAGATGGGAAACTGAGGCAGAGAAATGCCTTACCATAGGCTATAAAAGTGATCAGCAGCAGAATCAAGATTAGAAGAAGGGGGACTTGATTGAAACTGTATACATGGATGACTTTCACAGATCAATGGAATGATAGGTATAACGTTGGTCTATTCCTGTACAGTGTGTTCCATCTTGCTATTTGACACACACAACTAAGAGAAGATTGCAACTCCATTTAAAGTTGACATCACATATATCTTCCAGTGTCAAACCCAGGAGATCAGCATGAGAAGGGATATTTATAGTGACATCCTCACACTTCACAATGTAGTTTATATAGAAACAACATAGGAAGCATTTTAGTAAATAAGATCAGTACATTAAAAAAAACAAAATTAAAGAATGGCTAATGGAATACTAAAAGTCACAACTTCAACATTTCTACTGATATGCCCTACAAAGCAATATATTTTAAAAGCAATATTAAAGCAATATCTAAAGTGATATAATTTTAAAATTAGCTAATTTTCTGTATGCTATGTGAACATATACATTATTTTTAAGAGAGAATAAACAGCATACAAATCTTTTGCATAGTATATTGAATGCATCTTTCTATGAAATGTATTTTTATTCACTGCACATAACTTATTCACATTACATTAAACACTAAGCAAAATATATTACTTCACCTAGCAGTAATATTAGCCAAACAAACAAAATGGTCAGGTAGTGAAGGTGTCATAAAATCATTCTAGTGTCCTTTAGGCTCATAAAAACAAAGTCCATGGATGTCAATCCCGCAGTTACTGGGTGAGTAACCAGTACATTAGGGTCACACTAACATAGATGAAGCACAGCATAATCCAGTTTATTCTTGTGATTGGTGGCCTGAGGTTACCTGTCACATGGAGGCTGATATTGGAGGACAGAGTCCCACTGGAGTTTTGTGCCTGAGCCACATAGAGGCCTTCGTCTGCCTTGCATACCTTTGGAATGAATACTGAGTGCTTTGTCTCCTTGTGTAAAACCTGCAAGTGCCCATCTGTAGACAATTTCTGGCCCTTCTTGTACCTAAAGCAGAGAGTCAGTTTTTAAAGTCAGATCATTATTTATCCACATCACTTCAAAGTTCATGACTATTGCTTATTAGACTCATTCATACTGTAATATTCTCTAACAGTAGCAAGAATTTTGTAGCAACCACAGTTCCCAGTGAGGTGGTTTACCTTCCAAGCGAAGGTTGGCAACTGGTAGCCAGAGAGTTACTTTGATTGGTTACTTCAATTGAGTTCCTTTGATTTTGAAAAGTTAAATATGTTAGCAACACTTAGCAATTGTAATATTACACATGAAAGTTCAGCTGTCAAGCTGTAATTTTAAAAATTGGCCATCTGGTTATACTCGGTCGCCATTGGCTCATGATAATCATTACCTGGGCTAGAAAACAGTGCCATCATATCTGGCCTGCTTTCACCATCCTGCAGCCATGGGGCCATTGCTCTGATTCCATCCTGGAATCTGGACTGAAATGAGACTCATTTCCCCTTCTTACCCATAGCACCAGATCCATAAAGCATTACAATATGCTGTGCTAAAGGAACATACTTATACATTGTTTCTTGGTTAAATAAACTCATTTAAGTAAGTCTTATGAATTGATTTCATCAGAAGATGATGACCACTTCTCATTACAAAAGGTATTTATATACAATTAGATCTGTAGCAGTAATGACATATTTCTAAATGTTTTCTGTGAGCATGGATACTTACCTGGATCTTCTAACAAAGGAAATAATTGTTTTCTTTTGTGTAATCTAGATTCTTGTTAGTGTATATACATGTTCCTACACATAAAGATGGATGGAAAACTGAATAACCTTTTCATACCATTGCCTAAATAAGTTTACATTTTTTGCCCCACAAATACATGGCTCAGTGATAGCCATTGTCAATTGTTAATTGACCAAATCTGTTATAGATCTGTTGGCAACATATTTTTTACAGCTTTTAAATGTTCTCTAACATATATGTTTCAATGGTTCTTTAGTTATATATGCTATATTAGCATTGTATTTATGTGGAATAAGCCAAGAAATACTTCACACAACATTTTTCTTTGGGATAAACTAATATTTAATAATGAATTAAGTACTTCTTTGAATTCATGGATGCAAAATTCTTGATTAATAAAACAACCATGCACTTGGAAAAATAACAAAGCAAAACAAAAAACATAAATGAATACAATATACACAAATAAAGTTTCTATAACTAATTTGAGATACCAAACTCTTTCTAGTTCTTTTGGTGACTGGCTCGCATTCATTACCAGCCATGAACCCACACAATGACTGACACAGTTGATTTAATGCCTGTTGAGATAGTCTGATAAGTAAAGGCTAGTTTACTTATCTTCATTTATAAATATAAATTATTGGTCATATAGCTGGTATTTTGTCCTCAAAAAATTTACTTAAATAAAGAAGCTCCAAAAGATTCAAAAGTAACCACATAGTGAGAAACTTATAACTACTTTAGCTATTAACAATACCAGGTGTTTCAAAACCTGTAATCTACCATTTACTTTTACCAACAGGCTAACAATTATAATGATGTCTTCAGAGTAAAATGACATTATTCACAGCTCAGCTATTATGTCCTCTTAGAAAAATGGATTTATTACCTATAAATGTGAAAGAAATATTTTTATCTCACCTCTCACATTGAATAAATTTATTTTAAAAAACCCACAACAAAAAGCAAATATTACAAAGGTAGCATATGTGTTTCTGTTGGAAAGAGGACAAAGATAAAATGAGTACATAAAATAAAAAAATCTAAATTCTTAATTTTTAAAAATTTCATAGAGTGTGTTAAACTAAGAACATTCCATGTTAATGTAGAAATAAACAATAAAATATTCCAGGCCCTAATCTTTAGAAACTGGGAATATTAAACCAAAAGAACAAAAGCAAGCAGAACCTAAGTTGGTTTATTATTTTAGATGGTTAGTTTTTTTTTTTATGCAAGGTAATCAATGCTACTATCAAAGAGAGTGCTGAGGTTTGATCTGAGATCGAATCATACAGAGTTGTGGTATCATAGAATGTTAGCCAGCCGGCCCTAAACTTTTAGGTTAGTATGCGCAGAATGATGTTCTCAGTCCTTACGTATGTTCCTGCTTATGGCTTGTCATTATAAGCTACCCACCATGTCAGTGTAGGCTCTGGAAATCCTGTTACTTCAACTTCCAAAGTCACTGGAGCACCTTCCATGACAGTTACATTGGACAGGAGCCTGGAGAAATGCGGTGCCTGGCCAGCCAGGCTGATCACACTGTTCTTTGGAGATGTGCTTTTCATTTCTTCTTGGGGACTCGTTTGTCTGTTTTGGCCCTGGCTGGTGTCTGACTGGAAACCAAGGCCTTGGAACACGTCAGGGGAAGCATGCAGCCTATCTTGGGTTTTAGTGACATTATCATCAGCATGCATTTTCTCCTGGGTTTCTAGCAAGCGTCCCTGAGCCTGGGGGTGCCGTTGGAAAGCGCTGTCATGCACGTCACTCGGCATGCTCTCTGGATGTTTAGTACAGATGTTGTGTAACACAGTACTCTTTTTCTGAACTCCTCCAGAAGCTGATGGTGGCTCAGCTTTGGTTTGAGGGTAGGGCCTCTCAACATGACTGGAACATGTGTCTCTCTTATCATTGCACCCATCCGCAAAAGCAATAGGTGGTGGAAGAACCGGTTCCTGAGCCTCCTCTGCGGTTCCTATCTGCATCTTATAGCTGCTAATGTGAACGGTGAGAGCTGCGGAGCTGGGAGGGTCTTCTATCTCCATGTCGGGGGGTGTCAGGGGGGACTTTGGGCTTCCTGGGAGTGGAGGTAAGGAGATGTCGTCAGGTGAGACACACTCAGATTCTTCTGATGGCATGTCTTCTATCAGGAGCGTGCTGGGAACATCACCCTCTTTGGCAGAAGATAGCTGCGCTGGGTCCTGTGGATCATCATCTTCCCCTGTTCCATTGACAGCCAAGATAGCTGCCTCCTGAATTGGCACCTTCAAAGGAGGAAAGCCAGAGCTTCATTAATTAGATATATTTCTGTTCTGAGGTTCCGAGGATAATGAAATTCATCACAAGAGGGCAACTTGAGTAAACCTACAGAGTTTCCTCTTAACAGAGCTGGCATAAGCGCTTTTTTGTATAACCAGGGATCAATATTATTCCAAGACTAAGAGTAATTAATGTGCCCTCCTGTTGCAAACCCAAACTGATAGGCCTTGTAAACTAAGAGGGAGAAATTCCAGTTTGCATCTTCACTGAAAGGGCTAGACTGGATCCAAGTCTTTCAACTTACAATTTTCTCACCAGAAAATTCCACTTTAGTCTTGTTTGTCCCCACTCTATGTGAATACATGGTTGCTAAATATTAGAAACTTCAGCTCCTTCCAGAATAACCCCTCTTCTCTCTCAAGAAAGCCACCCTTTGATTTTGAATTGTGGCAAAAAATGCATCACATAAAGCTTCACATTTTCCTCATTTCCAACTACATAGTTGAATGGCATTTAGAACATTCACACAGTTGTATTACTATCACCACCATCCTTCTCTAGCACCTTTCCTCTTCCAAAGGTGAAACTTAACACACAGTGAACAATAATTCTCTATTCTCCCTCCCTTCCAGTCCCTGACAACCACCATCCTGTCTGCCTCTATGAGCTTGACTATTACAGGTATCTCATAGGAAGAAAACTCTTCTTCTTCCTCTTCCTCCTCCTCCTCCTCCTCCTCTACTTCTTCTTGTTATTATTATTATTATCTTTAAGCAATCATACAAAGGGAGTAGAGAAAACCATTATTAATGACTGGTTTTATTTTCTTAAAGTCTTCAGATTTATTCTTTCACTGGAAAACTTTTTATTGGGTACCTAGTAGATACTAGGTAGCATGCTAGGAAAAGGAAGGATGATATAGAATACAAGTAGACACACTACATGCAGTTGTAGGTTTCATAGCCTGGTCAGAGAGACTTTTATTAATGGAGTGATCACATGACATGCTGTTTTGACAAGAAAGCTCACTAAGACACAAGAAGGAACCCTTTCCTCTCACTTCTCTGCATGTCTTCTGTCTGAACTGCCCTGGTTTTTTTGCCCTCATCAATATCAATCTGTGTCTTAAGAAGAGGCTCATATGTTACTCCTGACATAAACATAAAAATGTTTAAGCTGGAAGAATCTTATCCATCATAACCTGTTTCTCTTATATCTACAGATTGTGCCTTCTACTAGCATTCTGGGCACTTTTTTACTTAGCTCCATCTCCTTAAGGCCCTCTGCTTTATATTTGTCTTCCACTAAATGGTTGTGCTCTGTTTAGCTCTGTGTCATAAAAGTCCCTACAGGGAAAATCTATGATTACCTGGCTGTGAACCAAAGTATCTGAGTAGGCCAGTCTATCTGCATCAGGCATGGAGTTTCAAGGACCCCACTAGGAAAGTCTAAACTCTGATCTCCAATCCAACATTCATTGGTTATTGATTCTTGCCTGTTTTATCTTTGAGTTAGTGTTAAATGCAAGAAGGAAATGTTATTTTTTGTACTTCTTGTAACTACTGAAATAAAAAGCTAACTTTCATAGAAGATAATGCTACCAGATAATTTCTACTAACAATTAGAGGAAAAAAGGATTTCTCAAATATTTTTATGGAAGTATTTCAACTTCATAATAAGTATTTCATTCTACTAATTTAAGTCTAGAGTTGATTTGCTTTGTAGAATCCCATTTCCTTGACATATGTGTGGGTATGTGTGGTGTATATATATAGTTTTTACTAAAGTGTAACAGTTCTTTCTTGTTTTAACTTTTTAAGAACCACATGGGATCATTGATTCATACTGAGTCAACTAAAATTTCCTATCTCCTCTATTAATGCATTGATAGAGGTGTTTTGTACTGCTGCCTTTAGAATAAAGACCTACTTGTCTCCTTAAGACACACTTATCTTCTAAGTTGACATTGATAAACTAAAGACTCCTACGCAGCAGGACTCATTTACTTCCTACTTCCCCACTTATCTCAAAAGAGATACCAGGGATGTGCTTATCGTATAACAAGCAAAGTCAGATGAGTTTAATGTAGGTTGTTTTTTCTGAGTAAATTAATTTGGCTTTTGGGATTTATACCTTTATTTTAAAGTGCAAATAAGGATACCGTTTTTTATGTCATTTATGATTTTTTTTGTTGGTTGTGGGATTTGAACTCTGGGCTTGGGTGCTGTCCCTGTGCTCTTCAGCTCAGGGCGAGTGCTCTACTGCTTGAGCCACAGAGACACTTGCGGTTTTCTAGTGGTTTATTGGAGATACTTTTCAGTACAGATGTGATATTTTTATATCTGTCTGATGAGTTCTGGTAAAATAGCTGGGACTCTGCTGTAATTCACCAAACATAACTCAGCTCTAAATGTGTTCTGTTACTGCCTTCATTGCTTTTTCCTGTCTTTTTTCTGCTGGTTCCATTTAATTTTCCTACTTTCTAAATGTGAATGGCCAAAAGTCATGTCTCTAAATTCTCTCATCTTCTCCACATACTTTTCTCCTGAAAGATCTCACCTACTTTCATATCTAGTGATGAACTGACTTTTAATTAACCTTAAATTGATAGGCTCAGGTTTTATCTCTATTGTAATATCTGAACTTTAATTTTCATTGATGGAAATAATCACTTGGATTTTCAACCCTTGCTGCCACCAGCAATGCATAATCATATTCATTCTGACCCACCTCAGTAGGCAGGATCAATCCCCAAAGTAGATTGAGTGGGGAAGCTTTCCTGTGGCAAACTTAATAGAATACCATAACACTTTATCTTGCAAAGTATCTTCACTACAGACAATCTTACTTTAGCAGGATCAGGATTTAGTGAAAGTGAGATAAAAACAAAGAAAATTGGGGTTCATAGGGGGTCTTTTATAAAAAGTGCTCCTGGACAAGACCATGGGCTTTGGCAGCTAAGAAAGGGCTTGAGCATTTAGAGGGTAGAAGGATGAAGAGAAGGGAATAGAAAGGTGGTAGAAGAATGTTTTGTTCCCTCCTAACTGTACCAAGGCCAATATCTCCATGTCACCTTCCCTGTCTGCTGCAGGATCCAGATGCTGCAGGGCCTAGGGCTGTGCTCCTTGAAAGAACACTTTGCTAAATTGGTTGGTACAAAAGTACACCCATGAGTAATACATTAGTAATACTCATGTGATCAGATGAATAGACAGAGGAGAAAGGCTGGCATCGAAATCTATAATACCACTACCAAACAGTTCATTTATTGTACTAGTTTCTTGGAACCCCCTTTGATTTGTGGAAAAGGTATCTGGCTAAAAATCAGAACTGCCTGCACAGTTATGATGTTACTTTCTGTAATTTTTTTTGGAAGACAAGGTGATTACTCTCTTTTGCCTTCATTTTCCTCAATTGTAAAATGTTTATTGAAGCATTATTTACCATAGCTAAAAAATGAGATTTTTTTTAAAACCAGATTATTGTTAAATCCTGCCTAGTACTAAAATTCGGCATCCCTATACGCTCCTATCAGAAGCTCTCATCTTCCACCAAATAGTTCCAGGACTGTAGGTAAGTCTGTTAATACTCTGTGCTTTCATTTAACCTTTGGAGTTTTCAGATATTACTGTGGATTTAGCTCTCGCACCACTTGGGAGATAAAACAGCAGTACTAATCTGTTAGCGGTACTGTGTTACATTGTCTGAATTGTCTAATGTTGCATTGACTATATTTTGGGGTCAGAAAATTCAGTAATTGCATTTGTCATCTCTGGGTGACAATTCCTGAGGTATCTCCTTATAATGGTTAGTATGTCTTCTTTTCAACTCAATTTTCTGAGAAAGAGTACACCTTCTAAGGTTATTAGAATTGAATGCAGTAATTCCGGGACAAGATTTTACTTGGCACTGCTTATCTGCTCACAGGGTGTTTTGAAGAACCATTACATTTAACTTGTTTGTAGGTGTGTGTGAGCACGTGCATGTGAGTGTGTATGTGTGTACGTGTATTTTAGAGGATTAATGTGATTGAGCTGCTTAAGAGTGAAGATTACTACTACCCTTTCATTATGCTGTCTGTTCTACTTACACCAAGATGTGTATATGATGCCAGCCAGAGAAATGTTGACAGCTGTAGCTGATGACTTCCATTTTTATTTTAAATAACTGGTCATCTATTACACCTTTTAATTTACATGCAAATAAAATTTATTTTTAGTGAAAGCAAATCTTTTTGGTTTACTTAAAGGAATCAGGTTTGCTTAGTCAAAAGCTATGTACATATGACCAGATAAGATGAAGTTAAGCAAAATGAACCCCAAGATAGGGACACAAGTGGTTTTTTCTTTCTGGCTATTGTTTCTAATGCATTTATAAGGTACCATGTGATTTTTTTGTTGGTTTGTATGTTCCTCCCCCACAGTATAACCCCTGTTTTCACTATATTTGATGTCGGTATAATTTGGGGAGGGGACGGGAAAAAAAACGTTTAAATAGGGATACAGGTGGACCCATTGTAACAATGAGATGTACAAGACACTATGTTGAAAAATGAACTTTACAATTTAGGTGTATTGGGGAGCATAGTTGGGAGGGAAGGGATGGTAGGGGAAAAACAAAAGAGGAGGCAACAATGCTTGATAAGAAATGTACTCTTTACCTTGCTCATATAACTGTAACCTCTCTGTATGGTATTTTCACAAGAAAAAACTTACTTAAAGAAAGAAAAAAAGAAATAATTAAAAACAAGAGAAAACAGTAAACATAAATAAGTGTATTTGCTTTGACAGAAGTATTTATTTCTGAATTTTTATCACATGTGCCTATCTTATTTATTTATTTAGTTGGTTGTGGGGCTTGAACTCTGGGCCTGGGTGCTGTCCCTCAGCTCTCTAGCTCAAGACTAGCGCTCTACCACTTGAGCCACAGTGCCACTTCTGTTTTTTGAGTGGTTTATTGGAGAAAAGGGTCTCATGGACTTTCCTGCCCAGGCAGGCTTTGAACTGTGATCCTCAGATCTCAGCCTATTGAATAGCTAGGATTACAGGCATGAGCCACTGGTGCCCAGCGTGCTTGTTTTATACTGTGTGAAAATGTGCAGAGTTTTAGTTAATAGTATGATACTAGATTTTAAATGTTTAGAAATATTGTATACTTGCTAGCATTTATTGTTTGTTCTCAGTTAAGGTGTGATCTGATGTAGATAACTGGGACTGTTGACTCTATGGATTTTTCTTGTCACCGCAGAAGGGGACCGTGGGGCTATTGTACCAGACACAGGACAGCAATTTCCCCACCCTCAGAAGAGAATTCTTTAACCATAATTGGTGAGGTTGAGCAACTCTGAGCAATTCCATTTACATCACTTGGTGCAAGATTTAAATCAAAGAAGACAATCAGGGCTGGACTGTTTTTCTTGTACTCAGAGAGAACCTAAGGTTTAAGTGGCTCAAGTAAAGGCAGTGTTCTTAATGGTATTTGTTATCTAAGTGGTGGAATAATTGTAGTGGATTTTGATATATATCTAGTCCATGCAAAAAGACCTATAAACAAGTTAAAAGAACAATATACTTCCTGCAAGAAAAAAGAAATCTTAGTCTACAAAATAACTGCAACATGCGAGGAGAGAATTTTTTCATTTGTTTTATATGTTTGTGTCCGTGTGTTTATCTCCTGTATCATAGAGATGCATTTTATTAATGTTGGACTTTTAAGAATCATGTTGAGTTGCTTCTTCTTCAAGGAAAGAAATACTGGGAACAGGTAAATTGGCAAAGTGGAGGTAAGCACAAATGATTGGCAGCTATGAACAGAGAGTACATAATTTATAATAAAAATCCCAAAGGATGTCATGATTTTAATAATACATTGAAAACATAGTAAATTTACATTTTCAATGTTTGTAGGTTTTGCTGTTTTAATTATATATAAATGCCTAGATTCTAAAGTAATTTGAAATTTTATCTAAATACTTCAGTATTTGTATTTAAATTGTGCCTATATTAAAGCACATGTATCTAGAAACATTATCTACAGCTCTATGGGAGAAAAAGACAACCTAGTTGTATACTAAGACTTTTTTGTTGGTAATTTAAAATGACAAAACAACTATCTTCCCCTTGGGCGGTATTGTAAGGGAGAAATAAAATATGAATTTGCATTGAATTATAAACGTACAAAGAACAAGGTAACTAGAGATGGGAGAAATAGAAGTGATTAGGATAATATAGATAGATAGATAGATAGATAGATAGATAGATAGATAGATAGATAGATAGATAGATAGATAGATAGATAGATAGATGTGGATACCCGCTTGCCATTGTGAAGTGCTGTAGTTCGATATTCAAGAAAAGAGACTCAAAGAGAAAGAGTAGAAGACATAAGAAGTAGTAGTAGATAGATGTCAGGCATGAGGAAACACACATTAAATATATACTGGGAGATTGAATCTGAACAGATGAAAAAGCTTCAATTTACTGTTGTTAATACATAATGACTAATCTCAGAATCAATGGGATGATCAGCTGAGATTATTTTTCTTTACCTTGTTCCTTTCTTCTTTAAATATTATCTGCTTATGTCTTGCTGGTTCCTTTAGTAGGTCAGTGCAATTGTCATGGAAATTCTCCAAGTTTGGATTCATATTTAGAACGCTTCCCTGCTGATCAAACCAACAGTTAGTGAGATCTTGGGCCAGGAAAGTTGGAAGGAACAATGCCATGTACCAAACACTTGGAAGAGAAACATAAGCCACTTGCAACAGTTCAGCAAATGTATTCCACAAGAGACTGCTATACTCCCATTATGTGGCTTGCAAAATTATCTCTTCAAGCTTATAGTTCTCCTTCTGCCTCGCCGCTTTGATACAGTCCATTGCCAATAAAAACCAATTGCTCAAAGGACCACCAGGGAAAGAAGTAAGGAGGAGGCAATAATGCTAATAGGAAATGTACTCATTACCTTGCTCATGTAACTGTAACCCCTTTGTACAGCATTTTTACAATAAAAAATGTACAAAAAAGAAGTGCATGCTTGGACATTCTCTAGAGGAAGAAAACACTGTACAGGGTACTTAAAACCATTAAAGGAGAGTCTGAGGAGTGGCTATGAGGCTAGAAAGGATAAATCCAGAAAATCTACACACTCAAATTGTTTGGGAGACACTTGAAGAAGAAAATATCATTGCAGATAGTAGAGGAGAACAACAGTTGAAAACACAGATAATTCATGGGGATGATATTATCTTGTTTTTGCATTTCAGTCATGTAAGTAGTGAAGATTTTGCAAGCTGTTCCAGAGCCAGAATGTAAAACAAGAAGATTTTGTGAAGGTAAACAGAGCCACTGGTGCCCCAAGTAGTGGAACAAACTAGCTTAAGATGATGATTTCATCTGCAACAAATTTCCTGTTCCATGTGGATCACGGCCGTTTGGTGGACTTAAGGGGACAAACCTAGGCACCAAAGTACACACATACTATTCTTTCTCATAGAATTCAAGCAGATCTTACAGGGGAGATTTAGCTTTTCATATCAACTCAAAAACTAGGATGGTTTCTATTACAGGATGAGTCACTCTGTCCTAGTATACACTTGCTGTCTAATTCCACAATGGCAGCTGTTGTGGAAAGCATGCTAGGTTTTGAATTAGATCCTAGTTCAAATTCCGATCCAGCTATGCTGAATGTAGATCCCCAAGGAAAGCATGTTGGCCGTCTTTGGACCAGTCCCTTCACTCTTAAAACAAGGAAAACGACATTTGTCTTATCTGAATCTGAAGGCTATTCAGAAATCACTGCAAGTTGTATATACGTGCATATATTTGTATGTGTGTTCTTTCAAAATATCAAATCTGTACAATTAGAAATGATTTTTATCACTATTTTAGTCTTGATGAATTCCTCAGTCCACTTATTACTATTATTATTATTAGTAGTAGTAGTAGTAGTAATAGTAGTAGCAGTAGTACTGGGGTTTGAACTCAGGGCCTCCAGCTTGCTAGGCGGACACTCTACTGCTGAGCCATATTTGCAAGATTTTTTGAATTAGTTATTTTTCAGATAGCATCTCTCTCTGTGCCCATATGTGTGTCCAGACCATAATTTGCCTAATTTGGTAGCTAGGATGAAAGGCTTGCAGCACCACACCCACTTTTCCTTAGGATAGAGTCTCACTGATTTTTCTGCCTAAACTGTCCTGGAACCATGAGTCTCCTGATCTCAGTCTCTTGTGTAGCTAGAATGAGAGGCAGACAACACTGCACCGAGCTATTGATTAAAGGGGTCTTGAAGAGTTTTCTCCTTAGGCTGGCTTTGAATCATCATCTTCTAATCTCAGCCACCCAAGTATTCAGGATTATAGATGTGAGTCATTGACACTTGGTTAGGGTCTACTTTCTAAAAACCCCTGCAAAAGAGAAATGTAATACTATCTGAAAAATAAGGGAACTGGACATGCATGGCTTTCCTACAGAGATATGTTAAGTGTTGTCATGTTATTAATTGATGAGCTTTTGTTAAGGCTCTAACTCATAAGAACAATATTGATGTCCTCTTTTCTTGCCAGAGAGGTTCTTCTCATGTCTAGACCCATGCACTCCAATCACACCTTTTCAAACTACTCAATGATTATTCTTTTTTTCTAATTCTTTGGGTTTTTATTTCAGGTGACAAAATCTTTTCTGAAAAAAAAATTGTTAAGGCAAAATATAGTGTTATTGTCCTATGGGACACTAAACTGAGTAAAAGCCAGAGGATTTTCATGTGTATAATTAAGCAGGTGATTGGGATGTAATAGTTGGTACAGGTGATAATTGTGATGATCTAAATATGTTAAAACCATCACTCCAAAGTGATTGTATTAAGAGGAGGGTTTTTGGAAGGTGATAGGAAGAGGTGGAGACTTCATGAATGGGATTAGTGCCCTTGTCAGCAAGAGCTGAGAGACACTCTTTTCCTCCTTCCACCACGAGAAGTGGGTACTCACTGGACACCAAATATGCCCGTGTTTGTTCTTGAATTTCTCAACCTCCCAGAACTATGAAAAAAATTCTGTGGCTTAGAAGCTATCTGTCCTATGGTACTTGTTATTGCAGCGAAGACAGCAGAAGACAGTTAGGAAAGAATACAAGTGATAGGACAGATGAGCACAGGAGCAACTAGGAAGATTGATAGAGAGAATGATATTTTGATTTGGGTCTTAGAGATGCCATGATTTTTAAACTGGGCCACTGGTGGCTCATACCTATAATCCTAGCAACTCAGAAGGCTGAGATCTTGATTTGAGATCTGTCTGGCAGACTAATCCATGAAACTCTATCTCCAGTAAAAAGCCAATTGGAGGCATGGCTCAAATGGTAGAGTGCAGCCAAGCTATCAAGCCATCTTAGCAAGAGTGAGGCTCTAAATTCACACCCTGATACCACCAGAGAGAGGAAAAGAGAGAGAAGTCATATGGTTGAGGTAAAGGCTTAGAAGTAGGAGTCAGCAGTGAATGTGGAGCAGCCCAGGGAGCCGGAAACCTAAGATGAAAAGAGCAGCGCAGCAGTTTCAGAGCAGGGGAAGATGAGGAGAGTCTGAACCTAACCTAGCAATGCAGTTTATATTGAGGCGCTCTGAATGTGAAGTGATAAAAGCAGAACTTTGTATATGAAAGTAATCTATGTGAGTGTATAATTAGAGGAATCCTGACATGTGCAAAGGAGAATATAAATGATGGTTGGGAGAGAGAGAGAGAGAGAGAGAGAGAGAGAGACAGACAGACAGACAGAGACACAGAGAGACACAGAGAGAGAGCACACATAATCCTGGATACAGAGAGAGGTAAAGGAATAGGAAATGAAAAAGACAGAGTCTTGTGGAAATAGATTTTTTTTTTCAGGAAGAATCACCATGAAGGTGAAAAGTTGGAAAGGAAAATACTTTAGAAAGAGTTCATTAAGTTGATGGTGTGCAGCAGAAATGAAAAGAATGCTCAGACAATGGAGCACAAAAAGCCCTAGGAAGTAGAGATTTCAGCCCATATATGGGAAGACAGGGGAAGAAGCAGGTTGAAGTGAGGAGGAAATGGTAAATATTGTGAAAAAATAAGATAGATAGTTCAATTATACATTACAGATGGCATTATGACTAAAAATTATGAAAAGCAAGTTGATGTATCTATTAGAATTTTAATATCCCTGAATTAAAGTCTTACACATTTTTTGAATGGAAGAGGCATTCAAATACATGACATGAAAATTTATACTAACCAACAATGGTTGGTTTACAAAATAAATATGGTTCTGCTCCAAACTGCCAGATCACTATTAGGCCTCAATAGCAACAATGATCATAGTAATTTTGGATAATTTCATGTTCAATCATTAGGGCCACATGGTGACCCACTTACTACATCAGAAAACTCAGCCCTGTGCTGACTGATACTCTAAAACAGTCTAACCTCCTAATCATATAGCTATTCCCCTTACACTAAATAGCCATTTCATCCAGCCAGTTGTAAAAAATAGTGCTTATCAAACAAAATGTTGACATGTCATAGACAAAACACATATGTTGTCTCTGTATTTTTACCTCAATACAGACATAAACATTTTCTCTATGTTTAAGTTATCTCTTTTATTGCATGGAAGGTGATAATAGTTTAATATTTCCATGAGATTAAATGTTCAATGCATATAATACTTGCATATCAGATTTATTTTCTCTGCAATTTAGAGGAAGAAAAAGCATCACATTTATTATTTATGAACACAAATATAAACCAACTTTAGATAGACTTTACTCTGGTTTTAATGGTGTACATTTATCCTTTAGGAGATGATCCATGAAAACGTAAATGACACACCTTAATTGTACTTAGCCTTCATACCCAGCAACATTTTTCTCAGCAGTGATGAGAAAGAAACAGAATTAATTATCACAAACACCCAGATAATTATGTTAGGATGCTGTGAAACAAATGTGCACATTATGTCTCTTGAGAATTTCTAGTAGAACATCTTTGCACCAGAAGACATTTGATCAACACATTTTTATTTATATCACTTGAAAATACATATTCTGGAAAGAAGAAATTACCTTCAGTTTTTCTTCAAGCTCTGTGAGAGACCCACATAATTCAGTAATAGATTCGAGAATCTCTTTGTGTCTTATCACTATCTTCTCAGCATATTTCTGCCCTTCTTCAAAACCTTGGAAGGAAAAAGGATAAGCCTATTTTTAAAGGCCAAATCAATATTACATACAACTCCTACTGAAGAGATGAAGATTCACGCTGTTCCTGTATTTAATCATATTATTCACACAACAATTTCTTTTGTGTATGTGTGCCAGTATTGGAGCTTGAACTCAGGGCTTCCTGCACTTGCTTAGCTTTTCTGCTCAAGGCTGCCACCTGAGCCACACCTCTACTTATGGCTTTTTGATAGTTAATTGGATAAGTATCTCTTGGGTTTGTCTGTGTGGGCTGGCTTTGAAGCTCAATCCTCAGATCTCAGCCTCCTGACTAGCTATGATTACAAGTGTGAGCCACCAGCACCCAGCTTTCATTCAATGATTTATTTATTAATCAAATATTTTTTGAGTATTTAGTATGTGCCATGCTGTGGTAATCTAATAGCAAGACTTCTTTTCTCACAGTTAACAATTTGGTGAGGTGAACCAGACCATAGATAAGTAACTGTGTATGTCAGCTGGTAGTAAGAATCAGGAATAAGAATGAAACAGGATACAAGTTGTTGTATGATTGAAAGGAGGTAAAGTGTTATGGGTGTTTGTGAATATTTATCACATTCTGAAACTGAATAGGCACTGAAATATGGTATAAAATAAAGAGTATAAAATATAGAGTAGCCACTTGGTATTCACAGGTCTCCAAGGACACCTGTTTAGGAAATACCATGGTGCATAGAATGCATAGAGATTGTTTTATTCAGGTTTCCCATGATGCCACCAACTCCCACTATAAAAACATCTCCTTTCTAAGAAATCTAAATTACTTTTCCACCAAAATAAGACCTTGTTTTTTTTAAAATACTGTTTACTTTTTGGAAAGCAGAATTGTACAAAATTAAGAGCTGGGGCAGGTTTTGCAGATTTAAACACAGTTGACAAAAACATGAGGCTCACTGAGAGCATCTTGTCTCAACTGGACAGTGTAATAAACATTCAAGAATTAAAATATTTCACTTTGTTATTTCTTTGATTTTGATTTTTTTTATCGTGTTAGGTCAAAGCTGCATGTAATCAGTCAGCCAATAAGTCAATTTACTGTACTTCCCTAGTCTTTAAGGAACAGATAGTTGGTAAAGAAAACAAATAAACAGATGGTTAGTGTGAAAAGCACAATAGGTGAACACCCACAATACTAAGGTACCTCCAAAAGGCTCAATATGCTTATATATATAAATGCAGCAAGAAGGAGGCATCTTACTAGTTTCATTGACTTTTCCATTTGAATTGTTAGTATTTTTTTTCATTTTTAAAAATTATATCTTCATTATCTTTAAGTAGCTGTACAAACGAGTTACCACTCAACACATCAGTTTAGAAGCACAATGTATCTTGATCTATATTTCTGTTCTTTTCTCTTGGAAAATCATAAATAGGTCATTGCCAATATTTTCATAATTAGGTATTACAGTGCAGACTTATTTTTCCAGAACATTTTTATGACTATCCACAGGTAGTGCTTCATCATATAAGACAAAAATATACATTTGACCACAGCAGTGAGCCAAGTGAAACCACAAATTGCTGGTTCTAGGCTGCCTTTGCCTGACCACTGGGAATTATTTTTG
Organism: Dipodomys ordii; assembly: GCF_000151885.1. Taxonomy (NCBI): domain Eukaryota; kingdom Metazoa; phylum Chordata; class Mammalia; order Rodentia; family Heteromyidae; genus Dipodomys; species Dipodomys ordii. The sequence continues at coordinate 27,875,665 of NW_012267221.1, forward strand.
GTCTCTTAAAATGACATCAGAGAATTCGTGGAATTTACTCATTAGAGCTCTCCAGGCCAGGCCAGGCACTTCTTATCTGGAATTCCCTGTTAGGAAGAAGGACATTTAAGCTAACAATAATTATCTTTCCTAATCATGGAGTGGAGTACAGAAGCTGTACAATGATCATTAGAGCTCTCCTGTTTATTACACGAGTGAGAAGATGGAGGAGAATTAATTTCTCCATCAACTAAAATGTTATAGAAATGAGAGGGCTGTAGCCTCCAGTCAATTTAAACTATCATTGGACAGTGTGTGCTTTTTAAGATGTCACTTTTGGAGAAATTATATTGATTTCCATCTATATAAACTGAGTATTGGTCTGCATTTATAGCCCTGGAGGGGTACAAGAGGAACAAAGGAGAAAAGCAACTAGAGAAGGAGGGCTGATACACGTAGTTGAAAATCAGGAGGCTACTCTTACTGCCTAAATTTCTTTCCTACTGTTCACTTTCCTGCTTTTATCTTGAGCCTGTGAGTACAGCGAGGACCATGGTATCTGTTAGATGAAGTTCAGTATAGATTTGTCTAATGGAGATATCTTAAGAAAAATCTTACCATATAAGCGCTGAGCAAGATCTGCAACCTCCTGAATTTTTTCTTCTTGCTGAGGCACTGAGGGTGTTATAAACTTATTGAATTGTTGGTGGAGAATTTCCACAGCTTCCTTAGTTTTGCACTCCATAGAATATTTTCCTACTCTTACAACTGTGGCACTTGCATCTTCATACCAAAAATTACACTAAATTAAAACGGAATATAGCAGATTAAAGAAGTTAGCCTTCCAACGTTCTTTATGTTGACTAGATAAAAATCAGACTTGATAGTGGGACAACAACAAGGAAAGGAAGGGGTAACAATGATCCACAAGTAATGTACTCATTGCCTTACTCATGTAACTGTAACCCTCTGTACGACATCTTAATAATAATTTTTTTTAAAAAAAATCAGACTTGAATTGCCCCAAGCTTTATGTTCCTATGGTTCTGACCTTATAATCAAAACATGATCATAAGCCAGGTGCTGGTAGCTCACACCTAGCTACTCAGGAGACTGAGATCTGAGGATTGTGGTTCTAAGCTAATCCAAGCAGGAAAATCTGTGAGACTCATATCTCCAGTTTACTACCAGAAAACTGGAAGTGATGCTGTGGTTCAAAGTGACAGAGCACTAGCCTTGCGTGAAAGAGTTCAGGGACAGCACCCAGGCCCAGAATTCAAGCCCCATGACCAACAAAAACAAAAACAAAGCCGGGCGCCAGTGGCTCACGTCTGTAATCCTAACTACTCAGGAGGCTGAGATCTGAGGATCGCGGTTCAAAGTCAGCCCGGGCAGGAAAGTCCGTGACACTCTTATCTCCAATAAACCACTCGAAAACCGGAAGTGGTGCTGTGGCTCAAGCAGTAGAGCGCTCGCCTTGAGCTGAAGAGCTGAGGCACAGAGCCCAAGCCCAGAGTTCAAGCCCCATGACCAACAAAACACAAAAACAAAAAATTATTGTATACTTTTTTTTTACCTAGATAACAAAGGCAACCCTCTAAATATCATAGAAATATGTATAAACAGGAAGTAAAAGTATGGATATGTCGTTGGTCTTCTACCTTCTTAGGTTTGTCCAAAATATAATTCCTAAGAGAAAATTGAAGACTTTTAGGAAAAATCACCAATAAAAGTATTTGATGTTAAAAATAATGCAAATATCAACTAAATGGAAAGGAAAGAGCCCAAACACTCAAAACTTGGCATAATACACTGATATTAAAATTTTATACATAGAAACTTTCCAATTAATACTATAATAAATAATTTAAGGATGAAATTGAGATGATGAATGAAGGAATTAGCATCCAAAGAATAGCTTTTTACCTTTTAAAATAGAAGATAGTCATCTTTCAAAGCACAAAGTAGAACTGAAACAGTTCCTCACTGAAACATAAATGATTGTGATGGAAGGAATGTCTGACACAGGCCAGGGGCATTTACGGGGGGTGAGCAATAGTGACATATGACTCTGTTAGGAGCTAGGTTTAAATATGTGCTATGGAGCTTCAGCACGCCTATACATTAAATGTAGAAGAGTCATATTGATCTTCTTTAATGTGATATTAAATCTAATGCCTCAACTGTGTTAGCAGTAAAGATTGATTCTAACTCAGATGATTGGGTAACAAAAACACTCAAGACCTCAAGTGCAGAAACCTATTTGAAGATGAAATAAATCTATAATTTGTTAAATACTGTGTATTTTACAGAGACCACCATTTATCCTCCTGACAATAACAAAAACTACACCCACAGAAATTATTGTCTAACTATTTTCACATTCTGTGAAATAAATATTTTAAATAGACAACCAGCAGTGAACATAATTTCCCAATGGTTGAACATTTTGAGTCATAGTCATTATATAGAAATTGGAATGCCCATGTGTTTTGGATAAGAAGAAATTAAGGAATAAAGCTGGGTGCCTGTGGCTTTCACCCATAATACTAGCTACTCAGAAGGCTGAGATCTGAAGATGGAGGTTTGAAATCAGCCTGGGTAAGAAAGTCTGTGCGACTTTGATCTCCAATTAACTACCAAAAAAATGCCTGAAGTGAAGCTGTGGCTTGAGTGCATTTACCTTGTGTAAAAAAAATCTCAGGGATTGCACTCAGGCCCTGAATTCAGCCCCAGGACCAGCACACACAAAAAAGAGTAAATTAATAAAAGTTTTCTGAAGAGCAATTGGTCAATCAACAAAAACCTTACACTATGTATCCCGTTTGGCCCAGTGGTCCTACATTAGGAAATTAGCTAAGAAAACAATCATGAAAAGGAGCCTGTTTCACAAGTTCAAGAACAGATATGTATATAGCATTGCTTTAGAGCAGCAAAATGATTTCTCAAAACAGCATTACAGCATAAAGGTACCTCTTCTATTACTTCCTGGAGATGCTCAGTCAGGTCCAAAGCCATCTTGTAGTCAGTGACAATTTTGTCCAAATCATCCATCTGTTTTTGCAAATCCTTCATGGCCTCCAGAAGGACATTAACTTTATCACTTGAGTAATTTAAGAAAGAATCACAAGTTTTACTATGAACTTTTTCCATTTTCCTTCTCAAAGCCTGTGCAAAAAGAGGTTTAAAAATATTTTACTTTTAACTTTAGTGGTAAAAGAATGAGAGAATAGCTTGAAAATCTTCCTGAGAGTTTACTGATTATGATTAAGTGGACATATAGAAAATTTATTGTATCCCATGTTTTATTTCAGATATTAAGAATAATAGGAAGAATTAAGGAATAATAGGAAGAATTAAGGAATAATATGGAAGCCTCAAAATAGGAATCTCAAAGTTGATTAAAGTGTATTAAGTTATACTCAGGAGACAGAAGTTCTGATGTTCAGTTGAAGAACAGATGATTAGTAATATTGGGTACACTAATATATCATTATCAGTATCTATCTATATAGTGTAGTTAGAATATATATTTTCTAGATTATACATTCCCTCTTTCTCTACACACACACACAAATACATATATATGTAGAATACTTTCTCATTACCTGGATTTTTTCATCATACAGATAAACTTGTTGAATATGATATTTAAGTGCCTTTAGATTTCGAGCTTTTTCATTTTTCTTAGTGTAATTAAACTTCAGATTGTTGAATTTCTTTTTGATATCTTTGAATGACTCTTTGAGCTACAGTTTAATAAATAGAAACAGATGATTTCCTTAAAATGAGGAAATTAATATTCATTTGTAACAAATTCACAGTATCTAAAGACTTCAAAATACTTATAATCTTCAAAGTGTGTTCAGAGTGTTTTTCAATATAAAACACATATGCCAAGTAGACTTAATGGGAATTTAAATATACTCATACAATACAAGTAATTAAAATTTTCATACACTTTATTTTATGATTTTAAATTTGGATTATAGCTGTAGACTCTCCCTTTGGCCTCCAAACAAGAAACTTCTACACATTGTATATAGATGTTTGCCAACTCTAGTCTTATTATTTATATTTATTTGATATCGCTTGTCTTACTAATTCCATCCCTTGTATGCTAATGTGATGGTTATCCTGCATACATGTATTGTTTCCATGAAGCTATTTATGATGAAGAGATCAATGAAACAACATATAAGCCATAAAGGAAGTAAAAGTGAGGCTATACCTTTGATCCAATGGGAAGACCCAATGTTAGATTTAATGGGAGAAGTGCTAGCAGTTATTTGTTCACCTAAACGTTATTTTTCATGCACAATTTTCAGATGAGCTTTACTTCAAAAACAAACATACAAAAGACAAAGTGAGTGTGACTGCCAAGATGGCAAAATTAACTTGCAAATAAGCAGATCATGAGCCTGTACCTTGAGTATACAGTGAACATTGTGACAGGCTTACAGACAACGTGGCTTTATCAGTGCCTTAATATTCTAAGCAGCCCAGTTCTATGAACCCAGCACTTTTTGTCCCTTCTTTGTATTCAAAAAGAATAAGCATATCGACAGGCTACTTTCTCTTTGTAATATCATCAAAGAAAGAGTACAGAAAACACATAAACCTTTAACTACACGAAGACTTTCAACAGCAAGAGGGAAAAATGTCATGGTTGATGAATTTGAGGTATGATAAGAAAAGTCAGAAAAACATTAAAATCCTCTCCAACAACAGAAAGCAAATTATTTGAGAGGGAATAAAAGCTACGCGTGTGCTAGATTTTAGACTTATAATGCTGAAAAAATATATCTGCCTTAGAGAATGCATGCTTTCTGAAAATGCTTATTTCAAAGTCTGCATATTGTAAAAATAAAAATAATGACTTTCTTTTACACTTCTTAGAGACAATCATGTTTAAAGTCCTAGCTGACTTGTATATACAAACATTATTATATTGAAGCAAATTTTGCATCTGATATATCTATACTTAACCAGTATTACTTATTTAACATACTAACATAAATGAAGTTGTTGTTGAACACTAGTTTTAAACTGTAGACTAAACCAAGAACAGAGGTTATGTAAAATATTTTAATTGATCAATCACTAATGCTAAGGAGTAGAAAGAGCTACAGCCTTAAAGTTTGAAACTGTTTCTCTACTAAAAGACAGAAAAATATTCAAAAGATCATATTAAGTTGGTATATTTACATATATATGCTAATGAAATATTTACACTCTAAGGCATAATTAATAAATACTCACACTATAAGACATTTGATGTGCTAGTGTACATGTGTCAGATTCTAGCAAGTAAACATTGATGTGGTAAACTTTATGACACTTCAGTATAAAGAAGCTATATACTGAGTTTAACTGAATCAGGAGCTTTTCTCTCAAAAGTTGTAATTGACAACTATAAATGCAATAAATATTAGAGCTGAAGAAACCAGATATTCTTGTTTTTAAAAATATAACATCAGTGGTATGTGACTGTGTAACAACTATAGAGTTTCTGTTTAGAACGATATTTAAAGTCTTGCAACTAGTGGTAATAATTAGACAAAAATGTGAATGCCCTAAATACCACTGAATTGCACACATGAAAAGGATAAGATGGTAAATTTGTTGTTGTAGATATTTTACCAAAATGAAAATAATGGGCTGGGAAGGTGGCCCAGTAGTAGAGTGCTTGCCTTGCATGCATGAGGCCCTGGGTTCGATTCCTCAGCACCAACCACATAAGCAAAAAAGAAAAAACCGGAAGTGGCGCTGTGGTTCAAGTGATAGAGCGCTAGCCTTGAGCTGAAGAGCTGAGGGACAGCACCCAGGCCCAGAGTTCAGGCCCCACGACCGGACCAAAACAAAAAGAAAAGAAAAGAAAATTAAGCTGGCTGTGGTGTTACATGATTGTAATACTCGGCAAGGAGTGTTGAAGTTTAAAGCCAGCCAGGCTACACAGTGAGATTGTCTTGTGAAAAAACAAAAATAAATAAATATATAAAATTTAAATAGAGGGGCACACCCATCACTAACATTTACTCTTTGGAATATAACACTTTCTATGTTATTTTTCCTCACAAAACATGACATTATTATAAAGTTCAATCTAGAACAATGAAGAGGGACTCTGTCATCAACCTGATGTCTACTGAATTTTATCTAGTTTAAGGAAAGTTTAATATCTACTTGAAAACTTTCTGAGGAATTGAGCAAACACCGAGCTTTCATTCTAAACCATGAGATTTCAAGTCCACTTCAGATTAAGAAATTGAAGACTGGTAAGTGGTGAGTGTGATTGTATTTCTGTTTGCTTCAAAACGTGTGCACATCTACAGAAGATGACTTATGGGTTCAAAGAATGTTCATGACGTTATGAGTATTTGAAATGTGACCAGCTTCCTTTGACACATGAGCTTCCTCAACAAAATTATTGGCACTTTTCTCTATGGGTCTCACTGGAGATCTATTCCCAGTGCCTTTGCCTTTTCAAACTTAGGATACATACAACTGGAAGGCAATATCCATGAATGATCTCCAGCAATTAAAACAAGAATATGAATAAGAATAAAAGGAAGAAGAAGAAGAAGAAGAAGAAGAAGAAGAAGAAGAAGAAGAAGAAGAAGAAGAATTAGCTATACTTCATTTATTTCATCTGTACCTTTCTAGCATGAAAACTTCCCATCTAATCCCCACATAACTTAGGGTCATATTTTTAAAGGAATCGAGTGCCAGGGTTGTTTGGCTGTGCTATCATTGTTCAGGCAGCTGTTTCTAACTTTAGTTAGCTTGTCAACAATGGGGAATGGTGGCGATGGCTATAGACAACTGGTCAACTAGAACACACAACAAGAAGAAAATCTGAAGCTGAGGGCATGACAAATTTTGCTCAGAAATGTTTACATTTTTCTATAATTCAGATGATATTTCTGCAAGTCTTAATGAAATTAAGGGGAACATTTTTGCAGGGGATAATTCCTTATTCCTATCTTTCCACTTGCTGAGCTCCTCCATGATTGTCAAGAAATAAACAGATTCAGTTTACATATCTCTAAATAGAAAAACAAAAGATTTAAAGTTCTCGTTTATAAAACTAAGAGAATGATATTCTCACCAAATTTCTCCTCAAGCTGTAATCCCCATTTCGGGTTTACAAATGAAGAAAATGTCTTTGGAAGAAGCAGAAAGAAAGGCTGCCTAGCTATTATTAGTTTTGACTAAGCTGGTGAAGGTGGCTTTCACAAGAAAGTTTTATTTGTAAATCTGTTGCTGGCAAGGCCAATTGGTTTGCTGGACATGGCACATTTTAAAACCAAGGAAATGCATTTTAAAGGAAAGCCTTTCCTTATGGTACACAGTTGGCGAGGACCAAGAATACAAAATGAATAGGTGATTTTCATTTCTTTTAATGACTACTTCAGGATTTTCATTTCTTGCCCATTCCAACATAAAAGCTCTCTTATACTCATTTTTCAGTACCAGAAGGCTGTAGTATTATCACCTCCTAAGAATGCTTGCATCTGAAATAAAGATACTCTAAGATTTGACTTTTACCCTAAATTATTTACTGCAAATATTAATGCCAGAATATTCAGTCTTAGTGCTGGAAAGATTTCAGACTTTCTTGACTTCCTTCCATTTGGCAACCATACCACTTTTTCCTGAGTTTAAGGCCTGTCTTGTATCAACAGAGTTGGGGAACTCAGAAAGAACACAATCACTCTGCTCCAAACTGTAGGTGATAATAAGCCTCAGTAATAAATATTTTATCTACTCTTCATGTTCTATCTTCATAAAGTATTTGTTAAATTTCTTTTTTCTGGATATGATATTTATCATTTTAAATTTCAGCTCTCTGGGTATTTTTCCCTCTCTACAATATTTTCTGCCTCCTTATCTACCAATAGATAGCTGTTCATGATCATTTTGTCAGTGTCAAAGTACCATGTAATGCCAGGCAGTTTTAATTTTATTAATTGTCTACAATATACCATGATACCACTCTTGTATTCTAATTTATTGCTTCTAATCCATCTTCTGTCTCTGGAACTCAGATGATAGATTTACCCAAATTGACAAAAGAATTTGTGAAACACTTGTCTAGGAAATGGAGTATATATTTTGAGTCCTTTCTACTCACATTCTCATAGGAAAGATGTTGCTATACTGGGAACATTTCAGACTGAGGTAATTATTTGAAAGCTTCTATGAGAAAAACTTATTTTGAGAAAATAGACACCAACCCAATTCTGTCATTGCTGTTCTTTTCAGCAAAGTAATTGCTTGTGACCCATACTATGAATCTCTAAATAGAAATTTCCATGAACATCATGTAACTGTAAAGGTAATTGTTTTGGTCAGGTTGTAAGAATTAAACATGCTCATCATTAACTTATTACAATCCTGAATGTACATTGTAAAGAAGGAGTAATTAATGACATTCTTCTGTCATGAATATGGCAGAAGAATATGGGGCTGAAATGCTTTGTGTACCAACAACTTACTCATACAGACTAAAAAATGTACAATGACATTCAATGTTTATGCATTCAAATATGTCTATGTGTGAAATGGGTGAGAAAGTGCCATAAAACCTGGCAGTTTGTGCAACTGCCACATTTCTGGTATGTAAATGTGAAGGAAATGAGGCCTTATAATTCCCTACATCTTAGCATAAGACTAGAAATAAAATTTTCATCCAAACATAATGAGGGCACTAAATCATTGTTCTTTGTTTTTAAGGAGTACCATATTATGATTTTTTAATGCTACTTATAGGATCTTATTATTTTGTTTGTGGTTCTGAGTCTTTTTGTAAGAGTCTTTAATAAAGATTATGAATTTTATCATAAGCAAGAAATAATTTTTTTCTTGAAAACAACCTAATAAATTATGTTAGCACATGATATCACAATTTTTTCATAATAAATGTGTTAGGAAACAGGGATAGCAGAGAAAAACTTGGATAAAGGGTGAATTTACCATGAGACCATTTCCTGTTTGAACAGGATCACAAGATTTATGTCAATAATGAATTGAGCAAAGAACAAGCATGTTGGTGCCCAACAAGGAGTTTCTGGCTCAAAGTGAACTTTAAACATTGCAGAAACTTTGCAATTCTCTGTAAGATTGCTAAGTGACAACCATATACTGCACTTCCTTTATTGTCTAAAATAATGAAGGTCCTGAAATAAACTTTTCCAAATTCTATTATAATCCAGTCTTCAAAAAGAATTTTAGGCTTAAATTAAAACAATATGTTTTAAGATTGGATCAAAAAATCAAATGTTATGCTAATTCCCTGGAATAGCATCTTATTTTTTGGGGGGAGGGGGGGTGGCGAAGAGTCCTGAGTCTCAAGGGCTGGGTACTGTCTCTGAGAGATTTTTGCTTATGGCTAGTGCTCTGCAACTTGAGCCACAGCTCCATTTCTGGCTTTTTGGTGGTGAATTGGAACTAAAAGTCTAATGGACTTTCCTGCCCTGGCTGGTTTCTTTTGAAACACTAAATCTCAGATCTCAGCCTGCAGAGAGTAGCTAGGATTATAGGTGTGAGCCACTAGATACTCTTGTACAACAGAAATAATAATTTAATGTTCATGTAAAGTTCTAAGTAATTATGTCTAAAATCTAATAATGATAGTCATAATGATGATGATGTCAAGTTGTCAAATACTATTGCCACAATGGAAACTAGTCATCTGTTTTTGTGGTTTAGCTTGTAACTACTACACACTATGATTAGGTGAACTACAACACACTGTGCACACATGTATCATCAGATGCACTAAAGTATTACATCTGAATCTTTTTCCATGAGGCTTGTGCTTGGAAAGCCCCAAGTATGGAAATATCTCACAAAAAAAGGAAAGTGAGAATGACTGAGGCTTTTCAAAGGGCCTTTAAGTATGACTTACATCAAAGATTAGCAGGATTTGAAGCAGAAACAAAAAGAAGATATGTTTCTTAGTATTTAACCATATGTTAAAATGATATCTGATTAGTAAATCAAAACTGCATGTATCTGGTTGCTCATTCTTGGCTAGTAAGACAATCCCAGGGCCTCCCTGCTATGACTGGAGGGTCATCTGTCATCCGGCCCAGCTGCCTCCAAGTGTAGGTTCATCACAAGGTGGTCCCTAAAAATAGAACCTCTGCTGGAAGGGCTGGGACAGGGAGACCCAGCTCCATAAATGCCATAGCTCTTCACAGTGATAGCAACTGAGCCAAAGGAGCTGGGAACACCCTTAGCCTGCTCCACTTGTGTTTTGTGTAAATACAGAGTTGAACCATCACTGCAGGGAGGGAGAGTTTTGGTGAGACAACGTTATATAAAAGGAAAGAGAAAGAGGAGAAGACAGGAAGAGAAACAGGAGAAACAGGAAGAGCAGAGAGGCAAGGAGAAGTGGGAATAACAATGAGGATAAGAGGAGGAAAACAGAAGATTACTTTGGAGAGTGTTTTAAAAGAAATGTTCCTATACTGGATGCTCTGCAAGTGGCTCATGCTTCCAATCCTAGCTACTCAGTAGGACAAAATCTAAGGATCGTGCTTCAAAACCATCACAGGCAGACGTGTCCTTCAGGCTCTAGTCCCAATTAATGAGTAAAAAATGCTAACTTAAGGTGAGGCTCAAGTGGTAAAGAACCAGCCATGACATGACCCAAAAAGCTGATCAGGATAGTGAGGCCCTGAATTCAAGCCCTGGATTGCACACATATGTACATACATACACACAGACACACATGTGCACACACACACAATCCTAAAATTTGTAATTTAGAGAACTTAATATTTTTTGATCTGACAAGATTTGACATGAGTGCATACAGCTGCAATACTGAGGCTAGATGACACAGCTCAATGACATAGAGGGCAGACTACATACACTGAAGGTTCAAGCATAAGGAGTTAATGAATTTGTAGCTTCAGCTATCAGCAGAAAACCCCCTAGTCCTGTAACACATCGCTAAAATGAAAATCATTACTAGCCATTCTTTCTTGTTTCCCTCTTGTTGGATTGGGTCCAAGCAGCTATTCCAGATCTCTTTTGCTCTCACTTTCCTTCCAGTACATATTCTCCTGCACATGATGATCTGTACATGCATGGCCTGGAGGGGGGCACTTCATAGCTAGGCCACCATTAAAGTAGAATTATTCAAACTTCTTTAGCCCGTGCTTTAATGTTGCCTGAGCATACCTGATTCTTGCTGGGCCTAGATTATACAGACTAGGCAGAAACTAAAATAGAAGGTTACCCACTTCGCTCTTTCTGTAGGATTTAGGATGTAGGACAAAAAATATTACATGTTACTCTATGAGATTATTATTCTGTCACCAATTCCTACTCAAGAGTCAGGCTTCTTGTTAACACATCTTGTATTTCTCCCCAGAATATCTCACAATTGGAAAGCTTAGCTGAGGGGGGTGGGGTGGCATGGATTCAGTTTTGGGTTTGGCCAATTGATAGGGAGGAGGTGGAATTGAGCCCGGGGGGACACATGGACCTGGAGAGCCACTTGTATCTAGTATTTCAGCTTCACTGAATTGTTTTCCCAGAAAAACCACTTCGTTTGAGTAAACATGAAGCTAGCCACTTGACTCTGGTGATAATACTTTGTAGCCTCTGAAGCCAAGAGCTTGCTTCCCTGCCGTTAGCCCTGTCCCATGAGTCAGTAGTGCTGAAATAGGATCTTGGCAGGCTAGAGTTGGCTCTTTCCTCTGTAACTGAACCAAAAAAAAATCTCTGTGCATCCTAGCAATTTGAATTGTTCTTTGAATGGGACAGAAAGCAAAACAGCAACAAATAAAAAAATTTAAAAAAAAACAGTAACCTTCAAGCCTCATTCTAGGTTTGTCTGAGCTGCCAACATACCGTTTTCAATAACTTCTAGAGCTTAAAGTTGACTCCAAGTTTCAGAGTCCGAAGATCACTGTGCCAAGAACTAACAAGCATGGGTGAGAAGAAAGTATCTTGATTCACCATGACTCTGTGTGTGTGTGTGTGTGTGTGTATGTGTGTGTGTGTAGATGCTGAGAAGAATGCTTCAGATTCAGTTCTCACTTCTCAGTTCTCCCTTTTCCCACCTCATGAATCTCATTCCGTGTGGTGCAGTACTCCAAGCTACAGGAGAGGGCCTGTTCACACTCCTGAGCTTTGGCACGCCAGCTCATGCTGTCTACCTCAAGGCTTTCCAGTAGCTGCTGCAGGTTCTTTGCAGAAACATTGGAGCAATTCTAAAAGCAAAAGACACATAGAAATAACCGCAGGAACCAAAGAAACTCCTATAAGATGAATAGACTACTTACCTTCATGATGATATTCCTAAATAAGACTTTACAAAGTATCCAAATTTATGTGGCCCTCAACATGTTGAATGTAATTATTTCAGAAAGAAGCCAGACATCTAACATTATGGCAAGATATTTCTAGTCTCAAAGCTTTAGTTTTGAAGACTTTCTCATCACACCCAACTCCTTAGAGACACCATTCATTATAATAATTTTTACTTCAAAAGCATAAAATATGCATTAGAAACATTCTGCTTCTGCACTATAATTTTCCTGTCAACTTGAGTTTAACCTCAGGTTCATTATGCAAGTGTTCAATCTCTACCTCACACAGAGAGCAAAGATCCAGGCCAGAAGAGGGTTGAAGGACAATTTACATTATTTGTGCAAAGTGAGACCTCTTGCTTTCTTTTCTCTTTTTATAAGATAAATTCACTAATAACATGGGAAATTTTAAAAAAAACAAAGCTCTTTCCTGATAAAAGTAGGTCCTATTAACAGCATTTCTCTCCTGTGGTGTTAAAAAAAATAAAATCTCCATTCATTGTATTACATATAGCTGAGTGGATATCTTAACTGTATCATAAAATAAATTGTTCCCTATCGTTTATTACTATTCATATTAATGTAATAAACGTAATTTTTATCTTCAAATTAGGAACTTGGAGGCTTTAAAAGAAATCAGAGCCCAGAATATTATTTATAAACATTTGATCGGGAAAAGCTTTCTTTTGTTTTAGACTCTTCTGTTAAAATCTGCCCAATGGCAGAGCCAAAAGCCAGTGCCCAGAATTCTGGCTTGGGCTCATATAATCTGCATTTTTATCAATAAGGTAGCCAGCATTTCTAGACTTCACCTTCTTCCTCTTTAAAATGAGGTGCTGGTCTATATTAAGCTAGTAGTCTTCAAGATCTGCAAAGGTAAAGCAGCATTGTTTAACAGAAATATAATATAAGCCATAAAAATATGAATTTTTCCAGAAGTCATTTTAAAAAGTTCAAAAATAGTGAAATTTCCAGTTGCTGATGACTCACACCTACAGTTCTAACTGAGCAATAGAACAAGGCCTAGAGTTTAAGCCCTAACATGGACACACACACATACACACACACACACCAGTTAAATTAATTTCCATAAAATAATTTAGTTAGCCAAGTATATTCAAATGTCATTTTATAGCATGTAACCAAATAAAAATACTGATAATTTTCACCTCAAATCTTTTAAATATGGTGTGCACTTCATACTCTGAGAATAGCTAAATTTATATCAGAAATCATTTGCTTTATACTTTAATTTCTTAAAGTTACAGCATACCCAAGTATGCTTTCAACATACTTAAAAGTTTTCCAATAACTACACTAAAGACCAACTTCTAAATTATTTCAAGTTAATTAAAATAAAAAATTTAGTTCCCTATTTGCAATAGACATATTTTAAATGTGGAAACCTGTATAGGGGACTATATATCTCAATAATATACCAGCATTTAAATGAATGTGAGAATAGATACATTAAACAAGATTTTTATAGTCATATTTCTCCTTAAAATTTTTTGTCATAGGTAGAAGAAACTCACCACACATAAACTCACCACAGATAACTACCCTAAATGATTTGATGCATTTTAAAAGCAAACATATCCAAGAAATCTTCCTGATGTTTTACATACCACAGCCCTAGCACCAGTGAGATGTAGGTAGAAATTATGGTGTTCTACGATGCTTACAGGCTGCTGCACTGATGAAATGATGTCCATTCCTAGGGAATGGACCAGTCTGTGAAGATGCTCCACATGTGCCTGCTTTTCCTGAGAACGACTGAGGTACATCCGGGTCTCCTGAGCATCACCCAGTTCATCCAACTGCTCTAGAAACTCCAGTTCTGTGGATCTGATGAGATCTTCCAGCTGCAATTTAGAGAAATAACAATTATCTTGCATCTAATGTAAAGACAGTCCCATAAAACCCACTTTCTGTAACATTTTGTACTAGTGGTTGGAATGCTGCCAAGTCCACCCATAATTATTAGTGTGATGGCCAAATATCTGTTACAGTGTAGCCCATCTAAACAGGGTGATACTGATGGCTCAATGTTTTCTGTTCTATAATAGAAGAAAATAGTCTTTGGGGTCCTATTTTACATCCTCAGCAATATCTAGGTCTGTGATCTAAGTAAACCCAGAGGCAACAATACAAAACTATCAATATATATCTAGTTTGTGATAACACAGGTAATAGCTCTGATGTTGTAGGGAAAAGGAAACCAACAAATAATAAATTATGTGATGTCAGGTACTTGAGACACAAAGAGCTTATAGTTGAAATGATAAAACACAAAAAGTTCTTTTTGTTAAAAATAAATTAAGAATCAAGATGTTAAATTTGCTAGGTGTGTGATATAAAGAGAGAGAGCATTAGAATTTTTTTCTTTTGTCAGTTACGGGGCTTGAACTCAGGGCCTGAGCACTGTCCCTTAGCTCTCTTGCTCAAGACTAGCATCTACCACTTTGAGCCATAGTTCCACTTCTGTTTTTTTTGAGTGGTCAATGAAAGATAGGAGTCTTATGAGACTTTTCTGCCTGAACTGGTTTTGAACCACCTCCTATCTCAGCCTCCTGAATAGCTAGGATTATAGGCGTGAGCTACTGGCACCGGGCACACTAGAAATTTTCAAGAGATACAGAATCATTCCAAGTGAAGTAGGACTGTCAGAAGAGGTGCACTGTTTATTTAACAGAGAGAAGAGAGAAAGACATACCAAGTAACGACAGTGTGATAATTAAGGGTTGAAGTTAGGCATAAGTGTGCCATTTTTGAGGGCATTCACAAAAATAAATCTTACCTGATCCTTAACTTGGTGGAATTGGACTGTTTTGTGTAGAATCTCCTCATAATCGTGGATTCTCTCTGCCTGCTTCTGACTGAGCTGAATAAGGTCTGTCAGCTGTTGAGACTTCTCTTTCACAGGGGCCCCCCTGGCACCTAATGCTTCTGATTCCTTCATGATGAGCTGAACCTCATCATGCAGTTGCTAAAAAATTGGAAACAAGAGATTCAGCAGACATCCTTATAATCCTAGCTACTCAATAGGGGGAGATTTGAGAGCTCTGTTTGAAGCAAGTACTAGCAGGCATGTCTAAAACACTGTTATTTCCAATTAACCAGCAAATATAGACATTGTATTTGATTCTAGGGATATATTATTAAACACTTGTCTTCTCAGATATTTACAGATAATGCAGTAATAAATGGTATGTCATCTTGGAGTTCATTTCGCCTAACATCAACTTATCTGACCATTTCTGCTTGTCTCAGACATATACTAGTTATTGCAAATAAGGGAAACCATGGGACCTATGTTACTTTGGGCATGGCTTACTTCCCTCAATATAATTTTTTCCCAGTCTTTCCATTTCCTAACAAATGGGGCAATGTCATTCTTTCTGATGGAGAGGGGTGGTGGGGAACGGTGCGGGGTAGGGGGAGATTGGAAGGGATGGTAAGGGGAAACAAAGGAGGAGGCAACAATGCTTGATAAGAAATGTACTCATTACCTTGCTCATGTAATTGTAACCCCTCTGTATGGTATTTTCACACCAAAAAATGATGGAAGAGTAGAAGAATAAAAAATGGGGAAAAATAAATGGTATGTCAAAGCTAAGTAGTTAAAAAATAAAGAAGTCATGTATTTCTATAGTACACAAAATATTCTAGCCATCTGCTAATAAGTATATATTTAGATCTTTTGTGAAACTCTATAATGATACTTAATAGAGACTAAATTCTAGTCTGATATTTAATACAGACTAGAATCAGATGGTATGATAAGAAGACCGAGACCAGTATAAAAATAAATCAGGGGAATGACATGTTCACTATCATGAAAGAATGATCATAATGCAGCATCAGCTGAATAGCACAGTGGAGATGTAGCTTCAAGTGGTCATTCCATAACCCACAAATAGCTACTTCATGTCAGGAAGGATAACTGCCCTTCTAGCCAGCACTGCTCACATATCCCAGATTGCAAGTAGAACTGGCCCAGGGTGGACAGTTTAAAGAGGAGGAAACTGTGATGTCAGGGGCGAAACTTGAATCAAAAACAGAAGTAAGTAACAGAAATGCTTTAGGCTAAGAAGTTACTTTTCAGAAGACTGAGTTGCATATGTCTTCAAGGTCAAATTAAGCATGTACACATTAAATAGAGGCACATCACTCTGATAGAACTAAACAAACTTTACAATACTTCTTAACTTTGAGAAACTTAACATAGTCCCAATATGTACAACTAAAAATGTAGCATGAATCTAGTATATTATAGTATAGAATATTATAGTATATTAGTGCTGGGCAAACCTGTTATTCTAAATATTTAGGAGTCTGAGATCTGAAGGATCAAGGTTTGAGGTCAATCCCTGGCAGTAAAGTTTGGTAGACTCTATCTCTAAAATAATCATCCAGAGGCTGGGAAGGTGGCTCAGTGGTAGAGCATTTGCCTTGCATGCATGACACCCTGGGTTTGATTCCTCAGCACCACATAAGCAAAAAGAAAAAAAAGCCGGAAGTGGCACTGTGGCTCAAGTGGTAGAGCGCTAGCCTAGAGCTGAAGAGCTGAGGGACAGCGCCCAGGCCCAGAGTTCAGGCCCCAAGACTGGACCCCCCCAAAAAAAATAAAAATAAAATAAAATAATCATCCAAAAGCAGGGCTGGAGTTGTGGCTCAAGTAGTACAACACCAGCCTAGCATGAGTAAGACCCTGAGTTCAAACCTGTCTACTTTAAAAAATATTAATTTAAATTAATCTAATATAAAATACATTTAGGAATTTTTGTATCCTTAATGTGTATCATTGCATGACAAAATCATGCAAGAAAACAATTTTTTTTAAAGTGCAACTTAGGGCTGGAAAGATGGCTCAGTGGCAGAGTGCTTGCCTTGCATGCATGAGGCCCTTGGTTCAATTCCTCAGCACCACATAAGCAGAAAAAAACAGAAGTGGCGCTATGGCTCAAGCAATAGAGTGCTAGCCTTGAGCTGAAGAGCTGAGGGACAGTGTCTAGGCCCAGAGTTCAAGCCCCACAACTGACAAAAGAAAAAAGTGCATCAGAGGCATGCAATGCTTTTGTCAAAAAACAAAAATTCAGCATACTATACAAATTCCTTGGGTAAACTGCATCCAGGTTTAAAAATACTTTCCATTCACTCAAATCCATCAACCTGTTTCTTCACCTGAAACTGAAGTTTCATTTCGTTCCATTTTTTCTGAAGATCTGAAATGGTCTGAAGGCTCCCTCCAAGGTCAAGTGCAGATACTGGCATAAGTACTTCCTGAAGAAGTTTTAAGTTGTGAGTAGTCTGAAAAAAATATTGAATAGTTAGTTAATGGGTGCCTTTTCCTTGGCACCTTCAACAAATGTATTATGATCATTTGGGAGATGACATAGTATGTCACTAAGCTTTTCAAGGCTCCCCTAAATACTCACAATCTCAGTGAGCTCTTTGCTCCAAACTATGAAAAGTCCTTCATTTCCCTTGCTATTTTTGTCCTTTATCATGGCAACACATAACAAAACCTACCAATTTATGTTTTACTATTTTAAAGTGTACCATAGAATGGCATCCGTGTATTTACATAATTGTGTGACCATTACTACCATCCCTCTCCGGAACTTTTTCATTAACCCAAACTGAAACACTGTTCCAATCAAACAACTGTTCACTCCCTGTCTGCTCTCTGGACTCTCAGTGATATGGATGCTGCTTCCTGTCTGAATTTGGCTATAGTAGGCACTTCAAGTAAGTGGAAATACACAGTATTTATCTTTCTGTGTCTGACCTATTTCATTTATTATATTGGTTTCAATTTCTATCATGTCGTTGCATGTATCAGAATTTATTCCTTTGTAATGATAATAACATTTTATATTCTTTTGCTGTTATTTTTTTCTGCTGCTGGTTTCTTTCGTTATTTTAACAGTGCTAAGATCTAACCTAGGGCCTCCTACAGAGTGCTTAGCAAGCACTTTGCTAACTGAGCTACCACCCTGCCCATTCCCTTACCTTCCTAAGTCTGTCTTCAAATGCTCCCCACTGCTGTTTCACAGGCTGGCTTGCAGCGGCATTAAGGCACCAGGCCATCCGAAGGTGGCTAAGTTCTTCTCTTTTAGTCTTCTGCTTTTCCATAGTGTTCCTCATTATGTGCACTTCATTTTTCACATTTAGTATCTCATTTGCCTTTGCCTGTTAAATTAACAACCCATTTAATAGCTTTTCTTTGCCAAGAGATACAACTTACTTTTGCATGCAACGTTATCACAGCCAAAATAAAACACTAATTCTAATGTCCAATGATCTCAGATTCCTTGTGCTGAGAGGCATAGCGAGATGTTCATATCCTACTCACTGTTTGGACATAAGACCTGAGATTTTTAAAGGTCCAAGTGGCATGTCAGTGGTTTTGGGGGGGGGGCATAATAAGAAAATAATATATGCTGTAATCATGGGGGACTAGATTCAATAAATTATAAAAGCTATTGGGCAATTATAGTGGGAACTATTCCAAAGTATAGTGGGAACTATTCCAAAGTATATATTATATATTATAAATAAATTAGGTTATTTTTCAAATATTATTAAAAGCTATTAAGAACATCACATATTCTGTAATATTGACAAAAAATTGAAATGTTTCAATAACAACTACAATCAGATGGGCACCATGGTGTGAATGAGGTGTACCAAAGGTGAACTAGAGAAGGATTTGCTGATGTTTACTAGCAGGATCTAAGAAAAAGTGATTTTTGTCTTTGGCAGAGTTAATATTTTGCCCATTCTGGAAGATTAAATTATTTGCCTGCAGTTTAGTTAGCAAACACAGTGGTTATTTTACTCCTTTGTAGGGCATGGAAAATATTGTGATAATCCATCCTAAGTAGTCCACTGGATAATCCATTTTCCATTTATATTCATGCCTGACAAATGGTCTTCTGATGTTTTTCTTTCCAGATATTTGGGTAACATGAAAGCTGGAGCTGGAGAGAATTCTTGCTTATTATTCACCATATAAGTTCATAAATTGGAATTTTCTCCTGTCAAAATTCTAGCCTAAATCAATTTATCTAATCCTCATGATATTTCAATGAACTGGGTTTTTTAAAAAAAATTAGGCTTGAAATTGTTAGGAATAGCAATATAACCAAAACCAGAACACTCACCTGAACATGCCAGCTGGCCTTCTCAAAATGAAATTGATTACCACATTTCAATGATAGTGTTGGTTTAAAAGCCTAGCAATCCAACAGATATGAAGGAAAAACCTTGCATTTTACTTTCTGGACCACAATTTGATATCTCCTATATCACTAAATCAACAAAGCTATCTATATGTAAATATGAACTTTTATCAATAAAGATGACTTTATTTATCATGATAAATAAATAAAGTGGTCATGTTTAAAGCCAGGTGCTGATGGCTGATGCCTGTAATCCTAGCAAATCAGGAAGCTAAGATCTGATGATCATCGTTTGAAGCCAGCCAAGGCAGAAAAGTCCATGAGACTCTTATCTCTAAATGATCAGGAAGAAAGATGGCAGTGGATCTGTGTCTCCAATGGTAGAGCACTAACCTTCAGCAAATAAGCTAAGAGAGTGTTCTGGTCCTTAGTTCAAGTACCAGTACCAACACACACACACACACACACACACACACACACATGATCACACACACACACATGATCACACACACATATACACACACATGTGTACAGTGATCATGTTTATGACATTGAGGTATAAGGATACCTAGACTAAGTGGTAAAACACGTACTATTTCTGGGAAATCTAAATGGTAACCTGAAACCATAACAACCAAGCTTAATTAGATATAAATACATATATTATTTTGATTGTGTTCTTATTCCAGACCTTACAAAATGAAAATCTGTCTACAACCTAAACATCCTAAACAAGGACTAAAGGGTTTCTGTTTCTATAGGTTTGTCTAGTTGATGGCAGATTGATGCTTCTGGCTTAGAACAACTAGAAAAGCTGGATCTAATTCAGAAAACATTTGAAAGAAACACAAAGCTGCTGTGGCAACAAGAAGGAAAGAGGCTAACACTTTTAGGGAGGCCCTGTGATAAGAATGTCTTGGGGCTGGGAAGGTGGCTCAGTGGTAGAGAGCTTGCCTTGCATGCATGAGGCCCTG
>NW_012267221.1:27896189-27905908 GCF_000151885.1 Dipodomys ordii
CACTGTGGCTCAAGTGGTAGAGCACTAGCCTTGAGCTGAAGAGTTGAAGGACAGCGCCCAGGCCCAGAGTTCAGGCCCCACGACCAGACCCAAAAAATAAAAAAAAAAAGAATGTCTTGACCTCTAGGGGTCAGCTTGATCTATATCAATAATATTTATTGTAGTGGATAGGATACTAGGTAGACAAGACTTTTTTTTTCCCTTTTGGTGAGTTTGAGAAAGTCTCTCATTATAGACTTAATAAAAAGATTTTGAAGTAATGGCTGAATTAGTATATTAGTGGGTTAATTAATGATTGTTTTAAAAATTGGCTAATCAGCTGATTTCTTTATGAATTGAATTGTCAATATGCATTTAGGGCATGTTTATTAAAGAACGAATTATAGACATACAGGGCTTTTCTATCAAATCTATAGAATTAAACCTAGGATATGTAGTTGATAGAGTAGATAGATCCAAATTAATGTATCAAGATGGAATTGTGTGGTCAGACCAAATAAAACCAAATAAGTATTAAAACCATGAAAACCCACTTAGCTGAAGCTACAAGAAGCAAAATGTTTACTGAATTTTGCTAAATTGGCCAGGTGAAATTATTGCTAAAAATATTAGAATCACCTCGTTTCATTAGTCAAAGATAATGTCCAAGCTGTGCACAGTGGCTTATGCAGTTCTAGGTTACCTCAGGGAAAGAGGAGTTTGCATGAACATGTATCAGTAGAAAAAGCAGGGTTTGGTAGCAAATACCTGCCATCCTAACTCATGGCAAGTAGTGTAAATAGGCAATAAAGAAGTATGACCCTGTCTCAAAAATAATCAGAGCTAAAAGGGCTGGAGGCATGGCTCAGTGTAGTTGTGGAGGTAGAAGGGAAGGGATGGTGGGGGAAAAACAAAGGAGGAGGCAATAATGCTTGATAAGAAATGCAACTCATGTAACTGTAACCCCTCTGTACAGTATTTTCACAATAAAAAACTTATTTTAAAAAAAGGAGTAGGCTGTCTGCCTAGCAAGTTTGAAATCCCAACTTCAGCCCCACTACTACATACAAAATGAATGAAAGAAAAAAGAAAAGAAAGAAGGGAGGGAGGGAAGGAGGAAAGCAGGAAGGAAGGAAGGGCCCAGTTTGTTTAACTATATTATGTTTTCTTCATGTTTTAGTTACATGTTATGAATGATCTGAACAGGTGGTAGAAAAATCTGGCAAGTGAGGTCAGGAGGGAGAGAGAAATTAAGCTGCATCATAAGTGATGTGATTGTGTGTGTGTGTGTGTGTGTGTTTAGCTGGAGAAAAGTATGATAGATATAGCAATTATTTTCAATTTTAGAAGGAATTTCTTATGCCATAGAAATTAAATATGAATAATTTTTGTCCCTTTGTAGCTACAAAGGGTTAAAATATATATGAGGACATTTTTATTTAACATTGAAAAGAACAGGCTTTCTAGCAGCTGGTATGCCCACAGTGTCATGGTAATTTTTGTTTTCTTTTCTTGTGCTGGTACTGGGGCTTGAACTCAGAGCCTTATTGTCTCACTGTGTTTCTGCTCACAGCTAATGCTCTACCAATTGAGCTATACTTCTATTCCAGAATTTTACTAGTTAATTGGAGATAAAAGTCTTAGAATTTTCTGTCCAAGCTAGCTTAGAACTGGAATCCTTAGATCTTAGCCTCCTGAGTAGCTAGGATTATAGGCTTGAGCCACCAGTGTCCAGCTGAAATGAACAGTTTTATTAGTAATGAACAGTTTTATTTTTTTTGTGTGAGATAAGACTGGAGAGACAAATCATCCACCTTTAAGGAATTTTACCAGATCTTTATATGTGTCACAGGTGGACATAAGAGTCTTAGACTATTTTGCCCACAGCTTCTCTATTTAAAACAAAAAAGCTTGCTAAAACAGAGCGAAAGGTTTCAGTATGAAGATTTATCCTAGAAGTTGTCTTTCACCACTGGAAAATTTGGGTAGACCTTGACCCATGCTCTCAACATAACTTTGAACTTTGAGATGGACTTCTTAACTCTCTAGCAATGTTGCCTTTGAATGAGAACTGATCTTTATTTTTAATAAATAAACTAGTCCTCTTGTTATAAATTAACATGAGCTTTAAGAAAGTATG
This sequence comes from Dipodomys ordii, assembly GCF_000151885.1. Taxonomy (NCBI): domain Eukaryota; kingdom Metazoa; phylum Chordata; class Mammalia; order Rodentia; family Heteromyidae; genus Dipodomys; species Dipodomys ordii. The sequence continues at coordinate 27,898,309 of NW_012267221.1, forward strand.
TTGGGCTTCAGGGCTGGTCTTGGTTGAATGAAGCTTAAAGGAACTTCCTAAGCCAGCACTGTTGGTTGGTAGATGAACTTCTGAGATTATGATTTGGACTTTGATAAAGCATCCTTACAGAAGGTATGACCCATTTAATGTGATTCTTACCATATTTATTAAGTTAAGGAACTCATGCCCTAAGTCTTGGGTTAAAAAACTCTTCTTTAAAAATAGCTGCCAGCGCTTATCAGCAGAGTCAGACCAGTTCTTGGCTTTAGCATCATTCTCTTCCTTCTGAGGGATTCCATTGCAATAAAACTTCTTTAAGCTCTGAAATAGCTCCTGTGCCTAAAATACAAGAAGATAAATGAGAGTTAAGAACATTCAAGAATATATTTTTAATAAAAAGGACATGAGATTACAGTGAAAGTTAGGTATTAGATTCCAGTAAAAGCTATATAAACTTAAATTGAAATATTTTCAGAATTCTCCAAATATTTACTGAATGTTGTCAATTTACTGAAAAGGCGTGAGAATCTCGGTTGTTGACAGACAAGACTACAATTGGTTAGTAAGCTGAGCCATCAAGATGATTGTCCACATGAACTACTTGTTGTAGCCCAAATTATGTTTATATATATTATATATTTATGTGCAATAAGTTTATGCAATATTAGCAGCTGCTAACGTTTAAAGCTGAATGAAATGGCTTGAAAGAAAAATACACATGGAATCAAGAAAAACAAATCAGAAAGAAATGTGAGTCAATGAAAGATTATTAGTATATTGTGACTCAAAAGGGCATATATAATTACTAATTTTCCATGTAAGTATTAATATTAATCTTCTAATCTTATCTTACTAAGCTATATTACTCTTCCATACTAAAATTACATTTTCTCATTTGCTAACTGATGTAAACACTACCAGATTCTTTGAAATTATTCTCCTTGAGCAGAATTTATATAAATCAAATGTGCAACTATAGGCTAACAAGTAATTTGGTGATGTAGAAATAGTATACATCATTTGATACAAATTTTGTGCATTTTGAATAATGCTTAACAGCCAATAAAACAAGTCTAGACAAGCTCATAACCAGTAAAAGTAATTGAAAATAAGAAATTTCAGGAAATCCTCACTGTAAAGATATTAATATCATCCCTACTTTAAATGAACTTACTAGAGGAATCTGTAAATAGCATTTAGAAACAGATCCTTTAATTTCCATATTGCATTTATTCATGCATGTATATTTTGCTGATTCTTGCTCCCTCAGCGCTTTCCTCAATTTTCTGCTACGATTTATCCTTAATTAACTAGTTAACACGCCACCTCTTCCATGGGGCCTTCTAAGATTCTCCAGTAAGAATAACCATTTATTTTCCTATATATCCAAAGATAATTCTGGAAGAGACCGATAAGCAGATTGTTATAACACAATGATGTTTAATAGTAACCAGGATAATAGTAACTAAAACACTAAAACTATAGGTGAAAACCGCAGAGCTTTGATACAAAAGAAATTCTCATTGAGAGATGAATTGGAAGACAGTGAAGCTAGGGTTGATGAATAATGTCTACCTGGGCTTTGGGAGGAGAGGGGGGTGTGATACACTAAATCTGGAGTTCTGTGATGACTGCAAAGTTGTATAAATATACTAAAAATTACTACACTACAAATAGTGGATATTCTATAAAATATACCTTACTCAGTCTGGGTTGTTTTTAAAGCCAAAGGATGTGAGAATGGATAACTGGGTTAAATAGGTTTAATCAGATAAAGATACCATTTCACTTTTTTTAAAGTAAGGGAGTTGATAAGAACTTTTTCAATGCAAGGTGAGTTGGCACATGGCAGGGTTGAAAAAAGCTCAACTGAATGGCAAGGAGATAAGGCCTGGAGCAGTTGGGCATATAGAGCAAGATATGCCACTTTCCCTTCCCAGGGGTTTGCATGAAATAGGAAGATGACACAGGGTCAGCTTTGGTGAGAATAGTACAATTTAGATGAAATTGTAGAGCAAGCCAAAAGGAAGCAATGGAGGAGGCAAGTTAGAAAAATGAGAGGATAGTTGCTGGAGCGAGATTTAAAAGAATGTAGGACCATAGGGAAGGGGGGAATTATTGGTGAGGAATAGGTGTGGCACTGTATTGAAGACAGAGGAGGATGGGTCATATAGGCCAATAGATTTGGAAATGTAAGGAAGTCAAGCCAGTGAGGCTCAATGGCCTCATTTTATTAAGATATTTGTGGTGAAGGCTTCAGCTCAGATTTAGGGATGGAAACTGGGGCAAGATGCTTGAAAATCTCTACTGACAGGGGCCAACTAGGGAGCATATGGAGGACCCAGATGAGACAGAGACCCGTAAATGTGTAACAGCACCTACCAATCAGCACAATTGCATGATTTTTCTCCATGAGCGTCTGGAAGCTTGGAAAGAGAAGCTGAGTAAACAGAGTGTTGGACTGATTGGATTTTGGTAGTTGGCAGGGTTAGGCTCCATAGAGGGCAGGGAGTGGAGGGGATGGAGTGTGGATGGAAATGAGTGAAGGGCTGATGAGGCAAAAATGGAAAGCCAGGGGCATACGGGAGTAATAGCATGCCAGGATTAGAAGGCTAGGAGGCTCTGCCAGGTAGGAAAACAGACTTCATGAAGGCTGGTAAGCTAAGGACATGTAGAGAGTGTTGTTTACAAAGCTGAAGCTCTAGCCCTATGGAGACCAGAGGGACAGGGAAGTGGATGCCTAATGGGATGCCAAGTAGGAACATTTTGTTGGCAACAAAGGTACAGAAAGCGAGCACTTCTTTGTAGCTTTTATGTTGTTTCAAGTCTCCAGTAAAAATATTCATCCACAGGAGAATCTTATTAGGACCATTAGAGTTCAGGGCAAAGAACTAAAAGAAAGTAAAAGAAGAACCCGAGATTCCAGCGGTTTGGTCATGGACCTCTGCCAGACTGGAAGGAATTTCGATGAGAAAGAGGAGTCAGGGTGGTGGTGGTGGGTGGTAGGAGGTGAGGGCAGTAGGAGGTAGTGGGGAAATAGAAATCAAGAATGCCAGATGACGTTATCACTGAGTGAAGCTTGCTGGATCTAGCTCTCATAAAACCAGTGCCCATTTTATTAACTAGGCCAGCACCCATCACCCTGTCCATGGGGTACACTGGGATCAGGGTTAAAGAAGGCCTTAAATTCTTTTTTGAAATTACTGATGGCTATCTTAATGAAATTGATCTTTAGTTGAGCACCAGAGACTCACACCTGCAATCTTAGTTACTCAGAAGGCTGAGACCTGAGAATTGCAGTTCAAAGCCAACCCAGGCAGGAAACTCCATGAGACTCATCTCCAAGTTCATACCAAAAATAGCTAGAAGTAGAGCTGTGGCTCAAGGGATAGAGCAGTAGCTTTGAGAAAACAGCTCATGGATAGGACCCATGCCCTGAGTTCAAGCTCTGAGACCGGCACAAAAAAAAGTGGGGGGAGGGGGAGAAATTGTTCTTTGAGAGGAAAAGTCCTACTGTGGATATCAAAGATTATGTCCTATAGCTTTTCAAATTAAATTCTCAGAAGAAGCTCAAAGAGGTAATTTGATAAAAGACATTAAATAAGGGAGATGAAAGCTTGAACCAATAGCCTATATTTTCCAATTCTGTATATTTGTATGAACACTAATTTCTTAGTATTTAGGGATCCATTACTTAGAAGATAACATTTTCAGGTTATTTTGTTTGATGTTGAGGTTATTGAAATATTTTTAGGCATATTAAAAAGTTTGCAATGCTTCCTTTGTACATACTTCTACACATATACATTTGTATTATTTTTAGTGAGACAACTTATTCTCTGAGGCTTTGTGTGGTGCCTTGGGGAACAAAAGGCCTGAAAGTGAAGGCAGACACCAGAAAAAAGAGGAGGGCTTATGTCCCACAGAAAGCAAGTTGATGATCAGAGTCAGGCCAGCCTACCATACCATACCTCTTCTGATGACTTTAGAAATGCCACATAAATTTGAAAGACTTGTGACCTGAAGTTGACACCTTGGCCAAGTATACGTAATTCTTCCTCCAGCCATTTAGCTTTACAAGAAAGTGATGGTGCTTCATTGGGTTCAAATTCATTTTTCTCTGTCAGAATTTTTCTAGCTTCTTCTAAGGCATGTGCTGTGTCCTGTGAAAGTGAAGCGCAGGAGGTCAGCAGCTGACAGGAGCATCATGTACATTCACACTTCATTACCCTTCTGCATGTCCATCTATTACCAGCCTTAATTGAACTGGACCAAGAATTTCCTTAATCAAAGAAAGGCACACTTTGAAGACTCCAAAAAGGAAACAAAGGCCTTTGAAAACAAACTATGCAATGTACATATGTGAGAATTGAACCAGGTAATAGGAGTGATGGGTGGTTGGGAGATGGAGAGAATGAAGGAAAAGGTGACATCAATCAAGATGCTTTGGACTCAGAAATTACGTTGAATTGAAGCTTTTGTACAACTAATTAGGGATAATAAAAAACAATTCAAAAAAATGAAAGCCATCTCAAATCCTGTGGCTCTGTCACCTGTACTTATTTCCCGTGTCACAAATAGAAAAAAGGTTGTTTGGTGCACAACCGTTCTAAAACAAAGAATGGCAGGAATTTTTAAAAATAATTATGCATATGAGTTGCTTTATGAGACTGAACAATAGCTCTAATAAATTCTTAAACTAATTTTGTCCAGCTATCCATGGCTCATGACTGTTAGCTACTCAGAAGACTGAGATCTGAGTACTTCCGTTCTAATCCCAATAGGAATGAACAGGAGCGTCATCGCTCCAATTAAACAGCAAAAAGCCAGAAGCAGAATTTTGGCTTCACAGAAGCTGGCTCAATCAAGTGCCAGCCTTGAGCAAAAAATCTAAGGAACATTTCCCAGGCCCTGAATTCAGGCCCCAGTACTCAGACATAGAAACACACACACACACACACACACACACACACACACCTACACACACACCCTGTACTAATTTTGTTACAGAAAAGGGGGCAAATCTGCAAAATACATCTACTCATCCTGAGGCTTAAACTTGTAGCTTGGGCATTGTCACTGAGCTCTTTTTGCTCAAGACTAGTGCTCTACCACTTGAGCCGTAGCTCTACATCTGGCTTTCTGTGACTAATTGGAGAAAAGAGTCTCACAGACTGCCCTGCCGAGGTTGGCTTTGGCTTCCCTAGCCTTCGGAGGGGCTAGGATTTTAGGCATGAGCCACCAGCACCTGGCCTACTCACTTTTAATTCATTTTAAAACTACATATTTTTAACTATAGAAAACAATGTTTAAACTTGTACATATAGTCTATTGTGAAGGGGTTCCAAGCACCAGATAGGAAATTTTACACCATAGAGTCATATTGTCACAAACAGTGAACAACTGGCTGAGGTTTCATGTTCATGTGTGTGTATGTTTCCTCTCTACCTAGATAAAAATGGTACAGAGACAAATAGGAATGTCCTTAGGGATGCCTTCAGTTACAGAGGATTACATGGTAGACTTCCAAACCCAAGGGCTTATTGCTTTGAGACTTAAGAATTAGAGGTCTCTAGCTCCAAGTTTTCAAAGCCAGAGGTCCATTGCTCCAGGCAGAGGGTTACTGCTCTGAACACCCAATGGTCAGAGCTTTAGGATGCAAAACCCTATGCTTCTTGGTGGCTTCGTCAAATGCTTCTACCTCTGTTCTTCTCAGCATCTGTGCTTCTCAGTACGTACCCTCCCTAGCTTCATGCAGATGTCTCAGCTTCTTACAGATTCTGCCATTAGTCACTCTCTCCAGCTTTTCAGCTGCTTCCTAAGGTTACAGTTCAGAGCTTCAGGTGCCAGGGCCTCTAGGTCTCCATGGCTCTCTGTAACTATCAGCTTTCTCTTGACATCACAGATCTAATAAATAGTGGGGCCTCAGCTCCTAGTGGCTATGGAGCTCTTCAGCTCAGTGTGTGTGTGTGTGTGTGTGTGTGTGTGTGTGTGTATTAGTCTTGCACAAAAAATTATAAATAATCTTAGAGAAGTATTTTCTTTGCTTCCTCTAGGTATCTCCAAAAACAGTTCTAGCATTGCTTAGGTAAGCAAAAGAAGCCAAATGAGTGTTTACTAGTAGGTTGTAATGTACCATCAATTATATATTTAGACACACTAATTTAACTAATAACTTTTTAACTAATTAACTATTTAACTAATTAATTAACTTAAGGGAGGAATAAGTTGTATAGATATGAAACATTTAAAAAATATATAATCATATGTATAATAATAGTTATTATCTTGCTTACCTTAGTTTGGATATCTAGTTCTAGATACTTATTCAAAATCTTCTCTGATTCAGAAATGCTGGAACTAATATCCATTGCATTGGAAAGTACTGGACTGATTTTCTGAATTGATACTTCTACCTTTAATAAAAATATATGATGAAGTCTTAAATAGAAATGGAATTATTCAGGAGGAGAAGGAGGATTGGTAGGAGGTGGGAGGGTACAAGAGAGGGTATAGTAGATGAACCTTTAATTAATACACAATACTGAAAAGTAACATTCTAAAAAGGAGTATATTGCAGCCCTAATACATAGTTAATGAGCAGTAGTGTCTTGTCCAATTGTACAAGTTAATGCGGAACATAAATGCCTAAACCAATACATCCCTATCCTCCCTCCATACCCCCCTGCCACAGTTGGCATACCATCTCTGATCCCCACATTAGATGTTTACACTTCATTTTGTGAAACTACCTTCCTCAGGAAATCCTCCACAGAGGCTGCTAATTTCTGTTTTTTAAAAGCAAATTCTTTGTGTGCTGAGCACTGTTCCATCAGATGATCCACTCGTCTCTGAATGCATCCCATCACCTTATGGATACCGGTCACCTGTGGACTGAATGCAACAAGCTAGCTATTAGTCCATTTGACTTTGACAGAGAAACCCTAGGAACAGGGAACATTTGAAAACAGATCTGCTCTTCACCTGTGAGATATGACTTGGTAAAAGTTAAGGTAATAGAAATCGGTAGTTATACTAATATATCAGGTATCAAAGCCAAATTGTATCCCTTTGCTGTCAGACATCCCCCAGGGGAAAAATATTTATGGGGGTTTTTGGTAATAGATTTAATGCTCTTTTCTAAAGGTTTACTTTTTAACATTTCCATAGGATAGTTTTGAGAACCTTATGGCAAAAGACAGCAGTATGCTTGCCAAGATTTTCCCAAGGGTATTATTTAAAAGTGTCATTTATCTAAAGATGCTCTTTGAATAGAAATGTGAATCAGCCAATTAACAAAGCATTTGCTAACTGGCTAGGCTGAAATATTTATACAACACTAGAGTCCCTGTTCTTAGTGCTTATGAGGACTCAATGCTGTATTCATTACATGAACACCAACTCATCCCCAAATACTAGGTATTACACATACTTGTTCATGCAGAGGAAATCAAGAATCATATTGATTTTTTCTTCTTCTTCTGGTCTCATGAGATAAAGAAATATGACAAAAGTCCCCATAAAATGTTTTCCCTTGAGGACCCTATTGCACTGTTGGTGGGAGTATAAGCTTGTTCAATCACTTTGGAAAGCTGTATGGAGGTTCTTC
>NW_012267221.1:27906533-27917535 GCF_000151885.1 Dipodomys ordii
ATGTACCATGTGATTTTTTTTTTGTTGCTTTGTATGTTCCTCCCCCATGGTACAACCCCTGTTTTCACTGCATTTGCTGTTGCTCTAATTTGGGGAGGGAAAGGGAAAAAACAAAATGTTTAAATAGAGATACAGGTAGACCATTGTAACAATGAGATGTACAAGACACTAGGTTGAAAATGAACTTTACAATTAAGGTGGGAGTGGGGGGGGGGGCGTGGGGGAGTGTGTAGTTGTGGAGGTGGGAGGAAAGGGATGGTAGGGGAAAAACAAAGAAGGAGGCAACAATAATTGATAGGAAATGTACTCATTACCTTGCTCATGTAACTGTAACCCCTCTGTACAATATTTTTACAATAAACAACTTATTTAAAATATTTGCCCTTGAAAACAATTAATAAATTTTGTGTTGGACTCTACTTTCTTTTTTTTTGGGGGGGGGTCCGGTCGTGGGGCCTGAACTCTGGGCCTGGGCGCTGTCCCTCAGCTCTTCAGCTCAAGGCTAGCGCTCTACCACTTGAGCCACAGAGCCACTTCCGGCTTTATTCTTTTTGCTTATGTGGTGCTGAGGAATCGAACCCAGGGCCCCATGCATTGCAAGGCAAGCGCTCTACCACTGAACCACCTTCCCCGCCCCTGGACTCTACTTTCTTTAGCATCAAGATATCTCTGTAGTCTTCCTGACCAGTTCCAAGTTTAGCATAATCACAAGGAAAGAATACCCTTGATGGTAAGAGCAGTCCATCAACAGAACCTGGCCTCCTGTTTCAGAAATTGCATCTTTAGTAGTCACCAATCATTTCCTTCATATACTAATAAAGATGAACATTAAAAAACACATCTCAGGATGGCGTACAGATTTCAATAATTTTAACTCACATAATTTGTGACTGCAAAAATTAATTTAATTAGTAATAAAATGGAGGCAAGACCCCAAAAAGACTGACAAGATAGTAGCCTCACTGGAATGATAATGGGGAAGCTACAGAGGGGAGAAGCCCTCAGCTATGTCTTGTCAGGACCACAGGGGTCCTGGACAAGGGTGATGGGAGGACAATTTAAAAACCACTCTGAGGAATCTCAGTTATGGCATACAATGTTCTGCCAGGGTTACACCTGAACAAGTAGTTTTGCACTTTAATACTCAGAAACAATGAAAAGCATAATAAAGACATTATAAGATGTTTAGAAACAATTCGTCATGATATAGAAGGCTACACATGCTGTGTAAGTAGTGTGTTTGGAAATACTATTGTCGTTGTCTTTTGAATAGGATGTAGACTGAAAGGTATTTTAGTTCCAAGAAGGCCCTTTAAGGCCAAGCTGTCCTGTCTACTATAGGTTCCAAGTTTTCTGTATAGAACATGGAAAAGTAGAATGAGAAAGATAGTGAATAATTGGTACTATGGAAAGAAGGTATAGAGAATAAAGCTTGTGGGGAAAAATTTCCAAGCATGAAGAAAAGAAAGATGTCTAGGAGTGACATGACAGGCAATTGCAACTTGGAAATGATTAGCAAAATTGAGAAAGAGAAAGTCAAATTTCAAAAAGAACGTCAACAACCAATATGATCCATATTGCCTCTTCTGTGTTTCCCTCCAGTCCCCAGAATACATCTTGCTTCCACTGCATTCAAATATGAATTTGCTAGCTGAACTAAAAATAGGGAACTCTGGGACCCCAAAACAGTATCTGGTGGACTCTAAGTTTTGAATAGGCTATTCCCTTGAGAAACTAGTCTTTAGAAACCAGATCGAGCCAGACCATGTGGCTTCTGTTCATATCCTTCTTCTGCATTCTGGAAAGAATATGGTGGTGAGTCAACATTGGGAACTTTTCCATAAATTCCATCATGATATGTAAGGTTTTGGGGTTCAGACCTACTCACAGACGTACTCTAACCTGAAGTTAGTGTAGCATCTCTAATTTCTCCTAAACTTTCTACTTCCTTCCAAATTTTTCCATTGTGTGTTATTGTAGTTTTGTAACACTATTTACACTAAAGCCAGCCTCCTCTTTTGTTATACAAATAAGCTCTTTATTCTCTAAAGTTTCGTCCTACTAGTGTATAGTGCCATAAGCAATCGTGCTTCTCAGAACTTTGCATGTAATCTCAATAATCACTACTATTTAGTACATTTTTGCAACAAACATTGTTTAGTACATTGCATGCATCATTTAATGGAGTACTTAAGATAATTGCAAAGTGTCAGTAATTCAGATTTCTAGCCAATGAAATGGACAGAGGTAACTTAGAAATATGCAACTTGTCTACTTATTGTATTTATTTTTAGAGTAAATAATGAATTTTAAATCCTAACTATAAAAGTTTAAGGAAATGCAGGTAACACTGTATCATTGTTACCCTAAGTTACCATAACCACAGCTAAAGATAATTATGGAGTTCTATTGTGATAAGGCAAAATTCCTAACATTTCAATTACTCTCTCTCCTAATTCTCACAATTGACAGTAGACTCTGATTTTGAGTTAGGCAAATCATTATTTCCGTTTTGAAGATAAGCAGGCTGATGAACAAAAAGTTTTGGTAACTTGCTCTGTGATGAAATGACAGAGCCAGGATTTGAACCTGTTCACCTGGTCTGTATTCACACTCTTTACTGCCTTTTTGTACTTGTTTAGAGTCTGTGACACATGATGTAGGAAGTGAACAGATTTTAGGGTGTGTGTGTGTGTGTGTGTGTGTGTGTGTGAAGTGCTGTTAGATATCAATAGAGTTGGAATGGCAGACATATTCTTTCAGATGGACTGAATTCTGTAGGAATGTAATGTGTATTTGTAGTTGGCAAAGTGGCCACTAGAGGGCACAGTACCTTTTGGAAACTATATTCATAAACTTGTTAAATGCAACTCCTTCCTACAACTAAAAGGTAATAAAAAGAAAAAAAAATCAAAGCAACTATTCATTCCTTCAGTAAAAAAGGCCACTTTTTAAGAAACCAATAATTTTAACCAATCAAATAGGACCTCTCTCTTTCAGTTTTTGTTTTTCAATTACCAGAGAGATTTTGTTCCTTTTCATGGTAGTTTTTTCTTATATACAATGTACAAGATATGCTATGTATATTGTCCTGTCCATCCTGTAAGAGGAAGGGATAGTGACGTAGGCAAGCTTATGTCCCTTTTCACCTTTAGTATATCGTTTTTTACATAGTAGATTTGCAGTTTATTATTAAGGGAGGAGAAAACATAGACTTAAAAATTGAGAGAAGGCTGGGTGCCAGTGGCTCACGCCTGTAATCCTAACTATTCAGGAGGCTGAGATCTGAGGATCACGGTTCAAAGCCAACCTGGGCAGGAAAGTCTGTGAGACTCTTTTTTTTTTTTTTGTCAGTCGTGGGGCTTGAACTCTGGGCTTAGGCACTGTCCCTGAGCTCTTCAGCTCAAGGTGAGCACTCTACCGCTTGAACCACAGTGCCACTTCCAGTTTTCTGGTGGTTTATTGGAGATAAGAGTTTCACGGACTTTCCTGCCCAGGCTGGCTTTGAATTGCGATCCTCAGATCTCAGCCTCCTGAGTAGCTAGGGTTACAGGCGTGAGCCACCGGTGCCCGGCTCTGTGAGACTATTATCTCCAATTACCACCAAAAAACCAGAAGTGGTGCTGTGGCTCAAGTGGTAGAGCGCTAGCCTTGAGCTGAAGAGCTGAGGGACAGCACCCAGGCCCAGAGTTCAAGCCCCATGACAGAGGGAAAAAAAAATGAAAGAAAGAAATGCACAGTAAGTATATTAAAAATGTCACTGGTAACTTCAATATTTTTGAGTTATGATGACTCCACACTTTTAGCCAGTTACAGATGTTTTAGGCTACCCAAAGTTTACCTAATTTTTTAAAATTAATCAAATACTGCATTTGATTTGGCATTTATTGGTAGGCAAAAGCAAGTTTAGCATTTACAGTTTGATTTAGCTGATCCTTCTCTCCTGGATTGTAGCCTTAGAAATATAGACAATGACTTTGTTTAGTTGTGACAATAATGTTGTGTATTGCTGCCTGTCTAGTCATACTCTGCTCTTACTTGTGTCTTAGACTCTGTCCTTAGTAAGAGAAAATTCTAATCATCCAGATTTTTCCAGGTAGTTCCAACTTCATCCCTTTTGTCCTTCTTAAAGTCATCCCCATCTGGCTGAGAAGGAATCTCTTGCTTTTTCCCCATTTCGTGATTGGAATATAATGCACCCATCAGTCTCCCAGTCTTAGGGCTACTCAGCCCTTATCTAGTCTTCTTAATGAAACCCAAAGCTACAGATTACAACCAGCCCAGATTCCATCATTTCCAGTTAAGAACTACTTAAAGTTGATTCTAGAATGTGATTTTTAATATTATGAAACACTTAAAACACACGGATCAAGAGAATATGGTATATATACACAAGGGCATTTTACTCATGCACTAAGAAGAATGATAGTGTACCATTTGCCAAGAAATGAGTGGACCTGGAAACACTGTTTTTTTTTTTATTTTTTAAATTATATTAAGTGAAGTAAGCCAGGCCCAAAGAAACATAGGTCCCATGGTTTTCCTTATTTGCAATAACTAGTATATGTCTGAGAAAGCAGATACGGTCAGATAAGTTGATGTTAGGCAAAATGAACCCCAAGATAAGGACTCAAATGTTTTTTCTTTCTTGTGATTGTTTCTAACATATTTATAAGATGATTTCTTTGTTGCTTTGTATGTCCCTTCCCCACGGTATAACCCCTGTTTTCACTGTATTTGATGTTGGTATAATTTGTGGAGGGGAAAGGAAAAAACAAAATGTTTAAATAGGGACACAGGTGGACCCAGTGCAACAATGAGATGTACAAGTCATTATGTGGAAAAACGAACTTTACAACTTTGGGGGCTGCTGGGAGAGGGGGGGAGATGGAAGGGATGGGAAGGGGAAACAAAGGAGGAGGCAACAATGCTTGATAAGAAATGTACATTTAAGTGAAGTAAGTCTGGCTGGAAGAGACAAAGGATGTATGTCATTAGTAGAAGTTAGCTCCAACTTACAACTTATATGTAAACATATACAGGGTCATATGCACATGAACACAAATGTATTAACTGCAGTATGGTGCATGCAGGAGAGGGGATTCCAATGGTGTAACTCCTTACAACAACTAACTCACAGTCTAACAAAATGACAACCAGGAAGCTGGTACTTGAGAAATGTGGGGGGGGAGGAAGAGGTCAAAGTGAGGGAGTAGATGAATGAAGGAAAAAGGGAGGAGAATGAAATATTATTCAATGCATATCCTATGAAACTAGGAAAACAGAGAGGATAGGTAGGATTGGAAGAGATGGGAAGAATGATGAAAATGGTTGATTAAAATACATTCCACCCATAAATTCACATCATGAATCGTAACCCTTTTGTAAAACTACTTAAAGATAATAAAAATATAATTTTAAAGATGATTAAAACATGCACAGCATGCATATTGCCAGTTTCCTTGGCTTCTGAACTCCAAGTCATTTGATCTAAAGAAAGATATGATTTCTACAATTTACCAGCAAGTTTTACATGAACTTAAACAGATCCCATTGGTTACTTCATGGTTGTATTAAATTAATAATGGACAAAGGACTGACGATGGCAAACAAAATTTGGCTGAAACAAATCATGGTACCCTGTCATTTTGTTCTGACTCTGAAATAACATGGCTAATATGCAGCTGGCCGGTGCAGACTATCCGTGGGCTAGATGTCCAGCCCTAAGGACCTATGGTTCTCTGATTTGCATTGAATGAATTGATTGACCTTTGGGCGTTCTTCCTCTGGATGGATTAAGTGGTGCCTGTCAGCAGTGAGCATGAAGTACATCAGATTGCTTCTGATATTGTCTTTGTCTTTTCCAATGTCACAGAAACCCAGAAACAACAGATTGTGAAAACTTCAGACATTTGTTAGAAGCCTTCTAATGGGAGCATTTTCTCCTTTATTCATTAAGCCAAAAGAGAGGAACAGGGAAAGAAAAAAATGATATCTTGTTTTTGAAAAATCAAAAACATAATGACTTCTAGTTCTATTTACTGTAGGAAAGCAGTTGCCCTATCTTTGAATCTGACACAAATCATGGCTTGGGGAGGGGAGCAAATCTCAGTGTTAATGTGTTCTAATGATTCTTTACAGAGAACGACAAGTTGCTTGCACCCTTTCATAAATTACTATTGGCAGCCCATCTGGATTAGGAGCTGAACCAGATGGTAAGCATTTGACAGCTTACTCAGTCTCATCAGAAGAGATCAGATGATCATATTTTTCTTTGTGTCTATATGCAAATTATACTTGGAAGATGAGAAAAAAAAGTCTTCCCTATCTTTAGCTTCTTGCTTCTTTATCTTTCCTTATCTTATATCTTGTTGCTTAGACAACTGCACAGTGTCCTTTCTTGTGTATGATTGCCTTTATTTTGTAGAAAACAATAACTGGTGTCTAGTTTTTATCCTTACTTTGAAAAAGTGCCATTTGTGCAGTAAAAGTGAAATGCTTGTTTTGGGGATTATTTTTTCTGGCTTAGTTTATATATCTTAATCATCTTTCCTCACTAAATGAATAATGCATACACACATATATGCACACACATGTACACATATACCTTTTATAAAAAAGTATTCTTATTATTCTTCAAAGCATTTCATTTTCAAATGGGCTTAGAATATATGTTTGTCCTTAAATTTCCCTGTATTCTGGGAATACTTACATGGTTTTGAGTTAAGACTATTCTGAAAAGAGCTGTAATGAGAATCTTGTCCATGACCACATCCATTTACATTCCTTCTTCTCTATCTTTTTTGTTCTTTTCCCCATAATTTCTCTAATATGAGAAAACTCCTGCTGGTTCACCAAAACAGAGCCTCTACCCCTTTATTCAGTCTTGCTCTGCACACTTTAACTCAGGACCTAGACCCATCCCTTAACTTTTTCACTCAAAGCTGGTGTCTACCACTTGAATCATATCTCTACTTCTGGATTTTTAGTGGTTAATTGGACATAAAAGTCTCACTGATTTTCCTGACTAGACTGGCTTCAAACTGTAATGATCAGGTCTTAGTTTCCTGAGTAACTAGGATTACAGGCATGAGTCACAGGTGCCTGGTTACTGTTTACCTTCTTGACTGGACACGCAGGTTCTTTAGACTTGTAGCCAGGCATATATGTTTTGATGTCTATCACATATGTCTATCATATATGTTTTGAAGTCTATCACAAGTCAATCCAGCTGAATAAGTATGTACATTTTCAACACTTTCAAAAACAACTGAAAGAAAAGAAAATGGGATTTGAGTTGCAGTACATCTTGAACACACCAGAATTCTAAAAAGAAAGACAAGAATCTCTGCTCACCAAGGAAACATGCTCCTTGTTATTGGTTTGACATTCAGAAAAAAGAGAGAAAGCTAGCAATCTAGCAGAGTGGCAGACTGCCATCCCACTATTCCCTCCTCACTGCCGAGGAACAAGCAATAGAACAAGTAATTGAACATCTTGCTGCCTCAGTTTCCTCATCTAGGGCAAAGCAAGGATAATAGTCATCACTGTGCCCCCAGAGAGGAGTAAGCTCATTCATGTAGTAGAAGCAGACAAGTGTTTTGAAGTATAAGTCTTTGCTATGAGTCTTTGAACATAATCTAAGGTCCATCTAACTCTAACATTATCTATGCCCTGGCTTCCTTGCCATCCTCTCCTCTAGCTACTCCTCTGTCCTTTTGGTGACAGCTTTTGCCATTGGTCTGTGGTATCTACCCATCTCCTAGATGTTTGCATGGGATCTTCTTGGAGTCTTTGAGTGTAGCATATAAAACAGTCCCCTCCACATAGGGCCCCATTTCCCTTCATAGCACTCATTGCTGTGTAAGCACATCTCACATATTTTATTTATTTGCTGGATGTTCTTCCTTCAAGTAGAAAGTCAACAGCGTGAAGAAAGAAACTTCACCAATTGCATTCACGTATTTAGGAGCACCTAACTTACAAAAGACATGAAAAATATTTTTTAGAATTAACAAATGAATGGGTGAATAAACAATATTCTGTTCCAACTTAATCAACATCCATTGTATAAACTAAGGAAAGTAGTGGTGTCTATTGTAAGTAAAAACTGCAGAAATAGTAAACAGAAGCCTGACTAACTACCTCTCTATTTCTTCATGAAATATGAAATATGGAAACATAAAGCATTTCCACTGAGCAAGCTGCATTTGGATCAAAACAAATAATAGTCAAAGTTATTATACCAAACTATTCAGTCAGAATTAGAATGATATGCTTAAATCCACCGTGACAAGACAGAATGAAAAGCGATACCATCTTTTATGCAAGGATAAAAATTGAGCTAATACATGTTTCGCTATAAATCCTAAATTACTTTTAGCGAATCGGAAGGACAAATGAATATTTCACTGGGTAGCCCGTCCCTAGCCTGTTCCAGCTGAGTGTTTATGTATTTTAAGGCATGTAACTGGTAGCTACACAGAAAGAAAAAAAATTCCCTCATTTTTGTTCTATTGTGGAAGGAAACCTTTATTCTAACGCAGACCCAGCATTTCCAACCACCACCATTTCCTAAAGTTCAAATTTATGGAATGCTGTTTGTAGTGATCATGTTTTGTCAGAAATGAGGCCATGTATGGTCTCGGAAGAGATGAGGAGGTTCAGAGTAAAAGGTTTTAACCTCACTGAGTCTCTAGCCATTATTATATACATTATTGGTAACTTGTATTATAACTAAGTGCATTAGTTAACATTAAAATATACTTAGGTTATGTGACATATATTACAGTCTGAAAAAATAAAAAATGACTTAATAATTCTTAATAGACAGAATTACAGATCAAACATAAAACCAAGAGACCATATTAATGACCACTAGATTTTCTGTGTAGCTGCCTAAACCCCAAGCTCATTTGATTCCAGGATAGTAAAACAAGGTGGGTTCTTTCTTTCTTTCCTTCTTTCTTTCTTCCTTTCTTCCTTCCTCCCTTCCTTCCTTCCTTCCTTTTTTTCTTTCTTTTTCTTCCCCCTCCTCCTCCCGCTCCTCCTCCTCTTCCTCCTCCTCCTTCTTCTTCCCAGTCCTGTGGCTTGAACTCAGGGCCTGGGCACTGTTCCTGAGCTTCTTTTGCTCAAGGCTAGCACTCTACAACTTCAGCCACAGTGCCAATTCCAGCCTTTTCTGTTTTATGTGGTACTGAGGAATTGAACCCAGGGCTTCACGCATGCTAGGCAAGCACTCTACCACTAAGTCACATTCCTAGGCCCCTATTCTTTCTAAAAAAAATATATTTCATTATAGTTAAGTACTTACTGCCACATTCAACAACTCAATTTACAGGTACAATGCATCTGATTAATATCTCCCCCTCATCACTGTCTTCATTACTCCCAACCCCATCTCTACTATCAGTTTTCTTAGTTTCATAGAATATGCAGCTATCTTGTATTTACTGAGAAAGCTCTACTTTAGATAAATGTGAACTTCTGAAGTTGCATTTTCTATTACTAACAGAAACAAATCAAATTCTAAGACTTCTGAATCCTTACCAGGGACCAATAATAAATTATACTATTTATTCCCTTAAGATAAATGTTTATTTTCTATTTCAACCATAACCTTCCCAGTGAATTGAAATGACTATGTAGTTCAACATGACCATGTAGCTTAATTTGGTGTCATAATTTGAAAACAATCATGTGGCTCTTAATATTTTGTTTCTACAGATTATTAAATAGAATGTGAAATCATGTGATATAATTCTTTACTGAGCAAGGAGTGGTGCTATCTTATGCCATTTAAAAAATGTTATGAAACTGGATTCCTAGATGCCTGTAATCCTAACTATTCAGGAAACTGAGATCCGGGAATTGAAGTTGAAAGACAGCCCAGGTAGACAAATTGATTAGATTTTAATTAAACAGCAAAAAGCCAGGAGTGAGGGTGTGGCTCAAGTGGTAAAATGTCAGCCTTAATCAAAAAAGCTAAGGGAGAGAGGAGAAGGCCTGAGTTTAAGCCCCAGTACTAACACACACAAACACACACACACACACACACACACAAACACACACACACACACACACACACACATAAAGAGAAACTATCCGAAATGTATATCTCCATTTTACAGAGGGAAGTTTAAAAGTCATATAATTGTTCAGGTCCTGCATAAAATACAGTTCCTTTGACATAAAGTCTGAAGTTTCTTACCCACACTAGTTTTGAAATGTCTGAAAGTAGAAACCTGGGTATTTTATATCCAGGACATACAGCTGGTGGTCCAAAGTTTAGGAAGCCACTGTGAAGTGTGAACATGTACTTTGATCTGTTCAAATTTATGTAGATTTCCATTGACCCCATTCTAAACTCCACCTTTCCTACAGCTGTGGCTGCAACTGGAAATTTCCCTTTAGGTTCTACTTCTATCCTCTGATAATGACCCCAGTTATGAAGCAGACAGATCATTCATTAGAGGAGGAAAGAAGGCAAATCCCAAGGGAATGCATGGGACTGAGTGGGGTCAGTAGCTATGTATGGCTCTAGCCTGCAGCTGAGATTTTAACGCATTTCAATTTAGTTCTTAATGGATTTCTCTTCTGCATCTACCTTCAGAATAAAAAATGCTCTTTGCCAAGGAACAATTTCACATTGCCTTCAGTTTCTCCTGTAAAATGGAAGAACTATGGTTTTGTAAAATATTATGAAATCTCAGGACAACCATATGCCTTGGAACTATTAGAAATGCTTGCATTTTTAAGATGCTGCTAATTCAGGTGTTGTTATTGTTTTAATCCAGATACTTATCCAGCAGTTTAAGAGTTTTGAAATGGTCTTAATAATTTCTTGTTTTGTTAAGACTCACCAGTTTTTTTCTGCTTGCTGAAAAACAAAATGAATTTTTTAATTTATTTTTTATTGTGAAAATACTGTACAGAGGGGTTACAATTACATGGGCAAGATAATGAGTACATTTCTTATCAAGCATTGTAGCCTCCTCCTTTG
>NW_012267221.1:27917585-27923428 GCF_000151885.1 Dipodomys ordii
TCCCCTTCCCATCCCTTCCCAGCCTCCCCCCCACCCCCAAAGTTGTAAAGTTCGTTTTCAACATGACAACTTGTACTTCTCATTGTTGCAACAGGTCCACCTATATCCTTATTTAAATGACTTGTTTTTCCCCTTCCCCTCCGACATTATACCGACATCAAATACAGTGAAAGCAGGGGTTTTACTGTGGGGGAGGGACATACAAAGCAACAAAAAAATAATCTTATAAATGTATTAGAAAGAAATGCATGAAAGAACATTTAAATACATATCTTAGGGTTCATTTTCCTAACATCACCTTATCTGACCTTTTCTGCTTGACTCATACATATACTAAATATTGAAAATAAGGGAAACCATAGGACCTATGTTTCTTTGGGCTTGGCTTACTTCACTTAATATAATTTTTTCCAAGTCTTTCTATTTCATAACAAATGGGGCAATGTCATTCTTTCTGATGGAGGCATAGAATTCCATTGTGTATATATACCACATTTTCTTGATCCATTCATCTACTGAGGGGCATCTGGGTTGGTTCCATATCTTAGCTATAGTAAATAATGCTGCAATAAACATAGTTGTGCTGGTAGCTTTAGTGTGGTCTTGTTTGTAAATATTTGGGTAAAGAGCGCCCCTATGACCCAGCAAAATGAATTTTTTTAATGTGTAAAAATTAAGCCTAGAAAAAGTAAAGGAAACAAGAGAATGGGACTCTCTTTGGGAATAAACATACAAACCTGCATTATGGATGGGTAAATAACAAATAATGTATATAAAATAAAAGCACTTCTGGTATTTTAGCATTAAAAGTAAAACATTATTGATTAGAACAAACAGGGTACAGTTTAGCACTAAAAACTTGTGACCACCTTTTTAATTCTGTGAGTGAAACATTAGAACTGAACCCCAAACTCCAGTTTCTGGAAGCAAGGGCTGAATTGTGTTCATGCCTTAAATAACTGGAAAAAGAAAAATGCATGGAACCATGGCTCTCAGACATGAACAACACATAACACAAGATAGTGGCCTAGAGAATGGATGAGTCTCATGATTATACCAGCTTCCTGCTTCCACTTCCAGATGGATACTCAGAGAGGTAGAATCTTAAAGAGTCCAGAGCTCTTGCTGATCAGACTTCAGAGAAGCCCAGAGTCTAGAATTAGTGGGCAGAGTACTAGATAGACAAGAGTAACAGAAAACTAGAACTCCAGAGATCTGAGTAGCTTCCTTGACTATATTTTGAGTGGACCAAGCATGAGGAACCTTCTTAAGCCAGAAAAAACAGCATAAACAGAGATAGCTTGGCCCGATAGTGCTCTGAGATTCACAAGCTAAACTGAGATAAGATCATTTGCCAATGTCAATGACAGATCTCACCACTCAGATTGCCCAGTTCATATGACTCAGACCAGTGTCCAACAGCTGCCCTGAGTACTGTCAGGTCTGCCTGGGAGAACAGCCCCTCCTCCCTTCCTCTTCACCTGCCTGAATCAGTAATCACCTGATGCTGAGTCAGCAAAGGATCCCAGGCTCTGAGGTCACTTCCTCTTCCTCTGAGGTCATTTCCTGGACTGCCCAGTTTACACCTCCCTCAGACAGTGAGAGGTTCCCCAGGCATCACTTCCGCATCCGCTCTGGCCCAGCCTCCTGCTTTTCCCTATACAATCCGGCTCTACACAGTCCTCCTAGCTTTCCCTCTTTTTCTCTTCTTCCTTCCCCTCTGTCTCTGCATGCCTCCATCACTTGTGGGCCTGCAGTTTGCTCTCCCCCAATAAACCTTTTCTGCTTGAATCATGTGGCGGTTTCCTTTCCTGCGAACCTTACAAGTACAATGAATGCCCATTCTACATCAGAGGAGGATCCTGTGCAAGGCCCAAGATATTTTGCATTCTGGAATAATTGACCTTGAGCAAAGAAGGAAGGAGTTCCTGCATATCCACTTGCCCCAGACAGGGTGTGTTGGGCTCCTGGACCATAACAGACACAATTCTAGCCTGATGCATGGCTTGGAACTAAAATGAAGGAACTCAATAGCTACAGCTGTTCTTGTGTTTCTGCAGGGGAGAATGATTTGTCCTCCTAGCGTCATCTTTCTGGAACTTGCTGGAAGACTTTGGATTATTACTCATCTTAGATTTGCATGGTCCTATAGCAACTATCAAAGGCCCTGGATTAAATATCTCTGTCTAGATTCAGATGATTTCCCAGAAACTAAATTCTCTACAACTAGACTACCAAATCAGCACCTTAAAGCATATCTAAAATAGAGAAAAACAAGTATTTAAACAAATATAAAATAATTTTTGTCACAGTCTACTTATCTCATTGTTCCTAAAACTTAAGTGTTTTTAAGTTTCAAGGACATGGTTGATATGGAGGATAAACAATTGAACTTTACCATTTGTACAGATCTGCTGTCTCTGTCAAAATGAAAGGCATACCTTCATTTCTTTCTAATTTAGTATCTGTTCTGTATCTGCTGTCATCTCCCTTTGTTTCCCAATCCATACTTTTTCCTCATACTTGCCTGCTGCATTCTCTTTCTGTTTCTCAAGGTACCTTTCTCTCCTCATGCTGACTCAATTGTAAGCTCACACAGATGCAGTTATCAGAGATGTTCATAGAAATGACCTGTATAGGACATTGTTTTAGAGCATGAAAACTGGAACAAGTGCCCTTTGATTCAATGTCTAGCTGGCACGGAAGCTATGTGATCTTTTACAAGTGGCTTAAGATCTCGGTGTCTCAGTTACTTTGTAAAAGGAAACATTTATGTCATGTGCCTTGTAGAATGGCTGTGAGGATTAATGACATAAAACTCCTAAATCCCTCTGCATATTGCCTGGCACATACCAGGCTCTCAATAAATGTGAACTGTTATTCATAGTCACTTTATACTTAGGGCTTTGTTTGGTGAGCCACCAAGGTCAGAAATGAAAGAGAAATATAGTATTTAATTCCCCCTACCACCACCAAAGAAAAAGGATAATAGACTCAAGGCTAAAGCACTAAAGGGTAGAAGACACCGTGAAGCCTTGAGAACTAAAGCTCTGCTTCTTATTTTGTCCTTTCCACTCTCTTCTCCTCAGAAATATTCAGAGACAAAGTTTTGGAATCTTTAAGTTTTTAGGTTCAGAATATGGCCTTGCTTCTGGATGAGCAACGTTGTATTCAGAATCACTATTGACCAAAATCTAACAGATCCTTTTTAAGCCATATCATAATGCAGCAAGACATCAGAAGCAGAAAAAAGAATCAGGCAACTTATTTTTCTAATACTTTGTGGAAACTGTTACAAAGCTTGTGATGCTGAGGATGAAATAGACTTTACTCACCTGCAGGCGTCTATTTGGCTGATTAAGGTTTGTCCCTTTTGCAAAGCATCAGCTGCGCAGTCTTTAATTTCTCTGTGTAATTCCTCATGCCGTGCTGCCAAGACAGGCAGACTTAAACTTTCTGATTTAAGGAGCTTAAGGTAAGCTTCAACTCTTCCAAGTACATCAAATGCCTGCCAAAGAAAACACACTTTCATTTTCTGCTTTTCTAGTCTAAAAATCTACATCAATGTGTTCCTGGAATACTAGCAATTAAACTAGGCAATTTAATTAGTAATTTGACCAAAATAAAAAACAACTACCAGAGAAGTGTGATTGAATTTCTTTTTCTTTTATTTTTTTTGGTGCTGGTTCTAAGCTTGAACTCAGGCCCCAAATGCTGTCCCTGAGGTTGGATTTTGTTAAAACAAATTTTGTTTTTGGTTGTTTTTTTTTTTAATCGTGGCTAGCAGTCTTACCACTTTAGCCACCGCTCTTCATTTGGCTTTTGTTTGTAGCTGATAGGAGTATCTTAGACTTTCCTGACTGGTCTAGCTTCAAACTGTGAGCCTCAGAACTCAGCCTCTTAACTAGCTAGGATTACAGGGATGAATAGGGGAAACTAATGATAGTTATGATAGTTTAATTTCACATAAACACATGCTGATACTATAAATTAGCAATATGTTGAGGATGTACCTAAAAAATTCAGATGTAACCATGTAGAATTTGGAGTGGGTTTATATTTTATATTTTATACTACAAATAATAGATGATCTGCTTAAAAATACTAGCAGTTTTTCCTAATTTGAAAATCTCAGAAATAGTCTTAATAGGAAATTTCCCCTTAAATAACACTTTGAATCTAAACACCATAGGGAAATACTCAAGAAATTGCTAAAATGCTTTCTCCTTTGTCTTTTCAAATATAACTAAGTCCTTAGCCTGCTTCACCTAACCAACCCATCCATCTGCCTGTAGAGGAGATTAGAGTTTAGTTCTGAACCAATACAAAGAGCAATACTTGGGTAATGTTTAGTTTCTGATCCATAAAAATAGGATTATGCTGAAAAGAACATAGCCTTGTAAACCAGGATAGTATTTTGAGAGAAGATACTTGAATTCTTTTATCTTGTATTGGTTGGTCAACTCCCCAAAGGAGGAGCTCATAGAATCACCACAGAGAAGAAAGGAGTTTTCTACTTAATAGGCATTAAGATGGAAGACTATATGATATAAAGGCAATACAAGAGGACCATGATGATTACACAAGGGTAAAGATATAGTCCATCTCTAACATTTGACCTGAACAACAGCTGGACCACAGGTGAGCTCTTCCATGTCATCCTCCAGCACCACTGAAGGAAACCACCTGAAGAATGTTACATACTGACCTGGAGTATAGTCCTATCAGAGAAAGCTTGTAATGTCAGGTAGTCAAGCAAGTAGTTCAGCAGTATAGCCTTGCTATATTGTTATGTGGAAAGACTCTGAATTTAGCAGGGGCATTAAAGACTCCAATAGGAAGAATCTAGATGTGTGTATAGGATTCTAGACCATAAGAAATGAGAACAAATAACCTTCTGGGTCTGGTAATATTGAATCCAGGCAAGCCTGGGGACAAGGATGAACTCATGCTCAGAGAACTCACAGTTTAAGCCAAATATAGAGGCTCCACCCATCGGCATGTAGAAATAATACTCATGTCCCTACACCTGGCTTCCGTCTTAGGAAAGAATTTGAATTTGAATGAACTGCACAAAAATTAGGATCTGCAAATAAAATCTCTTTAATGTTATCTTATTATTCATATTGGTATTCTCTTTTCCCTCATTCTTTTCCAGGTCTGCTTTACTTATGGAGAATGTTTAAAACAGAACCATTCTAATGTATTTACCAGTTGAGAAGAAATAACTGCTGCCTAGTAAGAACTATTTTATGTTACCTATATATTTTTCATTTATTCAACAACAGTAGCAAATGTCTACTATATTCCAGGCATATTATCCTTAACACCTCTGGGAGGGAATAAGAAATTATCCCTGTGGTGTGTCTAGAGAAACCAGGTCTCAGAGAAGTTAAATAAATTGCACAAATCTCAGTTTTAAGAGGCAAGTTTAGGATTTATACCCAATTTGTCTGGCCCTGAAGACCCCTTTCTTAAATCCTGGACCATGGCATTGTGAGACAAAGATTACTATTGGAGGCTTAACAAAGAGTCTTTTACAAAAGCCTGTAATCTTGGTTGGAAAAGGTGGGGTCTTAAAACTTACTGGGGACTAATATATACATACATATATGCTTTTGTTTCTTTGCACATGTAAAAAAAGATTTTAAAAAGTTGAGATTTTGACACAGAGAAGTATCAAGTCAAAGGTTTGTATCATGCTACAGGAGTGGAAAAGAAAGAAAGCTTTTAAAAGATAAGCTGAGGGGCTGGGAAGGTGGCTCAGTGGTAGAGCGCTTGCCTTGCATGCCTTGAGGCCCTGGGTTCGATTCCTCAGCACCACATAAGCAAAAAGAAAAAAG
>NW_012267221.1:27923523-27931072 GCF_000151885.1 Dipodomys ordii
AAAAAAAAAAAAAGATAAGCTGAACCCAAAGGCCTCTGTTATCCAATCCTTTCTATTACTGAAGTTGGCAATAGAGCAAAGTGCAGCAAGCATCTTGCTTGCTGCTGCTGGAAATGAAGACATGACTTGCTGAACCCTTCCACAAGTGATCCAAATAGCAATTGGCAATAATCCGTGTTACTGGAGTTTTTCATTTGAAATGTGCATGTTTATTTTGAATACAGGGGTGTTTCTTGTTAACTGAGGGTGAGTTTTAAAGTTAATGCCTAAAGTTCAGTGTATTCAAAATTATCTTCAATACCTTTGAGTTAAAGTTAAAAAACATGAAATTGTGTTTATAATAATATATATTTATATTCAGGATGGAGAAACTCTGAGGTCCACTAGAGTAAGAAGTCTATAGAAAAATACCAGTGTGTTCTCTTTTTCTTTCTTTAAAATAATTTTCAGTAGCCTGGTAAGGGGAGATGATAGAGAAATCTAAAGTCCTTTTTCTTTGTCTACAAATTTAACTCCATTCTATTTTGATGCTAAACATCACAAGCTTACTATATGTCATGTTGGTTGTCACTCTAAACTTTGATTGATGAAACACATCTTTAAGAAATCACCAAGAAGGGCACACCACCTGCTGTCTCCTTTCTTGTTATGGGCCCCTCCCTCTTGAAGCTTCACTGCGCAGCTGCCACACTCATGGTTTTAAGCACTGGTCTCATCTTCATAGAGTTAGATGATAAAACTCAGGGCATTAAAAACACATGTGATATCACTACACTTTGTTCCTGATGTCATAATCAAAGTGTTATTTCTTAATAGAATGCCATTAAATCAAAGGGCCAAATATTAACTAGCAGAAAGAGTTCATATTTCAAAGATAAAGATAACTTATAAGCTGGAATCAGAATAGACTAAGTTTCTTCAAGAGTTTTTTTTAATTAAACAGATTAACGTGTTAAGAGGGCATTTGGGATTATTTTCTCTATATAATACATCAGTTAATAGAACTGTAGCAGTAGAAATGAGATGAGTCATTTCTTTCCTTAGCCCAACAAAAACTTTTGTGGCTTATCTGTAGCTTAAGTGGTTTGGATGCTTCAAGAGAGCATAGATCTTATTCTTCATTCCAAACTGCATACAAATAATTCCATAGACACAGAAACAAAAACCAAACTTCTGGAATTTAAGGCAATATTTCTTTCAAGATGATACTGTCTGAATTACATGCAAAATTGCTTTCTCCCATTCCAATGGAGCACTGATGAGGAATCCATGTGCTGATTTCAGAAATGATGTAAGTATGATTGCTCTCATTTAATCTTCTCCTGAAATAGATGAAAAGGCTTTTCTATTTACCATACCCATAGGGAACCTGATATACTGGATCCAGCTGGAAAGAATGCCTTTGCTCCATATAGTCCAGAACAGACCAGGTTATTTCTGGCAGTAAGAACACCATGACCCTCACAGAAATTATTTCAGCACGAACAGCCCCAGCTTTTCTTTTCACATCTCCCTTTTCCTTCCAACCATATATGTGCAAGTCCAACAAAGCTTTCATGACAGGATTGGGAAGAAAGCACATAAGCATATGGATACCTTCTTCTGCTGGATTCCAGCTCGTCTGGACCATTTCATGTGGCTCTACTCTGTCCTTACACATGTAAGGAGGAGACAGGATCATCTGGTGTGGGCCCTAATTTGGTAAAGTCTAGGAGTTGCCTAATTTTTGTTCTTTGAGGGGCTAATAAAAACTACTCCCTTTTCTCTTGTTAAGTACAGGGTGAAAAGGCAGGCTGCATCAAATAAAGTAGAGATTATATCAGGACATGGAACATTTTATTCTTTTTTTAACTATCTGCAAGACTAGTAATTCAGGCAAGAGCTCTGAGCCATCCAGTTCAATTCTCTTCTTATGCTGCTTCCCAAAACAACTTAGCAAAAATATTGTTAGCTTTTTGACTAATAATTTGAAAACAATCAATATAAAATATCACCACCAACAAAACTGCATAATCTTGCAAACAACCAAGGACACCAAAGTCAAATCAGCTTCTAATAAGAGCACTTGTTTCTGCCACCTCTGTGGGGTCAGATTTCCTTTGGGTTCAGTTTTTACAAAGACTGACAGCTTCAGTTTCCTTTCCTAAACATTACCTAAGATCACTTCTATCAGCTTTCAATTCGATGAGCTGATTCTTAATTCTAGTCATGATTGAAGCTGCTTCAGCCTTCAAATCCATGAAGGCCATGGGCTAAAGGATGATGAGATTTTTCACATCTGCTGTCTGCCTTTCTTATTACGGGCCCATTCCTCTTGATCCACTGCGCAGCTGCCACACTCATGGTTTTAAGCACTGGTCTCATCTTTATAGCGTTAGATGACAAAACTCAGGGCATTAAAAACACATATGGTATCACTACACTTTTCCTGGCCCCATCCCAACTTCTTTATTTTATTGTATTTTATTGTAAGAGGTTGTACGGAGGGGTTACGGTTACATGAGTAAGGCAATAAGCACATTACCTGTCGATCATTGTTACCCCTTCCCTTCCTTGTTGTTGTCCCACTACGCCTTCCCTTCCTCACCTCCCACACTCCTATCCCCCCTGGCCGCCTGAAGTTGTAAAGTTCATTTCCCATCCCAACTTCTGTGCGTGCTTATTCTTTGGCTCTTAAAGGTTGCTGCTGCTGGTCTAGTACTGCTTCACTGATAAGACTGATAAGTGATGTAAATAAGAGAGGTATTTCAAGCCACTAGGTTCCCAATGTAGATTTTCTTTTATATTCTTAAAGTTGAGAAATCACTGGAAAAGAAGGTTTAGATGAACAGTGGCCTGTAACTAAAGCATTCTCCCAACAATGACTGGCGGACATTTATGTACTGACCATTTCTTACCTTTTCTGAGGTAAATCAACCTTGCAAATGAATCTAAACACATGAATCAATTTAGACAGCTAGTGTCTATTAATAATTTCTACTTTCTTTTACTTAAATTGAGCTAAATAAATTTTAAGATGATCTTAGGAATATTAATATGGACAATGTCTATTTGCAATTTGTAAAACTTTTGTATTTTTTATTCATTGAAAAACTATTGAGTGAAATCCATGGTCCATATACTCAGCTGTGTGCTAGGGATATAAAAATGAACAAAAGCATTTAATTCACATTAGTGTCTACTGCAGTATTAAATGTAATGACAAAATAATGGCTGGCACATAATGAGACCATAGCTATTCTATGCACTAGCCATATATTAGCTTATTTAGATAGCATGATGATCTTGGGAAGAACATAGAATTACCACTTCTATTTTACAGGTTTAAAAATAACCAGGTGCACAAGGAAGTTAAATAACTGTCCAAGATCATAGAGCTAATAAATATTGCTGTCAAAATTCATATCAGCTTGGCTCCAAAATGGCTGTTATTTTTAGTGATGCGACATACTAACAAGCATTTCTAAATTTTCACCTAATACCAAATAATTCATTTACTTTATACTTCAACTATACCCTAAAGACTTTGTACAATTCATCGCCAATTAGAAGAATTTTTATTATTAAACAATACTCTCTGAGGTAGACAAAGAATTATTAGAACTATTTTGGAAGAGAAAACTGAAGCTCAAAATACAAGCTAATTTGTCACATCACCAGTCATTTATTCATTTCTGCAACCAAACTTTTTGGACACTAGGTGGCACACAAAGATGATCAAGGCAAAATCACTCTGTAAGAAGCACGGAAATTGACATGGAATAATAAGAAGTTATATTTGATGCTGCTAGACTTCTCAGAGATGGTAATAATACATTTGCTAAGTGTCTTTATACAGTTCTATGCATACTCTTGCATATTTTTTACTTGCATATAAAGGAAAAAAGCTCTCTTCTTTCAAACTGATCTTATTCCCATTTCCTCAGGCCAATATAAAGTTTTATAATCAATGTAGTACAGTTGACATGGAAGTTCTACTCTATAACTTACTGTTCTTAGCCATTCAAATAATTACTATGCATACTAATCATTAACTTAAGACACTATTCTAGGTGTTCTAGTGTGCATAAACTGAAGAGAACATGTTTCTTTGGTACAAGGAGCTCCACTTTAGCAAAGGAAAATAAATATAGCAATAAACAACTGTAATGTAAGACAAACTATATTTACTGCTAATAGAAAGATTCAGTAGTCTGGAATTCTACATAGAAGGAATACATATACATATATATATATATATATTCATGAGCTAGAAGTTTGTTGATAGATTTACTACAAAATATACTGTGAAACTGAGTGTCTTTGCTATGTCCCTATTAACTGGACTGAATTGATTCTCTAGAAATTTAGTATGTTAAAGGCATTCCTTCTCTTTTAATTATTTGATTTTTATCTTTAAGTAGTTGTACAGAGGATTTGCCATCCAACAAAACAGTTTATGAATATAATTGAATTTTGATCAATGTCACCCCTTTCATGCTTCTCCCCAAACCCACCCTTTTCCTCAAGGGTATGTGGGACAGGAAGTAGTTATAAAATTCAATGCATTCCTTCCATTCTACAATTGTTTTCTATCATATTTTTAATACTATTGTCAATACTTAGCCACCATTATTAAATATTTGGGCTCCAGCAGTTTGACCTCTGACTCTAAGAGCAAGGGTTTCCAAGCCCTACAACCATCATTCTCTCACCGTGAGTACTGAAAGGCTAGTAAATTAAGACATCACCTCTTTCTCATGGTAGTTTGCTGCGTCAGAACTTTTTCAGAGCATGTGCAGCATACATAAAAACTCCTTTGCATGGCACTCAAGACTTTTCTGGCACCCTACTCCCTCTACTGCTTTGTCTCCTCACTCTGAATCAACACTCTACATTTTATGCCAAGTGAATTATCTTAGGTGTTCCAAGTGTTTACACCACCCAGCACTCCCTAACCCTTTTCTGTGCCATTTAAAAAAATTTTTTTCTCAGAGGTTATCTCTGCTAGGGGCAACTGCTGGGTAAAATTTCACACACTCTATCTTCTTGGAAAGACTTAAGGTCTCTACGCAGTGTTCCCTCTGCTCTGTCTTATTCCATCACAACTTCCCTATGTCACATGAATTCTGGTGCCTTGCCTCTCTTAAAAACTTCAAGAGAGTGTTTGGAAGGCATGGATTATGTCTGTCACTGGATTAGCTCAAGATCCCAGCTGATGCCTGGCATCTGTAGATACAGCATAGTAGACAATGGTAAATACAGAAGAAAGGAGGGAAGGAAAGCAAATTCCTTTTAGTTGGTTCTAAGGGGAAAAACAAAAGGAAAATGTTGTGGGAAAGAAGAATTTGAGATAGTAAGCTTGAGAATTACGACACTGAAAGGGACTACATTTTCATTGATCTGTAACAACTGACTTTCTTGAATTCACCTGCCCCATCTTATGAAATTTCTTCCATATAATCTTTTTATGTTCTCTACCCAGGCATGTCCTCTACCCTTCCCATCTCTCACAACAACTAGGCAATTTAAATTAATTATTTTCCTCACAGGTGCTTAAAATGTCTCTATCTTTAAAATGGTAAAATAACAATATATAATAAAAATACATAGGGAACACCATACTTAATTATTTTGTTTTCATCTAGAACAACCATAGGCACTACTGTTTTTTTTTTTTTTTGTCGGCGGTGGGGCTTGAACTCTGGGCCTGGGCGCTGTCCCTCAGCTCTTCAGCTCAAGGCGAGCGCTCTACCACTTGAGCTACAGCACCACTTGGCACTACTGTTTTCGCATCACTGTAAACATCTTGATAAAAGAAACATCATCTTGTCAAAAGACGTTAAATTCTTCACAGTGATGACAGGAGTAATGGCAGCTATGAAGCTACATTTCATGATAATTTTTGTGCTTCTTTGGCTGCTTAACCTTGACTTTCAGATTGACTCAGATCACCAAATGGATTTGCTTTCAGTCTCCTCTGATTTTCCAGGTGGAATCATGTGACTAGGAATTGAAGGCATGGGATATGAAACTTAACAACACACCAACAATGCATTCATGACAGCTTGGGGTTTAGTCAATGCTGTCACAGAAATACAAGCTCATGCTGTTCTACTCTTGAAACCTTTAATATATTTATCACTGTTTGCCTCAAACCACATTCCTTAAATAATGATAAATACACTTTAGATGATCAATCAATGTTAACCAGAGCCTCTTTTTCATGAGCATGCAAAAAAATCACAACAAACAAGATTATCTATGATTATGAAGGATGGATGTTTAGAGGGATCAAGGTAAGTGTGTGTGGTTGGTGCTGCATTCATATTTTATATCATGTTCTTATGACTTATATCAGTACTGGCTCAATAAATATTTACAAAAATAAAGAGCAATTTTTGCCATGAATTTACCACATTATTTTTCCAACAACTTCAAAGAAGGGAATTACTCACCTATACCTAGGACTGGTAGGGAGAAGAATGAAGGGAAATTAAAGGAAAAAAGGATCAGGACAGATCTCTATATGATTATTGACATAAGCATGTGGTAAAAATATAGATGAAAAATGTACATGACATAAACTTAGAATTTTCTATTCTGAAGATAAATTTGACATCCCTTTCTATTCTTGCAAAATTTAAAACAAAATAAAAACTCTATTTTTAAAAAACCTATGCAACAGCAATATAAACAACACAATATGTTGGAAATTACCTGTACAATTTGAGGGGTTCAGGGAGAGGGAAAACGGGAGAAAAATGAGGGAAGGGGTAACAAGTTAGATAAGAAATGTAATCGCAGTCTTACTGAAACCCCTCTGTATATCACCTTGACAATAAAATTGAAAATAAATAAATAAATATAAGGGGAAAAAAATCTCATATTTCACCAGGCACTGATGGCTCATGCCTTAATCCTAGCTACTCAGGAGGAGGCTGAGATCTAGGAATCACAGTTTGCAGTCAGCCCTGGAAGGAAAATCCAAGAGACTTTTCTCTCCAATTAACCACCAAAGGGGGGAAAAACCCAAAAGTGGAGGTGTGTGGCTCAAGTGGTAGAGCACTAGCTTTGAGCAAAACAAGCTTGGAAGCAGCACTCATGCCCTGAATTCCAACACACACACACACACACACACACACAATTTCATATTTCACTTTTTTGGGGGGAGGTCCAGTCGTGGGGCCTGAACTCTGGGCCTGGGAGCTGTCCCTCAGCTCTTCAGCTCAAGGCTAACGCTCTACCACTTTTTTCTTATGTGGTGCTGAGGAATCGAACCCAGGGCCTCATGCATGCAAGGCAAGCACTCTACCACTGAGCCACCTTCCCAGCTCTCATATTTCACTTTTTAAAGCAGATATTCACACTGTTCCATTTACTCATTTACATATTACCCATGATACAAATGTGCTTGTTCACATTGGTATTTGACTGAGGAATTTATTTTTTTTTAATTTTATTTTATTTTATTTGTGAACAAACTGTACAGAGGGGTTACAACTGCATGGGCAGGATAATGCATACATTTCTTACCAAGCATTGCAGCCTCCTCCTTTGTTTACCCTTC
>NW_012267221.1:27931122-27959852 GCF_000151885.1 Dipodomys ordii
GCACCGACGTTGTAAAGCTCGTTTTGGACATGACAACTTGTACTTCTCATTGTTGCATCAGATCCACCTGTAGAGGGAGAATCTGTGTTTTTTTCAAGGCTCCAAATTATAGCATTTGTACTAGAAGTATTATTTTATAACAACATTCCCTCTATTTTCTTTAAAAACCATAATAAATGATTTTTAGATGGTCCATTCATTTTTGTAGATTGAAAGTGTGATATAAATTCAAATACTCTTAATTCAAAAACAAGACTGTAAAAGACAAATTTAACTACTTAGTTCAATATCTCAAGCCATATATGACTGCCAGTTTTTATTTCTGCTTTTATGAAGGGAGGAAGATGAATGATGAATCTTATGAAGATTTATTCATTCTCTCAATGAATTCCAAGACAGTACAGGATTAGATAATCAGTAACTATTTAACTGTTTTACTATGATTCTAACACTTCTATTTCAGAATTTTACTGTTTATTAATTCAAAAAAATTTATTAGTAAAGAAGGTCAAAATCAAATCACCTTTGTAGAAGATTGTACTTACTTGGGGTTATGATTTTAGATCACAAGGTACCTAACTTCTCGAGGCTTCCCCTTTCATTGTCTTTTTATAAAGTAGTGAAATTTAATTTGATAAACAATTAAAATTTTCAAATAAGAGCACCATCTCCTTTGGCTGCACCATGCTCAAAGGACCTGAATAAGTGAACATCACCACACAACAAGCAAAACCACCTGCTAAATCACTATTAGGCCCATCAATGAGAAGAAGCAGAGTCATATCTCCAACTCAAAAGGAAACTGGTGATGCTACACAGCAGTATTTCCCAATGGGTCACTTACAAAGACAGGACCAAGGCACAATGACATAGCTGAAGCACTGTTCTGGCTTTATGGTTTGCATGCAGAAGGCGTACAATACTTACATATTCCAATGTGGCAAGTGAAAGACCTTTTCTTTTTTTCCTTTTTTTTCTTTTTTTTAAAGCAAAGACCTTTGGCAAGATTTTTAAGATTTTCTTTTTAACCTTGATATATTTTATAATTATCCTCCTCTCCTCTTCAAGAAATACTACAATGTAAGCAAAAATGTCCTCCACAAACAGTCCAATGGAGATCTTAAACATCCATAAGGTTATTTATTTTATTTTATTTTTTTGTCAGTCATCAGGGCTCACCTCTGGGCCTAGGCGTCATCCCTCAGTTCTTCAGCTCAAGGCTAGCGCCCTACCACTTGAGCCACAGTGCCACTTCCAGCTTTTTCTGCTTATGTGGTGCTGAGGAATGGAACCCATGGCTTCGTGCATGTGAGGCAAGCACTCTACCGCTGAGCCACCTTCCCAGCCCCAATAAGGTTATTTTTTAAGGAGACTTTACAAATAATGGCCACAGTAAGAGTAATATTTTACTTTGATGTGATTATAAAGTTGTGACTTCTGTGATATGTTATAGTATGCTAAGGTAATGATTCTCTTACTGGTCAGCCTGATGACCCAATATTGTCACTTTGACCTTACACTAACCTTGTTAGCACTGTGAAAAAAGTCATTTGCCTTTGTTAAACAAGTTTTCCTTTCCATCATGAGTTGACCAAACTCTTCCTGAAGCCGATTCAGTTTCTGGTTAGAGAACTGTAGGTGATCTTTCTCTGCAGAGTCCTTTGACAGCATAATCCCCAGTGCCTCGCTCTTTAGCTTCTCTACAACAGAATTCCATTCCTGCAAGAGAGGCATTCTCCTTAGTTTTTGCCCACATCTGGGTGTTTGTGTCATCCCAACATTCATGTGCTGAAACCCAGTCAATAAGGAGATAGCATTAGGAGGGGCTTTTAGGTGCTGAGGGTACAGCTTTCAAGAATAAGATTGGTGCCTTGCTGAAAGAGGCCAAAGAGAGCTCTAACTGTCCCTCTACGATGTGAGGATACAGCGAGGACTTGTCAGTCTACTATTCACATGTGGGCCCTCACCACAATCCATCATGCTGCACAATGATCCTAGACATCCAGCCACAAGAACTGGGAGTAATTTCTATTGTTTATAAGCCATCCCACCTACGTTACTCATCAAAGCAGCTTGAATTAAAACACCCCCTTTGCACTGCTAAGATTCAGTGAAAATTTAGGTTAGTTGAATGTGTCAAAACTCTCTTATATGTTCAGATCATGAGAGTATAATAAATTCTGTAGCAAAATACAGAATGCAAGTTTGATGATGTCAACAGGTACTTACAATAGAAAAAAATAGGGAAAAGAGTCTAAAAACAGAAAAGGTAAGAGTAGAAAATGGCCCAGGAGATGACTTTAACACAAATTCATTCCATTTTTGTTACTTCTATCATAAAAATATTTAACATACAGACAATAGCATTTTCAAATCTCTAACCCATTTGCTCCTGTTTTTATTCATTTATATGCAAAGAAAGTATCCTTCCTCAAATTCATTCTTCCTGTCAAATGGTTATATGTGTACAAAAAAAGGAAAAGAAATAATGTACCGATTGCTGTTGTTTTTGTGTCTGCCCACACATGAGACTGAAATTAAGATCTTTTACTCATCACAAAATTAATACCTGTTATTGTGGAGTATTTTCTCCTTCCTGGCCCCAATTTTGTGTCATAACACTCTATTCTTAATGATGTATAAACATTTCAGGAAAGTAAAAGAGGTAGCTTTTCTACTTTATATAGCATAAAGATAAATAAAACAGCATATACAGAAGAAGGAATAAAAAAGTGGAGAAAACTAAACATTAACATTTAATTAAATCTCTTCAGGGAAATTCAAGTTTATTACTAAAAGATTGAACTCAGATTTTATTTTCATAAAATATTGATTATCTTTAACATGGTTATCTTGTTAGCAAATTATTCGGTAGCCATTTCAGTTGAGTTTAATAGTAAGCCCAGGTTATGTCTCAAAGCATGGGAAATTTAGCACCAGATTTCCAAAATCTCAGTCTTGATTCTGTCCTGGCTTGTTCCTCCAGTGCAAAATGTGTTTTGAATAAAGCACATTTGTGATGTTATGCTATATGAAATAAGTGTAATTTTAATGCAGCTTATCATTTCTGTTTCTATGAATTTCATAAGACATACTAATTCCTAGGTACCTGGCACTATGGTAGTAGGATGTCTTGTGGAATATAATGAAAAATAAAATGCAATATCCAATTTTTTGGGGGGGGCAGTTTGGGGGCTTGAACTCCTGGCCTGGGCTCTGTCCCTAAGTTTAAGGATATCATTCTAACACTTGAACCACAGTGCCACATCCTGCTTTTTCTGAGTGGTATATTGGAGATAAGAGTCTCATAGACTTTCCTGACTGTGTCGGCTTTGAACCACAATCCTCAGATTTCAGCCTCCTGAGTAGCTAGGATTACTGGTGCGAGCACCAGTGCCTGGTTTGTAATCTCCCCGTTTTCTTTCCTGTCCTTTTTTCTTTTTCTTTTTTTTTTTTTTTTTGAGTTGTGGAGCTTGAACTCTGAGCCTCGGTGCTGTCCCTTAGATCTTCAGCTGAAGGCTAGTGCTACAGCGCCACCTCCAGTTTTCAGGTGGTAATTGGAGATAAAAGTCTCAGGGACTTTCCTGCCGGGGCTGGCTTTGAACCATGCTGCTTAGATCTCAGCCTCCTGAGTAGCTAGGATTACAGGCGTGAGCCACTGGCACCCAGCTGTAATATCCATCTTTAACAATTCATAAACTACTATTTTACATAACTTTCCTACATATTCACATTATAAAATTTACTAAATACATACACACACGAAGCCGGGCACCTGTGGCCTGTAATCTTAGCTACTCAGGAGGCTGAGATCTGAGGATCATGGTTCAAAGCCAGTCCAGGCAGAAAAGTCTGTGAGACTCTTATCTCCAATAAACCACTAGAAAACCAGAAGCGGTGCTGTGGCTCAAGTGGTAGAGCACTTACCTTGAGCTGAACAGCTCAGGGACAGCGCCCAAGCCCTGAGTTCAAGCCCCATGATTGACAACAAAAAAAGGCAAACACACACACACACACACACACACACACAATACAGAAATATTTTAAATAGTAATGGGTAGTAAATGTAGAAATTGTGCATGTTATTTTGTGGTGTCTGTAGAACCTGTTCTAGTATTTGTGCAATAGAAAAACATATATATACATATATACATACATACATGTACATATATATACACAGACACACAGACACACACACACACACACACACACATATATATATATATATATACCTGTCCTAGAGCTTGAACTCATGGCCTAAGCATGTCCCCAAGCTCTTTTGCTCAGTGCCAGTGCTCTACCACTGAAGTTACAGGTTCACCTCTGACTTTTTGCTGGTTAATTGAAGATGAGATTGTCATGGACTTCCATGCCTGAGTTTGCTTCAAATCACAATCCTCATATTTCAGCTTCATGATTAGGATTATGGATGTGAATCTCTGGCACCCACAAAGAAAAATATTTTGACCAGGGCAAGAGTAAGAAAGGTGGAATGAAGGACTGGCAATTTTTTGGAAGACTTCTTATAAAATTGAGGGTGGTAACTATAATCATAAAAATTCTTTAGGTTTGATGCCATGTTTCCTAGTATTTACAAAGGCTCAGACATAGGTTACTCAAGATTATATACCAAATGAGGGACTCTGCCAGGACTAAGTAAAAGTTCTGTTTATCAGGGTATTGAGGATAAAGATTCCCAAACCTCCAAATGTCTCTATGGGTGCCAAGTAATACTTAAAGACTAGATATGGGCTATATGACTTCTCAAGATACTTTCTTTTTGATCAGTTATGGGGCTTGAACAGGGACAGTGCCTGGGCACTGTCCCTGAGCTCTTCAGCTCAAGGCTAGCACTCTACACTGTTAAGCCACAGTGCCACTTCTGGTTTTCTGGTGGTTAATTGGAGACAAGCATCTCATGGACTCTCCTGCCCAGGCTGGCTTTGAACTGCTATCCTTAGATCTCAGCCACTTGAGTAGCTAGGATTACAGGTGTGAGCCAGCAGCACCTGGCTGTGATCCTTCATTTTTATAAGAGCTTTGTTTCTCCACTTAAGGAAAACTCATATATATGAGTACATATATGTACATATATATATGTATATGTACATATATATACATATATGTGCCATAACATTCTTTTTCAAGTACTAAGAATATCCCTCCCACTTAAAAACCATTATTTTAACCTATTGGGAAGGAGTAAATACTTTTAAATTAGTACAACTTCTGGCACCCATAGTAAACCCTCAGTAAATATTATTCTTACTTTTCTTCCCAGAAGTTTTGATCATGGTTCATGAGCACCACAAAATTTGTTCTTCATATATGTCTATTCCTTTTCTCCCCATTCTCAACTAATGGCAGTAAAAATTTCCCCCAAATGTTGACCAGGGTTATAAAGCAAACCAAGTAGAACTAATTTCTTTCCCTAGTTCTTTGTGGAGTCTAATGTGTTGAGACTCTTCCTGGAGGGAAACATGTGTGAAATATTTTAGACAAATTTTTTTTTTTACAAAGAAACCATTTGTTTGCTAATGCGTGTCAGCCCCGAAATCTTTTACTGGTTCACCTGTCAACCCAATTCCTTCTATTTCTTCCCAGTTTTGTTTTTTCCTATACCTGTAGCTACTCAATTTGTTAATATTTTCCTCTTATACAACCCCTTTTCTTTTTTTGTCTATTAAGATCTGGGGTCATTAAACATCAGTGATCTCAAGATAAGTTTGCTTAATTCAGGAAGATACAGAATGAAAGAGGTAATTATTTTTAAAAATCAGCTCTAGGGCTAGAGGTGTGGCTCATGTGGGAGAATACCTGCCTAGCTAGTATAAAATCTTGGGTTCAAATCCTAGTACTACCAAAAGAAAAAAATCAGCATTGACCCAA
Organism: Dipodomys ordii; assembly: GCF_000151885.1. NCBI lineage: Eukaryota > Metazoa > Chordata > Mammalia > Rodentia > Heteromyidae > Dipodomys > Dipodomys ordii. The sequence goes on from NW_012267221.1 coordinate 27,937,012, forward strand.
ACCTTTTTTGTTCCTCATTGGATGAGCTATATGACAAATATGAAAAACGCCAGCGACTACCTAGAATATTGTGGGGAAGAAAAAGGCAGAAGAAATTAGGATATGGAAAAAATGGTTTGTAACCTTAATATGCTCAGTCAGTCAACATTATATTTTAGGATCCTGTCTGAACCCTCTATAAAGTTTGATAAGGGTTAGCAGTCTTCCTATGATAGCACTGTGCTAAAGGTTTCACATGTATTATCGCATTTAAGCATCATTACTCCCCCTTACAAGGTAGGAATGACTATTATCCACAGACCACTAATGGAGTAACTAGGACTCAGAAAAACTATGAATTTGCCTAGGGTCTCAGTACTATAAGCGAAAGTGCCAAAGTCCTAGCTCAAGTAGTTTGACCTTACAGTCTATTCTTTTGATTCAGGGTCTAGTTCTTCACAGAGGGTCATAGATTTTCTTTTTTTTGGCGGGGGTGGGGAGGGCATAGAAGGATTTACCATATTCATTTGGAATTGCATAGTTAGATTTCCATAGGGTCCTTATATAACCTTGATTATCATAAAAGTCTTACATGACCCTGTGATCTTTTTAATTTTAAATCAGAAGCATAATTCAAAATAAATGCATTGCAATTATAATTGAACATTTTCAGCCTAAATTCAGGTTTGATTTTGCTTAGCAACTGAACAAACTAATAAAGCTCTTTTCTATAAATAAGAAGTGAAATAGAAATACCTGTTCCTTCAGTGTTCACAAATCTGCCTTTAATATAAATTTCATAAAAGGGAAAGAGACTTTTTTGGCATGAAGCCAAGTCTTTGCAAACCCAGCCTAACTTAATGGTGTAAAATAGGTGATATGACCTTCCAAAGAAAGTGCAAAGGACCATTTTGTGAATCTTACTTAAAAAAAATCCTTCATCTCTAGTTTTCTTAATGACATTTTCACATGAGCTCTCTAGGTATTAAGTGAAAGTGGATGCATTCAACATTTCTGTGCAATCTTCTCAGAAAATTGGTTCTGTTTTCTTTGGGCAATCTGTAGGCAGTTTCTGCTGTATATCTACACCATTCTGATGATGTATTTTCCAAGTCCTTTTTCTTAGGGGACACTTTATTTTTCAGATAAAACTTCTAGAGTCATCTGAATCCATCACACTATATAAAAGAATTGAGTTGTCATCCTTGTCAAGGCCGGAGAAACCCAATGGAGAAAATCTTAGTTTGTCTTCTGTAAGCCATTCCTGTTGCCTGCTAAGTGTTAAACTTCTAACAGGGCTTCAGTCACTGCAATAAAACATTTCCAGTATGTGTCCCACCAGCAGAAAGCTGAAGCCTGTCATTTTCTTGGCCCTCCAATTTGATGGAGATGCCCACATATCTGTGACCCAATAAAGACGTATGGCATTGTGCATTCCTGGACTCAGGGTGTCTCTGTGGGTCATTCCATTATTTTCATTTATCACTCTCAGTAGTTACCCTTTTAAACTGTACCTTTCAGTGTTCCATTTGCTGTAGAAATTGAGCTTCTCTTTGCTCCCTTGATTGAAAGGGTACTTTTAAGAGGATTAGTGTTGATAGAAAAGAAACAAAAAGATTGTGGGGTTTTTTTTGGGGGGGGGGAGAGTATAGGTTAGCTTTTCAAATGAATTTGTGGATTGACATAAAAAAGGTATCTAGTAAGTAGTTTCCAAAGTAATAATGTTATTTACTCCAGTTTGAAAAGGAAAACATAATCAAAACAGAATGTTTAGTAGGATTTTCTTCACACAGTTACTTCTCTGTAGATGAAGGGATTAATGATCTAACGCTGTGTGATAAATTGGCATTCTAAGCTTGATTTGAAAATGTCATTTTTAAGGGGAAGAGGAGGAGCAAGGAGTGATGGGAAGTCATTTGTAGTAATTAATATGGAATATGAATGCTACTGGTCATCATCAGATGCAGCCTAAGCATGTGTAGATTTCACGTATGCTCCCCAAGCATGACTGATTCCACGGCCACCCCATTAGACATAGCCCATTTCTTGTTCAATTCCAAATCTACAGTCCCATTTGGTTCAGCACCAGGAGAATTAACTCATTGACACGAAAATCAAAGAATTTTACATGATTGCATTAGCAGATGGTACAAACAAAATAAACCTGGTAATTTTAATCAGGGAATATTTAAAAGTCTGTCTTGAGCAGCACTGTTTTTTTTTTTAAGAAAAACAAACTGTTTGTGCTTCTGAAGAGTAGCACTGAGTCCTTGAAAAGCTGGCAAGTTGGACAGTAGCTTCTTTTCCTTGTGCTCCATCACCGGCATCTCTATGTGGACCTATACAGGTACACGTGTCATCTTAGATGGAAGCATCTCTTCCACATGCCAACATGTGCGAATTTCAATGCCCACAGATCCAATGACCTATGCCTACACTTGTGATAGATTGCAGCAAAAGCACTGACTACAAATAGAACTGATTTTGAATCTCACCTTGAGATGAAAGAAATACTCTCTTTAGACTTAAGATAAAGAATCATAGCTACTGACTCAGAGAGAGTTTGGGGAAAAGAGCAGAGACCTAGACATAGGATGCTGTTTATACCCAGCTTGCTGAGTAGCCGCAGGCAGAACATTTGCTTTTTTGAGCTCAACTTTTTCTGTAGTACAAGGGGAGTAGACACCACTTGGAGACTTCTGTCCTTCCTAGTGACTCATTTGTGAATGCAATGATTTATGGAACAGCACTAATGGGCTATGCTTCAAATTCCTGGATTTTAAGCCTTCCAAAAATTTAGACTATTAGTCATATTATTCATAAAGTTATTCATAAATTACCTGGACAAGGACTGATAGTCCTATAATAGAAGCAATTTCTAAATTAGTTGTGGCCTTATTTTTTCTTCTTGCTACATGGAGGAGGGACATGACTTGGAAGTTTCTTGTTTGCTTTATTCTTCTCAGTCTTTGGCCACTGAGTGGAGCCCACAGTTCAACTATAGTCCAAGTTTATATTAACATCCTCAAAAGACTTACTTTTTCATATTTTTTAGAGAAAATGCTGGAGATATCTTTAAGATACTAACATAATTCACCTGTAGGGCAAATTATAAAGTAGTGATGGTCACTTTTTATAGAGATTTTCTTATATTAAATGGATAAATACAAGAGAGGTTGTGCTTATGTTTTATCCATAATCAGCTTCAGACACAGGTTAAAATAATGGTCTTAAATCTCACTACTATTTCCTGGATCACCCCTTTTACCACTGAATCATGATTTTTCTTGGTAGGATGGAAAATATTTTTTTTTCAAAAAGATGAAGCATTTTATTTGCAACATATGACTTGTTCCCATAAAGGGAGGATGCATTGTATAGTCATAATAGCTCTAGTTTCAGTAAAATTAGCTTTTCAAGAACCAAATTTTCAAAATTCTACTGCCTTGCTGATTTCTAATCTAAAATCTAAAATGTAATATTAGTTTTATAAATTTAGTAAGATTTGAAGTAGGCTGTAGAGATACAATGACAAAATCCTTGCCTATAACTCCTGGAAGAATTCATATACCAACCCATCATGAGGGTTTTTTTATTTGTTTTTGTTTTGTTTTGTTTTGATGATACTGAGCTTTTAATTCAGGGCTTATGTCTTGCTTTTTTTGTTGTTGTTGTTTTGTTTTGGACAAGGGTTCTATCACTCCAGTGAAGCCTCTTGTCCTCCAGAGTCTCACTTGCTGGGAGGCAGGCTTAGAGTAGATTCATTCTACCTGTAGTGTCCTGCATTGCTGGGATGCTATTTACCACCACGCTCAGCTATTGGTTGATATAGAGCTGGGCCTAGCCAGTAATCCCCAATGCTCCCAACCTTTTCCTCACAAGCATCTGGGAAGACTAGTGTAATTGTCCCTGTCCCACTGTGAGTTTAAAACAGCATTATCATATAAGGAAGAAACTAAAATACTTCTTACTTTATGCTTTGTTAAATGCTACCAACTCAGATAAAATACCACGGATTTAAAAGAAAGAATATGTTATGTACTTGGTCTTTAATATAGAAGAAAACTTTCTAATGATCTTTTTAGAAGACCAAACTTCTGTCTTCTAACAAAATCAAGTTGACTAGAATATTTTCATCTCATCTCCCTTTTGTAGGCTCTGGTTTTAACATATCACTAAATTCTATATTCAATAATGTGCAAAGAAGGGGCTGGGAAGGTGGCTCAGTGGTAGAGTGCTTGCCTTGCATGCGTGAGGCCCTGGGTTCAATTCCTCAGCGCCACATAAGCAAAAAGAAAAAAGCCGGAAGTGGCGCTGTGGCCCAAGTGGTAGAGCACTGGCCTTGAGCTGAAGAGCTGAGGAACAGCGCCCAGGCCCAGAGTTCAGGCCCCACGACCGGACCCAAATAATAATAATAATAATAATATGCAAAGAAGCAGTAAGTGATACTAGGTTGGGCATTTTACAAGTCACTTACACTGAATATGCATTCTTTAGCACCATTTCAGGACAACTAATACAAAAGAGATTGACATGAGCTCAAATGGAAAAAACAAACTTACTTTTAAGCAAAGTACAATCTCTTCTGAAGTGGAGAATCTGAGAAGCCCTGTTACAGGACTTTAAACAGGGACAGACTTCAAAGGGGAGACTGGGCAGAAGGATGGAGCTACCCATAAAGTAGATGAGCCAGCAAGGATATAGAACATGAATCTGAATCATAAGGAAAATGGAGCTGATCTAGTAGGAGTAATTAAGAAGCATTTCCTGTAAGTAGAGATGTCTGAACCGAAGCTTAAAACCAATGGGCATATGTTATCTCGACAAACGGGCTGAAAGTGGGTTAAAGAGTGAAGAGTAACTGAGAAAGGAGGATTAGGAGAATCACTGAGGGTTAATTCTGGTCTAGAAATAGGGGACACTTGGATGGACATGTTAAATTCTAACACCTTTGTACAACATTTTGAAGTTCAGAAATTTAACTAAACATATAAAGAAGAGACACAAGGCAAAGGAAGTGGGAAAGGAGGAACCAGAATCCTGGAGACAAGAAGTTAATGGAGAAATGAATGTCCAGTTTGCATACTTAAGAAGCTTTGAGGTTAGTTGTAGCCTGACTGAGAGTCTGATAATGTTAAAAGAGCAGGAAGGGCTAGTTGTCATAGGAATAGCCGGTGATAAATAATGGAACGTATTCTTCATATCAGATGAATATATTTTAAATGTAGTCAATTCAGTTATGCTAATTGTGCCATCATCTTACAGACTGAAGAAGAAACAAGGAAAAGGATGATTCATTTTTCACAATACACCTCCTGGTCCAGGTTGGACAGCAGCAAGGAGCCAGGCCAGGAAGGAAAAGAGAAAGGAGACTGTTGAGGGCAGCAGTCTGGGGTGAGGCCATGAAAGAAAGTGTGGAGGCTGAAGGACTAGGAAGATGAAGGTACTGAAAATAAAGGCCTTTCGAGTAATGTGGAGGGAACCTGAGGCCAGGGTGTTGAGTAAGTCACTCACTGGGTGGTGGAGGTGCACAGGAAGGTTGTAGTGATTTGAGGCATGATGGTGTTAGGGCATAGGAGGCAGTTTTGCTGTCATTATTATGAGAAAAATAGCACTATGCATTGTGTGTTACGTGTAACTATCAGTAGCCATAATTTATGGAGTTTTATTCAGGCTGACAAATGACTAAAAAAGGAAGAGAAGGAGAAGAGGGAGGAAAAGGAGGAAGAAGAGGAGGAGGAATAAGAAGAAACTAAAAGGTCAAAACTAAAGACAAACAAAAAAAACCCACTTTTTTCCTAGGCACTTACACATAATGAACTGGTGAAGATTCCTAAGGAAAAAAATGATATCAGGTCGCTTTTAACCTAGTGATTGCAGACTATAATATTCTCTGTTTTCAGAACTCATTCTTTTCCAAAATGGCCATAAATATTTCTGATGACTTTTTAAATTCAAATTTCCCTTAGAAATTAAAGCATATGGTTCACTAAACTCTAAATTAGCCAGAAGTTAAGACAAGAATGGGGTTACCAACTGAAAAAAATCCCATCATTTGTGGATTTTCCCAAAGCTCACAAGCAAATTCAAAACTATTTATACATATTTTGGCAGTTAGAAATGAAATTGTTTCTAATTTATGTTCTGTGAAAAATGGCATCTGCTTTTAATTGGGAAGTTCATTTAAAATTCAGACAAGTGAAACAAATGATCAACTGGAATAGAGGCATAGGAACTAAAATGCAGCAATGCAGTATCTGCTTGAAGAACTTGGCTAATTTCTGCCTTGGGACATTTCAGATTCAGACCTCACCTTATTTTTTTTCCAAAGAGATAAAACATTATAAAAGAAGCACATTCTGTTTTATTTTATAGATTTTTCTTTCTATTCATCCATAGTGTGTTGCTCTATTACTGGGGGAAAAACATGTTTGGTGGTGATTTTTTATTTACCTTTCTTTGGCAAAGGACTTTGTGGATGCAATAGAATAGTGAGTTGAATAGAATAGTGAGCTTCTTTATTAAGGTTAATATGTACAGTAATGAGGAAAAACATTCAATTATGCTTGTAAAATACTTAGAAGACATTTGGGTAACCTGAAAACTATGGTTATAAGAATTATGGATCATTCTCTACACTTCCTGAATGAGCTAAGAGACTCACAAGTAATCCTATTTTTACTGACTCTTTTATCTACTTGTTACTTCTAAGGAATATTGGTGCTTTAGAAATGAACGATCACAAAATGCTTAAATATTTATGTTCTGATCTTTAGTTGGGTCTAGGAACCAATATAAACAACCAAGAGAAAAATAAAGCTCTAAGCTTGGACAATGATGTCCACATCTTAAGAGACATGAAGATTTACTTAGAATTACATCTTCTGAGTTCTAATAATGACCCTGGATTGTGATTCTACTCCTGTTTTCTCTTCAATTCTGTAGTTCTTTCCTTCATAACTTTGCCCTTCCAGGTGTGTGCAGAGCCCAGTGGTATTAAAATCAAATAGAAGTTATCAAAACATTCAATTATGGGGCCCTACCTCTAAAGTCTGAGGTAGCAAAGTTTTTATCTTAAATCTCCACTTTACAAGTACATTATAGTTTGAGAATGTCTAGTCTAAAATATACTACAGGAATAACTCTTTATAACTATAACTATACAAATAAATGATCAAAGAACAACAAGGGGGAAATTTTCACATAATATGACTTCATATGTAAAAATCCCAGCAGAATACTCAAAATAATCTATCAGATTCAGTAAGTTAGAGTTTTAGAATATTAATTAGGCAGTAACAAAAAAAATCACTTGTATTTCTATAAACAACAGCAAATAATCTGAAAAAGGAAACAAAGAAATGATTTTACTTATAGTAACATCAAAATATACTTAAAACTGAATTTAATTTACCCAAAAGATTACAAACCAGGATAAAGTAGAGCCTCGAGCACAAACCATATTCATTGCACTACTATTTGCCATAGCCAAGGTATGAAATCAGACTAGATGCCCCTACATGGACAAATGGATCAAGAAAATACATAGTGGGATTTTAGTTATTCATTAGAAAGAATGATTTTGTACCATTTGTAAAGAAATGGAAAGACTTGGAAAAAATTATGTTAACTGACGTAAGTTAGGTCCAGAGAAACAAAAGATCCATGTTCTCCCTTATATGTGGAAGCTAGATTTAGCTTACAAACACATAAGTAAATGCATGGATGGTATGCAAGTGTATACAAATGAATTAACATTTCAGTTTCAATTAACATTTCCAATTTAAGGGAGAATTCAAATAGTGTAATTCCTTAGAAACCCAAAATCAAAGTTTAGAAAAATGAAATAACAGGAATCAGGTACTCAAAATGGGTGGGATCAATGAGAAAAGGGTAGACTAATGAAGAAGAGAAGAGGGGTAAATGCAGACAAGAATGCAATAAATATCCTACAAAATTAAGAAGAGTGAAGGAAAGGGTGGTTAGGAGAGGAATGGGTGAAAATGTTGAAAGATTAATCAAGATAAATTGTATTTATAAACTGTTTTGTTAAATGGCAAAATTTTAAAATTAAAAAAATTAAGCAAAGAGTGCAAGATTAGTGTACCAAAACTTAGAAATAGTTGCTGGCAAAAATGAAAAACTTTTGGAAAAATATTCTGTGATTATGGCTTGAAGAAGTTTCCAATGTTAAGTTGGCAATACTTATCAAACACAGGAAGCAAAACATCCTAAGTTTTCTCTCCTATGTAGAATCTAGATTTAGAAAAACAAACAACTAATGAGATGAAAATAAAAGGGAGATTATTTTGGAAGAGAAAGGAGATCAACATGAGAGGGAAAAGTAATAGGGGAGTAACTATGACCAAAGAACCTTATATTGATGGATGAAAGTTATGTTATTTTATGTAATTAATATAAGTGAGAAAAAGAAAGTAGAAACAAAAGGACAGCAATACTCCTGAAAGTCATATGGATTGGTTGTATGGATGCTAATTATGTATTTGAATTAGTCAAACTTGCAGGCAATTTCACTTTAGCTCATTTTCTCACTTTTTTTTTCCAATCCTGGGGCTTGAACTCAGGGCTTGGGCACTGTCCCTGAGCTTCTTTTGCTCAGTGAGCCACAGCATCACTTCCAGCTTTGTCTGTTTATGTGGTACTTGAAGAACTGAACCCAGGGCTTCATGCCTGCTAGGAAAACACTGTTCCACTAAGCCATATTCCCAGCCTAGTTTTCTCATATTACTAAATAGTTTGTAACTTTAAACTTGATTAGTCTTTCCCATTGGATAAACACTACAAAGACCTAAGCACTAGTATTTTTAAAGATGTTTGAGTAATATTATTTGAACAAACTAGAAGCTAAGATCACAAATCCAATTTAAGAAACTACTCAGCAATAACTGGAAAATAGTTTCAATGACTTGGAAAATCAGATTAGATGCTGAACCATGGAAGAGGGTTTTAATCTTGAAGCTGAGGGGTGTGAAGACTGTTACATTAAATTATTGAAGATGATGGTACTATATACCACTTTCAGGTTGCTTCACACTCAGAACTTCAGGGTTATTGTTTATTGTTCATTATTGTCAATTGAATGACTTTATATTCAATATGTATCATCTGTGAAAACAGGAATGTATATGAAATTCATGGGAAAGACCTGAGTGCCTCTTCGCCTTTAGTGTGAATGCAAATCTTTTTGGAGAAAATCTTTTTGTTAAAATACAAAACCTGATTCTACAGGTTTGATGAAAGGATCAACAAGTCTAACAAGATATGTGGCTGCTACTGGCAGAATGACACCTTGAATAAAAAGGCTGTAAGTTCTCTTTTAAGTCTTGAAGATGAAGATTAATAACTTTCATCTCAAAAGAAATCATGTTCTATTTCAAAAGTCACTCCCATTCAAAATGTAATAGTTTCCAAAGTGGCTTTCCTGTCTCTCACTCTTTTTTATCACTATCATTCACAGTATTTTCAGAGCAATCTAAAATGTAAATCAATTTAAGCTACAGTTAAGATGGTACATGCCTCAAGGCCCATTAAATCTCAGACTCCAGGCTGACAATGGCCTGGTATATATGTGAATGAGTGGGGAGAGATAATGTAGAAGGATGGAACTTGTGGAAAAATTGCAGTATGCAATGTAGGAATAGGAAACAGCTATCATTGGGCTCTAGCTGTGAGTTATTACAACATTCTGGAAAAATGAGCCTGATAACATTAGATATTCCAGATTTGTAGGTGAGCAGGAAATCTGGATTTCTTTTTTTTTTTTGTCAGTCATGGGGCCTGAACTGTGGGCCTGGGCGCTGTCCCTCAGCAATTCAGCTGTAGACTAGCGCTCTACCACTTGAGCCTCAGCCCCACTTCCAGCTTTTTCTGCTTATGTCATGCTGAGGAATCAAACCCAGGGCCTCATGCATGCAAGGCAAGCAATCTACCACTGAGCCACCTTCCCAGCCATGGATTCCACTTTTTAATGTAAACTCCAATGATTTGAGATCTATTTTTCTTTGTAAGCCCAATGTCCTCCACAAATTCCCTGGACTCCTGAAGAAGGGGATGCAGATGTTCAGCTTTTTGATACTCCCTAGGTAATTAGTATGTGGTCAGAGATGAAAGGAATTAATCCAAACATCCACCATGCACCAATCACACAGGGCCTAAAGAACCCAGCAGTGAAGCCTTAGAAGTCTGGAAGGAAGTTCTTCTAAGAACATGATTTTTGATGTGTAACAGAAATAGTCAAGTCTTCACATAGAAGATACTGTACTGATAAAGTATGTTGTTTGCATATTGTTTAATACATCATACTATTAATCCTAAATTCCAAAGGTTGAATTTAAGTATTCACATATTAAGATGACTGAAGATGTAATCCATGGATGGTTTATAATTTTCTATGCTTGTTACTTCTTTATCTGTTATATACATGAAAGCGAAAAATCACTTGTATTTAGTAATAAAGATATAGTTTAAAATGATTATAGTCAAACTTTATATTGAAAATCCTTTAATCCAATTATTTTAATACCAGCAGAATAGGCACATATTTTTGAGAGCTCTGCAAGCTGCTGTATTTCTTATTTTGAAGAAATTATTTTATTCCAGCAGGAAATGATAGAGACAAGTTTGACGTTATGTAGGAAGTACTGATAAATAGACAGATGCTGAGGCACACTGACCAGAACCCAGTGTGGATTTGTTGTGGGACACCTACATTCTGTGAGTCATTAGTTACAGGAATCAATACTGTTTCTCATTTTGGTGCCTTATTTCTATGAAATACTCTTTGTCAGAGACATTCTAATCTTCCTCTCAGTCCACACATAAAGTCCAAAACGCAATTTCTGCTTTCTCCTTTCAGAATATATGAAATTGGATTCCTTCTTCAAAAAAGAAGGAAATAAGATTGTTGAAAAAGCACTGGTGAGAACTATTGGAAAGTTGACCTTAGAGATGTAGAAGGGAAGGAGGGCTAGGGAGAGGTAAGTGCTTTCACAGTATCTTCTCCTTGAATTTTCAAGGTTTCTTCTTAATGGTGAAAAGAGCAAAGCTTGAGAGGTCAAGTGCACTCAGTTATAACTGTGAGTGACACAGCAGGATTTAAACCTATTTTTCCACATTGATATATCCTGTTATATAGTGCCTGGTACTTCACCACTACCAGAATATATTTTATTTAAGAATAAGAACTATGGCCCTTTTTACATAATACTCTTCCTTTCTCTATCCTATGTTTCAGGAAAACCTGAGATTAAGAAAAGTTGCTAAGGAAAATGTCAAGCAGTAAAGGTTGTTAGGTTCCCTCATACTCCTAACCTGTAAAGACAGCTGACTTTATAGTCAGCTGACCTGTGAAATTATATCAGGCCTGAGGTTAGATCACTTGATGCTTGGCTTGATGCTTTACTGTCATTGTGCTGAAAATCTCAGTAATTTATTATAGAAATGCTTCTATATTTTCATTTGCATTTGTCCAAAAATTGGACAAGGAGTTCTGTAATAAGCAACAAAGAAAGAGCTAGGCTTATGAATTACAGAATCTTCAGTTTGGGAACAAAGAATGTTGGGTCTCAGAATTGAGGCATGTGATTAACTGGGAAAGATTAGCTGCCATAGGTAGGATAGATGCTGGGGAGAACTTCTTATATTTGATGCTTTACCTTCCCATTTGACTGGTCATTATTTGATACTTTATAGAAAATAATAGAAAAGAAATAGATTTCTATTATTTATAATAGAAAATAGTATCTCCAGTAACAGCCTGAGAGGAGTACAATATCAGAATAGCACTGGAATCTTTCCAGGTAGATATTTAATATGAGTAACCACTGTTATTTGATTCTTAGTGTATCTGCTCAACTCTCCACCACATAAGCCGGGTAGAATCCAAGTCTCACAAGAGGTCGTCCAAAGGGTACACTCTTTTATATATGTTAACCTAGGACAAGACCAGATTAGCTGAGTCCTAACTTAACAACATATATGCTCTACACACCATTCCCTCAGACCGCCAAAAGGCACAGATAGAATACTGGCTTTCACACACCCCCATACCTTACTAGTAAAAACAGCCTTTAATTCCTAGAGAAAAGCTATCATTGGGAAAAAACAATATCTGATGAGTACAAGCAACACAGTAATAAAACCTAAATCAAAGAGACTAAAATTAACAACGTACTGAACAGACTGAAAACTTAAGATAAAGTATACTTTAACAAAATAAGGAAATGAATTAGGTAGGTGAGACAGGAAAAATGTAGGAAGAATCAATGCCAGACATTCAGCATAACATATATAATCGCTAAAGTGAAAAACTTGGACAGGAGAGCTGAATAGCAGAAGCGTAGTAGAAAGAAGAGTGAAGCAGATCAGTGATCAGGAAAGGTAAAGGCATGTGGGTGTAGGTAAGAATTATGGGATTCAACAGTAGAGTTACATTCTAGAACATTCTAGAGTTACCATAATGAAAACACAAAGACCTATGCAAACAGTATTATGGGATGTAATGAAATAAAATCTCTAACTTACTAGCTTTGGGCAATTGAAAACATGTAACTTTATATACTTAGAAATAGGGATGTTTTTAAATACACATATTAAAGCCACTAAAGTGGGTAACTGAGAAAACTGGAATGTAAAAAGGATAAAGGGAAAATTAGCAAACCAAGATAGCAGCCAAGAAAAAGATTTATGATGAATTAAGTTATTTTTTTTAAGTCTACGCTGCATACAGTTTCTTTTCAAACATAGTGGAGAGATGCATGCATAGAAAGCTAAGTGATTATCTGAGGTCAGATAATCTCAAAGACAACCTCAAAGAAATAATAGAAAATGGATCTTCTTCCCAAAGAAAAGTACTTAATAAAGACATTAATCAAATTCCTTTTAATGCCAGACTCTGTTCAATCTCAATGAGTTAAGATGCTGTCTCTCCTTTTAAGCCATGGTATTATTCTCCCCAGCCAAGCTCTGCTCCTCTGAGACATCTCTGAGAAATCATTATCTTTTACATAGTCATTGTTTTACATACAAGCATAACTGATAGTGCAATATAACCCTCTCTCTTTTAATGAATCTGAAGGCTAAAGGGTACTTTGTGGTCATCTAAGCCCATCTGCCACTACCTCAGGAATATCTTCTGCCTCCCAAACTATGGAAGTACATGTATCTACCTACTATCTCTGAGACAATTCTCATTAATCTCCCTCAACTATGTTAATTATTACTGTGACATTAAACTCCTGTCATAAACAAACAGGTTTCATTATAACTTTCTTTACTCTACTTTCTGGGAAGAGCCCTTCTATCCAACCACTCATATTCCATCCATCTGCTCAAATTTTATCCTTCTTAAAAGCTGGGCCTACGTCACCCCAGCACAAAGCACCACTCTACTTTTCTGCATTCACAATGCCAGGACCTTCTTCTTAACCCCTATGATTCAGAGCTGCTCCCAACTTTGAATAACTAATTTGCCATGGATTATGCAGTATTCCAGACTGTTGCAAATCCTCTTTCTTGTAAACTCTTCTGTCAACAGCTTGTGTTTGAATATTGATGTCTATTTGACTGATCCAATTTGAATAACAGATTCATAGTTTTGTAATCTATAAAGATGGTATTAAGATGGAGACAGGCCAACTTTTTAGTATGGAAAATAAAAAAGAATGTTTCAGGGTCAGGTGTGATTGTACACAACTATAATCCTAGCTATTCTATGGGTAACAATAGAATGATCACAGTTCCAGGTCAGCCTGGGTATAAATTTCGTGAGAACTAACATAGAACAGGAATTCTCAACTAGTAAAGCTAACTCTTACCTTTAGAAAATAAGCTCAAGAATACTATAGAGAAACAAGGTTTTCTGTTTCCACACAAAATTTGGTCTTAAAACTACTTGAGTGCATAGGGAAATATTTATTTTTTTTCTGAATGAGGTCCTGAGAAGTTCAAATGCTAACTGGAAAGCATAGTCTACAACTTGATGGAGCTTATTGGGAATTAATATTCTTTAAAAAGTATTATTGAGATGTTAATATAATTCAACTTCTTTATATAACAGAATGTTTATTCATGAAATTTGAATTATATCCATATAATGGAATATTGTCCAGCTAAAAGTATTAGATTAATAGGGCAAGATTTTATAAAAAAACTTTTAAGTGGGAGAAGAAGTATCGCATATGCTATGTGTCTCTAGGTTTACATGTGGAACAAATGAAAAAGAACTTGTCAGTTGGTTAAAGATTCCATCTTTATTTTTCTTTAAAGCTTTGAAAGTGTCTGTGAATTACTTACTATAATAAAGATACTCTTTTTGCCAGTCCTGGGGCTTGAACTCAGGGCCTGGGCACTGTCTCTTTTTGCTCAAGACTATCACTCTACCACTTGAGCCACAGTTCCACTTCTGTTTTTTTCTGTTTATATGGTATGGCAGAATCAAACCCAAGGCTTTTACCACTAAGCCACATTCTCAGCCCAATAAACACATTTTTGGTAAACCTATTTCTACTCAACAATAAAAAGAAAAGCCAATTTCATTTTAAAAAAATGAATGAAAGACCTTAACAGCACATCAACAAAGTTGATATATAGGGTTCGTATACTGAAAAAGTACTCCACTTAATATGTCATCAAGGAAATATTAAACTAGCAACAACAGACCACACATACCTATTAGAATGGCCCAAATCCAAAACCGTGAAAATAAATGCTGGGAAGGATGGATCAATACAGAATCTCGTTTGTTACTGGCAGAAATGCAAAATGATGCAGCTATTATAGAAGAGTTGGCAATTTCTAAAAAAGCTAAGCATTTTCTTATACCAACCAGAAATTATACTCCTTGATTATTTTCAAGTGAAAAATCTATGTCCCCCACAAAAAAACCCAATCCTGTAAACGGATGTTTTCACAGCTCTATTCATCACTGCCAAAACTTGGAAGCAACCAAGATATCCTTCAGCAAGTGAATGGATACACTGTGTACAACCAGACAATGGAAAGTTATTCAGCACTAAACAGAAATCAATTAGCCAGCCATGAAAAGACATAGAAGAAACTTAAATGCCTATTACTGAGAAAAAAATCAATTTGAAAAGACTACATGTGATGTGATTCCAACAATATGACATTGGATGAAGACAAACAATGAAGACTGTAAATGGATTAGTTGTTTCCAGGAGTTAAGAGGAAAGAGGGGTACAGAGGAAAAGCACAGAGAATTTTATATGGCCATGAAATTACTCTGTGTACTACAATGGTAAATATATGTGCTTCAACATTTGCCCAAACCCATAGAATATACAGTATCAAGAGTAAAAACTGAGGGTCGGATGGGGGGTGGGGGGAGGATGGGATGGGAAGGGGAAACAAAGGAGGAGGCTACAGTGCTTGATAAGAAATGTACTCATTATCTTGCCCATGTAATTGTAACCCCTCTGTACAGTATTTTCACAATAAAAAAAAGAGTAAAGACTGATATAAACAGTGGGTTTGGGAGTGATAATGATATATAATTTAGTTCCATGAATTAAAACAAATGTTAAAATGTAGATATAATGTAGAATGTAGTTAACCAGGACACTGGGAGACAGGGAAGGGATGGAAGTAAATGAGAAATCTCTATAATTTCCTGTCAATGTTGCTGTGTAAGGTACTCTAAAAAAAGGAGGTCTATAATATTCCTTAGTATGCCTGACAGTTAAGGATAATGATAGAAAGAATATCCATATGCTTTTCTATTTGTGCATACCAGAAGCTCAATAACAGAAAGTATGCTCTACTAGAACCAAGATATATCTTAACTCCAGACCATCCTTTGGAACAAAAATCCATAGGACTGCCATGCATCATTGGTTCATGTCTGTAGTTCTAGCTACTCAGAACGCTGAGATCAGAGAATCTGGTTCAAAGAAAGAAAGGCGACAAAGCCTGTAAGACTCTTATATTCAATAAAACACCCAAAACCACAAGTGGAGCTATGGCTCAAGTTGCCTTAAGCAAAAAAGCTCAAGGACAGCACC
This sequence comes from Dipodomys ordii, assembly GCF_000151885.1. Classification (NCBI taxonomy): domain Eukaryota; kingdom Metazoa; phylum Chordata; class Mammalia; order Rodentia; family Heteromyidae; genus Dipodomys; species Dipodomys ordii. The sequence goes on from NW_012267221.1 coordinate 27,953,031, forward strand.
CTTGTTCATAGTTCAAGCAATCTCCAGGACTGGCATTAAAAAAATCCCTAAAAATTCTTAATAACCCTAAGCTTTGTCCATGTTAATCCCAAAGTATGTCCAAATTTTGTGTAGATGCTGTTTTTTTCTATTATTTTAAAAGGACGTAGCTATGCTATGCAATTTGAGTTATTTCTTTTTTATTATTTATTTATTTTTATTGTGAAAATACCATACAGAGGGGCTACAATAACATGGGTAAGATAACGAGTACATTTCTTACCAAGCATTGTTGGTGCTCCTTTGTTTCCCCTTCCCATCCCTTCCCATCTTCCCTCCCCTCCCCCTTGAGTTATTTCTTTTATTTGAGGATTTTTTATTAAAAATTCATGGATAAAATTTGAGTTTGGGGCTGGGATGTAGCTCAGTGGCAAAAGGTTTGTCTAGAAAGTACAACATCCTGGGTTTGATCCCAAGTATCAAAAAAGAAAAAACAAAAATAAATTGAGTTTGACACACAAAGAATAGATTTTATATAACTCCAATGGGAAAAAATATTAACTTCCTAAATTGCCTTTTAAAAAAACTAAAAAACTTAAAGAACTTGAAAAAATTAGTGATCATTACTATATCAATAATCATTTGTAATTGTACCCTTTAACAGCCATTTAGATATTCAAGTCAAACTGTTCGAATACCTATAAGAAAGAATAGTACCTGATAAAGCAGAAACAAGAAACCCAAAGCCCTGAAGTATGTCAAGCTCGCAAGATAAGATTTAAGCCAAATGAATGCAATCTGCTGCCTCTCTCTCACCCCATCAACTCCAATTCTCCTCATTTTTACACCATCTAGTAGTGCTGGCTCATTGTCTCCCAGTTTTGTGATGGAGCCTAACCTACAGCTGCCAACCTAAGTGATTAATAGTACAGAGTTTTTATGTCTTCATAGGAGTTTCAGCATTTACTCTTCTCAGTCTAATATATGGACTTTTTCCCCTTGCAGATCAATATGAAGAACCTGTAAATAATGTTAATAGGCCTTACATGTACAAAAATTAGTTGATTTTCAAAGAACAGTATACAATAGAAGAAAAGCTATGCTGTTCATCTTACTTTCAGCAATCTGAGGTTCCCTTTCTGCACATTCATACACTTAAATATAATGACCTGTTTGGTAACCATGACTTTTTGCAAAATTGAGAAATTTGAATTAAGGAATTAGGAAAATACAAGGTAAGAATAATTAAAATATACATGGATATCATAAAAGTGATAGTGTAATGAGATCTTAGCATAGATGCTTTTACAAACAAAGTTAGCACAAAACTGGATTGGATTGCACAAAACTGGATCAACACTGGCTGACAATATATTACATCACATCATCTCCAAGACTCTGTTTGGCTTGATCCATAGAACAGGTAAATTTTACCTATACTTTGGGGTTTTGTGATCATTTAAATTATTGTTCTGTTATACCTACTAAGAACAGTGTCTCACAGTTAGTAACTATACAAGAAGTATAGTTAGTTATTATTTTGAAGCCTAGTCAATGAACAATAGTACCAAGAAAAGTCTCAGGATGTTTGTATATAAATGCTGAAATATTCAAAGACTTGTTTACTTCTCTTTTAAATCATTCATGAAAGCATATTCAAGAGAAGTGATGCATTTTCAATCATTTTCAACATGCCTGTCCCTTACCTTTGCTTTTATTATCAGTTCTTCATGCTTACAAATTAGCTTCTCATTATCTGAAAGTGATGAACCTAGACCTTGTTCTTTCAAATCATTTATGTTTTTCTCAAACCAACTAGTAACCTAGGAAGAAGAAACAAAAGAGAAATCAAAATTAGAATGATTTGGCTACACAAGGAAAGACTTAAAATTATTTCCTCAACATTCCATAATTATAGCTACTTTAAGTTCTCTTTAAACAAATCACACACACACACACACACACACACACACACACACACACACATATATATATATATTAGATTAGTTTAGTCTGAATGCTTTTTAATTTTTTTCTTTTTCATTCTCTGCATTTGTAAGAGAAACAAAGTAAACCTGAAAAGCATGAAAAGACTCAGTAGATAACAAAGCATAAACAAAATGATTCGAACTTTCTTCAAAAAGAACCAAATGAATTCCCATTCAGTCCACAAAACATTGTTTCTAAATATGCCTTCTTTTCTAGCCACAAATACAAATTAGAGTGTAGTTACAGAGACCTCTATGAAGACAAAAATAGTATTTGCAGAATTATATTTTCCACTATGAAAAAGAAAATGAGCTGGGTGTTGGTGGCTCACACTTTGTAATCCTAGCTACTCTGGAGGCCGAGATCTGAGGATCACAGATCAAAACCGACCAGACAAGAAAGTCTTTGAGACTCTCATCTCCAGTTAACTATCTAAAAGGCCAGAAGAGGGTACAGTATTAGTCTTGAGCACAGAAGTTCAGGAACAGAGTTTAAGCTCCAAAATTGGCACTGAGCAAAAGAAAAAAGAAAGAAAGAAAAGAGAGGGAAGGAAGGAAGGAAGAAAGGAAGGAAGGAAGGAAGGAAGGAAGGAAGGAAGGAAGGAAGGAAGGAAGGGAGAGAGAAAATATAGGAAAGGAGAGAAAGAAGTTAATTTATTGCCACTGCTGAAACCCATATTTAGAAAGTAAATACAAATATTAAAACTCTCTTGACCTTACAGGTGGCTAAAGACATAATTCATATTCTTATACATGTGACTTACAATACTTATATTGTTAAAAAAACTAATATCAAAGAAGTTGAAAAGAATATTACATATTTTCTCTCTGTGTCTGTCTCACTCTATGTCTTTTTCCTTTTTTATGCAATAAATAGAACTCAGAGCCTCCTTGGTGCTAAACACTCTTCATATAAGCTTTATCACCAGCCCCTAAGACCTATGACTTAAGATTCCTGCATATATATTCCTCATGCTAATTTAAGGGAAGAGAGTTGGATTTTCACTGAAAGTACTATACAGCATTATCCTCATAATCATACCCTAACTAGTGATTCTTAAAAGAAAATTATAAGATAGACAATTCACTCATTTTTGTGATTTTTGACAACTCAATGAGAAATATGCTATAATCATTGTAGTGATAAAAATGAGTCTCAGGTAAGTTAAGCAGCTTATCCAGAGCTGCACAGTAAATGGCAGAAACAGGATTTGCTCTCAATTCTACAGGATTCCAAGATTTATGTTCTTTCCACTGTCCCCTGCTACCTTGTCTAGATAAACTAAAATTTCACAGCCCAGGAATCAGAAGTGTTGATTTCAAGGTTCAAAGATGAATAAAAGCATCCATTCAAAATGGTGGGACTATTCCAAGCCTGATACTTTGTCTCTATTTATTTTTTCTGTTTATAACAGCTATGAGACTTCTTCTAAATCCAGTAACACAAGGGAATATGTGAAACAAGAGGCCAATAAGAGCACTGAGGCCAAAAGTTACACACAAAAGTTACATACACTACAGAAATCCAAATTAGAGGCTAATCTAGATAAAAGACCCTTTGTGACACAGGAGTTAGATCACAACGGCAATTATGAGCAAAACGTCTGCACCAGCTCACAGCAGTTTCCTAGTTCAGAATGGATCACAAAATATGGACCAACAGGGTTTCTCCTGCTTTCAACAAATTGGAAATGTTTGTTAATCAGAATTTTAGTCCTTCCTCTGTGCAAAGAAAAGAATAATAGTGACTCTACAATGGTTTTCCCAGGAAATGCACCTTGATGTCTTCAGAATATTTGATAATCTATGTATACTACATAAACCATTGAGTCATCTCTATATTTAAAGTACTTTATATTTTGTGTATTTATAATTACTTGAAAACAGTCTGCTTTGATTCTATCCCAAATAAAACTGGATGATATGTATAATATGTGTATTAGGACCCACAGAGGACACTTTATTAAGAATTATAAAATTATTATTTTATTTTGTATAACAAATGACATCTTGCATCACAAAAGTTTCAGTGAGTCCACACAAAAATACAGCCAGAGGAAGGATTTAAAAAATTCTTCAAAATTAAGTGGATGGTGAATACAGCTAACTTTCGGAGATCATTTATTTTATTAGATATTTGAAGTCAGTTTAATTTATTCTTAGCTGAAGTAGGGGAACCTAGAAATCTCAAGAATGCTCTTTTGAGGGACAGTTAATATAGAAGCTGAGTGAATGAAATATGGGTATAAGCATGTGTTCACTAATCTTCCCAAACAGGTGAGTAATCCAAACATTCAGTTAATCCTATTAGATTTTGTGCACAAAAACTTGTCATCCAACACATGCCAGTGGTGATGAAAGCTAGAAGAGAGGGAATGGTTTTGATTTTTAAATGAATTCATCTGATTTTCAACCGACCTTATCCTCTGAATTTGGCTGATCTAGTTCAGCCCTCAAAGGATACTATTCCAAGAAGGCAATGCTATCCTGTACAAGAGAACATGGTTCAAAAATTGTGGTGATATTCAGTCTGTATACCTATATCTGATCTGTATACCTGCCTGTCAAAGCTGGCTGAGTCTTTGGATCTCAGTATGTTTACTAATAGATGTACCCTAGAAAGAAACAGTATAGTTAAAAGGAAACATAGTTAGAAAGACACTAGCTAGACACTAGTTAGAAAAAAAAAGACAAGGCTGTTCTATCTCATCATGAAGCATTCACACATTCTAGGAAGAACAGCCTCATAGATCAGATTTACCACACATGCTGTGGCATATACATAAAAAAGGGCTCTCAGAATTCTGCTCAGGCTAAAATAAGACACCCTAAATAACCAAGAGCAAGCCAGCCACAATACTCATACCCTGTAAATCAATCATTCAGTCTAGTAAGTAGCTACCTCTGACAGCTGCATAGTTATTCCAAGTGCACTTTTTTAAATAAGCTTTTAAATTACCTCAGCTGCTGTTCTGAGTGATAAGTACCGTAAATGATACATTAGAACATTTCTTTAGAACATGGTTTTGCAAAAACTTAAGCCTTCAGTTGAGGTGTTGTGGAAAAGAAGAACGAAAGGCATTCAAAGTGCACACTAGAAATTGGTTCTGAGTATTGATAGGATAAAAATAATTAATTAATTAAATAAAAGAAGGTAATACAAATCATTTCCCCTCTTTTTTTAATAAGTTTTTTTATTGTGAAAATACTGTACAGAGGGGCAGAGGAGTTACAATTACATGAGCAAGGTAATGAGTACATTTCTTATCAAGCATTGTTGCCTCCTCCTTTGTTTCCCCTTACCATCCCTGCCCTCCCATCTCTCCCCTCCTCCCCTCTTTTTCTTTTTTTTTGGTCAATCGTGGGGCTTGAACTCTGGGCCTGGGCGCTGTCCCTCAGCTCTTCAGCTCATGGTGAGCATTCTACCACTTGAGCTACAGCGCCACTTCCAGTTTTCTGGTGGTTTATTGGAGATAGGAGTCTCACAGTCTCTCCTGTCTGGGCTGGCTTTGAAGTGCGATCCTCAGATCTCAGCCTCCTGAGTAGCTAGGATTACAGGCGTGAGCCACCAGCGCCCGGCTTTCCCCTCTTTTTCTTATATCTTACGTTTTCAGCTTGACCTAATCAATGCTTATGATCACCCAAGCAGTTAGAGATAGTCTTGAAGAGGAGAATTAGATAGGACATATTAGCTAGGAAAGAAAGGGATTGGACAAATTTTTTGGGAGGGTATGAGGGAGTGGCCTGGCATCCATCAGAAGGTTACAAGAGGTAGAAACAGAAGCCAATGAAAATGCAAAGGTGAATCAGGGATGTTAAAAAATAAACCAAGAGCTGTTTTGACACATTAAAGAAGGATATCAGAAAAAAAATCTGCTTAATTGTAGACTTTGTGTCACCCATTGCAACAGCATTAACTACCCATATCTAGTGAGGCCCTGGAAAGTACTCCAAACCAATCAGGTTCTAAGTGTAAAATAGACATGATATCTCATAGACTTCAAATATTAAAACTATTTTATTAAGAATGTTAGTGTTGTTCCTCCCCTATGGTATAACCCCTGTTTTCACTGTATATGATGTCGGGGCCCTGAATCTTGTATACACACAACTAATTTGGGGAAGGGAAGGAGAAAAAACAAAATGCTTAAATAGGGATACAGATTAACCCATTGTAGCAATGAGATGTACAAGACACTATGTTGAAACTTTACAACTGGGGTGGGGGGTGGAGTGTAGTTGTAGAGGTGGGAGGGAAGGGATGGTAGGGGAAAAACAAAGGAGCAGGCAACAATGCTCCATTGGAAATGTACTCATTACCTTGCTCATCTAACTGTAACCTGTCTGTACAGTATTTTTACAACAAAAATGCCAAAAAAAAGTTAATGTTGGGCTGGGAAGTTGGCTCAGTGGCAGAGTGCTTGCCTTGTATACATGAGGCCCTGGGTTTGATTCCTCAGCACCACAGAAGCAGAAAATAGCCCGATGTGGTGCTGTGGCTCAAGTGGTAGGGTGCTAGCCTTGAGCTGAAGAGCTCAGGAACAGTACCCAGGCCCAGAGTTCACCCCACATGACCAACCAAAAAAAAAAAATGTTAGTGTTGCCCAGTGCTGGTGACGCATACCTGTAATCCTAGCTATGCAGAAGGCTGAGATCTGAGGATTATGGTTTGAAGCCAGCCAGGGCAGGAAAGTCTGTGAGTCTCTTATGTCCAATTACTTACCAAAATAAGCCAGAGGTGGAGCTATGGCTCCAGTACTAAAGCAAAAGAAAGAAAGAAAGAAAGAAAGAAAGAAAGAAAGAAAGAAAGAAAGAAAGAAAGAAAGAAAGAAAGAAAGAAAGAAAGAAAGAAAGA
>NW_012267221.1:27960082-27972062 GCF_000151885.1 Dipodomys ordii
AAAAAAAGAAGAAAAAAAAGAAAAGACAAAGACAAAAATCTCAGGACAATGCCTAGTCTCTGAGTTCAAGCCCTAACTACTGCCACAAAAACAAAGAAACAATGTTACATCATCTGTTCTTTATATCCTTTCTATGACGGAGCCATTTACCTTTTCAACAAATGAGGAAACTGAAACCAAGAAAGATTAAGAGGAAAGTTCCAAAATTGGGGCCAGTAATGCCATGGGCAGAACTCGGGCTTATTTTTCCTTCTCATAGTATCGATCTACAGAAACAAAGAATTTTGGAGAACAGCAAGCTATTAGTTACAGAAACTGAAACAAAGACAGATTAAAAGGAAAGTTCCAAAGTTAGAAATGCCATGGGCAGAACTCAGGCTTATTTTTTCCTTCTCACAGTATCTACAGTAATAAAGGAGTTTGGAGAACAACAAGCTATAGTTACAGCACTTAATTCTAACACAGACTCAGGCCCTGCGTGCCATCCTTGGGGCTCAGTGGGAATACTGCACTGGATAGGAACTGTACAACAGGCTGAGACTCATGAGAGGAAGCACTAACTGAGAATCCCAGCTCCTAAGAGATGTATGCTAAAGATAAACTAAACTACTGGGAATCCAAGGACTAGAAAACGTTCTCTGATGGCCAATGATAAACAATTTGGATAACAAGAAGAACTGTTTTATATAGTCGAAGCTATGCATCGGACTGCCACTGCAGATTTTTTTCTTGCATTTTGTTCTACACACCAAGATCAGATCCTATTATTTAATCTTTATTTAAAACTATGCCTGAGGAGGGAACTGCCAATAAATAATTCAAATCACCTTAGCAGAAATGCTTAAGGGAAGATGATAATCTCTTCAAATTACTTCAATTTTCTTTTCCAAGTGCAGAGCAGTTCTTCCCAAACAACCCCTCATTACTGAAGACAAAAAACACTGATAAAGAAGGAAAAAGGAATTAGTTACTTTTCTTATAAACCCAAGACTTATTTGGTAGTCTCTCTTTTGATTATCAAAAATATGGAAGTTTTGCAATTGCAGTTGATGGTCACAGGTGAATTCTTATGTCTACAGTGATTTTGAAGCCATGTTAATAAAAGCAGTAAGTTTAGTTCCAATGGGACTTTGATATTTTTCTCTTGTTAATAGAAGGGAAAAAAACAGTTGTCTTTATTTTATTTTTTTTTATTTTTATTTTTTTATTTTTTGGGTCCGGTCTTAGGGCCTGAACTCTGGGCCTGGGCGCTGTCCCTCAGCTCTTCAGCTCAAGGCTACCGCTCTACCACTTGAGCCACAGTGCCACTTCCAGCTTTTTTTTTTCTTTTTGCTTATGTGGTGCTGAGGAATTGAACCCAGGGCCTCATGCATGCAAGGCAAGTGCTCTACCACTGAGCCACCTTCCCAGCCCAGTTGTCTTTATTTTGTATAGGGAAATACAGTCAAATATACTCTATACTAAAGTAGACTTCAAATATCCATTTACTCTAGTAGGTGATCATATGTGTTTGAAGAGGTACTAAAGCGATATTACTGATGTTTATAACTGAGGATTTGAGAGATGAGGCAGAATTACTTTGTTTAAGCTGAATTGGTTAGCCTAGAACTGCCTCCATACGGTTTAAGTTTGGCCTAAACATTTCTCTATATATAGTAAATGACAACCTAACTTGATGAAGAGAAGACTGACTGATTCATACAAGAGGCTAACTGCCCAACCACAAGAAGCCAGCTCTTCAAACTACATCCAAATTAGGCAGGTATGAGCTGAAACCAATCTGACTGCCTTTGTGTAAGACACATTTTTAAAGAAATGTAACTAGCACATGTACAATTAGAACCATTTTTGGTAGCCCACTGACTGATTCTGGAATCATAACTAAACCCAGTTAAGAACTGCAAACCAGATGTTGCAAACATGTCTTTGAATGCTGTTAAAAATGTATAGTGGTATCTATTTTTAGATACATTTTGCCATTGATTGGCCTATTGTTTTGGGGCTTCATGTTAGAGATTCCAGGCAGACAATGTAATGTGCACAATCATAGTTTGTTAAATGTGGGAGCCCTTCTTGAATCACTGAAGTCAGCTAGAAGTATCAGAATTTCCCCAAATTATCAAATCCCAGGATTCTCTCATGATTTGTGGCATTTTTTTATTTTATAAACAGCTTTTATAGGTAACTGTCCTTCCTGCCTAGAATAATAATTTAATGCATTTAATTTTTCTGCCTTGTATTAACGTACAACTTCCTACAACTGTATTCAAGAAAAATGTCACTGGAGACTTGTTCCTGTTCCCACATTGCTTTCAAATTCTACTTGTATTAGGCTCTCCAACTCTAACTATTGAATTGTAGAGAGCCAACTTATTAATGAATAAAATTAGTACAGTAAAAGTCGTTAGACCTAAATTTTATTTTTAGCAGTACCTTTACCATCTCATTGATGGTTCCTGCAGTGGAAGGAGTTCTTTTTCAAGAAAGGAAACAAGCTTGATACATTGCCAGAGTCTTGGCAATGTATCAAAAGGATCTGTGGCATGAATTTCCCAATATAATTTGGAATTCCAAGCTACTTGGAGACTTTGAGCCAATTCTATATACTGTGTGTAAGCATGAGAGAGATAGAGCCAGTGTTTCAGATTTTCACGTCACCATCTCAATTTCTAGCTCATGAGCTTAGTGGATCTCATACTGAAACTTAAAGTCTATACCCTTGTTTATTAGCAGAAAAGAGTGAGTCTCAACTATCACATTGACAGGATTAATAACTGCCAAGCTTTTTCAATGTGTTATAAACTTTCTAAAGTGTGGCACTGATTTTGCTTTTATATAATCTCTTTATAAAATGTATTCAAATTAATTGGGGCTTATGCTGATAGTCCAAGCTACCCAGCATCCTAAGACCTGAGGATTCCAGTTTGAAGGCAGTCTAGGCAGAAAAGTCTGTGAGACTCTTATTCCCAATTAAACAGCAAAAACCAGAAATGGAGGAGTGGCTCAAGTGGTGGAGTATCAGGAACAAAAAAAGTAAGGATAACACAAGCTCTGAGTTCAAGCCTCAGTACCACTACCACCACCACCACCACCAACAATAGTAATAAGAAAGCCTTTTGACTTTCTTTGGGGACTATAAAAGCCAGGGAAAAGAGAAAATGAGTTCCTGTCTCTGGCCAATTTTACAGTCTGTGCCAAGAAGAAAAGAAAAACCAATAATCCTTCCAATGTCAGAGCAGGGGAGAAAAGAACTCAGGAAGGTGGAAAGAGATACACAGACAGCCAGAGCTTTTCAGATGGCTCACTCAGCCACAGCTAACTTTATCAGGCAATAGGTAGAGGGTTGTGAGCTATGGTAGAATCTTCCTCATCGAGCACACATAGCAGGTTTGAGACTGAATTCATTCACAGTTTTGCCCCTTATAAAAGAATTCACTGGAATAAAAAGTCTAAAACTTACGACTTTGCTTTATAATTTTTTATTTAGTGTGTTTGATGCATGGTTGGCTGTGAGCAAAACAGTAGGAGATGAAAGCTCAAGAAGGCAGCTGTATTCAGAAATGAAAACTAGGTTTAGTAAAAATGTAGTCAAGTGTAATATGTGTAGACGAGGCAAAGAAACAGTCAAGGGGTGGAACAAGTTGGGAAGAGGTTAGTTGATTTTTTTTACTGTCTTTCAGAGAAAGTAAATGGCTAGATAAGAAATTATAAAATGGAATTTGTTCCCCTGCGTATAAGAACATCGTGAAGCCTACATTATTTAGCCGTTTAGAGAATGGTTGGGAGATCCAGCTAATATGCAGTTTATGCTGATAGTTGAACTTAAAAAATAAAAACGAGCTTTGCTAGGTAGATATCCTATCACAAATATGGTCTAGGCATTTTTACATATATATTATTTACTTTTACAACAAATCTATGTAGATACAATTATTACCACAATTTTACAGGAAAAGAAACTGAAGCACAGATGTTAGTAACTGTTTCAAACCTACTGTCAGTAAATGTAAAAGCCAGTATTGCTTTCTACTATACATACATACATACATATATATGTATATATATGTTTATACACACACACACACACACACACACACACACACTAGTCCTTCTATTGGCTTTAAGGGACATTAAAGGCAATTGTGATTAGCATGAATTCTAATTAGGAAATGGTCTATTACCTTCAAAATTACATGTTTCTACAAATATAAGAAATTTTGTGGCTTTATAAGAATTTTATATGCTAAAATGAAATTCTGTGATAAATTTTAATCCATGAGTAATTGAACAATTTTTGTGCCTGGTACTAGACCAGACTATTAGATTTTCATGTCACTCTCATTTGGACTTCTGCCAGACAGAAGAAAAGTGAAAAGATAGATTCAAAGAAGAATTTAAAAATAAAAAATCCTTAACACTTCCAATATTATCTTGTAATATTTGATCTGATCAATCATTTAAAGTCTAAATCTAGTTAGAGATAAAAGCTTACATCAGAAAACTTACAAACATGTATATAGGTCATTTTTGTGTCATCTTATAGTGAAAAATTATCTCATTATTATAGATATTGTATTCACACTATAAGTTACATTTTCCATGTGAACCTTATTTTCTCCCCACCCCAAAGATATGTACCTTATAAAGCTATGTTTCTTATAAAGCTGTGTAATCTGGGTAGCAAAAAGAAAATTTTTACCCTTATGTCGTAATTATCTTAGATGTCTTTGACACTGACTTATACAAACAGGCCACGAATAGCTTAGTTTTAATATATTTGTTTGTCTTACTTATGCCTGATTGGAACAATTGAGAAAAATTACATTCATAAATCTTCTTGCCAAGATAATTAATTATGCACAAAAATATGCCAAGCTGCTTCTGATTTTCATTAATGAAACAGATTATCTGCAAAATAAGATGCCACTAGAGCTGAAAAGAAAGAGCAGCTCCTCATGTTTTCAATGCAAAACAAATGAAGATTTTTTTTTTTACATCTGAAAAATAGTGATAAAGAAAGAACATGCTGTGATTGTGTTTCCTGCTGGTCACATCACAAATAAGACAGAAAAATCTGTGGTTTTCATTTACTGTTTTCTGTAATTGATATAAATCTAAAGTCAGTATCAGGCTGGTCTTCGCTTCTTTTCAAAGGGACAATTAGCTGACCATTTCAAAAACATTAGACCATAGGCTTTTAGAAAGAAAGAAGCATCAATCTATCTTTCAAATTAATCTTAAGAGAGCAAGTGCATCAGATTTTCAGACATCCACATGACAATTTACCAGTAATTTTCATTCTAATTCTCCACTTATTTTCCCATTTTCAGAAGTGTTTAAAATGATTGACAAAGTTGATATCTTATTAATATATAATTGAACAGCTCTAATGTGCCCTTGAAACAGGTACAAGCAAAAAACTGTCTGTGTAATCCAATGAAGTATGGTTCCAATATTGTATGGTTGTGAGTCAGATCCTACAAGGAACAGGGGAGTCTTTGGCACTGACTTTTTAATTATCACACTCAATTTATGTCCTTCCTAGTACTCTACATCATTGCAGACTCCATCAAACTAGGGGCTGGGAAGGTGGCTCAGTGGTAGAGTGCTTGCCTTGCATGCATGAGGCCCTGGGTTCGATTCCTCAGCACCACATAAGCAAAAAGAAAAAAGCCAGAAGTGTTGCTGTGGCTCAAGTGGTAGAGCGCTAGCCTTCAGCTGAAGAGCTGAGGGATAGTGCCCAGGCCCAGAGTTCAGGCCCCACAACCAGACCCCCCCCCCAAAAAAAGAATCCATCAAACTACAAAACAGAGCACTGGTATTTCAGATAGGAGAATTACTATAACTAGATAAGCTATATTAACTAAAAATTTCAACTATTTGCTTGTTTACATAATTATCAACACTACAAGCTTTAATTAATGTTGACAATGTTGAGAAACTGAAGAAGGTTGAGTTTCTCATCTGTATTAAATTATATAAATTAGTTTAAATTAGTTAGTTTTAAAATTGTGTTAATTTAAGGTATTAATTCAAATATCAGACTACTATATATATATATATATATCACAATTAGTTATTCTATTTTTGGTGGTTCTAGGGTTTTAACTCCATACTTGAAGCTTGACAGATATTCTACCATGAGAAACATACCTCTATAAAATTTTGCTCTGGTTATTTTTGAAATGGGGCCTCACTTTTTCCCCAGGCTGGCCTGGACTATAATTCCCCTATTATATTATTCCTGACATAGGTAAACTAAACAGTTGTTCACTATCATACCTTGCTTTTTCTCTTAAAATAGAGTCTCATGAACTGATAGCAGCTTGCTTTGTAGCTGGGATGCTGATGTACACCACCATGCCCAGCTACTGGTTAAGATACAATCTCATGAGCTTTTAGCACATGGTAGCCTCAAACCATGATCCTCCTAATCTCCAACCACACAAGTGGGTAGGCATCAGCCATTAGCACCCAGATACTCTGCTTTTGATAGGAGAACATGTCTATACTTTGTCTTTAAGAGCCCAGTAACAATATATTTATTTGTTTTTTCTTCAATAATTCTATTTGCTTGTGAACAGGTCTATGATCAGATAAAATTACCAGGGTGAGGAATGTCTAGCTTGCAGACTATAAAAGGCCTGTGAAATCATTTGGTTTGGCCTTGCCAATGAAATCATAGATGAGACTTGAAATCCAATAAATCTAGGAGCATTTTTCAAAGTGAAATTCAATACAGCAAGGTCTGCCTGCAAATGATAGTATAAATATCCAAAATGGCCCTTGGCCAAAAAAAAAAAAAAGTTCCCTGCCCCTGGAATGTGGCAGTATGCCAAAATGTTAATATCAATTATTTGCATGGATAGCGATCTCCACATTTCCAACAAGTAAGCATTATTAAGTCATAAGTAGGGGAAAATACTATCTTTTTTGTTTGAACTATTGAGTGACCATTGCACATTTAACATGGCTATTAGTATTATAAAAGTGAATTTTATTTGATATAGCTTATAAACACAAAATAAATAATGGAATTTTCCTCTCGTCCAAAAAGAGCCTTTGAGCATGGTTGTAGAGCAGGAGGAATGGGAGAGTATGTACATGTGGGGCCTTCTCTATCCTTTTCCTCTATGTTGATAAATATCGCTGATATTAACGTGGCAGTTACTGTGTGCCCAGTACTATTCCAGACACTTGTGTTTAAAACAAATGCTGGGTGGGGGAGTAGTTGGGAGGGAGGGATAGTGGGAGAAAAATGAAAGCATGGGAAACAATATTAGTCAAGAAATCTACTCATTACCTTACTTATGTAATTGTAATCCCTCTGTACAGCACTTTTACAACAAAATAAAATAAAACAAATGCAGCAGTGATACTCACTAGACAACTTGTGGAGGAAGGAATCAAGAGGGACAAACTGAGAGAAATTAGGGAAGAGGTAACACTGTTCAAAAAGAAACGTACCCACTACCTGACTTACATAACTATAACTCCTCTGTGCAGCACTTTTACAATAAAAGTTAAAAATAAAAACCTCACTTGACCCTCCTAACAACAGGTGTAGGTAGGCATTATTACCATATTTTTCAAGAAAACTGGGCCTCATGGAATTTAAATAACCACAATCACCCAGTTGATTCATGGTGGAACCATGCTTTAAACTCAGCCACCAGTCTGGTCCCAAGATCTATGTTCTCACAAGGACAAAAAAGAAAGACCACATTTAATGTTAATTACTTTAGCTACTTCACTGCTGGTAAAAGAGAAATTATAACATGAGATTTTTAAGATTAAGAGCGTAAGTTTTACATTTAAGGAAAGGAATATCTTATTGCTTAATGGGATATATTAAAATAGTATTTATTATAATTAAATTAGTGTTGGCTCGAGGACTAATAGTAATTGAGTCTAAAAGAAAACTTTAGTTTCCTACCCTCAAATGTATATTCTTACCATGTCCATAGAGCCTCTGACAAGTAACAGTATGACCTTATCAGTAATCAGTATGACCATATCACTAATGCTAAACTCAGGTTAGAGAGTTCATAGATATAAGGACAGTAGAAGAGGGCAAGGAAACAAGCATTTATTAAGCATAGCTTAGAATGCTAGGTATTTTATTATATCTTTTATATTTGTTATTTCATTGAAACATTAGAACAACTGTGAGTTAAGCACTATTCTCAATTTCAAGATGAGATCTATCAAAACCACAAGGTAATGTAACTGCATTCCTACTGGATAGTCAAAATCCAAAATAGTAATAGCATCAAATGCTAGATAAAATATGAAGCAACAGGAAATCTCTTCCCTTGCCATGCCATGTAGAAATCATGCTCCTTGGTATTCACTGAAATCAGTTGAAAACTTATATCCACACCAAAACCTATCTCTACTGGAATGTTTCTAGCACTTTATTCATACTTGCTATAACTTGGAAGCAATACAGATGTTTTTAGTAAGTCAATGGATGAATAAACCAGTGTATCCAGACAATTAGATATTATTAAGCCTAAAGGCATGGAAGAAACTTGATTGCATATTTTTAGTAAACTCATCAATCTGAAGAGTTAGATCACCTGATTCCAACGAGGTAACACACTAGAAAAGGCAGAACTGTGGAAACAGTAAAATAATCAATACTTAGAGAAGGGACAACCAGGCAGATCACAGGGGAGGGGGAGGAGAAGTGATTCCTTGTATTGCACAGAAACAAGTCACCATAATAACATCAGTACTCACAGGATGCCTAACACCACAAGTGAAGCCTAATTTAACAGTTGACTATGGATGATGATGTGTTTAAATGTAAGCACATTACTTTTGTTAATCTAATAAGTTAATGAGAAAGACAGAGAGATAACAGACCCTTTGACAGGGAAGATAAAGATCTTTGTAATACTTGTCTGTTGTCTAACAAACTGTTTCAAACTAATTCTTGTCCCAGGAGTTAACATTCTTGTTATTTCACAGTCCTCAGTAAAAGGCTACTGCACTGGGGTGGGGGTGGGGCGGGTGGCACATTGATTAGTGAGCATAAGAAGGCAGAATGGCCATAGGCCTCCAATCTGGGAGAAGAAGAGCTGACAGATAAAGCCTTACAGAGCCAGGATGGGAGCTGCAGGTAGTGAAGGAAAAGTGATGGAAGTGGAGGTAGCTAAGGAGGCATATAGTACCTTAGGGAGGAAGGTAGCAAATTGCATGAAGGCTTTATGGCTGGAGTTGCTCTATGTATCCTCCTACAAGAAGCTTGGCTGAGTAATAGAACAATGTAAATTATAAATCATTGTACTAGTTGATCTTTAATAGTACTTATCATTGTTCATGTGTTTATTATGTGAGTGACTTTCTTATCTCCTCAAAAGAGTGATTCTCAACTGAGGGTAATTTTGCCCACTGTGAAACGTCAGACAATGCCTGGAGACATTTTTGGCTTCCCCCCCTGAGGGATGTGCATTCAGCAGCTGATTGGGAGAGGTCAGGGATGTGCAGCATCCTAGAGCCCAGGAATGCCAAGGTTCAGACACATTTAAACACACATTTAGAAGGAAAATTACAGAGGTAAGCCACTTTGCCTTTTGTTTTGTCTATCTTCAGCACTTACAATAGGACCTGGTACATTGTAAATGATTATTTCAGTCTTCATTGTTCCAGCTTGAAATAGGAACCAGCTTCATCTGCCCTCACATTTACTTCCAGCTGTGTTTGAAGCACAGCCTGTATCTTCAATTTGTATCAGAAATATAGAAACTACTGAGGAAAGATTCCTTTCCAGTGCATGTAATCCAGATCTCCTTTCAATCATGTCTCTCTAAAATGTCCTGCCACTCAATCTATTTAGATTTGAGCATTGGATTGGGATGTCCAGAATTGTTGCAATAAATGCACTAGTTATTTGCATTAGGCATTTGGAACAAGAGTTCTGTCCACTCTTAACTTCAAGTGATTGGGATGAAAGGATTATCTGTTCAGTATACTTAACTACTGCTCAGAGATGTGCCTCAGTCTGGTAATGGTCTCCAATGACCCTCCAAACTCATCTCCAAAGACCTCTAACCTCTGCGCATTCAGTCATTAGCCAACAGCCTATTTCCTCATTTGCCACATGACTGCTCTCACAATCTCTCACAAGACAGGAAACTCATGATAGTAACTTCCCAGGAAATGACAATTACCATTTCAGAATTTCAAAGCAATATACCTAAAAGTGGTGCTCTGGAAGGGAGAAAGAGAATCCAACAACAGAACATAGTTACTTTCCCAAAATTTCCCAATAGATGTTCTTACGCTCATAAAAATAAATTTTATAGTAAGAGAAAATAAATGTCTTCACTTTTGTTTGTGTACATACTTGAGAAAACAACATGGTAGCTTAGAGGAAATGCTTTTGGACCAAAGCTGATGTGAGCATTGCTACTGAGACACTGTCCTAGGGCTTCATGAGTCCATTTGGTCATCAGTTGGCCCAAACCAAGACAGCACCAAGGCCTCATGGTTTACCTGGTTTTCTTGTTCATCCCACAGACATGTCTGCAGAGCCTGCATCAATTCTCGCCGCTGTTGCTGCAGGTACTTGTCTAATTGCCTTCTCCTGTCTTGTAGAAGCTCCAAGAGGCTTTCAATCTTCAGACAGCTGCTCTGAGCTCCCTGGATCAAGTCAGAATTCACACTGGATCCATCACTCTTGAAGAGTTCTATGAAGTCAGTGAGTTGGTAACTTTTGTTTAAAAGGGCAAGAGAACGTTCTAAGAGTTCTAGAAGAAAATTAGAAAGAAAAAAAAAAACCAATGATCTGAGCAAGCTTCTAGACCGATGTGTAGTTTCGTCGTATAATTTTCAATAGTGCAACTTTTATATTAATAATCAGCTGCCCTACCAGGAGTTTCAATGTAAACATAACTTTGAAATGCTTCCTAATTGTATTTGTTAATTTCAAAAGTCCCATAAAACAAAGTCCCATATGACAAGTAGGTCATCAGTTTGTGAGCTCTGGAGTAAATCTTGAAAATTTAAGGACCACCAATATAGAAAGTGTAGATGGGAAGGAATTGAGAACAGTATATTGAGCACTATAAACACTTCAGAATTAAAGAGGATCATTGTTAGATTTTTAAAAACCTGTCTACTCTCTACAAACCAGAAATAGAAACCAGAAGTCATGCAAGATACATCATCCCCCTCATCCTATCATCATCAAGACCTGTCAAATTGACCTACCATCTCCCATATCTGTCTGCCTCTCTCTGTCCCCATTATAGAAAGATACATCTCTTGCCAGAACTTGAGAAGCCTTCTCTTAATTGCATCCCCTCTCCAATCAATTCATCTATTGTCTATACTTCAGCTATAGCTCGCCATCTCTGTCTCTGCCTCTCACATACACACATACCACACACACAATGGCTTGACTGCCTTAAAATTAAAGACAGACTTTTGTTTAGTGCTTAGATAAGACTTAACAATTACTTTCACCCACAAGTCTGATGCTGGCTCTAATAATATATTTATCTGCATGGTTATTCTGTTTATGTGCCTTTGCCACTAGGGTAATGTAAAACGATGATAGAAATGGTGACTCTGTCTCTACCACTTACCATAGTGATGGTTATAGGGGAGATGTTTAATAAATTTTGGAGAAGGCTTGGATGGGATCAAATGCACTAAAAACAGGAGACTGGAGAACTAAAGAAATCAGAGGTTAGTAATCTAGAGGGGCAAAAAGAGAAAAAGTTGAGAAGACAAAATTTTGTGATGGGTAAGTTATGAAAACAGAAGCCATGTTATCAGGTTGAGAAATAGGAAAACAGTGAAGAATTGAAAATAAAAGACATGACAATCTTGGCAAAACTTGAGCTTAGAATAAAACAAAATATTAAGATAGTATCTCAAGAGAATAACAAGGTTGAACATATTGATATTGATTTTTTCTTTTCTTTTTCTCTTTTCTTTCCCTTCCTTCCTTCCTTCCTACCTTCCT
>NW_012267221.1:27972157-27983899 GCF_000151885.1 Dipodomys ordii
CTTTCTTTCTTTCTTTCTTTCTTTCTTTCTTTCTTTCTTTCTTTCTTTCTTTCTCTGTATGTGTGACTTTGCTGGTCCTGTGGCTTGAACTCAGGGCCTGAGAGCTCTGCCTGGACTTTTGTGCTCAAAACTTGAGCCACAGCTCCACTTCCAGCTTTTTTGGTAGTTACTTGGAAGGTCAGAGACTCACAGACTTTCCTGCCTGGGCTGGCTTCATACGGCCATCCTCATATCTCAGCCTTCAGAGTAGTTAGGATTACAAGTATGAGCCATTAACACCCAGTTTATACTACTTTTTAAATGCTAGGATGGTGAGCACTGTGAAGAAGAGCCAGAGAATAAGTGCTTTATCAAGCATTGAACTGCTACAAACAGATTAAACCAGTGCTAAAATCCCAATCTTGAGATTTGCAGCTGCATGCTTTTTCTGGTCTGGGCAGCCTTCTACTTCAGCATTCTAACATAGAACCTAACTACACAGCAATGAGTAGGCCGAGGTCATTGTTACAAGTGCTTTTTTGCAACTGACACGTTTTTCTGAGAGCTGGAAAGGAGAATGAATTAAGTGAATGCACTTTAAAGTGTCATTTTAAGAAGAAAATGAAAAACGTATGAAGACAAAATAAACAACTAAAGAAATGAGGTAAAGGCAGGTTTCAGAGGCCTCCCTATCAACTAGTTTAAGTTGCATAGCCTGACTGTACTAATCAGGATAACTCATTCCTGCCCTTCGATTTACTGGAGGATTTTTTCCTTTGCACTAAAGAAATTATATTATGAATAGTTACACACACAATATGGGAAGCATGTGTGTGCCTGTACACACGCACACACACACACACACACAATGTCTAGACAAGCAGCAGAGTTTTCCACATGGCATGTTTTTCTCCTTCTGAAAACTCTTACACATCAGATTTTCCACATGAGAGAGAGGAACATTTTAGGGCTCACAGTATTGCAGACTGCCAGTGAATGAGATCAATTTGTTCTGGTCCCTTGAAAATATGTATAGTTAGCCAACACTTTAATAGTTATACTACTTACTGGTTTTCTATTCTGGCTTCGATTACAATAGTATAAACCACAACAATAGTAACACATGCTTATAGCCTCTGGACAAAAGTTAACTTGTAAATTGTTGAGGCTTTATTCTTGTGATGACCTATTGAGAGACCATAATTTCATCAATAGGTTAATCTATTAATTTGCTCTACTACATGTTCTCTGTCATGATATTCTGTTTCACAACATACAGGTTCAGAAGCAACAGGGCCAGGTGACCAAGAATTGACACCTCTGAAACAAAAAACAAACTCTTCCCCACTTAACTTCAGTGTTTTGTCACAGCAATATAAAAAGAAACAACTAACTGTTCAATGTCCTGAGTCTGCAATCAGTCTCTCAGTTGCTACAGTAGTGGTCATTTAAAGGATGAATTCTTTCAACACTTCCTCTGTCAGTTCTTATAACCTTCTGTCAGTTTCTTACATCTTATATTTTCATAGTTCACATTATTTTTGCTATTTATTCTATCAGTTGATCATACATGATAATATACTTTTCTTCACAGATAAATTGTCTTTGCAGTGACCTTCAAGAATACAAAATCTCAGGTTAGGTGCAATGATTTACATTTGTAATCCTCCCTCCTCATGAGACAGAGATCAGGGGAAAAAAGTTCAAGATCAGTCTAGGCAAAAAGTTAGTAAGATCCTGTCTCAACAAAACAAGCTGGAATGTTGAATGGTGGTATATACTTATGGTCCCTGTTATATCATAGGTGGTAGGTAGGAGGATCACTGTCTGGGCTATTACGTGGGCAAAAATTAAGAGTGAAAAACAACCTAAAACAAAATGAGACGAAGTGGTTGTGGTTCAAGTGGTAGATTCCCTGCCTAGAAATGTCAAGAACCTACATTCAAACCCAATCACCACCAAAAAAAATAAAAAAAATACAAAAATCTCTATCGTTCACTTATTTTAAAGATTGGGTTTTTCTGCATATACAAACCTATTCACAGACATAATACCTTATGATGTGACACTGTTAGACATTTGACAAATTTTCCAGTATGTAATTGCTTGGATTCATTTTCATTATAATAAAAAGTAACATTAAAGCATTAAAGTCAGTTAACTTACTTAATGGGCATTCCAAGTATTCAGAAAAGTAGAAATGTTCATATAAGACCTCATGAGCCTATATCCAAGCTTGTTTAAAATGTTTAAAATGTATATAAAATGTAGGACTTACAGTGTGGTAGAGCATTTACCTATCTTGTTGGGTATAATCTAAAACTTCCTCCCTAAAAGAAAGACTGTAAAGGTATCTAAGGTTAACAAATATTTAAGGAACATAGTAATATGATTCATCCTGCCATTACTGATTTGTAGCTATTGTGTTTAAGAAAGCCATTAAGGGGCTGGGAAGGTGGCTCAGTGGTAGAGCGCTTGCCTTGCATGCCTGAGGCCCTGGGTTCGATTCCTCAGCACCACATAAGCAAAAAGAAAAAGCCAGAAGTGGCGCTGTGGCTCAAGTGGTAGGGCACTAGCCTTGAGCTGAAGAGCTGAGGGACAGTGCTCAGGCCCAGAGTTCAGGCCCCACAACCGGACCAAAAAAAAAAAAAAAAGAAAGCCATTAAAAGCCTGGAGAGTACAGTTGTAATCTTCTAAGTTTAAAACAAATATTTTTCCTTAATAATCCTACAGTACCTTGTTTATTGATTACTTTTGCATCATTTTAATATGTATTATATTTGATTTTATTTTTTAACCAAAAAACACCCTGTGTTGGACACTATTCTAAGACTGATTCAGAGATGTACTAATTTTCACCATTCATTATTTCATAAACAGATGCTGGAGATAAATGAAGAAATTAAGTATTACTACCACAGCGCATTTGGTATGTAACAGAGGCTCCCACAGAAAGTGCACTGGTAAGTGTAAATGTGGCTCTCTGAGGCTAAGAGCCACATACTAATCTGTCACATAGCTTTGAACTTCCTACTATGCACAGAAAGTTATGTTCAATTCTGTGTTGTTCAATTTAGGGTGGCCATGTTAGAAATTAGTCTGGAAACCACTTTTCCCAGAAAATACTAAGTATAGATGTTTAAGCCAATGTATAAAGAACAGAAGATATATGTTTGTCCTCAGTTATTTCATGGATTGTCTCATTCTGTAACATCTCACAGGTCAGAAACATCAACCTATTCATCATGATACCAACCTATCCAATATCAAACACATAGCATAGTCTCAGCATTGTTGAATAAGAAAGCCTATGTGAAGGGAATTAAATAAGGTTTCTGTTAGGGCTACATTTGATGATAGTTCATTCCTTTCGTCATCCCATGTGTTAGGATCAACTGATCAACATTTCAGAATTTATTAGCACTGCCAGCTGTACCATAGATATCTTATTTCCTTGTTTCCTTAAATTTAAAGATCATAGATAGGAAGCCCTGGGCTAAAGATTAGAATATCATCCACTAAAATTCACTTCAAACCAACTAATTTATCCTACTAATGTGGTTGATTAAAACATGTGATCAAATCCTGTTTTATGAAAACAAAGCCCTTAACCCTGCCATTAAACAAATGGATTAGACTCAAGGCATCTGACCACAGGCCGCTAAAATCCTTCATGTATCACCTGGAAGGCACACAAATGTCAGAAGGGCATACCTTAGGGATGGAAGACTATTCCGTCATTATAAAAACAAAGTGGATTTCCTGTCTTTAGCTAACATATTTATCTATCCATTAGAAGCGTTTGAGAAGACTCTCAAAACTACATTAATGAAAAGAGTTTTGTTGTATGGTCAGTATAATCTACAGCCTCCAAAGGCAGCATGAACCCCCATGGACTTACTTGATCAACTATGAGACTGATCCTGTTAACTGATGGAGCCAGCAACAGGAACAACGAGATAGCATTTAAACTAGTTTTCCCTTTGAGCTATATGGCCAAATAGCTATGAAAAGTTCCTACTTTCATAGCTCCCTGATTGCTTTAGAAAACTCTTTCATTTGATTGCCTTAGTCAGTAATGAATGTCTTCAACAAAAGCCTAAATCACCGTCAGATTTCCAGAGTTCAAATTCCTGTGTGATGGCCATGTTGACTGGAAAAGATTGAACTGAAACCACAGAACCCATCTAGGTTACAGGATTCAATCACTTTTTAGTCTCCTGGAATTCATTATTAGAATTCAGAATTCTATGTAATTCTTGGGCCCAGCTAGATCATAAATATAAAAATGGGTAGTCACTGCTTTCATGCTGAAATTTTTTTTGTGGGGTCCAGTCGTGGGGCCTGAACTCTGGGCCTGGGTGCTGTCCCTCAGCTGTTCAGCTCAAGGCTAGCACTCTACCACTTCAGCCATAGTGCCACTTCTGACTTTTTTTTCTTTTTTCTTTCTTGGTGCAGGGAAATCAAACCCAGGTCCTCATGCATACAAGGCAAGCGCTCTACCACTGAGCCACCTTCCTAGCCCCTTATGCTGAAATTTTTGATGATGTTTATGATCCTTGTTAGTGATAGGTGCCACAGAACAATAATGAGTTGAAATTACATCCATTTATTTGATAATCTCTCATAAAAGTACATACTGCAAAGATTAAGTCATTAATCATTGAGTGAAGAACACTGTCCATAAGCAATTAATCATAATAATCTTTTATTTGTTTTTTTTGAGTTCTAGATATAAACATATCTATTTGTGGCTTTAAAATAATTGTGCATAATGTTAGGTATTGGTGATTCATATCTGTAAATCTAGTTACTGAGTAGGTTAAAATCTGAGGCTTATGGTTTAAAGCCAACTAAGGGAGAAAAGTATATGAGACTCTCATCTCAAATTAACCACCCCAAACCCATATTGCTCAAGTGGTAGAACACCAGCCTTTAGTGAAAAAGCTAAGGGACAGTACCCTAGTACTGTCCCAAGTACTGCCCTAGTACTGGCACCGAAAGATAATTTAAATATTGAGAAAATATGTGTATTATCTCTTTTCTAACCTGAAAAGGACACATAGAACTAAAAGTCAAATTTAGGGACTGGGAAGGTGGCTCAGTGGTAAAGCGCTTGCCTTGTATGCATGAGGCCCTGGGTTCGATTCCTCAGCACCACATAGGCAAAAAAAAGCCGGAAGTGGAGCTGTGGCTCAAGTGGTAGAGTGCTAGCCTTGAGCTGAAGAGTTGAGGGACAGCACTCAGGCCCAGAGTTCAGGCCCCACGACTGACCAAAAAAAAGAAGAACTAAAAGACAAATTTGAAAGTTAACAAATTCAAGAAGTTATTTCACTAAGACACAGTCTTGATTAGAATACTTATGGTTTCTCAAAAGACTCCACATAGAGCTCCCTTATGACCCAGCAATCCCACTTTGGGCATTTACCCAAATGATCACAAATAAGACCATACTAAATGTATCCCTTATTTGCAATAATTAGTATATGTCTGAGACAAGCAGAAAAGGTCAGATAAGTTGATGTTAGGTGAAATGAACCCCAAGATAAGGATTCAAATGTTTTTTCTTTCTTGCAATTGTTTCTATCATATTTATAAGATGATTTCTTTGTTGCTTTGTATGTCCCTCTCCCATGGTATAACCCCTGCTTTCACTGTATTTGATGTTGGTATACTTTGTGGAGGGGAAGGGAAAAAATAAATTGTTTAAATAGGGATACAGGTGGACCCATTGCAACAATAAGATGTACAAGATGTTATGCCAAAAAATGAACTTTACAACTTTGGCAGGGGGGGAGGGTATGGGCGGGGGCATGAAGGGGGGGAGAGCCTGGGGTGGAGGGGGGTTGGGAAGGGATGGGAAGGGGAAACAAAGGAAGTGACAACAATGCTTGATAACAAAGGTACTCATTACCTTGCCCATGTAATTGTAACCCCTCTGTGCAGTATTTTCACAATAAAAATAAAAGAATAAAATAAATGACTTTTCCTGTCGTTTATCTGCCTACTTCCACAGATCAAGATAACAGTCTACATCTCTCCATCCACAAATACCTTCCTCACAGCAGTCCTGGCCACCCCAAGTATTTGTGAAAAATGTATGACACATCAATTGTTGTTTAACAATTTGACCATACTTATAGTTGTTCAGAAAAGTTAGGGATCATTTTGTGTAATATTTTATTAGAATTTTATCTGGAAGATTTAGCACATCTAATTTAGCTGCAGTAGTAAAAGAAGAATTTTTCTTATTCAGAGTTGTCATTTAAAGGCTGATCTTAATTACTGTCAGTGGATGCCAGGACAGTATAATCTACAGCCTCCAAACAAAGACAGCATTTACCTGTTCCTTGTACTGGATACCTTGCTAGATACTAGGTAAAGGGATGAACTTGATGCTGATGAATTCAGTACAAAATAAATGAATCAGTTGGAATTTCTGCCTCTACCATCCCTTTGGATCACTTACAGCTAGTGCTTCCTTTCAGGTAGGCAGAAGTAAATTTTGTTTATCTTTCCTTGGAATCAATTGAGGTATTCATAAACATAAATGAAAACTATACTGTCCTACAAAATCATCTTCATAATCACTTTTAAAAGTTTAGGTGAAGAGTAAACGTATTTCTTGCCTTTGGTATGATGTTCATGAAGCTGAAGAAGTAATTTTAAGGACTCAGGATTCTCAAACTCATGAGGACTCTGGAGGAAATCTTCAGCTTGGTCTATTTTAATAGCAAACTACAATACAAAATAAGGAAAAGACATTAAATCAGGAAAAAAATCATGTGACAGTTTTAGTTATTTGTAGATATTTTCATGCATTGATGGTCTAGCTGACTGTGAGTGTGTGTGTGTGTGTGTGTTTAGAAAGCATCATAGTTTTTCCTCCTGGATTTCTTTCATACATACAAATCTATCATATATTCATATCTATATATGATATATATATATATATATACATACATATATGACATAAAGCAACTTATTTACTGCTCAAATATCCATTAAAATTTTCAATGAAAATTTTGTACCTTACATAATAAATTTAGTCACTTCCAACATCCTTAGCTAGTTTCTCAAAGAATAAGCAGAATGTGGTGAGAAAAAAAACAAAAGGCTAACAAACTGATTGAAATATAGTCATTTTTTCCTTTATGATCAAACTTAAATGTAAAACATTAAGGTTTCAGAATAAAACTCTAAACTCATTTTACTTATATATATAGATATGGATATAGATAGATAGATAGATAGATATAGAAAGAGAGAGAGAGAGAGACAGGCAGATAGAGACAGAGAGACAGAGAGAATGGTCTGAAAAGACACATTGCAAATTCATGGTTACCTTTATGAGAAGCAATAGGCTTAGTGATGGATGAAAACTTTTAGCATTTGAAGCTGCAATTTGTAATGTTATTTGAATTTTTATCCATAATATCCCTGTCAATTTATATAAATAAAAATGAGGAGAGTTAGAACAGGAATAAAAAATGGTTAATGTCTCCTCCATTTCAAAAGCGAATATTGAGCAATTTGACACCCTAACTGGTGAGCAACAGAATTGGTCTTTGGTTGTTATCATTTTTCTCCATAAAGTAAGTATGAGAGGGAGAGACTTTCAAAGTGAGTTTAGAATTCTCAGGGAGGTCATTTTAGAAACACACTTCAGAGGAGGACATGTTGGTTGGGTATGTTGCTATAGCATCAGCACAGTGGCAGTTTCGTTGCTCGTATGATTTAGCACTAACGCTCAATGAGAATCATTATAGTTTATAAGAAAAAATGTTAATAAATACTTATTTGGTGTAGAATAAAGACAAAGGATTAGCAGAAAGAACAAAGGAGCCTTCTGTGATTGTTGGCTTCTTTTATGGTTTTCCTTTATGCTATTGTCTTCAAATTTGGTGATTTATTATTTTTATGTAACTAGTTAGCAAGATCTACTGTATTTTGTTTACTTCAACAGCTGTTTAAAATGTAGGCATAATTGGTAGGCAAAGATGAGAACATATTGAAATTCAGGGAAGGCCTCTCAAGTGCTAGAATGACCAGCCTTTCCCACCATGCCTGCCTAAACGAACAACTGATTTTAAGGATGTTTGAACAGACTCTTCAAATAGAAAGGAAAAAATATATATATACATCAAAGATCATTTATTTTTTCCTTATAAAAAATTTTATATTGCATTTTAGAATTACTATGCAACTTGTGTCCATTTCAAATTTTTATTCAAAATTACAAATGTAAATCCATAAGCAAACAACACTCAAAAAATGACTGCTGTTCTGTTAACTTCTATTTTGGGGTTGTTTTTTGCTTTCCTATCTGTAAGTTACATCTTTTTTTTCTGCAGCAAAAGTTTGATAGAAGTGGAAACAAAGACTTTTCAAAAAAGTTATTATTAATTCAACTTATTTATCAGTAATGAAAATTGCTTTGGCATATAGAAGGGGCCTGTATATTATGTAGAAGTTTGCTCAGCATGAGTGGACTGCAAAATTGGATCAGGATAACACAGAAACAGTTAGTCATTGCCCTTAATCTAATGAAAGCTCACTTAAGTATAAAGATAAGAAGTCTGTACTGATAAGATTTGGCTTAGTACTTCCTTTCATTCTATGCAATATCTGCAATATATTCTAAGCAATTTCTACATTCACACTAAAGTAACACTAATGTATGTTGAGAAACAAATATTAAGCCTAATGTTAGAAAAAAGAGTATTTCCTGTGCTCAGAGAGCTAAAGTTCAAGAGCAGCTACAGCTGTAATTTGGCCTGTAGGCATGTTTCATTTGGTTTATTTTGTTCAGGAAAGAAGATTTGTATGGGGAACTTTTCCCCAAGATGGTCTGTAAAATGAGTTGGATATCAGTGTTCGAATTTGTAGAGAGTAATTTTTGAATGATACAACAAGGATTTCACTCCTCCTCTGGTTTTTAATTGAGCTTGTGATGCATGAGATTGTTCACCTCAATTTTTATGTTCTATAACCAATCTTTTTTTCCTTCTTTATTTTGGATTTAAGTGTGGAATTTTCTGTTTAAAAATGTCATCCTTTTCAAAGCCAGTGCTTTATCATAATGAAGCAGAGTTCACACATCAGAAAACAGGTGCTGCCACTTGACAGAGAAGTTAAAAAGTAAAATTCCTAGTAACTATTTTACATTAGATATATCACCTCATTTTGATAATGCTCTTGGAGGAGTCTCACTTTGTGAAGTTGGGAATCTCAAAAAAAATCACAAAATTTATGAAAAATATGGAGTGAAATGACCTTCATAGGTCTAGGACTTTTTTCCTTCTCTGTATTTTAATAAGCTCAAATTATGGAAAATTAACTTTAAACTCAGGAAAGTCCTCTTCAAAATTCTATGCACATAATCCAAGCATTCTGTGGAATACTCGGTCAAGTTTTTAATGAACAGAAGAATAAACTTCATCTGAATTTTAGCCAATAAAACACTCTAGACCAGAATTTTCTTTTTTGGGGGGAGGGGGGTCCAGTCGTGGAGCCTGAACTCTGGGCCTGAGTGCTGTCCCTCAGCTCTTCAGCTCAAGGCTAGCACTCTACCACTTGAGCCACAGCACCACTTCTGTTTTTTTTTTTTTTTCTTTTTGCTTATGTGGTGCTGAGGAATCAAACCCAGGGCCTCATGCATGCAAGGCAAGTGCTCTACCACTGAGCCACCTTCCCAGCCCCAGACCAGCATTTTCTAATAATCATATAATCAGCATAATTTTTTGCATCTGCATTAATTGTCTTCCAAAAAGGGAAATATATCTAAATGACTTATGAAGTGGCTCCTATCTGCTATCCTAGCTGCTCAGGAGACAGAGATCTGGAAGACTTTCCTTGTTTGAAGCCAGCTTCAGCTGGCTTCAAGTGGGCAAGACTCCATCTCCAAAATAAGCAGCAAAAAATGAGGCTCAAGGTGTAGATCAAGTGATAGAGCAGGAGCAAGCAAGCCAAGCAAACAAGCTGAGCAAATGCAAGGACCTGAGTTAACTCAGATACTGGCAAAAAAAGAAAAAGGACTATTACAAAAGTTTCCACTGTTCCTTAATATATTTATTACTTTTAAATAATTGTATTTAATTTTTTAAAGATCACCTTTAAAAATCTTAGTTTTAGTCTTTGACATAAAAACTTAAAGGCACTGTATATGCTTTGATTATTCTGCCATCCTGTTTCTACTTACAGAAACAGTTTTGTAGGTGTGCTCTTTGCTTGCTTTGTTACAGAGAGAAGATGGTCTTAAAAACACAAACCTCCAATGCACTTTCAAAGAACTCAGAGGTTAACCTAAGGAGTTCCCTTCTTCTTTCCAGGACAGAGACCAGGGCTGCCCATGCTTCACCCAGGGTCTGGGCCATGGCGTCATAGACCAAACTCTGATCTTTGTTCTCTTCAGCTGTCTTGTCTGCTTCTTGTAGGAGTTCCCACACTCGATCTTCCAAGGCCTAAGATGAAAGGAAAAAAGCCGTAAGGCAGAATGTCACCCAACGTAAAAACACAAGGTGATGTCTCAAACTCTTGAACACTTGAAACTATAGGTGATCTAGGGAGGTCTAAAAGAATTTACAAAGGTAGTCAATCAGACAGAAGGGAGATTGGAAATTTTGGAGAACCAGGGATCATAGCCAAGCCAAATACATTCACATTTAAACATCATTGAAATACAGAAAAAATGGTCACAAATAGATATTTTACAAAAATTACTAATGTTGCTATATACTTGTTGTTGTTTGGATAGGAAATGTCAAGTATAAGGTAGCTAGCTTCTCAGAAGTTGAGATTTACCATAGTTGAAGCCAGCCTAGGCAGAAAAATCTATGGGACTCTTATTTCCAATCAACCAGCAAAATCTGGACAGAGAGTTATGGCTCAAGTGATAGATCATCAGCCTTGAGTGAAAAAGTTAAGCTGGAGGACATGAACACAACACCATAGGTTATAGATTCTGTACTGGAAGGAAAGAAAAGGGAGGGGAGGGGGGGAGAAAGGAGAGGAAAGATCTGGGCACCAGTGGCTCACACCTATAATCCTAGCTACTCAGGAGGCTGAGACATGAGTATCAAAGTCTAAAGCCAGCCTGAACAGAATTTATCTCCAGTTAACCACCAAAAAGCCAGAAGTGGCTTACTTCACTTAATATAATTTTTTCAAGTCTTTCCATTTCCTAACAAATGGGGCAATGTCATTCTTTCTGATGGAGGCATAGAATTCCACTGTGTAAATATACCATATTTTCTTGATCCATTCATCTACTGAGGGGCATCTGGGTTGCAAAACAACATTGAGATACCACCTCACTCCAGTTAGAATGGCTATAATCAAGAATTCTAATAACAACAGATGCTGGAGGGGATGTGGACAGAAAGGAACCTTACTTCATTGTTGTGGGAGTGTAAATTTGTTCCAACCACTTTGGAAAGTAGTATGGAGGTTCCTCAAAAGACTCCACATAGAGCTCCCCTATGACCCAGCAATCCCACTTTTGGGCATTTATGCAAATGATCACAAACAAGACCATACTAAATGTATCCCTTATTTGCAATAATTAGTATATGTTTGAGACAAGCAGAAAAGGTCAGATAAGTTGATGTTAGGTGAAATGAACCCCAAGATAAGGATTCAAATGTTTTTTCTTTCTTGCAATTGTTTCTAACATATTTATAAGATGATTTCTTTGTTGCTTTGTATGTCCCTCCCCTATGGTATAACCCCTGCTTTCATTGTATTTGATGTTGGTATAATTTG
>NW_012267221.1:27984064-28003523 GCF_000151885.1 Dipodomys ordii
AAATGTACTCATTACCTTGCCCATGTAATTGTAACCCCTCTGTACGGTATTTTTACAATTAAAAAAACTA
This sequence comes from Dipodomys ordii, assembly GCF_000151885.1. Classification (NCBI taxonomy): domain Eukaryota; kingdom Metazoa; phylum Chordata; class Mammalia; order Rodentia; family Heteromyidae; genus Dipodomys; species Dipodomys ordii. The sequence goes on from NW_012267221.1 coordinate 27,984,135, forward strand.
AAAAAAAACTACCAGTACAACTATATTTATTGCAGCATTATTTACCATAACTAAGATATGGCCATCCTTCTTTCCTCTTCAGAGAAGTTTCTCTTTAAGTCTTTAGCCCACTTATTTATTGGGCAGTTGTTTCTTTAAGGATTTGTTATTGGGAGATTTAATTTTTTGAGTTCCAGATATATTTTAGATATGAGACCCTTGTCCATTGTATGGCTAGTGAAGATCTTCTCCCAATCCAGTGAAGTAAGCCAAGCCCAAAGAAACATAGGTCCCAAGGTTTCCCTTATTTGCAATAACTAGTATATGTCTGAGACAAGCAGAAACGGTCAGTTAAGTTGATGTTAGGTGAATTGAATCCCAAGATAAGGACTCATATCTTTTTTTCTTTCTTGAGATTGTTTCTAACATATTTATATTTCTTTGTTGCTTTGTATGTCCCTCCCTCACAGTATAACCCCTGTTTTTACTCTATTTGATGTTGGTATAATTTGTGGAGGAGAAAGAGAAAACCAATTGTTTAAATAGGGATACAGATGGACCCACTGCAACAATGAGATGTGTTATGTCGAAAAACAAACTTTACAACTTTGGAGTGGGCGGGGGCGGGGTGGGGGGAGGATGGAGGAGTGAGATGGGAAGGGATGGAAAGGGGAAACAAAGGAGGAGGCAACAATGCTTGATAAGAAATGTACTCTTTACCTTTCCCATGTAATTGTAACCCCTCTGTACAATATTTTCACAATAAAAAAATAAGCCATGGGGCTGGGAAGGTGGCTCAGTGGTAGAGTGCTTGCCTTGCATGCATGAGGCCCTGGGTTTGATTCCTCAGCACCACATAAGCAGAAAAAAAAAAGCCAGAAGTCGCGCTGTGGCTCAAGTGGTAGAGCGCTAGCCTTGAGCTGAAGAGCTGAAGGACAGTACCCAGGCCCAGAGTTCAGGCCCCACGACCAGAACCCCTCCCACCCCCCCCCAAAAAAAATAAAAGCCAGAAGTGGAGCTGTGATTAGAGATAGATTGCTAGCCAGAGCAAAAAGCTCAGGGACAGCTCTCAGGTCCTATATTTAAGACCCAGGATTGGTACAAAAACATCATGATCAACAACAACAACAAAACACATGTCATGTGATAAGGGCTTGATCCCCAATAAACAGTGTTTAGAGGTAAGTCTTCTGAGATGTGATTGGATTTTGATGATTTCATTGATTTATTGACAATGATTTTATGGGCAGATCTAAAACTGAATGGACTATTGAGTAGCAGTAGGAGTAGGATCTAGTTAGAGAAAGCAGACTTTGAAGAGTATGTTTTTCTTTGGCCATTTTTTGCATTTCTTTCTTTGCTCTCTGAGTACCTCTGCAGTCAACACACTCACACCAGCATGATTTTCTGCTTGCTTCAGGCTGAAAGTGATGGGGCCAAAGAACTATGAAATGAAACCTCTGACACTGTGAACAAAAACAAATCTTTCTCATTTAAATTGATCATCTCATATATTTTGTCACAGCAATAGAAATTGACTAACATAACACCCACACCAAATCATCAGAACCAGAAGTCAAGACAGTAAGCACATTTACAAAAGCTAAAGAGAATAAGGAATATGTTTCATCAAAGAAGTGAAAGATCACTACAATAAGGCCGGGAAAAGACTGAGGAAGACACAAGTCCAAAAAAGGAAAGATATTTGGGTTCATGTACTGGAAGGATCATGTTCATAATATCAAAGCAATCTACAGATTAAATGTGATCCCTATCAAAATACCAAAGACATTCTTCATAGAAACAGAAAAAAAAATGGAAAACTTGAGTCACACACACACACACACACACACACACACACACACATACACACACACACATCTAACCAAAGGAATCTTAAACAAAAAGAACAGTCATATCTCACTTCAAAGTATTCTACAAAGCTTTAATAGCCAAAATTACAATGTACTAGCATGAAAACATCCAAATAGACCAATGGAACAGAGACTAAAAGTAAACTCAAAACATCTGTAGCCAATTGATTTTAAACAAAGGAGTTAAGAATCTGCTCTGGAGGTAGGACAGCCTTTCCAAGAAATGGAAATGTTTGGAAGTAGCACTGTAGCTCACGCAGTAGAGCGCTTGCCTTGAGCTGAAGAGTGCAGGGACAGCGCCCAAGTCCAGAGTTCAAGCCCCACAACCGACAAAAAAGAAAAAAAAAAGAAATGGAAATGTTCACATGCAGAAAAATGAAAATAGACTTCTCTCTCTGAAAGTCAACACCTTAAATTTCATAACAAAACCAGCTTCACCATCTGCTCTAGTTGACTGAGATTCTAGAAGAAGCAGGACTTCTGAAATAGTGAATAAGAACAAGCCCATCATGACTTAGATATAAAAACAGCACTGCAGAGAAGTGTTGAAGTTCAGAGTCAGAGCTCAGCTGATACACAAGCCTGGAGGCACCGTAACCTTCAGGGGCCTAGCTGGTAAGCACAGTGCAAGAGACTCATGTAAGAATCTAGCAAGTTAAAAAGCCAAAGGCCAGATGGTGGTGAAACTCCTACTTGCCTTAGATAGAAAGCAGTACATCTATTTTCTCCCTGAATGGGAAACACAAACAACTAGAAAACACCTTCTCATCAAGGTCTTGAAGTTCAAAATCTGAACTGAGTTGATACACAGGGAGGAAATGGGTGGCTGAGGAGCTGATACCATTTTCTGGACAACCAGAAACCAGCTGGAAAATGCTGCTAGCTTCTCTGTGCATCATGGTATGAGCTGAATGCAAAGGCGATCGGAAATCTCGCTGTGAACCTAAACAGAGTGCACATGGAGGCAAACACAGAACCTGCTATGGCATCGCCCACATAGGAACTACCTAGGTTGAGCTGGGAAGGGCCTGGGAGAAGTGGAAGTTGCCACGGGAAGAGCAGAAAGCCAGATTAGAGTTCACACTAGTGGAGACGAAGCCTGCAGTAGACTGAGAATCACTGTTAGTGTCTCTTTACCTATTTTATTTTCCTGATTGTTGTATCTTTCCCTGTGTATATTCTGCTGTGTTCTCTCTTATTATTATTTCAAATACCTTTCACAACATACATTGAAGACCAATGATCTTCATAGAGTATATGATTCCAAGAAGATCACAAAGGAAGGAAAACCACAAATACTCAGAATGCATGGAGGTCAATTCTATACTGTGTTCATTTTTCTCTTCCAATAATGCTACCAATTTAAATTTTTTTCGAATATTTTTAAGAACTTTATTCAAATACAGTAGAAACAAATTCCTGTAACTACTTTCATGAACACATGGTAAATTGACAATGACTTCCCTCAAATTTGCCTATCTACAATACTGTTACCCCTTTTACTTTTTATTAAAGGGATACAAACTATTTCATAAGAACTTATTCACAGATTTTTCTATGCTTGTGCACATGCTCTAAAGAGTGATCTTGTAATAAAACACAAGAGTTTGGGGAAATTATTAAACAATGTAACAGATTAACATTACTTAAACGGTCCAAAACTGGATGAAGGAGAATATGCATTTAACAGGAAATGAGAGAGCCAATTAATCCAAAAATGGAACACATCTAGAGATGTCTTATGTATGTGAATTATCTATAAAAAGTAACCACAAAGTAACAATAAACTAACAAACACATTGCATTATGAAAGAATTGTGTTACTGGAGATAACAATAATAAATTAAGAGATGTGGGTGATATACTTCACCATGCTTACCCCTGCTTTAATGTTGTGTGTTTTTAACAGTATGAGCCACCTCTATGGGATACTCTATATGTTCCTACCTTCTAGATGAAGCATAACTTCATTTCTCTCTACATACTCTCAAGAAAAATACATACCACTAGCCACTAGGAAGTCAACTAGCTATCCAGGCTTCAGCTAGTCCAGTACTGTCATTCTTGTAACCTCTTCATCAGGAGGCTTTTAAGGCTGCCTTTAAAAGGCCAGTCCTGAAATAATATTCCATGACCTCCTTCTTAGTCTCCTCTCAATCAATTTCCTCTACAATTTTTGCAAAATAATCTCCCTGGGCATAAACCAATTTACTCACTTGAGTTTCACTGGCAGATAGAGTTGCTTAAGATATCACTCAATAGAAGTTTTCACCTTATATGCATAGTAAGGAAGGGGAAAAAGAAATTAAGCAAATAATATGAATGGTCCTCTGTTCAATGATATCAACTTTTAATTACTTTATAAAATGTTGATAGCAAAATTCAGCTGAAAGAAAATACTAGTTTTCATAGGCAAGGGTTCAAAAACCATACTACAAGGTTTACAAGCATCAAAGGAGTTAACTTAGTGCTTTCTAAAGCCTCATCTAAGCCTGTGGTTTGGTCATACAATAAGTTATTAATTTACCCCAAATCTACACTATTTGGAAAAACATAAATGCACAATCACACTGCTTCTTTTCCAACAATAAGGTTAAGCAATGTTCACTTGCAAGGATCTGGGTAATTTAAAGTCCATTTGCAAGATACAATAAGTGACTAAAACCTAGAAACTTTATATGCAGAATGATCAAGTTTTGTCAAGTATATATTATATAAGTGTTTAAATTGGATCTAGTATTGGTGAGAGGTTTATGATATCCAAGCCTTTACTGAAATACTAAAATGCAACTAACCTTTGTTTACACTGCTGAAGTGATGTAATTTTTCCTCATTTGACAGACCATAATCTGTCTTTGCCAATAAAGACTGATTTTTTCCTTTCTTAAATATCTAAAGTCTAATGGGTCTAATGGGAAAATTAAACCATTATTTTGGGCTTTTTGATCTCTCCCCATGCCCTTCCCCACCCCCCACCCCCACACACAGAGTCAAAAACTCCCTTTCATTCCCTATCAACAGAATCGCTCTTTCATTTGAGAGACACAGGACAGGTCATTTGGAGAAGGGCCAATCTGTTCACTATTAACATTTTCAGGGGAAGACAATGACATAGGATTATTTCTTTAAACGTTGCTGATCAAGTGTGGTGCCCATGGCTTATTCCTGTAATCCCAGCTACTCAGGAGGCTAAGAACTAGAAATGTGAACCAATAAAGTGGTTGGCCATCCAACCATCCATATGTAGAAAGCTTTTCCAGGAGCCAAAGAGACAGTGCCTTGGCAATATTGCTAAAACTCCTGGACCCGGCCTATTTATACTCAATCTTCCCACTCTTGTAACTACATACATTCATAACTACACTTCCCACTTTATTCTTTCTCCAAATTTAAAATCTTAAACCTTCATCTGTTTTTGATTTTGGGGTTAGAGAAAACAACTGCATCTGATTAACATCATTGCTTAGCTACTTTAAAATGCATGCTGTTCTGGAATACTATTTTAGAACAGAATGAACTGTCAGTCACTGAAAAACAAGTCTTTCCATTGCTTACTTTCCTTTAAAAGTTTTTTGAATTGCAATTATACAGGTCATGTACAGAAGGGTTTCTCTTTCTTAAGTCAGGTAATGAGTACATTTCTTTTTGGGCAATGTCACCCCTTCCTTTGCTCTTTTACAGTTTTCCCTGTCCCCAGTTGTATAATTAATTTTTAACATGGTTTCTATTGAGTACCATTGCTACATTGGTTCAGCCTATGTCCCTTCCAATTTTCACTTTCCAACTACCAACTCAGCACCTCTCGAGACCAAAATATCCAAATAAAAATTTCACTGTTGGTAATTGAGGGTCAGCAATAAAAGATTTTAATTTTTTTAATGTTTAACAGGAGTCTTGGGTTTGACATCTATAATGAAATGTTGACTACTAATTATTCAGTCATACCATCTCTTCTTCTACCAAGCTAGAAGATAAAAATGTTCCAAATAATTGATTCCAAACATTTTTGAAATAAACATGGAATGACTGCCAAATTTATCCTTAAATGATTTGTCCTATCTCCATTATTTAATATAACTCTGGATTAACTATCATTATTACCTCACCTGTCATCACACAGTGATGATGATTGACTCAGAAGTTCCAGGGGAACATAGGTTCTTTTAGTTCAGTCTATAAAGTCTCAGGGTGACAGTCTTCACAAGGTAATTGATGTCATCCTCCATATTCTGTTACCTTCTTTAGAGCAGATATTCTACCAAAATGGTTGATCCCTGATTCAAAAATGGGCATGAACAGAATTGAGGGAAACTCCTAGTAAACTGGGGAGGCTTATGCCATCTCTATTTAAATGTTTAATACATTAATTTTCCTACACTTATTTGGCAAGAGAGAAATGTATAACCACACTTCTTCTTTGCCAACAATAAGGTTAAGCAATGTTCACTTGCAAGGATCTGTAGTGCCCCTAGCATGTGCCTGACATTTGGATTCTTTCCAATGACACAAAGAAATGTATGACATCCTATTTTGGGCAATGAAGTTGATATGACAAATATGTTCCTGTAGCCTTGGAAACAGTTTCCCTAGCCACTGACCAGTTCTTAGACTTTTTTCAGACCTCTGACATTGAGTCCTTCCCAACCTTTACAGTCTTGTGTTCCCAAAGCTCAGGCAAAAAAACTGCCTGAATCAGCACTACAAGGAGGAAATTCTCAAAAATGTGTGTTCCCAAGTCCCAATTCAGAAGTTTCTTACTTAGTCATTTGAGTGGAGAACTTAGAATTACTGTTTCTCTATAAGCAAGATAAATAAATAAATAAATATTTTTTTAAAAAAACCACACACCTATTAATCAATTCTAGTGGATAGCCATGTTTTGGAATCATCGTCCACTTATCTCTTTTTATGGGGTTGGAAAATAGGGAACTGCCATTGGAGAGAAGGAATTCTAGAGCACAGTAGAATAGCTATGGTTGAAAGCAATTGGATATTTCAATATAGCTAGTAGAGATTTTGACTGTTCCGGACACAAATGAACAATATGAATCTGAGGTGACAGATATGCCAATTAACTTCATCTGATCATCCCACATGTATACATTTAATAAAATGACACATGGTGCCCACAAATATGTGCAATTACTATGTGCTAATCTAACATGTATTTTAGAACATCCTTATTCAACCTTAACAACCTTGACCTAGACGTCTAAAAGAGAAGGGGTGTGTCTTAAATGTCTTTTGTCTCTAATTTCTGGTATGTCAACTGACATGATATACATGCCAATGGATTGTATTAAACTAAAATGCAAAAATAATCTTATTTGCTGTGAAAAATAATAAACAGAACACCTATTCATAGATAAAATATTAAAAGTATTTGAAAGCCTATAGGGTCCCAAAAAAGTTCTACCTACAGGCTTGTTGGGCTACATAGGAATTTCTGCCTTGGTAGTTCTTTTAACTGTCAGCATTTTCTCTTAATATTCTGGTCACAGAGTATAAATTAGATCACTTTCCTGATTCACACTTCTCAATGATTTTTCATTGCCCGTAAGATAAAGAACAACCTCTTTTCTGTGGCATACCTGGCTTTCATGCTGTGGCTCCAGTCAATTTACCCATCTTCTCTTTTTCATGATCCTTTCCTAGTCTTTTTCTCCCTAATTCATTGATGAGTCATGGAAATCCAGTTATTGCTCTCCTGATGCTCCTGGTGTCTTTATGTATGCCTTCTGATTGCTCAAACTGTCTTCTTGATTCTTTTTTTTTTTTTTTTTTTCCGGTCGTGGGGCTTGAACTCTGGGCCTGGGCTCAGGGCGCTCTTCAGCTCAAGGCAAGTGCTCTATGGCTTGAGCCACAGCGCCACTTCCGGTTTTCTAGTGGTCTAGTCTCACGGACTTTTCTGCCCCGGCTGGCTTTGAACCATCATCCTCAGATCTCAGCCGTCTGAGTAGCTAGGATTACAAGTGTGAGCCACCAACACCAGGCTTCTTGATTCTTATATAGCTGGTAAGCAATCACTAATGAAGTCTTTCCTGATTCGTTCTACCTTTGCCTTTTCACCATATCTATATTTTACATAATAGGTTTCTGCTGAAAATCTTATATAATTATTGGGGTTACTTCTTTACATTTCTATCTCTTGAAGACTGAAACAGACATGAAAATATTTCTTTTTCAACTCCTCTTCCCCCCAAAAAGCATATACAAATATTTGTGTTATCAGGGAGGTTTAAAAAAAAGCAATGTGGAATGCTAACAAGTATTAATCTAGATGACTTCTGTAGATCTGAATTTTTTCAAAGGAAAAAGTTACAATGAATGTTTCACCTTCATATAAACTTCTATTGAAATCATCTCATTCTTATTGTTGTGTTGCCTGTTACCTACTCTATGAGTTAATGCATCGAAGAATGACTAATAATTTCATACATTTGAACAAGAACAAACTGGGGCTTAAAGTCAGCTCCTCGCGATCTCCCTTGGCACTTGCTTGCTTGGTAGGCACCATTTGTACCATTTGTACCATGCCTATAGTCTGACATTTTGTTGTTCAAGATGGGCTTTTAAAGACTTTTCTGGCTGACTATTAACTATGATCCTTTGATCTCAACCACCTGAGTAGCTAGGTTTATAGGTATGAGCCATAGGCGCCTGACAAAATTGAACTATTCCTTGTATCAATTGTTCACATTTATCTAGTAGACAGGTTGAATTCTAACGGAGCTTGGCAGGTAAGATCTGTTTTCATAGTAGAGGGTTATATATGGAATAAACTGGGCTTTATTAGCTGCTGAAATTTTGTGCTTCTAAAAGGTAGAAGCTGCTAGGTAACTTGTTCCCCAGGAAACTGCCAGAAAATATATTCCCTATAATCTCCCCCTCGCTTCAAGAAAAGAAAAAAACTCTTGCTTTTCAATTGTTTGTGTGTTGGGTTATAAGAAAGTGTTTCAGTCTATCCATTTAAATTTTCAGTTTCCATACAGTAAAATACTTAGAATTATCAATCTTTTCATTTTATCTAGATATTTGAACTTCTTAATAATGACTCATGAAAAAAGTGTCTACCAGTAGCCTACTAAGTTAATTGTTCTTCTGGTGCTTACTTTCTTGATTTGTGTTTGAATAATAGATAACCCTTGCCTAAATAAATGAAGTACTTGAGGCCCACCTTGCTTAGGGACAATACTATACCTTTGTAAATCGAGACATCTACCTTATAAATGAGCTTCTAATCCTATTTAAATGTTTATTGTGAGCATATCATTGGGGTGAATGGGCATCCCTGTGCACCTCCTTTAGGAGGTAAGTACTTTGGATCCTTCTCTAAAAATCTTTTTTCCTTTCTGTGACCCTCATTCCTTGTACCTGCTTTACAGTATAATAACCCCCCTCTCTTTACTTTGATGCCACCTTTAAGCCAAAGAAAGTACTAGTGGGGTTACAAAAAATAACAGAAAGAAAAATTAGACACTGCTTGCGATGCCAAAAAGAATTTGATTCTTTTTCAAAGTCTAAAGGAAAAATCAATTTTTGTCTTTATGTAGTTAAAAAAAAAAACATACTCTCAGGTATGAACAAATCCATTCTGGGTTTGACAAAGCCTCAGGGCAGTCACCAAATAAAACACTTAGATTAATTTACAGCAGCAGTGATTTTTTTTTGTTTTTTTTTTAAGCTAGCTGTTTAAGAGAACAAATGGAATAGCTAGGTTACCGAGTAAGCAGACTCCTTGCTGACAATGAGATATGGAGCTTTTAAGAGGAGCCACCATGAAAAATGACTTGCCTCAGGCCTCGGTCAAGGCCAGCTTAATTTAAGTTTTCCTCTCCCACTTGGCTAGTCATTAAACTCAGGAAAGTATTTGGAATTGGATCTGAGAAAAAGACGTTCTGGCTAACATCATAAAGGTAGTTATTTAAAGAGATGCTAAAAGAAACTACTTTCCCTTTTGGTTCCAAAAGGATAGGAAACCAAGTCTGCTCTGTGATGCTTGAAAAATGCACTGTCTTTCTCTGTGTGGATTCAAAATCACTTGTTTTAAGTACGGTATATTTTATAGCCATTGCGCCACCTCAGCTGCCTCATAGAGTACAAAGAGGATTACAGCCTTTCTATTCACTGGAGCATTAAATGGTCCCCTGAATAGCAATTTACTAAAAGAGTAGTTCTATGCGGTCCATTCTGCATGCATTTTTCTTGACAGTACCTCTACCTGTAATATAAATGCTGAATTCTAGTTTATAGAAATAACCTTTGTGCTTCCCATTAAACAGAAAGAAATTTGCATAGGATATTTGAGAGCAGCGAATGAACACATTAGAATGGTAAATAGTCGCGTTCAATTATTTTGGTCAGACTCATGCACATAGCATTGGGAATTTGTTTTAGCTTTTCCTGTTCTATTTATCTAAGGCATTCCACATATGCATTACTGTTTATCCAAACTTTCTTAGCCCTCAGGTCCCAATCCTACACCAGCCTCCTCTATAAAGCCATCCAGAAACTCCAGTCAAAGCAATTTCTCATTCCTGGGGCTCCTAGAACAACTGGGAGTGAGCAAACTTTAGGTTCTATAGATTATAAGCTAGGTGATAACAGAACTGTCTTGCTCACCAGCTAGGTGATAACAGAACTGTCTTGCTCACCTTGTGTTCCCTTCAAGAGAAAGGTACTATAGAAGATAAATGGTTTTTAAAAAGGTAAAAAATAAAATCAATGTTTGAAAATTCATATTTTGAAAAGACAAGTCATTCTATTTTAGGTAATAATTCCCTAAGTAAATAAACTAAACAAAAATAAATAAAGTAAATAAAAATAATGCAAGTACAGGTTCTATCTAAGTGCCAAAGACTGTGCCTTTTTTTGCTTCCTGTAGATTCTGCCAAGATAATGATAATTGTCATTTGGTGATTTAAAAATATAACCTTGTCAAGCCCGTATTACAATATAAAATTCCCTAAAATGTCACTATTCAATACAAATCCAAATATTTAGTATATGTCCCCCAAAGTCCTATCACTTCATAGATCTTTCTACATACTCCAAGGATCAATAAATCATACTCATAGACTATACCATTAAGAAACAAAGTTCTTTCATATGCAAAAAATGACTCCAGGGTCTTTATTTCATAATTACAGAATATTAATGATGTGAGAAGCTTGTCAGCTTCAATATCTCACTATTATATATTTACATTACTCAATACTTCAGATTTATTTTGTTCTGTATCAGTAATCCAGTTTAAACACACGAGTATTTACTTCACATAAAAAGGCTGTTCAGGTAGGCAGAGCTACTTATAAGCCATTATGTATGTTCTTTTTTTTCTAGCTTCCTTACATCTGTTTCGTATCAAATGTATAATAATTATTCTGCAATAGGAATCTGTACTTTTATAATTTATTTTGAGTCAAGGTTGAAACAACATACTTCAAATATATCAGTATAGATTTAGTCTTGATCTTGGTAACATCATCATTTAAAATGTTAAGTCGTGAGAAAAGTTTCATGTTCATTAGTAATGTTTTCCTCATTATTACTATCCCTTAGGATCTGGAGTTCTACAGAAAGCATTTTCCACCTGGCGCTGGTGGCTCATGCCTCTAATACTAGCTACTAAGAAGGCTGAGATCTGAGGATCATAGTTCAAAGCCAGGTAGGGCAGGAAAGTCCCTGTGTCCCTTATCTCCAACTAACCACTCAAGAACTGGAAGTGGCACTGTGACTCAAAGTGGTAGAGTGCTACCCAGGCCCTTAGTTCAAGCATCACAACTGGAAAAAAAAAAAAAGGAAGAAGCATTTTCCTATGTCTCAAATGCAAGTGGATATTTCATTCTTCCTCTCAACCACCTAAGGTGCTATAGAGACAAATTCCAATGCATTATTTAACCTTATATTTTATAACAGTTTTGTGACTATCCTCTACAGTGCTATAGTGTCTGTACTCTAGACCAATCAACACCATCACCCAGAGGACCTAAGGATTTGCATGCCAGAATCCATCATATTGGGCTGTGCATAGGTAGATTTCCACACTGAAAAACAAAAAGCTCCAGTGTTGGCCCATGTGTGACAGTATTTTCCATGAGATCAGGTATATGGCCTGGACAGGATAAGGGCTCTGTGTCTAGCTTGTGCCAGGAAGCTGATGCAGTATACACTACAGTGAATAATAATAATAATAATCAAATTTGAGACCCAGCTTAGCCAATGACTGTATCTCATCTAGTCCCTGAATATCTCTCAGATTCAGGTGCTCCATTTGCAAAAAGGAGCCCCCAACCCCACTGGGTCTTACACTATGTAAATTAAAGTGAGACCGTGTCTTTGCTAGCAGCCTCTAGTGCAAATGCGAGTGCTTCATATGTTCATGTTAACCATTCTAACCTAGCTCTTGTGTTGGTAGTTTATGACAATATTTCAGTCCTGTAGCCAAGTTACATGGAATGGTGATGGTCATATTTCTACATGTTTCAGTATTTCTTGATGGCAGCTAGAGTAGTCATAAATGTTGATAGAATAAATAGGCAAATATATGCTCTAGTTTCAAGAATGAGGAGAATCCTGACATTAACCATGAATCCTTTTGTTATCTGGCTAACACTAATAATTCTATTAGCAGAAAATAATTATTGTAATTAAAGACTTTATTTCTTTAAAAGTGTTTGCATCATATCCTTATATTTAAAAAAGCAATCAAACTTTGTTGCAAACCAGAAATACTTTATGGCAAAGAAAGAGAAAACACAGACAAGAATCTAATATCTATCCTTAAACATTAACAAGAACAAGGGAAGGGGTGGGTAGGAGAGGGATAGGGGAGAATGTTAAAAGAGGTAACATTGATCAGGATATATTGTATTTATAAACTGCTTGTTAAATGGAAACTCCTTTGTACAACTACTTAAAGATACAATTTTTAGAAAAGAAAGGTAAGATTATCAGGAGAGCAGGTTCTGTCAGGAAAGCATAGCAAAATAGAAATGTCTGTGTTCCTCTACTCATGTTTGAATAAAAGCCATTTAATAACAGTGTGAAAGGATAATTCTTTAGTGGTAGGATGTGCAGAATCAGAAAACTCCTAGAGGGGAAGAACATGGAGAGAGGAACATAGGAGGAGTTTCCTTCAAAATAACAGTAGGTTAGGTTCTGTCATATACTCAATATGGAACCTTAAACAAACACTCAGTGTCAGCCTTTACATCTAGAAAAGGCTTTGATGGCTCATACCGTTAATTCTAGCTACTCATGAGGTTGAAATGAGTGGATTACAGTTCAAAACTATTCTAGACAGAAAAAGCTATGAGGCTCCATTTCCAAAATAACCAGAAACAAAAGTGGTCAGAACTGAAGGTGTGGCTCAAGTAGTATAGTGCCAGCTTAAGCAAGCAAGCAAATAAGCCAAGTGAATACAGGCCCTGAATTCAAAGCCTGGCACCAGGAAAAAAATGTCAGAGTAGCAATTGTTTCCTTGTAATAGTGTGCTTAGCATAACATAGTCTGTCAAAAAAATCAACAGCTTTTCACCTTCATCATTACTAATATTAACCAAAGTACCAGATAATTATGACAGTAGAGTAAATATTTTGAAAAGGCATAAAATGCCTTTATTTCACTAAGGCAATACTTTTATTTGTAAGTCAGAATGAATTTGAGTTTACAAATCCTGGCTGCAAATTACTTATTGTTAGCATAAATTAATTGTACAAAAAGGTTCTCATTTTTAAATTTCTATATGTACACAAAATGTACTTTGATCAAATTTATACCTTTGGTTAAGTTTTCTTATCTTCTTTGTCCCTCCACTTTTTAAAGTTTGTAGTGGGTTTCATTATACTATTTTCAGATAGACAGACAGATAGAGATAGAGATATAAATATAGACACTACACGTAAGAACAAACACATTTATTTTTATACCTTGTCTTATCTCACTCAATATGATGATTGTAAGTTTGATCCATTTTCTTATGAAGATGATTTTCTGACTTCCAAATAATTTTCCAATAATAGATAAATTAACATACCAGCAGCTAATTTTGGCTATGGAACCTAACTTTACATATCTGTCTGGCCTGCCTGCAGATGCTGCCTCTCATACAAACTGGCAACCCGCAAAAAGGACAGCCAGGACTTCTGAAATAAAAGCTGCATAGAAATATCCTCCACCTGAAGGCTTTAACTTTCAGAGGTTCCTATAATAAAAGCCAAGTTAGTAAAATATCATTTGGGTCTGTTATCATCAGGAAATGTCATTGTCACAGCTCTAGCAGAAAGAAATAAAATTTCAAAAAGAAACAACTTGGAAAATTCTGACATTATACCGAATCATTGATCTGAATTAAACGAAGTTATTTTTTTTAAAAAAAAATCCATTTCAAACCTGAGCCATTAAAAAAAACCATGAACAATCAATTCATAATGGAAAATCAGGAACAGTTTTGACCTTTCAAGGTTACAACCCAATCTCTTTCAATTAAATATCTGCAGATATTTTCTTCTCAATATACCGCAAAATAATTATTATTCAAAATCATTTCATTTGAACAATAAATGGTGGTATTTAATACATTTCAAATGTATCCAAAACCTCTGCATTACTTTTCATAAATTCATTTTCTCAATTTTGTTCTTCTTTGGCATTTGCATATAAATGATTGCCATTTATGTGCTCTGTGAAATGAAGTAAATAATATAATTAGAAATAATCCACAGGTGCATGGCTTAGATTCTTAATAGTGTTCTCTATTGTTTTGATAGGATTGTCTGTACCCTTGAATTTGTTTAGGTTCCATGGCTCTTTTATGTAACTGGGGGGGGGGGAGTTCTGGAAGCTTATCAAGAATACTATTGTGTGTTTTACTGGGGAACTTGAACTCTAGCATGCTTGGTGAAAAACAAAAACAAAGAGAATGACATATTCTCTAAACTACACAAAAACTAGAACAGCAGGAAGTTTTTGTTCCAAACAGAAGAGGAAATAAATACAAATATTAAACTAACATCTGCTCACAGAATAGAGCCAAAATAGAACAGAGAGAAAAGCAACTCTACATTGAAGATATAGACCTTTCCCCTCACAGAATCTTTTCACTTTTGCACCCTTACTCCCACAATCTCTTGTATAAAGAGTGACCTAAAATTCCACCTTTTCCATGAAACCATTCCAGCTAAATTAATTTTTTTCTCCTTGAACTTGCCTATGGTTCTTTCGCTATTAGCATCTTTCATCTGGGGACTTAATTAATCATCTAGTGCCTTGATGTTGTGATTCTACTGTTATTTAATTGCTTTATGGGCTTACCAGGGTCATTTTGTCCTCTATACATTATACATGATAGATATCTGGCAGCCATGACTGACTCTTAACATTTCTTTCATGTCCCTCCTAATGCTGAACACAAGGCAGACACAGTAGACAGGGACTCTAGCCTGTCACAACAGAGCCATCCTGTTGCTATGGTGACTTAGTGCCTGCAAATCTGATGAGACCTGCAGCTGCAACATTGATATCACCGAGTGGACCTCTTCAGTCAGCTGAGGAGCAACTCATAACTATCCACAGTGAACGGCTCCTCATAGTCCAGGTGATGAAAGAGCATGTGAGCCTACTAGGCTGGTTTACAGCCAGCTGTATAAGTAGGGAAAATAACTCATCTTCTATAAGCTTCCTCCTTTGTAAATTGGAAATTAAAAATACTAACAAGAGCTGGGCGCCAGCAGCTCAAGCCTGCAATCCTAGCCACTCTGGATGCTGAGATGTGAGGATCATGATTCAAAGCCAGCATAGGCAGGAAAATCCACACGACTCTTATCTCCAATTTGCTAAATCAGAAAACAGGAAGTGGTGCTATGGCTCAAAGTGATAGAGCATTAGCTTTGAGCAAAAAAATAAATAAATAAAAAGCTCAGAAACAGAACCCATGGCCTGAGTTCAAGCCCCATGACTGACAAAATAATAATACAAATAGTAATAATGATGATGATGATGATAGGGAATAATCATTTAACACTCATTATAGGAAAAACTCTGGTCTAAATTCTTCTCATGTTTCCACTCATTGGATCCTCATGATCACTTTATAAGGAGGGCCCAATTATTGCTCCCATCTTACAGGCATGGACACTGAGACAGAGAGAGACTAGGTAACTTCCAGAAAGTTCCACAATTGGTAACACTGGACTCATATTTGGGTGGACTTTGTCTCTCACAGAGTTTTCTTATATCATTTTAGAGATAAATACTTAAACTACTTAAATGTATTCAGTGTATTTGAAATTAAATTTATTTGCAATTAAATATTGAAATTAAATATTGAATTTTAAAAAGTGTTTGATCCCAGATCTGGTCATCAGAGGCTGAGATGTGAGGCTGTCATTCCAAGTCAGCCTGGGCAAGAAAGTCTGTAAGAGCCTTATCTCTAACTAACCACCAGAAAACCCAGAAGTGGAGCTGTGGCTCAAGTAGTAAAGTGCTAGCCTTTAGCCAGTGGCTTAGGAACAGCACTCAGGCATGGAGTTCAAGCCCTAGAACTGGCATACATGCACATGCGTGCACGTGTGCACATGCACACGCACACACACACATACATACATACATACACACCACAGTGTTTGATACATACCAAACACTCAATACCCATATGTCATGATTTTAGTTTCAAAGTCATTACTAATTGTAACAAAAATTATCCAGATAACCTAGTATGTGCTAACACAATCTCTGCCCAAAGGAAAGCTTCAAGTTTTATGAGAAATGGAGGGTAGTGCATGCACATACAATGCCATGTTGCAGATAGCCTTGATCTGCCTAGTCTTACCTTTGGGGTACTAGGTAGCTACAAGTTAGCAAGTACCCAGGTAATATGCATGGGAATCCTGTACAAGCTATGCTTAAAACACACTACACAGGCAACACCTTGAATGAGGACCACATTCATGGGGCCACTATAATGGATATACAAAGCATGACTGAGGATCCTAGAGGAAGCAGTGGAGTCTATCATGGTGCCAGAGCTCAGGGAAGTCACAGAGAAAGCTGACTTGGCATTGAAAAAATGAAGATATCAATAATTCACTTAGATATCCATCTTCCTTCAGTTAAAAGAATAATGACACAAATCAGAAGAACTAATCGTATTAATAATTTATCAGTCCCACCATGTTCTCTTAGGAGCTCAAATATCCATACATTAATAATTGAGTCTCCTTAAAACCACAGAACTGTGGTGTACCAGAAAAGTGAATACCATTTAAATCATCACTATTGCCTTTATTCCTTTCTGCAGTTTTGTTACTACATAGAGATTAACTGCTATTCTTTGCTAGTGCACAGAGATTTCGTTACTTTGCAGAGATTACATGATAGATACATATGTTTATGTATTTATTCATGTCTTTCTTAATTTGTGGAACATGTCATTCAATCGAGTACTTGAAATGTCCTTTCCTGAAAGCTTCATGATGTGTTCCTAAGTCTTTTTTTTTTACTCCAACTTCCCAAGATTCCTATTTATAATCCATTGATGGTAGTGAGAACTCAATGGGAGATTTTGGGGGTCAAAAGAGGTATGAAGAAGCTATTATAGACATTTAAGATGTAGACTAGGACTTTGAGTAAGAAGTTCTAAGAATTCTGAGAATCAATTTAAAAGTGTGCTATCACAGTATGTTTGTGTGATAGAAATACACTTTTGCTGAATGAATAAATTATAAAGAAGGTATTTCAGAATCAATATAGCTACATAGAGAGGAAAGAAAGCATGGAAGCGCATCTGCAACCTTTAAGCATATAGGATACATAAAAAGATATCCCAGTGATATTCTTATATAATTGCCAAAGAGATGCTATTTTGAATCAGAATGTTCTGTATGTTTGGCCCATTGGAGGTCACTGATATTATTATTAACTAGCATAGTTTCAGGAAAGCTAACATATGGAATCAAGTTATAGTTGCTTAATGGGCAACTGGGAAGAAAAGAAGCTACAAGAACAGAGTAAGCAATTTCTCTGAAATCTGACTGGGGCAACAGGGCAATGCAGGTTAAGAAGCCTATATTCAGAGGAGGGAGAGGAGAGGTCACAGAGATAAGCAGCCTTCACTGAAAAGTTGGAAGGAAAGTTAGTAGTGGGTTTGTCTCTTTATGAGTCTGGTTTTCCATAAGATTTAGGTCTGAAGTTTGGAAGGAAAGGAAGTAGTGAGAGAAAGATATAAAGCAGATGACTAAAGAGTCTTATTCAAGTGACCAAGGCCAGGAGGAAAGGAAAGGAAAGGTTGAGTTTTCCTACCTTGAGAAACCAAATGGTCACAGTGCCATTGATTCCCTGATATACTGGGCTAGCAAGTGTAGGGTAATGACTTCCTGCTGTGAGGTTATCATTCTGATGCTTGTATCAGGCAACCAGTAAGTGAATGACATGAATGGACCATTTCCACAAGAACTGTCAGCCTTCCACAGAAGGCTTAAGTAGGTTACTAGCTGGCTGGCAACAACACCTTCTGTATGCTTAAGTAGCAGCTCAGGATTCACATAGCCAGGCACTAAACTTGAAGAGCCAAGGCAAGGTCAGAACACCTGTCTATTTTAAAGGTTGACAGCAATTCTTTCATAGAATGGGAGGAAAGAAGCTCTGGCCCCAAATGGAACTCTCTCTCTCTCTCTCTCTCTCTCTCTCTCTCTCTCTCTCTCTCTCTCTCTCACACACACACACACACACACAACCAAATCAAAAGCTTGAACTAAGTGACAACAAAAGAACACTTTCTATAGTTCTATGTTTGAATTAATCTCGATTAATTATCCAACACTTTTTTCATGAGTAGTTTACTTCTGGAAAGTAGACTTAACTCTTTATTCCATCCATAATTGTAATATGTAGACTTGATTTTCATCTGCCCAAACACCAACACTAATGACTATAACAACTGGTGGGATACTCAAATGATTAGAAACCATGTTTTCCCAAAAATGTTTATTCCCCATAGTGTTTATTATTCAGCACCTAAGGCTTCATCTACAGCATAAATGAAAACCAGCCAAATACAAAATATTCATAAAGGACTTAAGCAGTACAAAAGAAGTTAGTCCAAGTTTTTCAAATATGGTAACAGACAACATATCCTTGTTTGGCATTGTATATTCATTACTTACATATCAAAATACACAATATTTAATGATCAGTTAACCAACATTAAGCACAATTAACCAAGTCATGTTACTAGCTATTTTTAGAATCTGAATTACAGTTGGGCTCTCCATTATCATTGTTAATCAACATAACCAGAAGAAATCCACTGAGCAGTGTTTCAGCAGTGAACAATGAACAAATCAATTATACTTAAAAATATCCCAGTGAACTCCAATATTGCAATTAATATGCACCAAAATATTTTAATTATTAAAATGTTTTATGCTTTCAGAAATTGTAACCACGTAGTTCAGTATTTAATTACTGCCGTTTACTTTCTTTCTTTCTTTTGGGGGGGGGGTCTGGTCGTGGGGCCTGAACTCTGGGCCTGGGTGCT
>NW_012267221.1:28006933-28045292 GCF_000151885.1 Dipodomys ordii
GTCCCATGGTTTCCCTTATTTGCAATAACTAGTATATGTCTGAGTCAAGCAGAAAAGGTCAGATAAGGTGATGTTAGGGAAATGAACCCTAAGATACGTATTCAAATGGTTTTTTTTTCTTTCATGCGATTGTTTCTAACGCATTTATAAGATTATTTCTTTATTGCTTTGTATGTCCCTCCCCCCACAGTATAACCTCTGCTTTCACTGTATTTGATGTAGATATAATTTGTGGAGGGGAAGGGGAAAAACAAATCCTTTAAATAGAAAACGAACCTTACACGTTTGGTGGGGGGGGGAGGTGGAGGAGAGCGGGGAGGATTGGATTGGGGGGCTGGGGAGGATGGGAAGGGATGGGAAGGGGAAACAAAGGAGGAGGCTACAATGCTTGATAAGAAATGTACTCATTATCTTGCCCATGTAATTGTAACCTCTCTGTACAGTATTTTCACAATAAAAAACAACAAAAAAATGATGGTAAAATTTTTAAAAGAATTATCTTTAAAATAAATAATATTAACTAATAGTTTGTAGCCTACAGTTCTATGATCCCCAAAATGGTAGCTGTCCAGGCCTAGGACTCAGATTTCAAATAAAGTGTTTGATTGCAAATAACAGAAAGCTTTAGCCAGTTTTAAGTACTTAAGAACTTAACTAAAACCCAAAATAGAGGCCTGGGGCTAAGCATAATTTGGACAGTAAGAAAGAAGCATAAATTATTGATTTTCAAATATATTGCCTATTATTAGGTTACTCTATTTTTAAAAAAAACATGTAAAAAGATGTTGCACATCAAAAGCAACTTTCTATCTATATCCTTAGTAGTATACTCCATGAATGGATATGCAGAGTGAGAGAGATTGCTAGGTCACAGAAAGTGATCATCTTGCATTTTAAGACTTCTTTGTTTCCAAGTCATTGAAACAACCCAAAGTCACCCCAACACTGACTAAGCATGCAACTTTCCTCATATTCTCACCTTTATTGTAGATTATCAATACTTAAAAATTTTAAGGTATAGTAGACAAATAATCGTTTACCTTCTTGTCACTATTATGTTTCATTTCTTAGGCCATTGATGTTGAACATCTTTCCATATATTTATTTATGTACCTCTTTTGTGAGCTGCCTATTTAATTGATTTTTGGTTTATTTTTTCTTTTTATCGGTATAACAGAATATCACCTTTGAATACCATGTAAATTGCACATATTTTCCTCCCTGCCTATTGTTTGTTCTCTAAATTTGTCTCTGGTGTTTGGAAAATTCATTCATTTCCAGGACAGCTCAGCCATCACTTTCTCTGCCAAGTTTTTCTTGATTTCTCTGGCAAAATATATCGTTCTTTCCACATATACTCCAAATATTTTGTGCCTATTTCTATGTGTAGAATGATCATTTTAAATATTTCCCTTCTCATCAAGAAACTATATCAGAATGCAAATCAGTCTAACATTAGTAATAGACATACCTTTGAATATGCTTTTATTGGTTCTTCAAGAAGTAAATCATTTCATCAAGTTTAGAAGTTTCATTTTTACTTATTATTAGTACTATCATGCTATCTTCCACTTTAGTCAAACTCCTCCATCTTCAACTGTCTTTCCATAAAAATTCTTACTTTCTTCTTACTTCAAATTCCTCAGAGGATGCTGCCTTGGATGTTGATCTCTGGTTTAGTTATCTATTTCTATATAATAATCTGCTCAAATTCCAGTTGCTTCAAACAATAATCATTGAATGTGCCCAGTTTGGTCAGGGCTCAGTGGAGAAGATAGGTCTTACCTTCACAGAGGGGCTGGAAAGCTAAGGAGGGCTGAAAATAACACACTTCCAATGTGGCTCACTCATGTGGTTGGCAAGCTGGTTAGGTATTAGCTGGGATGCCAGCCAGAATTGCTGCCTAGGAATCTGAGATCTTCTCCACTTTTGTCTCTCTACTATGCTACTCATGTTCCTCATAGGTTGTGTGTTTTAAGAGTGATTATTCTAAATTATAGGACATGAAATCAGCCAGTCTCTTGAGGCCCAGGCAGAAACAGACACATCATCATTTATGCTGTATTCTGTTTATCAAAGCAGAGAAGGGGTTTTCCTAATTTTAAAAGAAGCAACATAGACTTTCATTTCTTGATGGGAGGGCCAAATGATTTGAAGCCATCTTTATACAATTATAGTGTATATTCGGGTTTCCAAAATTGTCAAAAGAGTTAGCATCTGCTACAACCCATGTATCTCTGTTCCCCGCAGAAATATAGAGGACATCCATGTGTCACTTGCTGTCTCAGCATAAGGAGATGTGTAGTGTTCCCATGGGCCCTTTCGTATCTGTCATAGAGCCCAATCTTGACCATGTTACTCTTTGGTCTCTATATTTATAAAAATTCCTCCTTCTGGAATCTAATCTTTATTCTTTAATAAATCAATTTACATCGATACTTTTTTCTGTTTACGGATATTGTTTGAATTTCTGTTTAGCAAGAATAAATCACAGTAACAAATTGTGGACTCCGGAGAATGTATTAGACTAGCATTTCTGCTGTGATCTGAATGTCTTCCCAAATTTGATGTATTGGGAACTTAATCTCTAATACAACAATATTGGAAGATAAGGCTTTTGAGGATGTGTTAGCTCATGAGTTCTCTGACTTTCTGAATGGACTGACATTTTATTTTTTTAATTTAATTTAATTTTATTTTATTTGTGAACATACTGTACAGAGGAGTTACAATTACATGGGCAGGATAAAAAGTGAAGTTTTTTTGTTTGTTTGTTTTTTTTGGTTGGTCATGGGGCTTGAACTCTGGGCCTGGGCGCTGTCCCTCAGCTCTTCAGCTCAAGGCGAGCGCTCTACCACTTGAGCTACAGCACCACTTGGACTGACATTTTAAATGAACTTGACAGATGGAATTTCACACACATACACACACACACACACACACACACACACACAGAGCCACCACTACTTCACTTCTATGCCTTCTTTCATGTGAAAATACAGTGTCTCTTCTTTTTGGAATAATAAGGTACCACCTTGCAAGAGAGAAAGTAGACCCTCATCAGCCTCAACCTGACCTTAAATTTCTTAGCCTTCAAAATTATGAGAGAAGAATTTATTTTCTTTATAAATCACTCCCTTTAGACGTTTTATTATATCATGATAAATGGACCAAGATACTCTCACTTCTATTTACAAAAAAAAAAACCTTGTCCAAGATCACCCAAGCAACTTTCCAGACCTAAGGAACACTAACTGAATTTGAGTCTTTGGAATACACAGCCACTCCCCCTATTCACTAGAAGTTAATATTTAAAAAAGGAAATGTCCTACAGACTAGAAAAAATGTCCAGTGGAACAAGGAAATCATCAAGAAGTTTTGGTGTTTCATAATTGTTTCATAAGCTGTTTTTGTTTGTTTTAGGACAAAAAAAATTAATTTCAAAAATCCCAAAGAGTATTTAACTGCTTCTTCATTCTTGCTTTATCAGAAATGCATTATTGTTGTATCATTTCAGTGGCTTTGTTTTTAATGACCACTGAAACTTAAGGCAGGTACTTCCTAGAACACCTAAACACCAATCTATTTGAACCACATGTAACTCTGTGTCCGAATTTGGGCAACACCAGATCTTAGTCCTCTTCCTTTAAGATTTCAAATCAATTGAAAAGATAGAAAACAGAGTCAACCAGGGAATAATGGCTGTATTCTTACTAGTGGTAAAAATAAAGGGGCGGGGGTGTAGCTGAGGAGGTGGAAAGGAAGGGATGGTAGGGGAAAAACAAAGGAGGAGGCAACAATGTTGGATAAGAAATGTACTCATTACCTTGCTCATGTAATTTTAACCCCTCTGCACAGTATTTTCACAATTAAAAAAATTAATTAAAAAAATAAACTGGAGAATGGGATTGATTTGGCTTTTATATTTTTTCTCTCTAAAACCTAACCTCTGGGACCTGCCTCTGGAGAGGATGGTATCTGAAACACAGCTGTCCAGGAAGGATTGTGTCCTGTGTCTGCTGGTCAGGTCAGCAGAAGCAAAGAAAAGAGAATCTATAGTCCAGAAGCAAACAGCGTCTCCAGAAAAGTCTTTGACTCTGGCCTCCCTTTGAGACTATTCCTTACTTCAGTCTTACCAGCCAATTACCATGTTCTTATCACTTCTGAAAGGAGAAAAAGTGAAGAGAAAATATGGTGGATGCTTCCTCATTACTTGTAAGACAGTATAATTACTTGTGAGAGGCTATAAATTCCAAATCTAAAGACTTATCAGAGCAAGAAAATAGAAAACATGGATCTTCCATATGAAGTAAATATTTAAGATGAAACCCTATGACACAGATATATAGCACCCTTTCAATACTTTAAAATGTGATTACATTAAAAATCATACATGTGACAAGGTCTGGTGGCTTCCACCTATAATCCTAGTTACAAAGGAGGAAGAGATCTGAGGATCATGGTTGAAGCCAACCTGAACAGGAAAGTCTGTGGGACTTCTATCTTCAATTAACCATCATTAAAAAAAAAATAGAATTGGAGCTATAGCTCAAGTGGTAGAGCATTTACCTTGAGAAAAAAAAAGTTCAGGAATGGGGGCTGGGAAGGTGGTTCAGTGGTAGAGTGCTTGCCTTGCATGCATGAGGCCCTGGGTTCGATTCTTCAGCACCACATAAACAGAAAAAGCCAGAAGTGGTGCTGTGGCTCAAGTGGTAGAGCGCCAGCCTTGAGCTAAAAGGCTGAGGGACAGCACCCAGGCCCAGATTTTAGGTCCCACAACCAACCAAAAAAAAAAAAGTTCAGGAACAACACCCAGGCCTAAGGTCCAGGATCCACAAGTGTACATGTATGTGTGTGTGCGCACACACACACACACACACACACACACACACACACAAATACATGCTACAAGATGTCTTTAATGAGTAAATATTATTCAAATCACATATCTTTAAAATACATCCTTAAAAGAGATTTTCCGAAAGGTGAAAAGTTACTTACAAATTGGGAGAATTACTAAGCAATCACCTACTATCTGACAAAGGATTAATACTCAGAGAAAGTCTAATAATTAAAAAAATGAACTTTTCTTAAAATTGGACAAAGCAATTCCATTGTTATTTCACCAAAGAAGATACACAATTGGCCAGTAAGCACATGGAAAGACATTTCAACTTCATTCATTATTAAGGAAATACAAACAAAAATAAAAGTGCAGGCACATGAAAAATATTGTCAAATATTACCTGTAGACTATGTACATAAGGTATATCTGAAAGACATGTGACTTAGGCTTGGATTCTAGTCTATGATCATTCATTATGTACATGCAAATATTCTAAGATCAATCCTAAAAACCTGAGACTTGGGAACATTTCTGATACAAAGATTAGTAATTCTACTTCAGATAAGATTATCCATTTCATTATTTTTTAAAATTTTTATTCTAAATGAATGAGGTTCTGATACCTGCACCAATAGGTAAAAATCTTGAAGACATCATACACTAACTGAAATAAGCCAGACACCAGAAGAAAAATACTATAAGATTCCACTTATTTGAGGTACTTAGAATAGACAAATTCATAGTGAAAAAAGTACATTATGGATTACAAGTCAAAGTAAAAATGGGAATTCCTACTAGGGTTCAAAGTTTCTGTTTGTGGTAAAAGAATTAAATTATGGATAGGATTAAAGCTACAGAACAACAAATAGTTAAAATGGCAAATTTTATGTTATGTATATTTTAACACAATTGGAAGTATTTTAAATACATTCTGGATGAATACTTCAGATAAATAGCCATAAACCTCAAAAAGACTTTTTTTAAAAGACTTTTTAGTAGAATATTCTACTCATAGCACATTCATTTCTAGCTCAGTAAACAGGAATAGGACAAAAATAAGCTTTCACTGGGCCAGAGATTTAGTTAGAATTGGGAAAGCAATAGATTTATGACAGACAAACGAGAGGTGAAATGGGTTAGTGTTTTATACTCTGAAGAGTCATTCTTCAGTGAAGGCAAATGTCACATGTCTACAAACACAG
The DNA here is from genome assembly GCF_000151885.1 of Dipodomys ordii. NCBI lineage: Eukaryota > Metazoa > Chordata > Mammalia > Rodentia > Heteromyidae > Dipodomys > Dipodomys ordii. The sequence goes on from NW_012267221.1 coordinate 28,012,982, forward strand.
AAGACAGCGCCCAGGAGTTTTCTTGGAAACATATCATCCTCATTCCATTGGGCACTAGCAATGTAGCTGAAAGACTGTCTGACAAGAACATTCTCAGCTGCATCCCCAGGATACTTCTACCTCTTCTTTCCTGCCTTTGTCCACTCTGTGTACCTGAAGGTGTAACATCTACAGTGGCCATAGGCAGACTGTTACCTGGCTTAAATCTATTGACCTCTTCATTTTTCTGAATAGTTTCTTTCTCATTAGAAATAATTTGAGCAAGATTTGGGAATTTAAATGTCTTTGGAGAGTTACAGCTTTTTCCCACATAATTATGTTTATTACCACTGAAAATAGAGAAATATTTTTCCTTTAGAGACCACTGGGATTGTTAAGTACAACTGCTGAAGGCAAAATAAGATCTCTGGGGCACAGACATCACCAACATTACTGACACTCATAAAAACTTTGTGTTTCCAGAATATTTCCCTTTCATATAAATTACTAAAGTTTGAGACAATTTTCAGTGGAAAGCAAAAAAAAACCCACTTTTTCTATTAAATTGAGTATCCACATTATTCTGATATATTTATTATTAGCATGAATAATTATGCCTCATTTCCTCTTGAAAGCCACATGTACATCCATGTATCATCACATTTCTCTTCCCAATTTTTCTTTTTAGTAGTGTGATGAATAACTGTTACTATCCTAATTTTCCAAATGTGTATCTTGAGATAAGAAATTAAATGCTTTCCCCAAACTAGTAAGGGCTCAACACTGAATCCTACACCCTCCCTATAACACTTATGGAGACTTTTGTTTGTAATTAGAACAAAGTTCAGGGTCTTGTGCATAGGGAAAGACCTAGGATGAACATTAAATGTTTATTGATTCTTGAACTACTATCATCCCTACCCTTTGAAAATCTCCTATTAAAACTAACCTGGATCTAACTATTTTCTGCTACAGGTTAAGGTTGTACAGATTCAGGCAGCATAAGTAGCAAATGTTCCAATTAGTGATCTATCTACTGGCAATATGAAATTCACAATTTTTTCATTTTGTAACATTGGCAAACCTGAAATCGATGCAGATTCCTTGATAATTTCTTTTTTTTACATTTTAGAAATATAGTTATTTAAAAATCAGTTCTGTTTAGATGGTTGGGCTGTATGGCTTGGTTGATGGGGTTGATGTGTGAGGGAGTATGAGAGATGGGCATTAAAAAGTAATGGCTAAAGGTCTAGCTGAAGCCAAAATACCCATTTATTTAAGAACCCATTTTCATACACCTATATGCAGTGACAGAAAATGGCCCAGGATTCCATGCCACTTAATGGTAAGATCACAGTGGATAAGAACTTGATCTGTCCTGTTCTCTCATTTTACAGGTAAAAAGCTGTAAATCCAGAAGGCTTAAATGGCTGGTTCATTACCTAAGGAATGGTGTAAAAGCTTAAAATGTTTAGGACCTCCAATCTCAAGTGGTTTCCAAGGAGGACAGACCTCCTAAATGGAAAACCATAAGCCAGCTGAGAACTTGGATGGATTTGAGTATGCAAATCTGAGTATAGGCGCTAGGGATTGAAACATTGTTCCAAGAAAGCTTTCCCCTTGGAGTTGCATTGATGAAGTGAGAGAAGAGACATAATTTGAGGGACGCACACTACTGTGAACCTTCACACCCAACATTTGTAATTCATTCTAATTCACCAGGGGACCAAAAAATGCTGGGTGGCATGACTTGTTAGTGAGGACTGAGGAAAGGATGTGGTTTTAAGTGCAAATTACCTTCAGCAACAATTGAAAGACATGAGACACAGCAAACCACAAGAAGGCAAACCTCCAGCAATGAGCAGGCATGGTGGGGAAATACTGAGTTTACACAGTTCATGGAATTAGGAATCAGGACAAATCACACAAGATTTTTGTATAATAGGAAGACCTTGAATTTAGAGTTGAGATATAAAATAAATACACCAAAATATGGGTGTTTTTAATCCTAATCCAATGCCTTTTCATATTGTCATGCTTGTTGTTTGTTCTTTAACACATGCAGTTCTTTCTGATGACCATGGATTACTACCTTGAAAGATAGCTTAGAGGCCAGAGAGCAGAGCAAGGAGCAGGGGAATAGCCCAGGTTTGAGTGACCTCATTCTTCAGGAATAATTCTTCAACTTCTGTATCTGATTTACTCAATTCTTTCTACCATTATCCAAACAGAAAACCACTATTGACATATCAGATTTAAATTACAGCTTCCTCTGAATTGGAAGTGAGAATTTCAACCCAAATATTCAAAGAAACCAGAAATATTAAAGTATTAAAATCACAGAACATCTTGATCATTGTTTTACTAGGATTTGGTGATGCTGTCAAGGAAGTTATCCCTGAAAGGAAAAGAGAGGACCTCAGCCCTTTTGTTAGATTTTTCTGAGAAAAAGAGTATTCAAGATGTAGGATAAGAGATAACAGATTTACAAGGATAACAGATTTACAAGGCAAGAAAAGCAGAAGGTACAAATAAAATTCAGCAAGACACAGGCCCATTGGAAGGACACAAATGAGTTGGTTGAGCAGGAGTGCAAATGCTGGGAACAGTACACCAGGGGCCCTATTGAACATTTCTTAGGTTAAGTAGTCCTCTTTGTTCTAGGCACCTGGCAGGTCTCAATCATTCCTGGTACTACAGATTTTGACTTTATCAAGTTCAGCCTAGAGATGTAAAGTAATTCCTCCTCTTTTACAACAAAAGATATTTGTTTCTTATGTTTGTTAATAACCATCCTTTAGATCAAAGGAGGGGAGTGGCCAAACATGTTTGATCTCTAAGGCACAACAATCATCTGAAGCAAAGGTGAATAGGGGTAATGGTGACTTTTTTTTTCCTGTTTGTTATTGTTCAGTAAAAGAGCATGAAGCTTAAAGAAAAGGAAATGGTGCTTGTGCACTTGTAGCCAAGTTACACATTAATACAATGTTTATTTCTCATTTTTGGTTTCTGCTTCTTAATGTTCTATTCCCTAGTCTAGTCTATCTTAATTGTAGAACAGAATCCTTACCAAACCTCTTTGATCTTTACAAAGAAGGGCATTTGCCTATGAGGGTTATGACTCACAAGGCCAAGCCGGCTACACCAAAGGTTCCACCTGTCCCTGCCTTGACATTTTTCTTTAAGTTTGTATTTCATAAGCTAATTCCCTTAGGATAACAAAACAAGTGCTAAGAACTGGAGCCTTACCTCCAGAGAAAAGGGACTTACTGCTGCTATATTATGCCCTCCTTCATACCTGCTCTGTGAGGTCAGGTCCATGGGGGTCACAGTTGAGCTACAACTGAGGCAGATCTAGGCTGGTCTACACCCACATAACTCTAAGTCTGATGGGCCCAAACAGTAATGAGAAAATAAGAGGTATAAAACATCATATTTTGCAATTTGAGCCACAAGCCCCACATTTTTATTTTATATCCCAAGAATTATGTAGCTGGTCTTGACCTTATGTGAATAACATTAAATGTCAATTTAATTTTATTTTGAGATTCTAAACTACTTCAGCAAGTCTGAGTTTGTAAAAAAAAAATCCTTTGTTCCAAATCAGGGATTTTGATGTTTCATCAGAGAAAATGACCTCTAAATTATTCGGACCAGAAAGTATCATTAGCAATATTTCATTGTTTGATACTGTTGTACATGGAATGAGAAGATGATGGGTTTTTTTTTCACTGAAGTGGCCAGGAAAATAGTTATTTCTCTCTGGCATTATATTAAAATGGGCATAGCCAATGACATCAAAAGAATTAAGACAAATGGTATGAATTAGCTTTTTCTATCTTTTATGTTAGTGAGCTCAAGACCTTGCATTCAAACCACAGGAACAGAGAAAGAAACAGAGGGAGGGCAAGAGGGAGGAAGAATGGGAGGGGAAAAAAGAAAGGAAAGAGGAAGGAAGGAAGGAAAGAAGAAAGGAAGGAAGGAACGAACGAACGAAGGAACGAAGGAAGGAAGGAAGGAAAATGAAAGAAAAAAGAACTTTGCATCTCCTTTATGTCATAGTATCTTACCTTGAGCTTGGCCAAAAGAAGTTCATGATCATGAAGCAATTTTTTAGTTTCATCTTGACTGCTCCCAATTTCTAGAAGATTGGGCTGTGACTCAGCCAATTGAAATTGTACCCATTTGCCACACTAAAAATAAAAATGAAATAAATGTACTTTTGGTTCCTCTGATTCCTTCCTCTTTCCACTTCTTCTTTTTTAATTTTTTTTGAAATTCCTAGTTATACTGGGAACACTTTCTTCTTTCCATAGAAATGGGCTTCATTCAAGTTGAAACACTAACTAGTCTAATACAAACCTATGCTGGGTCTTGTTTTACTTTTAAAATGAATTCTCTTTTGGAAAATTGAACTTTTACAATTCCCATATGAGGAACACAGGCAGTGGATTATATATTATTGAATATTATAAAGTCACAGAATAGCTCATACAATTGTATTCTCACAAAAAAATAGTGAAATTTTCCACATGGGATATGAGCTTCACCATAGATGAGACAGAGGCATTGTTTTTCCATGAAGACAGATTTTCCACTCTGAACAGCTTGGAATATATTTCTTACAGAAAAAGACAGTAAAGAAAGGGAATTGGGGAGAGGATAATGACAAGTACTTATTTTAACATTAGGATTTTAAGAATCTTCTTCCTGTTCAGAGCATCTCTGGTTCTCCTATATATTAGACCCTACACATTACTACTCATCCTGCTCCAAGAATATTTCATATGTGAAGAAAAGGAATGCTCACTTAAGTAGTGCATATGCCTCTTTTCCCTCACTGCTTGAATTTGCAACTACTCAAAGAATCCTGAAATCACATGCAAAGGATTAGTTCTCATTATTCTCCTTCAGGTATTTGTTTTCCATCCCCACTTGCTGCTTTGGAAAGAAGAGATGGCCAGGGGAGTCTGCCTGGGTCCTGTTTACAGAGGAGTAGATCTCAACACACTGCCAAATCGGCATTCTCTCATTCTAGAGGGCATCGTTTTGCTCATTGTCAAGTTCTGTGTACTTATTAATTTTCATTTCATCCTAAAATTTTCAGCAATTAAGTTAAATTGAACGGGCCCTGCTGTCCTTCTTCTAACAAACAGCAGCAACAAAAACAAACAGAAAAAATGAAACATTCAATTAAGTCTGTTGGGGTTCTGAAAGTCACTGGGTTGGTAGGCACCAACTTCCTTTGGTTAAACCTTTAGAATACTTTAGGTAGTAAATTGTCTATAGCCCAGATGGAATGCTTCAGAGGTTTTTCATGGGGCATTTTTATAGGGAATTAAATCATGGATGTCTTCTTCAACCTAAAGATGTATACTTATCCTGGCAAATAGGCAAATGGCTAAACAAAAAAAAACATGCATTTAAGTTTCAAGCAGCTTTAGCTTCTCATTAAGACTAAGTGGACACATGCTGGAGAATGGTCTTCGTTCCCTCAGCAGTGTCAAGATGTAATAGTTTCTTTACCATGTCAAAACCAGTGCTATGGGGGCACCTGTCAGAGCCTTTCACTGGGAAGTTCCCAGACTCCATATGCTCAATACTGTGCCACCTTCTCACCTGCCTCTTCCCACCTTAGCAAGTCCAAATCAAAACACTGACATTGCCCAGCTCTCCACCCCCGCCCCACCTCTGCAGATGCAGTCTTGACCTCTAATTAAACAGGCTTGCTTTTAAAGACCAAATTAAAAGTTTATGGTCGAGTTTATTTTGTCAGGCTAACTAAAAGGGAAAGGAAAACTAGTAACTTGCTGAAACTTAGAAGTTTCTTTGAGTCCCGGATTTAAGTAAGCAAAAGCACTTGCTGGGATTTGCTACATGCAGCGTACTGCTGACCATGGACATTATTACTTAGGGCTCTACATATGGCAAGAAGCCCACCGTCCTACAGGAAAAGAAAAAGTAAGTTGCTATCTTACCTTTATGACAGCTATCACAATTTTGGAGTCCCCAGCCTGCACAACGACTGAACTGACAGTTGTTGTAGAAAACCCCACAGCAGGACCTTGTCCGGACATGGCAGTGTAGAAGCAAAGTTTATTCCTTGGGCAGCCTCTGCACAGATGCGTGTCTGCTGTTCATTTCAGAAGGCAAACACTGGGGTTACTGGGATTCATTCAGGGAAAGAGCTCTGCTCACACTGATTACTCTGCCAAAAGGAAAGAACAGGAGGTTAAAAATAGACAACCCATTGAGTTTATCATGAGAGACACAGCGAGAGGAGCCATCGGAGAAAAGAGCCACACCCCATATGGTAACACTAAGTGCCTGTTATTTTTGCCGTTATCTGCTATGTGGAGGACAGCTTCAAGCTCTTTGCCTATCAGCTGATGTTTGATAGCAAATGGAAAAAAAATGACATCCTGACAACCCAAATTAGTTTTGCTTTTGAAACTAAATAGTTGTAACTATGGACTTTGAATCCAGCAAGTCACTGACCTGAATATCAAGATTTTTTTTTAAAGTCTCTCTCACATGAAACAAACCGCCAAAAATGTACTTTCTTTAAAGTTCCAGTATTTGTTTCGGGGTTAAATCACAAAATTGCTCAGAATGTATTTTTAGCTTAATCTGCTTTTCTGAAAAAATGCTGTCCTTTGCCAAATGAAGTCTGTGGAATGAACCCATTTTCTGGGAGCCTCAGATTTCTTGTGATCTGTGGTCAGATCCCCTTATCTATTGCATCCACAGAGTCTTGGGTTTCTTAACGACAATTAAAATGGTATTTCAACTATAATTTTTCAAGACATACTTATTATTACAGGAGTTCTCTTCTGAACAATGTTCTCAAATTTAGTTAGCACAACTAAACACATTTCTGTTACCTTTTAATTGCAACAAGAAAAATAGTTTTTGTGTAATTTTAGGTTAACACTATATTTTGCTGCGTAGTTTTTAAAAGGATAGTTTTGTACTTAAAGCTATTAAAGGCTTGGATTTTATTCTCTCCTTTACTCCCAGAGCAGGAAAATTACAACCAGCTTCAAATCAGCCCCAAACCATCAGATTAATCCTGTTGCTAGAAACTCAGCATGTGTCACAAGTTGTCTGTGGTATTAAGTAGCAGCTGTTGAATTCTCTGTCAAAGAACAGCTGAAAATAACCCTGACATTATGTCAGAGGTCAGTGGTCAGAGGGCAAGCACATGAGAGCCATGAACTCCAAAGCTGTTGGAACCATCACAAAGCTGTTGGAACCATGGTTCTCTGGAACAAAGCCAGAGTGAAGGATGTAGAAATAAACAGAGTTAAATGTACTCTCTCATGGCACAAACCTCTTAGCTTAATTTAAAAACATGATCAAATTTTGAGTAAGCACCATTGCTGTGCTCTGCTAAGGTTCAGAGTGGCATTCTTGATGGAGGGGAGGGTGCTGTTACACACGTGTGAGGTATTTTGAAGTTTGTTTTTGTTTTGGGCTGGTATTAAGGCTTCAATTCAGTACCTGGGTGTGGTCCCTGAGCTTTTTTCACTCAAGGTTGGCAATCTACTACTTGAGCAAAATATCCATTTTTGTGGTAGTTAAGTGGAAGTAAGAGTCTCAGATTTTCCTGCATGCACTGGCTTCCAATGACGATCTTCCGATCTCGCTTTCCTGAATAGCTAAGAATATAGGCATGAGCTAGCAGCACCCAGCTATATTTGAGTTTTGAACAATTCTTTTTCTTTCCCAGAGCACTGTGAACTCTTGATTTTGGTCTTCTGCTCTCAGCATCTATCTACTGCTTCAATGAGATGCAAATTACCTCTGGGCCCCAGATTCGTGCTGAACCAACCTCACCTATTGTCATGTAGGGAGCAGTTAGAGCAAGACTGGCACAGCAAATGCCAAGTCACCCTACAATGTAAAAAATATGAATGGTTTCAATGTACACCTGACTGGAGAGCTTGCAGAGAACCAACCATCCTGCAATGTTAAAGGCAGGTCCCTCCACTTGAGCCAACATGCAGTTGATGCACACAAACTAAAACAGATTGATGGCAGCTAGACTTTAACTAGTTATACTCAAGTAAAAGAGTTTGGTGCCTTTGTCACAGAATATCTACACTCTAAACTAGAATGCACAAGGACCATTGTGTAAGTTATTATGTAGTTTGCCAACCAGAACAGCAAACAGTAACTTGCACTCAAAAATTCAATGTACCTTCACCCAAAGTTAATCTTACTGCTCAAAACTGTGTATCTCAGAAGTTGCACAAAGGTCCTCAGAAGGGTGTTTGCTCAACAGGCTGCAAAAACTGCAGGGTAGGTCAAGAGTAGCTCTCTCCACAAAGGCCCCCTCAAGAGGAATGGCTGTGCCAGGGGTACAGAGGACAGAATGGGACTTCTGAAACTACAGGCTGATCAGGGGGAAAGGAGGGAGAAATGGAGAGGCGAGAGCCTGTGGCTCACGTTCTAGTTAATCACAAGCTTTAAGGGAAAAGGGAACTAGAAACATTTAAGACTTTGTTAAAAGATTAATCCAGTTATTCAGTAACAAAGGTAGTGCCCTTTTGTGTGTGTCGATGACCTTTCTTTCTCTTAAAATAGATGGAGTAGGTAAAGGCAGTTGCACAAAGAAAATGCTTTTCTACTTTGGCGCACTTGAGCAATAAGGCAAACTGCAGGCATCCATTTAAGTGATTCCTCAGCAATGTTTGATTTCAAATTCTTGGCTGTAAAGTCTTCACACAAGACTTGAATCAATTCCTCTCTGCTTGCTTTCTCTTCCCACTTTTTTTTCCCTCTCATTGTTAGTCATGCTCATCAAATCTCTGCATCGACATCTAGTTTTTCCAGAGCCTTAACCTAGTTTTCTTTATCTAGAGTAATAATTACAAGTTACCCTATGAACTCCAGTAAACACTTTGGAGAATAGTTAATATGTAATATATTGTACTCAAGAAATTGCTATGCTATATGTTTAATGTTAAAATAGTAAAAGCCTTTTATGTTATACTTAATTTATACTTTACCTACCCTAGCATCACCCAAAAAAGCAAAACAAAACAAAATGAAAACCTTACAAGCATTCTCATGCCTTTGAAGTCTGCAGGAGATTTTGCAAAAGTTATTGATGCCTTCTCTGTTTATCCCTCTGGAAAAATGCCTGTTCCTATACAAACTGAATTTTAGTGAAATGTTTTCTATGGGAATCAAAAACTTATTAGTGGATATGTAGAGTTGAAAGTAGCACCTTTTAAGAAATACATAAAGCTAATAGCTTGAAGACTATTTCATACAATTATTTTTCAACTCTATCACTGGGTACACCACTAAAACAATTATCTTTTTTTTGCTCGAGTATATATTGGATCTGTCTGTTTTTTCAACATCCTGGGTGTTTTTCTTAATCAGTACTCTTACTATTAAGTTGTATTCAACTTTATGAAGATAGATAGAGGTGGTACAAAAAAAACAAAATTAGTCTATTTATCCAGATGGAAAATTCAAGTCAAAATTTTGTCTGCTATTATCATGTGAAGTAGTAATACCAGCAACTATTTAGTGAGTGATAATTATGTATCAAGAGGTAGGATAATTGTCTTACATTTTTTTCTCCCATATCATCCAGATAATAAGGCAGGAATGACTTATTTTCTCAACTTTATGAATCACGCACAGTGAGCAATTAACGGAATAAGCCACCCCTGGTCCAGCATTTTCTGAGTTTCAAACTCCCTCCTTACCTGTGTGATCACATATACCATTATTCTCAGATCCCCAAGATAGCTTTGTTTTATACCTTCATTCATTCATTCTATCCAGAAATATCATCCCTTACTCCCTTCATCTATCCAAATTTCTTCCAACTCTTGGAACCAAGATGAATGATCAACTTCTCTTAGAAGTTGAAACATTTATCTATATTCCTCTTTCCTCAAAATCTGCTATTCAAAATTTAATCATTACTTGCTGATATTATAAACTTGTGTTATTTTCTAATTATTTGACTTTCTTTTTTATTTTGAAAATACTGTACAGAGGGGTTACAATTACATGAGCAAGGTAATGAGTACATTTCATATCAAGCACTGTTGCCTCCTCCTTTGTTTCCCTTACCATCCCTTCCCATCTCCCTCCCACCCCCCATTCCCTGCCCACCCCCCATGCCAAATTCCCATCTCCCTCCCACCCCACCCCCGTTCCCTGCTCACCCCCCCATGCCAAAGTTGTAAAGTTCATTTTTCAACATAACGTCTTGTACATCTCATTATTGCAATGGGTCCACCTGTATCCGTATTTAAGCAATTTGTTTGGGCTGGGAAGGTGACTCAGTGGTAGAGCTCTTACCTTGCATGCCTGAGGCCCTGGGTTCGATTCCTCAGAACCACATAAGCAAAAAGAAAAAAAGTGGGAAGTGGTACTGTGGCTCAAATGGTAGAGCGCTAGCCTTGAGCTGAAGAGCTGAGGGACAGCACCTAGGCCCAGAGTTCAGGCTCCATGACCGGACCTCCTCCCAAAAAATAATTTGATTTTCCCTTCCCCTCCCCAAATTATACCAACATCAAATACAGTGAAAACAGGGGTTATACTGTGGAGGAGGGACATACAAAGCAAAAAAGATATAATCTTATAAATATGTTAGAAATAATAGCAAGAAACAAAAACCATTTGAGTCCTTATCTTGGGGTTCATTTTGCCTAACATCAACTTATCTGACCATTTCTGCTTGTCTCAGACAATAGTATTATTTTTCAATTATACTCAGAAATAGCTTTGTTTATCCCAAATGAAATAGCACTTCATTCCAGATCTTTTCAGATCTCTTCACAGAGTGATTGTAGAGGTAGGAGCTGCTTTACACAAAGAACTCAGAGGAGATCCTGATGTTTAGGAAATGTCATAACAGTGTAGTCTAGGAACAGTATTGGTGCTTATTAATATTGGATGTCTGACCGAATCACATGAACTATAGAACCTATAACCATTCACTCAGTATTTAGCCACATAACCAATAGTTATGGTTATTGAGTATTGTTACACAGCAGGTATGTATCTATTAGGAAAATAGCACAAGTAAATTCAAGAAGTTTTGTTTTTCCAAAACTATGATTTGAATCAGAAAAGTAGATTGTAAACAATGAAATAAAGAAGCAAGAGGAAAACGTTGTGGTAAAAATAGTGAGAAAAAGCCAGTTGGTAATGAATAGTTTAAGTAGACAGAATCACAAAGGTTACATTTAGAATTTGCTAGAAAAGATGCTATTAAGGCACTTCTAATTAGAACATACAAACCTACAAGAATAATAAAGTGGTAGTGATTTAACAATAAAACAGCTGAATCATACAATATTGGAAAGGCAATGAGTTAGGAAAATGTACTCTGAAATTAGGTTGCTTTACATCTCTGTACCTTGTCTTCCTCATTATAAATTAGGATAATAGGACTATTTATATCATAAAGGTTTGTTGAATAAGACAGTAACTTTAAAACACAATAATGGGTGGAACAAAGATGATGTTCTGACAACCATGTGCTATTATGTCTAAGATGACAAACACCTTTACAATAAAAGTAAAATAAAAATGTAAAATAAATTTGCTAAACCTAGTAGTTACTAGAAAATTTGAAATTAATGTTTTAAGCTAAGTGGAACAAAAACACACAGTAGACAATCTGAATAGATTAAACATATTAAAAATGTAGAAACTGTGCACTACAAGGAGAGTATATCAAATGTGAAGATTTCTGCCTGTCATCCATTCTAGATTCTTTATCATGCAAAGAATCTTTCATCATGTTTTTAATTATAAGTATTCTCAATTGCCCATCCACAGATTGCCTTTTGCCTTAACCACTGGTCCATTTCTACCCAGCAAATGATCTATTCATGTGTTAATGTCTTCATTCACCAAGTACGTAAACAGCTCCTAAGCATCAAACATTGTTCTAGAGGTTTTCAGTCAGAATTCATCCATGTATGAACCTTGCCCCATTGGGGACAACCAGCAAGAAAATAAATAGGGGGGGTGGATGCACATTCATACGTCAGAACTAGAGGAATGTGTGTGTATGTGTGTATCAGAGTGAAAAAAGAGAGCATGCATGCATGTGTGCAAGTGAGAAAGCGAGAGAGAGAGAGAGAGAGAAAGAGACGGGGGGAGGGGGAGAAGAGATTGAGAAAGACTGTTTTAAGAGGAGGAGTCCATAAAGGTATTTTTAAAAGATGAGCATTGAGTCCTGGATTAGTGGAAAGAGTAAGGCATGCAGCTATCTCAGGGAAGCACATTCCAAGCCACTGGAGTATGCTTATTATATTTGAAAAGCATCCAGTAAGTCACTGTGGCTGGAGCTAAGTGAGGACTGAGAGGAAAGATAGAACATGAAATCTCAGAGAGGAGACTGGCTTTATGTGGTGGATAAGGCCTCTGGGCAGGTGCTTTTAGACTTACGGGTAAGGAATGCCCAGCCTGAGGGCCATACAGGCCCACACAAACATTTATGATGAGACAGATATGTATACCTCACATATGCTTCTCACTGGCTGACTGTCTGTATTGGTAATTTTATAAATATTCAAAAAATCCTTGGCAGAAAATAAAAGGTTTTCAGTCCTTGCCTGGGTGATCTTAGTTTAACCTGTTGATCTGATATAATTACTCTTATGGTCCTTATTTAATAACTCTACTTTTACTTTTAAGCCAAAGTGAGGACTTTGTAATTATTCTGAGTGGGGAAACTATTACCTGGCTTTCATCCAAGAAGATGTCATTGACTTAATGTTGTGATAAAAACCTTTTTGTTCAGAAAAGGAGGGCAAAGTCAACCATGGAATGGGAGGGGATAAATTCCATGGCATCCACAATATAAGTTGGCCACAGGTTACTTTATGATATTTCTTTTTTTTTTTTTTGTCAGTCGTGGGGCTTGAACTCTGGGCCTGGGCGCTGTCCTTCAGCTCTTCAACTCAAGGCGAGCGCTCTACCACTTGAGCTACAGCGCCACTTCCGGTTTTCTGGTGGTTTATTGGAGATAGGAGTCTCACGGTCTCTCCTGCCCGGGCTGGCTTTGAACCTCGATCCTCAGATCTCAGCCTCCTGAGTAGCTAGGATTACAGGCGTGAGCCACCAGCGCCCGGCTATGATATTTCTTTAAGGACACTAAAGGTTTAGTTAAGAAGAATGATATGTTTAAATACAAGAGCATGTCATCTGCAAAGAGGGCAAGTTTTACTTGATCTTTTCCTATTTGGATTCCTTTATGTTACATCTTGTCTTATTGCTGTAGCTAGGCATTCTAATACTAAATTGAAGAGAAGTGGAGATAGTGGACACCCTTGTCTCATTCCTGAACTTAGAGAAAATGGCTTTAGCTTTTCGTCATTAAGTATAATGCTGGCTGTAGGTTTGTCATACACAACCTTTATTATATTGAGGAATGTTCCATGGATTCCTGGTTTTTCCAGAGCTTTCACCATAAAGAAGTGTTGGACCTTGTCAAATGATTTTTCTGCATCTATTGAGATAATCATGTGGTTCTTGCTCTTGTTGATGTGATGAATTATATTAATTGATTTGTGTATATTGAACCAGCTTTGCATGAATCCTGAATGAAATGAATGAATCCTGCTTGATCATGGTTTATGATTTTTTTTTATGTGTTGTTGAAGTCGATTGGCCCAAATTTTGTTGAGAAGGTTTGCATCGATGTTCATCAAAGAAATTATCTATTGTTCTCTTTCTTTGATGAGTCCTGGCCTGGTTTTGGAATGAGGGTTATGATAGCTTCATAGAAAGAGTTTGGTAGTGAACTTTCACTTTCAATTTCATTGAAGAGTTGTAGTAGTATTGGTGTGAGTTCTGCTTTGAAGGCTGTGTAGAAGTCAGCTGTAAATCCATCTGGTCCTGGACTATTTTTTGGTGGGAGATCTCTTATTGCTGTTTCTATTTTGATGCTTGATATGGGTCTCTTAAATTGGCTTAACTCATGTTGGCTTAGTTTGGGCATGTCAATATTTGCTAGAAATTCATCCATTTCTTTCTCAAATTTACTAACATAAAGGTTTGAGAAGTATTCCCTTATAATGTTCAGAATCTTGGTTGTTTCTGTGGTAATGTTTCTATTCTCATCTCATTTGTTTGTTTGGGTGTGTTCTCTTCTTTTTCTGATAAGATTTGCAAAGGGTCTGTCAGATTAGTTAATTTTTTTGAAGAACCAACTCTTTGTTTTGTTGATTCTTTCTATGTTTATTTTTGAGATTCTAATTCACTTAATTCTGATTTAATTTTAATTATTTGATTCCATCTACTGCTCTTTTTCAAGGAGGTTTAGATGTGTCATTAAATTGTTGGTTTCAGATCTCTCCAATTTGTTGATGCAGGAACTTGCCTCTGAGTTCTGCCTTTGCTGTGTCCCAGAGGAGCTGGTAATTTGTGTGTTCATTTTTGTTAAATACCATGAACATTTGAATTTCCTTTCTAATCTCTTCCATGGCCCACTGATGGTTCAACAGTGTATTGTTCAGTCTCCATGTGTTACAAGATTTTCTTTGATGGCTTTTGGTGTTGATTTCTAATTTTACTCCCTGGTGGTCTGAGAGAATGCAAGGCATAATTTCAATGTTTCTGAATTTGGACAAATTTGCTTTGTGACCTAACATGTGGTCTATGTGGGAGAATGTTCTGTGTCCTGTTGAGAAGAACATGTATTCCGATGTTGCTGGGTGAAATATTTGGTAGATGTCTGCTAAGTCATAGTTGATCTATGTAGTTGTAGATCTGAGGTTTCTCTGTTGAGTTTTTGCTGGGTTGATCTATCCAGCAGGGATAGCAGTGAACTACTCCATTCCCAAGTTACACAAGCTGATCTAAAACTTTGGTAAAGTAGCAGGGTATAAAATTAACCCTCAAAAATCAATGGCTTTTCTGTATACCAACAATGAGAAGAACACAACTGAAATCAGGAAGACAAATCCTTTTGTAATAGCCCCCCAAAAAATAAAATACCGAGGAGTTAACTAAAGAAGTGAAGGACCTCTATGGTAAAAACTTTAAAAACATGAAAAAGGAAATTAAAACAGAACTAAGGAAGTAGTAAAACATCCCATGCTCCTGGATTAGGAGGATTAACATCATGAAAATGGCAATAGTGCCAAAGGCTGTCTACAACTTCAATGGGATACCTATCAATATTCCACCCTCATTCTTCAATGAAATAGAAGAATCAACCCAAAAATTCATATGGAACAATAAAAAGACCCCGAATAGCAAAAATTATTATTAGCAGAAAGAACAGTGCTGGAGGAATATCAATACCAAACTTCAAACTCTACTACAAAGCTATAGTAATCAAAACAGCTTGGTACTGGCACAAGAACAGACCTGAGGAACAACTGAATAGAACTGAAGACCCAGAAATAAACCCACAGACCTATAGCCACCTAATCTTTGATAAGGAAGCTAAAAAATAGAATGGAAGAAAGACAGCCTCTTCAGTAAGTGGTGCTGGCAAAATTGCTTAAACGCCCGTAGAAAACTAAAGCTAGATCCTTATATATCACCCTGCACCAGAATCAACACTAAATGGATCAAAGACCTCGGAGTCAAAGCAGACACCCTGAAAACATTACAGGAAAGAATAGGAGACACTCTAGGTCTCCTTGGCACAGGCTGAAATTTTCTTAATAAAGCCGCAGAAACCCAACAAATCAAAGAAAGATTGGGCAAATGGGATTGCATGAAACTGCAGAGCTTCTGCATTGCAAAGGACATATCTAGCAAAATCAATAGAAAGCTCATGGATTTGGGGAAGGTCTTCACTAGCCATACAACAGACAAGGGCCTCATATCTAAAATATACTTAGAACTCAAAAGATTAAATCCCCCAACAACAAATTCTCAAAGCAAAAACTTCCTGATTAATAAGTGGGCTAAAGACTTAAGGATAGGCTTCTCTGAAGAGAACATAAGAATGGCCAATAGACACATGAAGAAATGTTCAACCTCCCTAGCCATAAAAGAAATGCAAATCAAAACAACATTGAGATTCCACCTCACCACAGTTAGAATGGCTATAATCAAGAAATCTAATAACAGCAGATGCTGGAGGGGATGTGGGCAAGAGTGAACCCTACTGCATTGTTGGTGGGAGTATAAACTTGTTCATCCACTTTGGAAAGCAGTATAGAGGTTCCTCAAAAGACTCCACATAGCATTCCCTTATGACCTCGCAATCCCACTTTGGGGCATTTACCCAAATGATCGCAAACAAGGCCATACTAAAGCTTCCAGCACAACTATGTTTATCACAGCATTATTTACCACAGCTATGATATGGAACCAACCCAGATGCCCCTCAGTAGATGAATGGATCAGGAAAATGCAGTATACATACATTATAATGGAATTCTATGTCTCCATCAGAAAAAAAATGATACTATCCCATTTGTTAGGAAATGGAAAGACTTGGAAAAAATTAAGTGAAGTAAGCCAGGCCCAAAGAAACATAGGTCCCATGGTTTTTCTTATTTGCAATAACTAACATATGTCTGGGACAAGCAGAAAAGGTAAGAGCTATGTGCTTATGACAATATAAGATGATGCTAAGCGAAATGAACTTCAATATAGGGACACAAGAAGTTTTATCTTTGTCGCTGTTTTTTTTTTTTTTGTCAGCCATGGGGCTTGAATGCTGTTGTTTTTAATGTATTTATAATGTACTATGTGATTTTGATTCTGGTGCCCTGCATCTTGTTTATACACTTTCCTAATTTGAGGAGGGAAAGGGAAATAACAAAATGCTAAAATAAGGATACAGGTTGACCCATTACAACAATGAGATGTTAAAATGAACTTTACAGCTTCAGGTGGGGAGAGACAGGAGTTGTGGAGGTGGGGAGGGAAGGGATGGTAGGGGAAAAACAAAGGAGGAGGTAAAATGCTCAATAGGCAATGTACTCATTACCTTACTCATGTAACTGTAACCCCTCTGTACAGTATCTTTACAATAAAAATATCTACTAAAAATGACATGTTTAAAAGAAGGTGATTTCTATGACTTCTATTGACAGTTTTAGTCTCTGTGTGCATTGACTTATATAGGTTTCTTTGCAATAAACCATATTTAATGGTATGTAAATCCTTAGCTTCTTCATGCGATCTGGAAAAGTAATTACAAAAAACAAATTTTGTATCAAGCAAATATTCCCATTTCAAATGGGAGGAAAGGCAAAAATAATGAAATAGATAAACCCAAACTGGACACATTCAGAGAATATTTAAGCTGGTCAAAAGATCCAGAGTTGCTGTATCTATTAGATAATTAAGCATTACCAGTACTTCTTCAATTATTCTGTAGTTTTCCTTAAAAAGCCTCTCCAGCATTTTTGACCTTAAAAACAGTCAAAAATGCATGTAGATGGCAGTGAGAATACACAGTAAACACATGGCCATGTGGGCAGATTCCTTTCAGATTGAGGAAAACATGGGCAATATTTGGCAATAAAAATGCTTTAAAATTTTCCTGAAAAGCTGTCATGTGCAAAGTTTAATTTAAAAAATTTCAATCACATCTTCTTAACTATGTTGAGCTGCATACCTTGGCTGATGAAATTCCTCTTCATATAAAGAAATGTTATAAAAATTCACCTTCAGATGGCAGGCAGGAGATTTTATGGAAGAGGAGCTTGAGGGAACTTAAGAATGTTGGAAATTTGTTTTTTGTTTTCCCATACTGTGGATAAACTACAGTGGAGGCTGAGAATTTTCCATCTCAGACTAATCCCAAGAGACTTCAAGAGCAGCCATCATTCTGGCTGTGACACTGTGGCTGAGCTATCACTTCCCCGAAGCAGCTCCAATCATTGCCAAGTAATCTAATATAAAAACTCAAGTACGTAAAAAAAAAAATTCAGATACTCCAAATGGTATGGCTGGTATCCATGGATTCTTACAGGGAACATGTAGATTTGTATAAAAAAGAAAGTATTAAAAAATGTTCAGGCATCATTCAATAGATTAAGACATAGACGTGCATACAAACAGATAGATACGTTTATCACATATGATGAGGCTGTAAGTTAGCACTGCTCTGTTGGCCTTTCTCAGTTATAGGTGGACAGCATTTCATGGCTCATTGATGATTTTTGACATCCCTTTAGTAAGAGTCATGTTTTAACATGCCTGCCATCAATTATTTTAAAAATGTAACTGAGTCTCTCGAACATAACTGTGGGTGTTCTTGAGATCCTCATGGGAAGTGGGAGCCCTCAGGCTGGCGTTTCCACAGGAGTCCCTCGCTAAGGGAATCTGTTTGTTCATACATCCCTCACCAGGTCAGAGAACCCACATGAAAGGCAGTGATTGTGGGTGTGACTGAAACTGCCCGGAAGGATAAAGAAGTTACTGACACCTGCAGGAAAAAAGATATTCATAGACATGGGCTTTTAGGAAAAACAGGAAACAAGATGAGAGAATCTCACAGAAACCTGGAAATCAAACATGGAAACAAAAGTAGCAGGCCATCGGCACCCCACCCCTTACAACTAACACCACCCTAAGCAAACTGGCTTCCTATCACACATTCCACCCTCATAAAAGAAAGGACTTCAAAAGCAAAACCTATCTGTGTTATGTAGAGTGTGGATTCTGTTTCTGGCACAGCCCTACTTAGAATTCCCACTGGCAAGGAGAGCGGACAGCCTCACCCACACTGCACACAAAGCCTCTATCGGTTCCTCTTCACCAAATCTATTGAGGCTTATAAAATATGCAGTCACTTCCTGGAGTTGGGCCTTTGTATTCTAGGTTTATGCTCTAGACGATTACTTTTGTCATATGAATTGGAAGGCCAAGGCAAGAGAAACTAAGGGATCTATTAATGTTCATGAAGCAAGTGAGTAAAGGACTCTCTCAGTATCTTACCCTAATCCCCAAGGCAAAATATTCTATTGTGCTAACATTTGATCAAAAATTGTACAAGTGTCCATGGATAGTTATTACTCAGCTAATCCACAGCACTGCCAAGGCAGAGCCCTCTGAGTTATAATACTAGCCTCCAAAACCCCCCTAAAAGACAAAACAAAAACCCTACAGAATCCCATCTCTGTTCTCAGTGACCCCCTCACATTTGTTATGATAGATATTCTGTTACTCGGATAGCCCTTCTTCCTACATTTAAATCAATTGTGCTACCATGGTTGGTCAATACTTACATAGGTTTGGGAGTGATTTGACTGTCACCATCAGTCATCCACAGAGCCAGGTAGACTTGGCTCAGCAGATCAAACTGATGGTAGAAAATGTCAACAAATAGTAAGGTTAAATGTGAAATCTGAGAATACTGTAATGTGAACTTTCTCTCCCCAATGGCATCTGTAGATTGGTTAGACTTGAGGACATATTTTGAGTCCTTATTTTTCCCTGTTCTTGTCTTCAGGAGGGCTGCTAAGTAACCTGGGTAAAGCAGTACAGTGAGACATTTCAAATTCAATAAATGGAAAGTCCTGTCCTTACTTTGAAAACAACCACCTCATCTAATTGCTACCTAAGCACTTCATCTCATTTTATTAAAGAAACGGATCCAGACTCATAGCATCAGCAGCATTGGGAAACTTGCTGGAAATACAGAAAATCAGGTTCTATCCAGACTTAAATGAGTTAGAATCTTCATTATAAGAAGACCTCCAGGTGATCTGAAAGCAGGTTGTGGCCCATCACTGATCTAGAATGCATGTTCTAATCCTAACAATATGTCTACAATGTAATTATGCTCCTCTTTCCTGAGTAATATTCATGTTCTAAACATAGTTCAGGTCTCTGGTATAAACATTTTCTTAGAACAAAAGAATGGGTAACAATGAGCTTTCTAAAAAATCGATTGGGTGGTCTGTTGTTGATAATTTGCCACATAAAATACTGTTGCTAATGTTACTGAGGTTTATAGATCATCCTACAGAAAGGTGTTTAATCTGCGTATGTGTGTGTGTGTGTGCACGTGCACACACGTGTGTGTGTGCTGGTCTTGTGGCTTGAACTAAGGACTTGGGTGCTGTCCCTGAGTCTGTTAACACTCAAGGTTAGCACTGTACTTAAGGCACAGTGCCACTTCTAGATTTATTTTTTTTTTGAGTAGTTTATTGGGGAGATAAGAGTCTCATGGGGACTTTTCTGCCTGGGCTGGCTTTGAACCATGATTCACATCTCAACCTCCTGAGTAGCTAGGATTACAAGTGTGAGCCACTAGCACCCAGCTTCCATTTACTTTAATGGGAAATTGTGTACCCCTAATGCAGTGGAATCTAGGCAAGTCTGGTTATGTCTTACATACACAACTTTCCCCACAGATAACTGTGTGCAGATAACTAGTGCTAGTAGTCTTACCCCAAGAATGTTCCATTCACAAGAAGTTGTTCAATGGAAATAGCTACTAAATATTAAATGCATTCTCCCTTTTGTACATTTTTTACATGTTGAACTACACATATGTATTTACCATCTTCATTTACCAATTTCCAAATTCAGTAAGTCAAAAGCTCCTGATAGACATTCAGCTGTCTGTGTAAATGTGATTTCAATATCTTAAATATGGCTGATTTTGTTTTAATAAATGTCTTTTGTCCTCAAACATATTCATCTTTTCTGTCTTAAAAATTGACTTCTTAGGCTGAAGATATGGCTCATGAACAGTATATTCAAGGTTTTGAGTTCAGTCCCCAAAATGAGGAAAATGGCCTCTTTCTAGGAAAAAGAGAATGAAAGGACATAATCATTTTTAACAATGAAATATCTAGACAAAGGCATTGAATTTCTGTGCCATGCTGAGGAGAGTGTGTTTAAAGCTGTTAAAATGGGAACTTTATTTTCTAAGATTCCAAGTTTTTCAGAATGAACAAGTTACATTTTTGTGTTAGTCAAAATTTTTAAAAAGTAATGTTAGAAAAATTAGTTTAATAAAATGATTTGAATGGATTTAAAGGTGGCTCAAGCAAATTCCATTTACAGAGACTAGTTTGACTTAATTCTCCCTTGACTGTATGAACAATCTTTATTGCCAGAAATAAAAATTGTCTGTGACAATATAACCAAGAAAAAATGTCAAAAATCTGCTTGTTATAATTTTTAAAACATTTTATTGCATATTTACAATGTGTGAATCATAAGGACTTACAGTAGAAGCCAAAATTCCCAGCCCTTAAAAATCTAATAGGAAAGGTTAGGTAAACCATACACAATATCTTTGAACATGGGCATTGGAAACATACATATGAGTTTTATAGGCTATTACAGGTAAATGCTCTATGTAATAGAACAGGAGGGAAGGATAAAACACAGTGCATAAGAAAGTCATCTAAGTGTGAACCAACCACACCTGGGCAGTACTGAATAAAAGGACAACATTGAAAATAGGATTTTTTTTTAAAGGCTAAAATGTCCAGCAAAAGCATAGCTATCCTCTATGCAAAACTGTGAGGTAGAATTCTTCCCTCCCCATTTTCTGCCTTCCTGACCACTGCTGGGGACTTCCCTATCCAGGTGGAGCTCTCATATCACATCCTGGGACTGACTGGTGGCATATGCTTTTATACCATGCTTTCCACCTCTGTCATCAGTGTTTTTATTCTATGATGAGTTATCTTTTACTTACTGAAAACAAGTGACAAAAGTTAGGAACTAAACAAGTCAGTGTTGTTTCTTCTAGCTAATATTCACCCTGCTTCAAGTTTAACCTTTCAACTAGTAAAACTAATGCTAACATCTCAGGTACAGGAACCTCTTGATAAGCTGTTTTGGGTAGACAGTTTTTGTGTTCCTCAAATAATATGGTCCTATTCAACCATGAACAGTGTCATTTCTATCCCAAACATACTTCTAATATTTCAACTTGGGGAATCAAAAAGAGTTAATACCTTCCTACACATCAAAAATATAAAATTCAAGATACAGTATAACAACATTGGAAAAAGGTACAACCGTGTCTTTTAAAACTATCCTATGATCCAGCAATTCTAACTCTACATATTTACCCTAGTGAAATCCAAACCTATGTTCACATATATATGTATATATATATATATGAATAATCATAGAAACTATACTTATAGTTGCTAATCCTAAAAATGACTAAGGAAGCCAACAGGAAACTGGATTCAAAGAAAAAGAACTGTGATACACAATAAATAGAACATTACTCAGTAATAAAAAGGATTAAACCAGTAACACACACAGCTACATGGATCAATATCCCAAACATAATGATAGTGAAGTATTGTTTAAGAAAGAACATTATTTGGGATTTTATTTACATGAAGTGCTAGAACAGAAAAAGCTAACATGAAGTAGAAAAAAGGAGTGGTTGCCTTTGGAGGCTAAATAAGATTGACTGGAAAGGACCATGTGGGAACTTTTCAGAGTGCCAATAGTTTTATATCTTGATAGCATTGTATGCATTTACCAAGACAAAATGTGAATGTCAGATACTTATTGTATGCAAGCTTTATATCAAAAGAAAATAGCAACATTGAACCCTACCTTACCTTATGTAAGGTAATGTATCTGTAGGACTATACAGAAGTCTACAATTTAAAATGAATCAAAAATAAATGAACTGATGGCTGAATGATGAATACATGATGAAACAAACATACTTAATAAAAGCACACCATATCTTAAGTTTTTTATATGCCTACAATATTTTTAGCAATACATTTGGAAAATATAAGGTACAACATTTACCAAGAAATGTTGCTGAGAAATTCGTTGTTGAATTCATGACAAAGAGTAAAAAATCAAATTCTTCTAAGTGCCAATTTAGAAGTTTAAGTTTCTGGTGGTGAAAGGATATACCAAAATGTGAGGAAAGAAATCAATTTTCTGATTCAAGATTCCCAAAGTGATGTTTTGATCCTCTCACATCTTTGGAAAGAACACACTTATTTAATGATATAGTGTCATCAAATTTGTTGGCTATGACAAAACATCCTTTAGAGAAAAGTCAAGAAAATTGTCTTTTGCCTGAATTTCTACACTAAAAAAAGAATCAGGGTAATCATAAAAGATGTGATGCTTGATCATGTATAGTGAGCAAGCCACTATGTTCTCAGTGGAGGGCATCTGATCTTCCTAAGTAGAGATGCTTTACAATACTCTGAAGATTGGGGCGTGGCCTTGACAATACTTCTCAGATGCCTCCTTGAAATTCACTAGGAATCAGCTTCAGAGTTCAATACCCCCCTTGTCAGAAAGTTTTATACATATCTGACTTAAAGCCTCTCACAGCTCTGCTCTCAATATTTGCATATTTTTCACTATATGCTAAGGATTCCTATACTGTGACATGTAGGAATTTTATGCTGAATCTTGCTTCATGAGAGCTCACAAGAATAATCTTAATTCTTTAACTTTACTCACTTTCAAAATATCTAGTTACAGTTTTGACTTCCTTCTGATGTCAAAGTTCTTCATGTCCTAGTACTGGTTCTGCTTTTTCTTGAAGTACAAGGACTAGTGTTTATTCTCAAGCTTTCAAGTTTGTTTAAACTCCATAAATATTGAGCAACATTGACATCCATGGGCTTTTTCAGTCTTAAACCATCCCTTGTATTTATGAGATCTAATAGACTGCCCTCAGTACTAAGTCTGTTACAGGACTAGTCTTCCTGTTATAATCATTGCCTGAGTTTGCCAAGATAGCTTTTCTCCAAATGTATGTAGCACTATGGTGACCTCGTCATTTTTTTCCTCACTTAAATATTGTAACATTTTATAAATATCACAGATTTATGTTTTTTTCCATAGGTTGCTACTGATTTATTAATATATACCCTAAGTATGATTTTCTTTTACTTGTGCTTATTAACAGAACTGTGTCATGTTGATCTCAAAATATTTTATTCCCATTACTAGTCTTCTAGCTTACAGTTCTACCATCTTTCCATGAAATCAGAGAATGTTAGTTTCAATGCCTTTTTAGATAGGGATAAGGGCATCAACCCTATGCTTTTTATTTAAGATATGCTATTCTAAATGAACCTTTCTCTTTGACACCAGTAAAATGAGGATGAGAGCGAGGGGAGATGAAACAAATGGGGATAAACATAAACAATGCCTGTCATCCTATGCTTGTCATCTGAGATGCAGAAAGATAAAACAAATACTTGCTACTCTAGAAATATAATTACAATGACATCTTCCATGTTATATGACATTTTGTTTCCCAATGTTTTATATATATATATATATATATATATATATAATTATTGAAATTACTTGGTTATGACTATTTCCTAGATTTTAGTCCCCATTTTTTGGGGGGGTTGGTCATGGGGCCTGAACTCTGGCCCTGGGTGCTGTCCCTCAGCTCTTCAGCTCAAGGCTAGCACTCTACCACTTGAGTGTCAGTCCCACTTCCGGCTTTTTTGCTTATGTGGTGCTGAGGAATCAAACCCAGGGCCTCATGCATGCAAGGCAAGCACTCTACCACTGAGCCACCTTCCCAGCCCCTCCAGATTTTTTTAAATACCAAAAACACAGAAAGTACCAAAGCCAGAGTTTCGAAGTCCAAATTCTTTCCATTCTATTCAAAATAGTTCTTGTTTTGGCTTCTATGATTGTTTCTCTTCAATTTGGGATATTATTTGTGCTTCAGCTAAGTCTAAACCTTTCTAGAGCACACACTGAACTCAAACAAGGGAAAAACTTTTGTTTTGCCACATCAAGGGATGTGGCAGCCTACATACCAGCAGGTTGTCTTCTACTCTCACTGAAAGTTTATTTCTAAAACTGAATGCTAACACTGACAAGTTCACTAGTTAGGTCATCTATCTGGCTATGTTCAGCCCACATTTTCATCCTGTAGGAATTTTATTTGAGGACATAAGTGGAGATAGCATAATCATTTATGCCTTGTCACAGATGATGGATGATGTATTTATTAGTGTTTGTTTTTTGTTTGTTTTTGCCTGTACCATTCTCAACAGAGTCAAAATGTAGATAACTTTAGAAGCCAATGTATGTTTGTATTTTAATAGCAATAGTGCTTTAACTTTGGTTAGGATGTGAGGACAGGGTAAGTACACAGTAACACCCAACCAGCCTCTACTGGCAAGTAACTTTCAGTGTACTAAAGAATACTGTATTGCTTCTCAAATGTAGACTACACAAGGAGCTATATGCACCATTACCATTGGTTACAATGGACGTAAATCAGAGAATATAATTTGCCTATTAGCACTATTAGGGAACTTAATTGTCATGCAGGTAATCTAATTGTTAAGGTCTTATTAAAGAGTACAATATTAATAACACAAATAAACAAAATAGCATATCTTCTGTTGACTGATAAGTTAAAAAGCAGCAAATGAGTGAAGAATCTACTTCCTCTATCTAGCAATGAGGTTTAAGCCTGCATGTGTTTTACATTGGCAGGGTGAACAATTTCATCATTATTACTCAGAAGTCACCCTTGTAGAATAAAGTCATCAACTCTGCTGGGTTATATGTGTATAAAGAATAGATGTGAAACTGCAATTTTATATCGATTTATACAGAAGAAAATACATAAGAAGGCCAAAGAGAAAAAAGTCTCAAATCAAAAAACAAAACAAAGAAATAAGAAACAACACGACAACATAACAGGTTAGTAATTCCCTAAGAATGGCTAAACTAAAAGGTTGTGGAGATAGACCAGTTTTCTGTTATATTTGCAGGCCCATGTTATTTTATGATGCAAAAAAGCATCTGATTTCAAACAGACTGTCATTACTCACTACTTTCAGAGCTCCACTAAGTGAACTGTGGCCTATAGGAAAGAGTCATATTTAGGGCATTGCTGGACTTCATTCATAAGGGTACAAGTATAAATAGAAATGCATACAGAAAATAGCAGCAACCTTACAAATGAAGAACAATATTCATTTTGCTAACAACATATCTAACTACACAAATTATAAATAACATTTCCAGATCTTTGCATTAAATAACCCCAGAGAGCTGAAGATACATACAAACAGGACAATTCTAAATCTATGACGTGATGGTATAATTATTAATAAATCAGTTCCTCTTTTAGCAAAGTCATAAAAAAGTCTAATGACTGTAATTTAGAAGACACTAATATTGAATATAGTCACTGATATCTAAATTAGCCGCATTTCTGAAGCATGTAAAATGTCAAATGACTTCCTCGTAAGTCACTTCCAATGAGGAAATAAATGTGTTTAAACACATTTCAATGCATTATAACAAGAATTATGACTTATGGTTATAATAGAATCTACAAAGAAATAGAAAATCTATCACACATGATCAAAATCCTAAGTACAGAATAAGTAGGACAAGAATCCTTCCCTCAAAAACACCTCAAAATATAAGGGTCAAAACTGTAGAACATGGTTAGCACCATCATAAAGATTGAAAGGAAGATTCACAAAAGTCCTACTCATAGGAGTAAAGTCCCAAAAGGAGGATTATTAAATTCAGAAAGAACAACCTGAATGTTCTTAGAAGCAGAGGCAGCAGAATTGTGCTCCATTCTGGCATGTTTGACTAGGGAAAACAAGGCTTCACCATAACTACGATTACTCCAGAAGGTGAGAACTATGATAAATCTCTCATCTATGTTGAAATGTCAGCTAGGCAGCTGAAAGTATGTATAGCAAGCACTTTGGACCAGATATGTGATGCAGGACATGGGTATAAAATAGAAACTAAGGATGAGATAGTTAAGGAAGAGCCAGAAGCATTCTGGGGACAGCATCTGAGAAGGAACGTATTTAGTAGATCTATTCTAAATGAGTTATACAACTGTACTCACGGTTATGGCACAGAATGGCATCTTTGAGGAAGGAGACATTGGGAAAGAGTGCTCAGCAGAGTACACATTAACAATAAAGAAAGAAAGGGAGGGAACACAGACTACAGATTGAAAGAAAAACATTCAGTTCAGTAACTGGAAGAGAGAAGAACAGTTCCATTTGACAGCTGTGTAAAACCAGACTGAGGTGCTGTATATGCAGTGAATGACATGATGTAGAGGGATGGAAAGGGATTTCTCCAACAACTCTGGCAGTGAAGAAGGCTGGAAAGCAGTAGGTTCAGGGAGGTTTTTGCATCAGAGGATACTTGAACACATTTGTAGACCTCAAAAAGAGACCAGCGTAATTCTTTGCATAATACAGTACTGATCACAAGCCTAAAAATTATTTTTACTCTTAAAAAATCTTCTGAATTAAAAATTAACAAATTAAATTATACGCATTTAATAATTTAAACTTAATAAAATGTAAAACCACTACCATTTCTTAGTAAGTTTTATTTATAAAGGATTCATACTTGTGATTAGATAATTTCTGAATTGAATTTTGTTTTTAGTCTTTCATGAGTAATTCAATTTTACTAACAAGTCCTATTTTAGTTCCAGCAATATTATCCAGACATACAGGATTACACTGGGGTAATTATGTATGCCTTCTTCCTCAGCTCTCCTCTCCCAAAGACAAACTATCTTCAGGGCAGCAAATAATTTGGATAGTAGTTTTCAAGTTGAAGAAGAGAAAAATTAAAAATAGTGTTACATTATTAATATCTAATTTGTTTTTCACAACTATTTTTATTATAAAAACATGCTTATTTATTATATACACATGCTTACATATGAATTTCTTGGCTAAAATACATGCAACCACCATGATAAAACAATTATTAAACCATCTTCACAATCCTAGGAATGCCCTTTTTAATAAGGCACTCATGTTTGGAAATAGGATATAACTACCAAATTAAATAAGACATTTAATGAAGTTTTTTATTCAGCACGAACAACTTTTAACACATTATCAATACAAATAGGAAAATGTCTTTCAATGAATATGATATATCAAAGATCTGAAGAAATTTCTCCATATGGACACAATAAAAATAATTTTGAAGAATTACAAAGTAAAATTTTGAGGATGTCACTACTTATAACAGTGCAACTATAGTCTAAATTTTCTACATCGCCTGGGAAAGAAGGGCAACTGTGTTTTTTATAGAGAGAATTCCTAAATTCTTATTAGCACCATTCAAAGCTTAGTATCAGTTGTTTATCTACTAACTGACAGATCAGGTAAAGCTTGAAAGCAAGTTTTCAGTGCAACTTTTACAAATTCCTTCTTTTAAGATACCTGGAGTATATGGTCTCAAAGCATGTTAAATAATTATGCCTTGGTAGTTGGGAGGTGTTAGCCTGGAGAGTGAAATGTGTCAGGGAAAGAAATGAGGCTTATCCAGCTGTGAAATGCATCTTAAAGTACTGTGGTGGACGACATGCGGGAGTGTGCCCTGCAGATCTGTGGAAGTCTGTAGCTATTAGCTCTCTGTGGTCACCATTTCAGGATGTCCCAGCTGCTGCCTTTTGAGACTAACTAGTTTCATTCTGTCTCTGATGTGTTCTGCAGTAGAAGCCATGTCACTTGGACTCCCAAAATATTGTTCAGTTCTAAAATCAAAACATGAAGAAAAATGAGATTACAACAAATTCATTTAGTTACCATGAAGACAAAAAGAAGCAAACTTTATTAAATAAGTGTCTATGTGATATAGATTATGTGCAGAAATTAGTTCATTTGCGGATTAGTTTACTTTTGACCAAATGCAGCAGGAGAAATATTTTTATTTTTATTGTACTTATTTTTTTTAATTGTGAAAATACCGTACAGAGGAGTTACAATTACATGAGCAAGGTAATGAGTACATTTCTTATCAAGCATTGTTGCCTCCTCCTTTGTTTCCCCTTCCCATCTCTTCCCATCTCCCCTCCCCAACCCCCCTGCCCCGACCCTACTCTCCACGCCAAAGTTGTAAAGTTCATTTTTTGACATAACATCTTGTACATCTCATTGTTGCAATGGGTCCATATGGGAAGGGAAGGGAAAAAATAAATTGTTTAAATAGAGAAATATTTTTAAATGGCATACAATGTTGAGATATCATAAACATATTAGTGATGCAAATATCCCATGTGTACTTATGATAATCCCAATAAGCCAAACAGCCTAACACTGAGATATTGTATTTGTTCTTTCATGGACAATAAGGATAAACATAAGATCTGTACATGCACTGGAGTGCAGTGGGCTATGTACACCAGTTATTGAACGTAGCTGGCAAGAAAACTATCCTTCTTGATATTAAGATGTTATTTGGTAGAGTAACAGGTAAAAGTAATTAAATTTTATTCTGCTTGCAAGAAGCTGCATTCAGAATCACACAATCTTTTAAGCTGAGACAGTTTTGAAAGTTATCTGCTTAACTTCTTCATTTTGTATATCAGGAAATGAGGGCCCTGGAAGTTAAATGATTTAACCAAGGTCAGACAACAGAATATCAAGATTGGCTTTTCTTGCTTTGCTTTGTTTGTTTTGTGCATGCTAGGAAAGAGTTCTACTACTGAGATAAGCCTTCAACCCCCCAAATCAAAATTTGGAGCTGTGTTTTCAGGACATGATTGTTATTTACTTTAGTAGGAAGACTTAGAAGAAATAAATCTAAATGACTTGTCATATAAACTTTCAATAGAATTAGTAGGTGATCTTATTAATATTATGGAAAACATTCGATACAATTTGATAAATATTATGTAACAAAATAGCTAATAATGTATTTTAGGAAGAATCTGAAATAAGTAAAGTAACTGTTACAAACATTGAGTGGTTCAGAAATAAGTCACAAGCACTAGAGACAGATGCTCCTGGGATGACCTGAGTTAGAGAGATTGATTGGCAAGGACTGTGGAACACAGGACTGAAGTAGGGGTTCACTGACATGGACCAATCAAGGTCACCTCTGTATGTTACCAGCTGAATTTTATTCTCTTTTATTGCAGATATATAACCTCAGGCTACTTTTGATAGTTCAACTTTGACTAGAAATTTTCCAAGTATAGACTGTAAATAATGTTTTTCTTATGGAATAAAATGGCATCTTTTCAATATCAATTCCAAATAATCATGAGAAGTTCATGACACAACAATGACAGCTTAGTCTGTTACATATCTGTTTGAAGTACTTCACATTTTCTGAGGGAAGACCCTAGCCCTGAAAAAGTGCCACTATCCCACGTTGTTTGCAGATGAGGAAACAGGTTCAGAGTGGAGCTTTCCCACAGTGTCAAATGCTGGTAAGTCGGGAAGCTCAACCATCTAACTCCAGAGTCCATGCTGTCCTCTACCATCCTCCACCAAAGGGCAAGTATGCTCACACTTTTACAGTCAGTGGTTTGACTTCTCTATTGTTTAGGTAAAATATTCTCTGGCTTAGTTCAAAATTATTTCTATTGAGAAAGTTTAGATCACCAGGCATCAAACTCCTTCTGGTTCTTTTACTGGCTTGTTGATTTTTGCATCAAATTATTTAATATCTAATATTAATCCCTTGAAATGGAAAGGAATATAATAATTAAGAAGCCATCATTTTACACATGAAAAAGTTAGAATGCTATATAACACAGGAAAGACAATTAGACAGGCCTGAGATTCTAACTTCCATACCTACAGGCCATAATAACTTGGTCATCTTCATCTTTCTGAGCCTCAGTCTGTTGCATGTTAAACCAGAAATAATCATGCTGGCATGGTACTATTTAGTCCAAAGTAATGAGGGTGAAATGTTAAGGCACTTGGCACTGGCATATATTATGAGCTCATGAGTCTGATTGTAAACCTTTCTTGAATCCCTGAATGAAACCTCAAGTCACACTATCTTCCTGTCATCACAGACAAGGAAAAAATAGTGTTTCAATCTAATCAATGACTAACCTTTTGTCAAGAAGCAACAAATTTTGTGTTATCAAGAACTATTTGCTACTAATGAGTTTGGATTCTCTTCAATTTAAACCAATCTATTTTAGCAATTATAGATGTGAACCGGAATTAATATACTTGACCTTTTAAAGAATAGATTTGCAAGGCTGGGCACTGAGGGATCATATATGTAATACTAGATACTTGTGAGGCCGAAATTAGGAGGACTGAAGCTCTAGGCCAGCCCAAGTAGAAAAGTCTACAAACATAGAGGGAAGCTGGACATTGTGGCACATACTTGTCATTCCAGCAATGACAGGAAGCTTGAAATATATGGATCATACTGCCCCTGAACATCAAAAATAACCAATGAAAAGCAGAGCCTCAAGCATGAAGCCCTCAATTCAAACACTAGTACTGCCAAAAATTAAATTTTTAAGTAAATAATAATAATAGATTTTTCCCTAACAATTTCAGTTTATGACCTCATCGATAAAATTGTAAGAACATGCACTGTACCCATCAGGATAAACTACAGGAACAGTCAATCTATCCAAAAGTGATTTTCCAACTGCCTCAATTTCATCAAACTGCTCTTCATCATTAATAGCTTCAGGCTCTTCTGGACAGTCTTGCAAAATCTGCAACAAATAAAAGGGCTACATCAATCAAAAAATAGAGAAAGGGAACCACACTCATACTTATTTAATAAGTTGCTATATTCTTGGCATCTCCATATCTATCACTGTACAAGACACTCATAAAGTTGACTTAAGAAATTCTAATAATAAAATGGAGTAAATCCTACTAACAATAAAAATCGGAGAACAAAAAGTCTAAAATGATTTCCAAAAAATAATTTAATAGGGTACAATTTGGAAAATAAGTTCAACTTGTACTTAAGAAATATTCTCTAATTCATTAGGCATTGTATGTTCCCTTAATAGCTTGGGATGAAACACAAACTTTGTTCTTAAGGAATATGCAGACTTAAAAAGAAAATAAATTTAAAGCAGCACATAGAACAGAGTTGAAGCTGAGGTGATCTAGATAGATGTTCTAGTACCTGCTCTGCTAACTTAACTGGATGTAATGTACAGAAATATTTATTATCTCTGATGACACTCTATTCTTTTCTATTTAAAACTATTAATTTCAATTTAGTTATTTCTCAATGATTATACAATTTGCTTAAAGCTATGGTTACATTTATGTTTACTTGTGTAAAATAGAAAGATCAAAAGAAGAATACTATCTGATAACAAAGTGCTTTACATAGTTTTGCAGATAATGATAAATCAAGTTTATCATAAGCAATGTAAAGGCCAGATAGAAGATAAAATAAAATTTGAATTTCTATTAAAAAGTCCTTAATTATATTTATTCTTAGACAGGTCTCCTAAAAAGCTCAAGATTTTAAAATGTGTTCTGCAAATAGAATTTTAATGTAGACTCCTAAAAAGTTATTTGTGCTATCAGAAATCAGTCCAGGGGCTGGGAAGGTGGCTCAGTGGTAGAGCGCTTGCCTTGCATGCCTGAGGCCCTGGGTTCGATTCCTCAGCACCACATAAGCA
>NW_012267221.1:28045397-28069397 GCF_000151885.1 Dipodomys ordii
CCGGACCCAAAAAAAAAAAAAAAAGAAATCAGTCCAATGGTCACCTCTGATGGTGGAAGAAATGTATTGTGAACAAAAAAGGTATGGTAGCCTCTAGGGGTATGGTAATGTTTCCTAACAGTGTACTGATTATAGGGTAGGTAAACTTTGTAAGCTTTCAACAAGCAGAACCCTTCAGGTCTGTACACTTTTCTATTTATAGTATACTTCATAATAATCATAATTTTCCACTGAAATACTAAACAAGTCAAAACATCTTGTCCTATTGTATGTTATTTCATTATTAGCATCCTCTCTTCTTTTCCCCCAGACTTTTTTTTAAGACATTTGATACCAGGCTGGTATCAAACTAAAGATCCTCTTGCTTTAGCCTCCTCATTGCTGAAATTACAGTGCACCACCATACCTGCTTCACTGGGCCCATTTAAACTAAAATGCTGAGTGATAAAGTTGAATGCTCAGGTGGGAAACTAAGTATCTAGCTTTATAACACAGAAATCTGCTTAATTACTGAGGTTCTTTGTAACAGCTGTTCTAGTTGACAGACAAGTCTGTCACTTGGGTTTCTATATCATAAAGCATATTTAGCACCCCTTGTAGCATCACAAGAGAACAACACAAAATTATCTATATTAAAAAGCATCTTTTCAGAATGTTTGTAAAAGACTTGGGTGCTAGAAGTTTTTATTTTGAGGAGAAAGAAAAGGTTGTATTAAAAATTTGCCTAAATAATACTACGTATTTTTATTGTTGTTAAGACTAATGACTTGAATTCATTGAAAAATAAAGCTTCCTAGCATAATGAAACAGACTGACATGGCAACACTCACAGAGACCCAGGACATAGGGAAGATGAAGAAGAAGTAAAAAGCATCAGATGGAGTACTGTGGGACCTAACCACAATAATCCAGCAGTGAGGAGTGGAAATTTTAATTTCACACTTTGACAATACATATGTCTAAACCACACTTAACAGAACTAATGTAAACTTCTAACAAATAAATTAACCATACATTCCTACATTAGCATATTTAAAAAATTTGCAATAAGTAATCATTAAGACTATAATAAAAAAGCAAACCTTTTCAGCATTTGAGTGAAAAGCTATAGCCATTTCCAACCTATGCACTCTCTCTTCAGATGCTATTGTAAACTGTTTCCATACTCTGTTCAGACGAGGAAGTGTATCCCCAGAGGATCGGGAAGTGCAGCGCAATGACTGGCACAACACAACTGTGGCCTGTAGCAACTGTCTACCATAGTCATAAGTACTCTAAAAAATAAAAGGTAAACAGGGAATTATAGCAACAGAATTCTTTAGAGGAGAGGAAAAGTGTGAGAGGACTGTGGTTGTAATTACATGGCAATACAGAATCAGTGCTGAATGAATCCAGTGACACTTATTACTATAAATGATCTACATGCATAAATAAGAAGTGGAAGCTATATGTTCAGGCTTGTTCATAAATATCTATCTTTTCTAGTATCTCCCTCTCCTTCTGTTCTCCCTATAAGACGCTGCCAAATTCCACTAGCCAAAAAGGATGTGAGCTTACTTATTACCAAACCAAGTAAGTGAAATTAGGCACTCTATATTCCATACAGGAAAGTATAACTGTTATAATATAAGTACAATTTTTTGGAAAAATACTTTACGCTATGGTTAGCCACAAAACAATTCTTTAACTACAATGATAACAGTAGAAAGATGCACTAAGTGGGCTTCTAATTTACTGACATGAACACATTTTTCATATTAACTTCTGTGAATGAACAGTTAAATTGCCCAAACAATGTAATGTGTATCAGAGAGAGCAAACCCGTATTTGAGAGAGCCAACCTTCTCAAGTTTATGTAGGCTAGTTTTGATGTGCCAGCTGACATTTTCTTATTTCTCTGATATTTTAGGAATATAAAATATAAGCTTCTCTGGGTTCATGGGTTAATGCACATTATAATCATGCAGAAAGTTATTTAAGCACTGAGCTTGTAGAGAAGGAAGATAACCAGTTCTGTACCTGTGCAACATCAACAAATTTTCTATGCTTTTCCAGTAAAACTTTTGTTTCTTGAGCATCATCTCCCAATCTGATGTGGGTCTTAAGCAGAGCATCCAGAAGTTCACTTAGCCATTCTACTGCCTGAATGAAATACACACAGAGAGCAGAAATTATAACTCCTATTATAGTTTTTTGTTTTTTTAGTTGTGGGGCCTGAACTCTGGACCTGCGCACTGTCCCTCAGCTCTTCAGCTAAAGGCTAGTGCTCTACCACTTGAGCCATAGCGCCATTTCCAGCTTTTTCTGCTTATGTGGTGCTGAAGAATCGAACCCAGGGCCTCATGCATGCAAAGCAAGCACTCTACCACTGAGCCACCTTCCCAGCCCTATAGTAAAATAGTTATACAAAGATTACTGTCATGTGATTAACTAATCCATCAAATATAACCTAAGTTCTTTTTAGGGATTGGTGGGTAGTACTGGAGATTGAACTTAGAGCTTTACCTTTGCTGGACAGGGATTCTAGCAGTTAAACCACATCCCAGTTCCTTTTGCTTTTGTATTTCAGAGAGCATCTCCTACTTTTGCCCTTAAACCTCAATCCTCTTATCTCAACCTCCTGAGTAGCTGGGATTACAGGTGCATGCCACCATACCCAGTAAGGTTCTTAATAGTTATTTCAATCATCGTGGTACTTATATGAATTCTCCCCTACTTAATTTTTTTATGATCTACAGTCAAGACCCATGTTCTTTTAAAATTAATATCACATATTAATTAAAATCACATGCATTTCTGTAATACAGATGTATTGGGATATCATTATTGATTTATGTTACTCTATTTTTATACTGGTAGCAGGGCTTGAACTCAGGCTTCATGCTCTTGTTTGTTTTTCTTGAGCAAGATTGGCCCTTTACCTTATGTCAGACCTCCAATTCCAGTTTTTTGGTGGTTAACTAGAGATAAGAGTCTCATGGACTTTTTCTGTCCAGGATGCTTAGACCCACAATCTTCAGACCTCAGCGCCTTTTGAATAGCTAGGGTTACAGTCATGGGCTCTCAGTGCCTAGCTTTGGTTTGTGTTACTCTTGAAAGCAAAAATTCCCTCTACATCAAGTTTTGATATTAAATACACAATACAGCAAATAGTCTATATGGCACTCAAAATTCTCTTGTGAGTAGAAAGCAATGTACTTTACCAGCCTTTATTCTGGGATGTTACTAACTTCCTAGTCAACAAAAACAAAAACAAAAGCAATAAACATTCCTAATCTATCCAATAGATTTCACTGAGAGAATAGGTCAAATGAGATGAGTAAACGAACTAAAAATTCTCAACTTTATTTTTCACAGCATAAACTAAAATCCGATATAATAAACTTTCTTAGAATTGTGAGGAGTACACTTTATAGCCACCTATGGAAACATAATCATATGAAGAAGTTACCTGGGCAGCGTCTTCTTCACACTTAAACAACTGCACCATTTGAAGCATCTTTAACCTTCGCACATCTACCATGTCTTCACATCTAACAGACCCAAACATAAATTTCATAAATTTAGTTGATCATCTGGGTTTTGATGATTCTTTACTTATCATCATCTGACACACATGTTTTATAATATACTAAGTACTTAGTCCTACACTATGGAGTCTGCAACTATTTTGTATTGACTTGTAAAAATTTAAAGGACATTTAAACTATATCTATGTTACATTAAAACCTCAAAATACCTGATGGTTACTGAATGAAAAACCTCCTGAGGATAGCATGGACTCTGCAAAATATTGAAGCAAAGCATAAACGTAACAGTATACTAACCCCTCCCCAAGAAAGAGGATAAGGTCCTAAGGAAATGTTTAAATGAACAATTTTCATCAAATTGTATTATCTGGCACAATATTTAATTTTTGAATTAAAATAAATGCCCCTACCTACAAGGTTAAGGACAAAAAACAAATTCCACTGATCTTTTAAGTAATGGTAGGTTCTGCTGGTTTATATAATTTTTCTTATGTAATTTTAATCTTTTACTTTGTAATACTTTTCAAGTTGCAATTGGCAAACTGAGTTACTAAAGAAATCCTTAAATTCCTAGTTCTGTATGAAATGAAATGATAGCTCATTAGCTCAATGGCTACTCCTTCTATAGCCAACATGAGAACTATGGATATGTGACATTTTACAAGACACAAGATGAAAAATATATCAATATAGATGAAACTCAGCAGAAATACCAAACGAAATGAAAATAGAAAAGCACATTTCTCCAAAAAAGTTTTCTTAAGCAAAGCAGAGTCAGATTTATAAATCTGAAATACTTGAGTATATTATTATCAAGAAAAGGAGGAAAAGGCACTTGTTAGCTGAACAAATTGTCAAATAAGGTATTATAATTGGATATAATTACATTTGTCATTAAACCTACTATATGCCTATAACAAGTAAGAACTTTTAGTTTGTATGTGATAATTTATCTTTCATTTTAATATCCTGTTATCTTGGTAAATTTAATAGACAAACTTTGCCTTTGTTTCCTAAGCTGCATATCTTCCATCACTCCTTGTATGTGGTCCACATTTTCTTTATTTTCAATAGTTACATCCTTTCCATAGGCCCAGGATGCCTGGTTGGAGATCTGGTCCAGGAGACCTTGACCTTTTTCACGTAAACCTTGTAATCCCACATCTAAAAGAAGAGTTTAAGTAGAGTTAATCTTTTAAACAACTAAAGTGCTTTCCCTTCCTCAAATAAGTCCTCATAGCAGACAGTATATCTGGATTCTAAATAATCTATGAAGTCTAATAGCATCATATAATAAGCTATGTTGGTTTGGAATCCTCTGAATATTTCAAGTAAATGAGCGTTAAATGGAGCTCTCTCTGTCTCTCTCTTCCCAAATTTTCTCTTAAGAGAACTTTTCAAAACATAAACTCTATTGAAAAGAACTACTTTTAAAAACTGAAAGAAGGAAACAAAAGTATTTCTAGTTCTACAAAATTTTTATGCTTCTCTAGTTTTCCTTTTCTGCTTTTACATGTTCTTAACATTACGGACAATGATGCAACTATTATTTTTAAAAATGAACAGAACTTTACAATGTTACAAAACACACAATTTATTATCAAAGTATAAAGACTGTACACTGTTACTAAAGGTCAGTCCAGCTCACC
The DNA here is from genome assembly GCF_000151885.1 of Dipodomys ordii. Classification (NCBI taxonomy): domain Eukaryota; kingdom Metazoa; phylum Chordata; class Mammalia; order Rodentia; family Heteromyidae; genus Dipodomys; species Dipodomys ordii. The sequence goes on from NW_012267221.1 coordinate 28,050,577, forward strand.
ATAATTACAGAAAGCACCATCTGAACATGTTTTTAGTATTCCAAATTAGGTAAGTATATAAAAATTATCTTTTTAAGGAAAAGTGTGGCTCAAGAAACTTGGAACATCCTACAATAAATTTAAGAGTAAGTTTTATTTGACATGCTAATTATGTATTCTTCATATATTAGATTAACAAAGGATTAATTAGTGAGTAAAATGCCAACATTGTAATGTTTTTTTAACTCAATTCCTTGGAGTTGTTTTCCATAATCTGGTTCAATTACATGTCACAACTTTCCCCAAATTCTCTGCCTTAAATTACAGTGTCTTCTGTCCTGCATCAACAGATAGTTCCTTTCCATTTTTACATTCCCACCTAAGGAAGTTCACTACAATTCCTATTGTAGAAGCATCTAAAAAGTATTGAGGCCAATTGACAGAATTAACTTAATGAACTGGGATATACTTCCCTTGGAGATTATGTAACTCTGGCAACATTCCCAGAAACAAATGCACAGAATCAAACCAACTATTTTTTCCAGCACAAGGTTAGCATATAGCAACAGAAAAAAAAAAAAGCATGGCATAAAACACAGTTTGGGGCATACAGGGGTTACCACGGAACACTGCACAACTAATTACAGTTTATGCATGCAGTACAAATAACTGTGTATCCTAGTATATGCAAGACACAGCACTTACAGGCATGGCTGAGTAAACAAAAAAGGCCAAAGGCTCAATGAAGGGAGCAGTGACTAATCACCATACAAAATAAAAATTTTAGCATATATTATACTCCCTCAAGGGAAGGAAACCTTTTTATCCTATTTGTTCCTGTGTTGTTTGCAAATAATTAGTTCAGTATAAGTTAATTGTCTAACCATGGTAATGATATTTTTAAAAAGAACTCTTATGCTTCAGCATTTTTAAAATCTGCTTACCAACACTTTTCAGCTTCTCTTCAAGTAGTTTTAAAGTTTGCTGAATCGATGCTCCATCAGCTGGTGCTACATCTACGCACAACATCCCTAATAAGCCATCCAACTGCTGAGACAACTAAAGCAGAGGGACACCAAAGAGATAACCCTGATATAATCAGCATCTAAAGTGTTCAATGATTAATGAGGTTTATCTAATGAGATCATCACAATTACACAAGAAGGACTATGTTATTAAAAGACAAGAACAAATAATCAGAATATATGTTATCTTGAAGATGGAACACAGAGATGCATGCACTACAAAGACAAATAAGTAGATCCAGGTCACAGAATGCAAAAAATTATTGATGCCTCCATTTCCATCTCTATTACAAAGCATATACATTCAGAAACAGAATGAAATGTATCTATTAGCTTAAAATATTCTAGTTAGACACTGAAAGGTTTAACTGCATGCAAAATGATTTTAAATAATTTTTTAAATCAAAGAATTTTTTCTCATTACACTCACCAGCAAATTACTGTTTGAGAAAAAATAATTAGGAGGCATGCAATTCTGCAAAAACCATGGTAGATTGCTCAGATCATCTGAACAAAAAGAAAAGCATATAGAACACTTACATCTTGGGCAACACCATGAAATTCAAGAGCTGCTTGTAAGAGATTTTGTCTAAATTCCAGCTGACTAGCCTGCCGGTAGCAAACATCACTAAGTTGTTGCTGCAAAGACTTCAATTCCACAAGATCTTCTTCATCTCCTGCATTCAAGAGTGCTGCAATTTGCTGATTAAGCTCTACATATACTGCGAACCATTCCTGTAATAGAGATATTATAAAGATCAGATTGGTTCCTGGAGGATGTAGTTGATAAGCCAGATAAGCCAAGGAATCTACACAAATGCTTTTCTAAAGCAAAATTATTGAAATTAATGATGAAAAGTTTCCTACAACTAAGACCTTCCACTGTGATCCCTGGAATTCACTGCCAATACCACAATCTCCTGTATGTTATTCTGGCCTTGAAATGGTTCTGATCTGAGTGAAACCTGTCCTCACAGAAAACACCATCCTGTAGCTCTCTTTAACTACTGTTTTTGGCACTGACAGTACCACAAGCCTAGAGGCCAACTTGTTCCTCACTATTGCCTCAAAGACCATTTCTTCTCTCTCTGTTCTCAAGAGACCAGATCACCTTTTTTTAACTGTATTTTTTTGTCTTTTTCTTTTTTGGTACTGGGGATCGAACCCAGGACATTGCACTTGCTAGGCAAGCGCTTTGCCACTGAGCTACATCCCAGCCCATCCAGATCACCTTTGAAGTGCATGCTGAAGACTTTATCCCTCCAGTTTCCCTGTTGTATCCCCTCATCCCAAGGGGTACGGCAAAGGCCCTGACTTCCTTTCCAGGCTAGCCTTCTTAGTGATGTCTGTACCACATTAATATCAACCAACACTCAGTTCCCTTGACTCCCTCCCTCCATTCAACTATCTTGTTCCATGCCCATCTCAGCCACCTACTCCACTGGCCATCAAACTGATCTTACAGCACTATAAATTTCTAAAATCCTTAATTTCACAAGTCCTATTCTCTGACCTCTAGATACTGACTCCAATTCCCCTCTTCTAAACAAGCACATACCTATAGTCCCACAGATCCCACCCATCTGCTGACGTCATTATGTTCTACTGTCCAGCACCTGGAAGTCTCTGTTCTCACTTCCATCGTTGGTCAAAGGTTATATTCACCTCCTAGCATATAACATATGCCATGCCCTGCCCTCCTTCCTTTCTTCTATTTGGTCTGCTGGTCAAAACTTGAAAACTGGTTTCTCTGCTTACCTTGTGATTGTACCAGAGTAGCTGAATGTGCCTAGTATAGTCACATGCTGCATAGCAATGGTCAATGAAAGACCACATACACAGATCGTACATTCTAGTGACATGGCAGCATGAACATCATGCATGCTAAATGCACTCTGCACTCTGTGATGATTATACGTCAGCAAATTTGCCTGAAAATGTATTTCTGCAAGTGTTTTACCATTGTTAAGTAACATGTCCCTGTACACACATAGCTCTCTTTTTTAAATTGTAACTAAAGAATGTCAATCCTTTGGGAATTCTTTTAAGTTCCTCTAGTCCAGACACTTTCCTATTTGCCTGCTTAGTTTTGATCTTTCACTCTTTAAACTTCCAACTGTTTTTATCTCCTCACTTGCAGCCAAAAATCTTATTATTTTTCACTTGAAATAATAATTAATGAATAGTGATTATACATATTAATGGATTTCACTGTGGAAGTTCCACACATCCACGCATATATCCTGCTTTGACTGCATCAGAATTATTTCTTCATTCGCTTGTCTTCTCATTACATTCACTAAGGTTTAAGAACCACCACTGTGGATGATACTTTTTCCTGGTTTAAAGATATTCAAATATGAATAGTCTCTTGCAACCTGACCAGGAATGTAAACATAATGTAAGCATGAGTTTGTCTCAAAGAAATGAATATCTGCACTCTGATATTAATGCTAAAGGTTGTCATAAAGAAATAGATAGCTCCCAGGGATGGGGTTGGAAAGAACCAGATTCATGTATATTTAATCAAAATGTTTCTTTCTAGAAAATAAGGGTACAAGACTTTAATGAACAGCCTGAATTCCAAATTAACTATTGCCATTCACTGGTGTGCCTTTTATGTACATTTTCTGTATGTAAAAGAATTAATTAAGAGCAAAATAGAAGTAAGCATTAAGATTTGAGTTTTGGGTTAAGATGGTTAAGTAGGAAATGAGCTTGAAAGATGACATTCAGTGTTGACAAGCCTGAATGACTGACACTGCAATTGTAGCAGCAACACACAACTGTTGAAATGCTGAGTGTTCACACTTTATGCCATGAGACAAGAATTTTGATCTAGGAGGAAAGAAGCATTACTGATTTGGGTAAGCAAAGGAATCAGTATGAAATGTGCCTCTGTTGCTTTATATGAGGTATTTCCTCTTTGGAGGAAGTCAGCAATGTGGGCTGACAGGATGTTGATGAATGCTGAAGTGACTTCATTATGCTGCTGTCCATCACTGATACATGCTTGTTTCCCCACACACTTACCTCACCCAAAAAACAAAATTAGATTTGTTACTGGATATAAAGTTAGATTTGTTACTGGACTTAAGACTTAATTATCCTTATAACTTTTTGTTTTGAGGACATATGATTTGATATAGGTATTTTTCACTACATAGCTTATGCTTGCCTTGAACTCACAATCACCTGCTTCATCCTTTTTTTTTTTTTTTTGGGTCCGGTCGTGGGGCCTGAACTCTGGGCCTGGGCACTGTCCCTCAGCTCTTCAGCTCAGGCTAGCACTCTACCACTTGAGCCACAGTGCCACTTCCGGCTTTTTTCTTTTTGCTTATGTGGTGCTGAGGAATCGAACCCAGGGCCTCAGGCATGCAAGGCAAGCGCTCTACCACTGAGCCACCTTCCCAGCCCTGCTTCAACCTTTTGAGTGCTGGGATTCTAGGCATGCACACTATGCTCAGTGTCAACTAAAATACTTTAAATTTATTATCAGATACTCCAATCACTTCCATATACATTACTATTTTTCTGTTGTGTTGCATTTACAAACCAAATGACTCATAATCCTTGTGAATGACCTCTCAGTAGGATTTCCATTTTTCTATATTAATACCAAATAACTAAACAAATCTGAATTTTTAGTGTTATTTCTGCATTATTCTTTTGTGTGGAATCTAAAACTTAATACTTGACATTATAAAGTGATGTGAAATGGCATGCTAAAATTTTCCAAATTTTATCGTTATTTAATCAGCAAACAATACTAGAAATTTATTATCAGTTCACATGATATAAAAAATCCAGTGAAAGCTTTAAACTGTTTAATTTTATCTGCAAAAAGAAAAACAAGTTTTAAATGAAATACTAGACACCTTAAACATCACAGGCAAAAACACTAATCTAGTACAAATCCATTCTCAAGGTGACAGTGCAGTGCCACCTGTTGGTTAAAGTAGCACAATTCTCTTTTTAAACATTACTCTAGAATGGAAAATATCAAACCTACCAGTGGGACGAACCACACCCCATGTCCTATGCAGCTTCAGTAACTGTAAACTCATTGCCAGTCCTGTTCTATTCATTTTCCCATTCAACTGGTCCCCACCTCCTAACTTTGTAATAAATCCCAAATACCATACATGCATTAAAGAAATAAAATCCATAATAAGCTAACAATGCTTCTTTTCTTTGGGGGTGGGGTGATATACTATGTATACAGCATGTATATACTATGTATATGAATGTATGTTCTCAAGTATTTAAAGTACAACAAAGAATATAATTTTTGATTTTATCTTTATGTAATATACAATGAATTTATATTCACATAGCTTTTTTTTTTAATGGGTTTCCCTTTTTTCAGGGCCTGAGAACTGTCCATAAGCTCAAGGTTAACACTCCACCACTTCAGCCACAGCTCAACTTCTGAGTTTTTGGTGGTAAATCATGGATTTTCCTGCTCAGGCTGGCTTTGAACCACTATCCTCAGATCTTAGCCTTCCAAATTACAAGGATTACAGGCATGAGACATTAATGCCTGGCTCTTTTTTTTTTTTTAATGCCAATACCAAGTTTTAAACTCAGGGTCTTGTGCTCTTGCTTAAATTTCTTTTTCATGGCTGGTCCAATCACTAGATCCATGCCTCCAGCCCAGCATTTTGCTGGCTAATTGGAGTCTTCCAGACTTTTCTGCTTGAGCTGGTTTTGAGATCTCAGCTTCTCTTGGTTTCTTTTAGAAATTAAACACATATATTTTCTTTAGCATTTTCATGTGTCATGTACCCTCATTAAATCAACTTTTGAAATACTAGCATACCTAATTTCTTTGATGAAGTCAAAAATATTCTACAGCAAATATTGTTTTCAAAAACCAAATAAAGGAGCAAATTATACACTTAAATTACACTGTGGTAAAATGCTCCAAAATAATCCACAAAGTTCAAATAAACCACAATCTATGTAAAAAAAAAACCAAAACAGCATTATTTTATTTTAAAAGTTACAACCAGCCAGGCATGGGTGGCTCACACCAGGAGGCTGAGATCACAATCAGGAGGCTGAGATCTGAGGATTGTGGTTAGAAGCCAGCAAGGGCAGGAAACTCCTCTGTGAGACTTTTATCTCCAATAAACAATTAAAAAGAAGCCAAAAAGTGGTGCTGTGACTCGAGTGTTACAGAGCTTTCCATGAACAAAAGCAGCTCAAGGTCAACTGCAGGCCCAGAGTTCAAGTGCCAGGACTCTAAAAAAAAAGTAGCAACAAAATTAAGAGATTTTAACTCCAGGAACAGTATGTAAGTTAAAGATTTGTATTATTCAGTATAACTATTTTTTACAATAACTGGACCATAGTGGAACCATATATATTGGACTGAACCATACTGGGACCCATAAAGTACATAAAATAGCATTTCAATTATACATTTCATTTTTAATTTTTTTTCATTTTTAAATCTTGTATAAGTGCTAATTACAAAACCAGTGAAGACTACACATCTATCTTTAGTTTAATGTTAAAATTTGTAGTATCTCTTTTTTAAAACATTAACCTTCAGACAGATTAAAAATCCTTTAAGGTATACTACATAGGTCACCTACTAATACAACTAATTATTAAACCTGATTGGATGAATATATAAAGAAATAGCTGACATGGTATTTCATATCTAGAATCTTAGCTAGTCAAGAGACAGATCAGGAGAACAGTGGGAGGCTGGCCAAGACAAAATTAGCTATTTGAAAGACTTTTATCTCAATAAATAAGCCAGGTAGGATAGTATGTTCCTGGGTATAGGTAGGAGGATCCTAGTGTGATATCAGCTTTGGGAAATAAATGAGAGACTCTCTCTGAAAAAAATCACTTAAAGCACAAAAGAGCTGAGGGTATAGCTAAAATAGTAATGTACCTATCTAGCTAGAATACATCCCAGTACAAACTTCAGAATAAATAAATAGATAAGACAGGGCTAGGAAGGTGGCTCAGTGGTAGAGCGCTTGCCTTGCATGCTCGAGGCCCTGGGTTCAATTCCTCAGCACCACATAAGCAAGAAAAAAAAGCTGGAAGTGATGCTGTGGCTCAAGTGGTAGAGCGCTAGCCTTGAGCTGAAGTGCTGAGGGACAGTGCCCAGGTCCAGAGTTCAGGCCCCATGACCGGACTCAAAAAATAAACAAATAAATAGGTAAGACAGATAGATAAGTACATAGATAACACTTTGTGGAAATTAAACAATATAGTATCTCTTGAAAAGAAAATTGTCAGGTATCATTAACCTATATCTTATAATAGGTGAGGTTTACTCATTCACATGTATTCTAAGGATAATATGTTATTTACTCTTTAATCTTCTTTAGTTAAAATATACATTTTCTAACGATATTCAACATTTCATTACCACTTCAACTGTGGAAGTTGAGGGACATTGTGGACAAAGGATATGCAGATAGATGATTCTCAATTCTTATGTGGGTCCAGAGTGTAGCATTTCTACTGACCAGTGTTTTCAGACAGAAGAGAAATGAATGGATTCTAGTTTTATTTTTACAAGTTTGCATTCAGTCTATTTATAGTCACCATAAGAAGCAATATGGCTTGGGATAGAGACCTTATCCACACACTGGAAGATCCTCAGCAATGCAAGGATTGCTGTGACACAGCAGCAGCTTAACAGACCTCAATCTCCTTCCCAGAGCAAGGCGCTCCATTTTAAATTCTCTGCAAGTTATTGCAGGATCAATTTATTTCCCAGTTTTTATCTGAGACTTTTCTGATAGGCTCCTTCACAAGTACATATGTGCATCCCTAAATGAACAGAGAACAGAAAACACTCTGCACTCAGTCAGTCCTTGACAGCTGTGTTTAAGGTAGATTCTGGGGTCTTTCTCAATATCTAATTGTAATACACATTCACATTGCAGGGCTAACCTCTCTCTGAGGACTAATGCACAGAAGCTTCAATTGGGAAGAGGAAGGGAAAAGGGGAGAGGACAAGACCTGTTTTCACCGTATTTGATCCTGGTGCCCTGCATCTTGTATATACATTTTTCTAATTTGGGAAGGGGAAGTGAAAAAACAAAATGCTGAAACAAGGATACAGGTTGACCCACTGTAACAATGAGATTTATAAGACAGTATGTTGAAAATGAACTCTACAACTTGGGAGGGGGAAGGAAATGAGGAGGTGGGGAGGAAAAGGATGGAAGGGGACAAACAAAAGAGGGGGTAACAATGCTTGATAGGAAATGTGCTAATTACCTTATTCATGTAACTGTAACCTCTCTGTACAGTATCTTTAATATATATATATATATAATAAAAAGAATGGTCTAGTTGTAGAACTCTATTTCCATAACATCCTCTAGAGGTCTGTGAGATAAACTAGACATTCAAAGTAACAGGGAGTGGATTTGATTATATGCATGTATGAAAATGAACCCAGAACCCATTATTTTATATAATTAATGCATGCTAATACAAATGTTTAAAATAACTTTAAAAAAATAGATGTTTCTACTACAAGGACTGACAATGGTTTTACTTTTTTTTGTCTTCTCTTTTTTGGTACTGGGGGATGGAACCTACGATGCTCCTTTTGCTAGGCAAGCACTTTGCCACTGAGTGACATCCCAGCCATTACTGTTTTTCTTAACCATTATTTTTTCCACAGCCCTAGCTTTCAAAATTTCTTATCAATTGTGGGATTTATAGCAATATAATTGGTGTTAGAAACAAAACTAACCCCCTAATAAATATGTTTGATGTGGTCAATTTATGACCTCTACATTTTTAACTTCTTGTATGTTATGCCTTACAGCAAAGTTCACAGTGATGTAGCACTTAGAACCACACTGGCTTCTAACAATGCACATGAACAATCATCATACTACAACCAGCTGAGTTTTGGAAAAGCCTCTCACACTGTGCTGGCTCTCAATTTCTTCATGCTTCTGCTGCAAGGCCTGGGAAGCCCTGATGGAGTCCCCAATGCCCCACTGGGCTCTGAGTTGTTCTGATCCAGGCCCTTCAAGCCAGTTCACAACCTAGAAATCAAAGAAGAAACAATGTTTGGCAAGAAGTGTACTCATTACCTTACGTATGCAACTGTAACCCCTCTGTACATCACCTTGACAATAAAATTACATTTTTTAAAAAAAGTTTTAAAATGAACAAGAGCTTTTCAAAGTTTCATTCTAATTGGTTTACCTTCCCCAAAATTCATTATGTATTTCTAACTTCAGTTTCTTAAAATTCTACTGCATTGCATAGGCAGTAAAATACTTATTTTAGAGTTACACAGCTAGAATAGAACATTTCCCCAATCTGTACCACCTTAGGCTTTTAGCTATCTGGTTATCTGCCAGGCTTGTAGAAAGCTGCATGTTGCTATAAAAGAAGATTAAAAAATTAACTTGTGATAAGAGAATTAGAAAACTGCCATAGTTAGAGTTAGAAAGGACATCAGAAATGACATTGATCAAAGTTCTCATCTACGACTTAAGAAAACTAAGGTTTAGATAAATTAAGTGACTTGCCTAAGGTATTACTGAAAAGGTAGGACTATAAGTCATATGTCCTGACTCACCATCTAATGTTTTTCCCAAAGCACTGAAAAAAATTAAATGAGAATATTAACAAAGTTAAACACTACTTTCTTGCTTTAAAAAGAAAACTAATGACTGGCTGTAGAATTATGCTACCATAACATCTTCTACGTGTCTTTGTAATAGTAGCTAAACATCTAAAACTATCAGACATCAGGGTAGGGACTAGTTTACCAGAATTCAATATTCCTTTCAGCAGCGTCCTAAAAGCAGATATGAGAGAAGGTCCATGCTGAGTAGATCTGGAAGTCATTCAGCATCAAAAGTTCATACCCAATAGGGCTATGCCCATTAAGACAGCTAGTGACCTCAAACATACCCAAGGCTAGGCATCTTGGTCCAGAAATATTAATAATCCTCCCAGTACAGATCTAGCGTAAACTTTACTTTTTCATCAAGTTTACAGAAGAGAACTAGACAGTTAAAGATCTCTTTCTCATGCAAGAGAGAGGGTTTTGCTAATTCTGCACACAAAGTCAAAATACAGAAGGAAAAAATATAGTTACCAAGCTTGCCTATTGCTGAAGAAAATAAGGAACTTTAGGAATTCTAGAATCAATGGAAAAAGGAATTTAAAGAATTCAAAAATCAAGGAATAATTCAAGAATCAATGTGTGGTTATGCCTAAAGTTAGAATCTCTCCCAATAATTTAATTGAATACTATTTTAATTTGGGTGTCTCTGTAGCTTACTATTATGGACTCAGTAGATCAGCTGTCCTAAAAATTGTGCAATAGAGCAATATAGTTCCACTGTGCATTTTTATTATTTCCTGGTAACATGTATTTGAGCTTTATTTTTCCTTTTTTGTGTGTGTAATACTAGGGTTAGACTCAGGGCCTCACATTTGCTAGGCTGGTACTCTGCCACTTGAGACACAACACTAGCTATGGCTAGCTTCCTGCTCTGGTCTCCTCATACTTCATTCAGGCTTCCTGTCATTGCTGGAATCAGAGGTATGCATCATCAAGTTCAGCTTTCCTTCAAGAAGATGGCATCTCTTTGATTTTTTTTATCCTAGATGACCATAAATATTAATGTTAACTTCCACCATCTTCTTTTCAGGCTGAATGTTAGAAAACAAAACTCAAAACAAAAAATGCCAAGATTATTGTTGACCACTGGAATGGCTCTATGTGCTTGAACTTTCCTTTGGCAAAACTGTTTTCAGAGTGCTAAGTTCATCTGCAAACTTAAGGAGTAGGTGTTCTTTAGAATGCAAAGGAATGTTCCTCCACATCTCTTTCCCTACTCTAATCTTTTGTAGGAAAAGTCCTAGGACCATGTTTCTGCCTGTTAGCTTATGGAAAGTATCACAGTACAAGAGCCAGATGAACAGTTTTTTTTGTTTGTTTGTTTTTGAGGAAGACAGCCTGAATTCTGGATTCTGGGTCTATATTGACCAGTTATTGTATTGACTTTGTTTCTTCAATTCAAACGATGCTGTTGATGCCCATCATGAAGAGCTGAAGTCACAATTACATCAAAAATTGAATGTAAGACATTCATATATTAGATGCTACGAGTAACTGCTAGCATCTTTTTCTCTTTTTGGCAATAGCCTAGCTCCACCTCACATTGATATATTCCAATAGATCCTTGGATTTCTTAAAAAAGTCCCTGAACTATTGTATCCAACACTTTAAAATATTGAAATAAAAAAAAGCTCTACAGAAGCATATTTAACATTTTTAAAAAGTTTCCACTCCTTTTTTGAGAACCAATATTTTCTCAGTTATTATAATTATGTTGTATAATAAGAGATAGAGTAAGACCTTGTTTCAAACAAACAAAAAAGAAAAAAACACTGAGATAAAAATGAATTTTATGTATTCTAAAGTTATTTGAATACAAATGCCAAATTCTAAAAATAACAAAAATTAAAGCTTTAATTAAAAAATGAATTATGTGGTTATTACAAGCCTAAGATAACATTACTAAGCATTTCAGTTTTGATTTTGGAATACTTAAGAAACAAAAAGAAGCAAGTTAATACTATCACAAATTGTGTGTGTGTGTGTGTGTGTGTATAATAACAGAGGAAAAAAATCATAGCATATGCTATGGTTTAAATGTGGTCCTCAAGGCTCATGTTCTGGAAATGTAAACCCCAATGTAAAAGTGTTGAGGGATGGATAATGCCATTATTACTGGAATGGATTTGTAATCAAGGCAAATTTGATACCTATTGCCTGCTCACTCACCACTTTCATTCTAGCAAGCTTGCGTTCCTTCTCTCTCTATCTGACCGTCTCTTTCATGCATGCTCTACTATCCTTTCTCCTTCTACTCAGAGATGACAGCAAGAAGGCCCAGACATATAGTTCTCTTGACCTTGGATTTCTCAGCCTTCAGATGTGTAAGAAATAATCTCTGTTCTTTATAACTACTCAGTCTCAGGTACTATGTTAGCAGCACAATAAGGAGGAGCTAAAAACGTAAAAATAAATGTTAAATAAAGCAAGACATCTTGACATAAAAACCCAGTTATATAGCTGGGCACCGGTGGTTCATGTCTGTAATCCTAGCTTCTCAGAAGGTTGAGATCTGAGGATCACGGTTTAAAACCAGCCCAGGCAAGAAAGTCCCTGAGACTCTTATCTACAATTAATCACTCAGAAAACACAAAATGGTGCTCTAGCTCAAGTGGTAGAGCACTAGCCTTGAGCTGAAGAGCTGAGGGACAGCACCCAGGCTCAGAGTTCAAGCCCCACAACTGACCAAAAAAAAAAAAAAACCCCACTTATATAGTCAAATGCTTATATAGCTTTAATGCATACAGAAGGAAATTTAGCTTAATATTCAGCATCAGTAACATGGACACAGAAAATACACTATTTGTAATAGATTATTTGTAATAAAAATGAAGTGAATTGAAGCTGATGTCCCCGTAAACAAGTCTATTTAAATGCATTAATGATAGTGGTTTGCCAAACTGTGTTATAAAACTTAATTTCAATCACACCATATTCAGTTAATGTTCATATTAACTTACTCCAAAATTAGTTCTAGAACCAATTCATAATAGTATGAACCCCAAGTGGTTACATTTACATGCAAAGTTCAACCCAGAAGATGTGCTCTTAAAATCTTCCATGAGAAATATTTGCACAAAAATGTTTTGTGACTACTATGTTTTCATAGCCTGAAATGTTTTCTAAGGACTGCACAAAAGAATACTGGGAAATACACAGGGCACAAAACAGGTAGAAAGGAATGTTAAGCAAATGTCAAGCCTCTGACCTTGAGGAAAGGTTTAGGGACTGAGAGCCCAGCCTCCTGCTTGTACATTTATCTGATTTGGAGTGAGTCTTATTTTGCATCTAAGATTGCTCTCTACAGTGCAAGAAAAGCACATGGAAATAACATTTGCAGTGATTACTGCCACAGTCAATAATGAGAGTAACAGTCCCACGTGTTAGTGAAGTGGTGCTTTCTGCCACCCAGGAGCAGGTGAAATTTAGTCAAATTTAGTCATAATCTTCACTGAAGCAGCAGAAGGGAACCTATTTGCATACCCTAAGAAGTCTGAATCTGCCCATCTGAGCTGCGGGGAAATACTGTAGTTTATCAATCAGAGATAGCAATCCCTCTGGCATTATGTTTTCAGTGATAAGTCAGAGAGCAAAGAAATGTGGAATAACTCAATTTTCACTGATGTAACAAAAATAGGGATATTCAACTTTATAATTATCTCTGTATGAAATAAATTTTCACCTTTCTATCTCCTGTCTTTATGAACAGACACCAACTTACTTTTAAACTATTCACAGGGTTCTATATGGTTATGAGACGGTAGCTCTATGTTGTTTAATGTTTCCCAATATGCAGCATTTGGCCTGACACATATCTTATTTTCAATGACTTATAAAGTATGGGGAAAACACAAAACAAAGTGTTGTGTTTTAAAAATATTTTACCCTAGTTTTCAAGATAGTATAGTTTATGCTATGTGACCAACATATTACCAATATGTTATTGTAGTTAAACTTAAGTAAATTTAAAATTATTTGGGGAAAGGGATAGATTTTTTTCCTTAAACTGATCTCTGAAAAACAGAGTGCAGGAAAATAGTACATGGTGAATATTAATGTTACAATTAATCCTTTAATCCTCATAAAGAAAACTAAACTGGGTATATGGTACATGGCTGAGTAAGGAAGAGCTCAAATTCCAGGTCAGTGTGATTACACATTGAGACCCTGGCTCAAAATAGAAAGACAGAGAGAAAGGAAGATAGGAAAATAGGAAGAAAAGAAAGAAGGGAGGAAGGGAAGAAGGAAAAAGGGAGGGAAGGAGAGAGGGAGAGAAGGGAGGAAGGAGAAAGAAAACTAAGCTACAAAGCTTATGTCTTATTTAATAATCTTTTTATCACAATTACACTCATTACAAATATTACCATCAACATCTCTCTTCTATCATTTCATTGAGCCGGCCCACCATTTCAAAGACAAAGTTATCAACTGGGAGCTGGTGGCTCATACCTGTAATCCTAAATGTACTTGGGAAACAGATTGAAAGGAATGAAGTTCTAGGCAAACCTGGGAAAAAAGTTCTCCAGACCCCATCTCAACCAATAGCTAGGTGTGGCCAGTGGTTTGTGCCTGTCATTTCAGCTATAGGGAAGAACAGAATTGAGAGATTTGCAGTTTCAGACCAGACTAGCTCTTAAAGTTCATGAGACTCCATTTCATAGAAACGGCTTAGTGTATGGTTTTATTGAGTGAGCCCATTATCCTGGCTACAATGGGAAGCAAAAATAAGAGGATCTTAGTCTAGGTTGGCTCAGGCAAAAGATAAGACCTATTTTTAAAATAACGAGAGCAAAAGGAATGGAAGGATGTCTCAAGGCGCAGAGCATCTGAAACTTTGAGTTCAAACTGCAGTTCTGAGGAAAAACAAAACAAATCATTTTTGTCACTTTTTTTCATATTCTTTTATCCCACATAGAAGAATCCTTTCATCTACAGTCTCTGTGATTACATCCCAACAGCGAGAGCTTGTTACGTGACAGGCACTAAACATGTAAAAATTATCTTCTTTAACCCTCCTAACAGTCTCAGTCAATAGACATTATTATCATTATTATTATTGCTGTTGCTGATATTATTGTTACTATTTATTCTCTGCTTACTAAGGAAGAAACTAGGGCACGAAAGTTTCTCCTCAGCTCGGACCCAGAAAAGGATAAACCCAGATAATCTGGGTTCAGAAACTAAATTTTGTATCATATGCCATTTTCTGTCTTTTTGGTTTAAAAACAACACAGATAACCTCAAAGTAATTGCCTAAAGGTTACTTTGGTTTAAGATGACTTCAAAGAAAAAGTCACATGTAATTAACACATGCTCAGAAATCTTTCTACATTATGCAGTAAATCATGATGTAATAAGTCTTAATCTTCTACCTAGAACTCAATATTTTTCATGATCCAATTCCTTCCTTCTTTCTTTTTTCCTTCCTAAGACATCTGATGCTTTAGCTCATTGGTTAGCAAACAACAGCCCATCATCTTTTTTTTAAATAAAGTTTTACTAGAGATATAAGCCTTGCACATTCATTTAATGCCTATGTCTGCTCTTGCACTAGAAATTTAGGGCTGGGTAGCCCTAGCTACTTCAAACACTATAGTCCAGAAAGAAAAACCCTGGGTATTTTACATAAAATGTTCACAAACATCAGAACAAGATCTTGAGTAATGTCTATTTCAATAGAAATAAATGTAATAACTGTTATTAATTGAGTGTGAGGTTTTTTCTAAATACTGGCTTTTCCTAAAAGGTATTATTATCTGTTTCAATTAAGGAGTAAAAGGGTACTACTGGCACTCAGCGAACATTTGTATTTTTAATTGCTATACTTAAAGGTTTGTTTTTGTAATTATTCAATAAAAATTCAACATAATCCATGCACTGGTAGCTCATAACTATAATCCTAGGTAATCAGGAGACTGGGACTCTGAGGATTATAGTCAAAACTAGCCCAGGCAGCAAAGTCCATGGTATTCTTATCTCCAATTAGCCACCAAAATTCTGGAAGTGGAGCTATAGCTTAAGAGGCAGAAAGCTAGCCTTGAGTACAAAAGCTTAGGGACAGTGACCAGCCCCTGAATTCAAGCCCTAGAACAGGCATATGCATGCATGCATGCGTGTACATAGCCCCAGACAGATAAGACAGAGAGACAGAGAGGCAGAGAGACAGACAGACAGACAGACAGACACACACACACACACACACACACACAGAAACCCTCAACATAATCTGAAAATCAGAAATGCTTCCCATTAGTATTACATCCATTAGTATTTTAACCTATTACCTTAAAAAGTTAGTTTTAAGAAGACTAACTCAATTTATGGCATGCTTCTCTAATACACACAAGACCCAAGATTAATTCCCAATACCAACCTCCATCAAGAAAATAAAATTCAATTTTAAAAAGGACAAAAATTCATAAAATTAAATATATTTAATACTTCCTGTTGATATCATAAAAGAATAAATTCAAAATTCGAATGTTTGCATTATTAAGTATCATTTTCTAGGATAGCAAATTATTTATAATGACCAAACTAACAACAAAAAACTCTCATTTTGGAAATTTAGAATAAAATTTTAATAACCCAATAGTACTTATTGCAAGAATAAAAAGCCACTAATGTTTCTTACTACTTGTTTTGAAATTCACTCCCTTAGCAAGCTGCATGCTCTACAGAAATATAACCTTTATGAAGATAACATGTATCAGCAAACAAATAGCTAAAAACATTTTGAAATCTAATTTGGAATGTCTTACAAAGAGTAAACACTTAAGCAAAAAGTCTGTTACATAACACAATCAAGGAAAAAAACATTCTGAATTCTGAAGAGTTAGATATATTCATGCCAGACACCTACCTGCATGACCTTCTGCTGAATCTCTTCTAACTGTGTGCGCTTACTACGCTGCCGACAAACTTCCTGGTAGCGAGTATATTGCTCTCGGAGGGAATCTAATAATTTCATAACCTGTGGCTGTGCAAGGAGTTCGTCATCCATAGGAGACCATGAGACCCCTCCATCAGAGCCATTAAATCGACGCTGTTGTAATTCAGATAATAATTCATGCCCTTTACAAACGAAAGATTCTTGTAATTAATACCCACAAAGAAATACAATTCTTACTTGTCAATCTTCTAAATTCTAGTACTTCATTTGTGAAACCTATCAACCTATCCATAATAGTGAAATATAATAAAAAGTTTACATTACAGCAGTTGTTTATGCCCATAAGCCTAGCTACTCAGGAGCCTGAGACCTGAGGATCTTGGTTCAAAGCCAGCCTAGGCACCAAAGTCTGTGAGACTCCTATCTCTAATAACATAGTAAAAAAGCTGGAAGTGGAGCTGTGGCTCAAGTGGTAGAGTGCTAGCCTTAAGCAGAAAAGCTCAGGGACAGCACCCAGGCCCTGAGTTCAATCCCTAGGACTGGCATGAAGAAAAAAATACATATTTTAATTTTTTTTTCAAGCAGGTAGAAAACTCTTTTAGTAACAGAGAGCTGCTCTTTTTAAAGCCAAAAAGGGCGGGTGGCATGGCAGGGGAGGAAGAGGAACCAATCACTGTCAAGCTCACACCCTATCATGCACCTAAGCCTTCATGGGCTGGTTATGCACTGAACATAAGGTGAATTGGGCTCTGCCCACTCTACTCTCTCTCAGCGCCATCTTTGCTGCCTGTGTTCCCCACAGATTCCTCCTTTTTTTTTTGTTTTAACAGGATTACATTGATAAGATAGCATTAGCCACGCAGGGGGTTCGAGGCAAGTCTGGGGGTCAGGACTTGCCAGACAAGGATAGGGAGAGCCCTAGTGCATGAATAGAAAAGATACATATAGACATACATATATAACCACATATATTCTATATTTATGTCCTAGGAAATAAAATACTCTATCATAAATATGCATTCAAAAAAACAAATCGTTTAAATAGGGATACAGGTGGACCCATTGCAACAATGAGATGTACAAGTCATTATGTGAAAAAACGAACTTTACAACTTTAGTGGGGGGGGGAGGATTGGGTAGTGAGGTACGGGGGAGGGGACGGGAAGGGATGGGAAGGGGAAACAAAGGAGGCTACAATGCTTGATAAGAAATGTACTCATTATCTTGCCCATGTAATTGTTACCCCTCTGTACAGTATTTTCACAATTAAAAAAATAAAAAATATGCATCCATATATGCTATTTTACATAGTAAATATAATCTATAGGTGGAGATGTTTATCATACTCTTGTTATCAACAGATTTATTACTCAAGATACTATGTCAATCATCTTTCCCAATTGTAAAATTACACACTGAGACTTCTTTCTGATGGTACTAATCTCAGTAATATGCTGGTGGGGGGGTGTTCAGTACTGATCTACATCACTTAATCAGCACTTGAAGAAAAGTTAACAGTAAAACAAATGAATGATTCATATAAGGAGAAAAGGTTACATCGCTAGTATAAACTAGTATTTAAATAATCTATAGGAATCACCCCAATATGTTAACTTGAGAGGCCATGCTTGTATGAGCACCATACTGAATACCAAACTGATGAGGAAATAGAGCACACACATGAGAAATGAAAATTATAGAATGTGTTACACTAGAGCTATGAACATACACAATATTTTAAAATAGGTAAGTTAAAGATTGTTTTACTGGACAAATTGTTCTGATTTTATTATTTGGGTGTAAAATAATAAACAGATATTTAAATTCTCATCTTTGTAGAAGAAAAAATTCTAAATTTAAATAGATTTCAATACACTAAAACAAAACTTTAAAGAAAATGAAGAGAAAAAAATCCAGATTGTTCTCTACTGTATTATTCTTTCAGTTCCTACCTTAATAGTGAGTAGTAGCATATAAAACAAAATTAAGTGGCATATAGTTCATTTTAAAGTAGAAATTTCAAAGGCCACTTTTAATTCAATGGCTTATAAAAGCTTTTAAAATATTAAATATGTACATGGAATTAATTTTAATATAGGGTAGTACATTAATGACAATCTATTGCCTTTCTAAACATATGATATAGAGGTTACAAGTATTTCTTTGTTCTCTGAGTAAGTGAAATCTACATCATATTGGAAAACTTAGGATATCTGAGTCAATAAAACTAAGGTACTCACTAGTTGTCATGTCCAAAACGAACTTTACAACGTCGGTTGGGGGGGGG
>NW_012267221.1:28071741-28086763 GCF_000151885.1 Dipodomys ordii
TCCTTCCTTCCTTCTTTCCTTCCTTCCTTCCTTGCTTCCTTCCTCTCCCTCCTTCCCCTTTCCCTCCCTCCTTACTTTTCCTACTTCCTTCTCCTTTCTTTTTTCTTTTATGGATACCAGTACAGGGGCTTGAACTCAGAACTTGAGTGCTGTCCCTTAGCTTTTGCTCAAGGCTAGCTCTCTACCACTTGAGTCACAGCTCCACTTCCGGCTTTTTGCTGGTAAATGGCAGGTAAGAGTCTCATGGACCTTCCTGCCTGAGATGACTTCAAATGGCAATCTTCAGATCTCAGCCTCCCAAGTAGCTAGAATTAAAGGTGTGAGCTACCAGCAACCAGCTGAATATACAAACATTAAAAAAATATGAATAATGTATATTCTGGAAAGTATACCTGCATAAATACAAAGCTCTTAAACATATATGGCAAAGAAAAGCTTAAGGAAAGACAGGAAATTAGAAATCAAAGCTAAGGACCATGAAGCTTCTTCACTTCTTTTTTTTTGGGGGGGGGTCTGGTCCTGGGCCTGAATTCTGGGTCTGGGCGATGTCCCTCAGCTCTTCAGCTCAAGGCTAGCGCTCTACCACTTGAGCCACAGCACCACTTCCAGCTTTTTTTCTTTTTGTTTATGTGGTGCTGAGGAATCGAACCCAGGGCCTCATGCATGCAAGGCAAGCACTCTACCACTGAGCCACCTTCCCAGCCCATCACTTCTGTCAACTGCTCTAGGCCCTCATTTCTTATGTCGTCAAGATGCTTTAGGAAGCACTGACAGAAAGAAGGTTGATGAAACTCTAAGAGGAGGAACTGTACTATCTGGGTATAAAAGAAATTAAGCAATAACACTGGGTATAAAAGGAATTAAGCAATAACACTTGAATGCCTTGAAGTGTGATGAGAAAATAAAATATTTTACTTAATAATTTATTTAGACATACAAACCATCATTTCCCAGAGTGTTTCTCAAAACCTGGACAAGCTACTACTAAAAAGTATGGCAAGTTCTAAGGAAGCAATTTAACTGGCTCCTTCAGTGTGGTGAAAAAACAAAAACAAAAACACATAATGTTTAGAAATATTCTCAAGGACAGAAAACCAGTCCACAGCATTAAATTGTTTGTCCATGGACTCACTTTTTATAGAAGCCCTCTCCAGAGATATCTTTCCTGAAGAATGTGACTAAGAAATAGCAAACTTATTCTGATGAACTAATTTAAAAGTGAAAATATCTAATTTTTATAAAGTACTTTGTGTGTCATTTTTAATTCCTAAACTACAGCACATGCATGTGACAGCTATACAAACATAATAACATCATTAAATATTTACTTTTTTGTGTATATGTGTGCCAGTCCTGTGCTTGAACTCAGACTCTGGGCACTATAACTTTTTTTTTTTTTTTTGCCTAAGACTAGTGTTATTCCATTTGAACCACAACTCCATTTCTGACTTTTTGGTGGTTAAGTGGAGGTAAGAGTCTCACAGACTTTTATGCTCAGTCCTGGCTTTGAACCAAGACCCTCAGATCTCAGCTTCCTGAGTAGCTAGGGTTACAGACATGAGCTACCAGCACCCAGCTTAAATATTTTCTTTTTTATATAGTATCTACAGGAAAACAACATGCCTGTTTGTGTTAACTTTAACTAGATTCACATTCAAACTGTTGTTTATTTTGACTTTGCTTTTGTCAAGATTTATTATTAAAAGTATGATCCTCTTCTACCCTCTGACCTTGGTATCCAAATGCTTTGTGATACTATAAACTCAAAATGTATTTCATCAAGGTTTCAAGATAAGAGAAAAAAGAGCTAAAGAAGGATACCTGTTGATTCCTTCAAATTTCTTAAGGAAAAACTATGTCAGTGCTTACTAATCATTAAAAGATAAGGAAATAATGTATTTCCTGAAGTGCTTATTACTTGGAGAGAGGCAAACGTAGGCATCCAACATAAAAATTAAAATGGCAAGGTTATAATATTAAATGGATATGTGCTCAAATTATAAGACTAGGTAGTTACATTGAGGTAATAAAACTTAACTTTGCCCATTATCATAAAATACTAAGTCTTCAAATTAAGCTTCTGAATCTCACATATTTTACAAAGATAAGGAAGGTCTACAAGCTATTTATTAAAGAGCTAATGCATATAAATAAAATTAAAATCATTTTATTTTAAGCTGCAAATGCTTTCGGGTTATTTACTAGGAAAAAGTAAAACTAAAAAGGGTAGAAAATGTTTTTGAAAATGTGTTTTGAAAACACATTTTTGCAAACAAACATGTTCCACAATCTAAAATATGTTACTATTCATTAAAAAAACGTTTATTGAGCCAGGCACAGGTAGTCCACACTTATAATCCTACCTTCTCAAAAAGTGGAAATCAAGGAGGATCAAGAATTCTGCTTAACTCCAGAAAAGAACTTCCATGAAATTCCATTTCAAAAGAAAAAGCTGGAAGCAAGGCACCAGTAGATCACACTTACAATCATAGCTACTTTAGGAGGCTGGGGTCTGAGGATCACAGCTTGAAGACAGCCCAGGCAGAAAAGTCCATGAGACTTTTATCTCCAGTTAACCACAAAAAAAGCTGGAAGCAGAGCCGTGGCAGCTCCATTGGTAAAGCACTTGCCTTGAGCAAAAAAGCTTAGGGACAGCACCAAGTCCCTGGGTTCAAGACCCGCCCCCCCCCCATACACACACACAAAAGTTGAGAATGGTAATGTAAAACTGTCATCCTTGCTGCACAGAAAGCATAAATAGCAGATTGGGATCAAGGTCAGCCCTGGCAAAAAGTGAGACCTTATCTGAAAAATAACCAGAGGAAATAAAGGTTGGATGAAGCAGTAGATTCAAGCAGTACATCATCTGCCTCACAAGTTGAAGTCCTGAGTTCAAACCCCAGTATCAAAAAAACAACAACAAAAAAAATAATGGCTTTTGTAGCCAGACATGGTGGCCCATATCTGTAATCCTAGATATTTGGGAGGTAAAAATCAGAGGGACTACAGTTTAAGATTGACCCAGAGAAGAAAATGTGCTAGGCTCTTTCTCAGCCAATAAAAAGTCAGTCATGGTGGTATGCAGCCATCATTCTGAAAAGCACTAATAGGAGAATCGAAGTCCAGGATAACCTATGCATAAATATAAGAAAGAACTAGAATAAAGAAGGGAAGGAATTGTGTTGAAGTGGTAACAAGTTCTTAGTTAAATTCTCAGTAACATGAAGGGAGGAAGGTAAGAAAGAGGGGGAACAGAATTTTTAGCTAAAAAAATTCAAATGCTTTGCACATAAAATGTATTTTTATTAATGGTATATATCAATTTAGATGGAATATAAATGTTTCTATTATAGTGTTTTTAGCTGTCATCAACAATATATGTATCACTTAACAGATTACTCATAACTTTGCATGAATATAATAAAGTGCCAACAGCCACCTACCTTTCTTTCTCTTGATTTCCTTTTTCACTTCCATTGTTAATCAAAGCAAGTTCATCTAATAATGATGTAGATTCCTTTGTAAACTTCTCAAAAACCTACAACATAGATATTATTAACAGGCTAAAAATAATTTTAAAAATCAATATGTAATGAGGATTTTCAGTTAAAAGGAACAGAATCAGTCAGTGAATATTTCCTTTCCAGCAAGTTACTCAGTACGGTTGAACTACAGAGTAAACAGTGCAGTTAATAAGATAAAATTATATCCTCCAAAAATGAATTGTTCTCATAGAAAATAATTTAAGTTAAAACACATTAAGAGATTATTTTTATTCTTCGTTCAGACAAGTTAATTTTTATTTTAGTTTATTTATTTCTGTCAGTTGTAGGGCTTGAACTCAGGGCCAGAGCACTGTCCCTGACCTTTTCTGCTCAAGATAGGACCCTACCACTTTAAGCTACAAATCCACTCCTGGTTTTCTGGTAATTAATCAGAGATAAGCCTCTCAAGGCCATGGCCTTTTCTGCCTGGGCTGGCACTGAACCACATTCTTCACATCTCAGCCTCGTGTGTAGCTAGGATTATAGGCATGAGACACCAGTGCCTGACAGACAAGTTAATTTTTATTCTTGTGTTTTTCTGAGGAACATTTGGACCCATAGCAAATTTTATAACTACATGAGTGGAGTAGGCCAATTTTGACCTCTAATTCTAATGACAGAATATGTCTTCAGCTTATTCTTTCACCAATCTATAATGTTATTATAAAATTATTAAGTTTTATAGATCAGTTGTAGCACAAAAATAGTCATAATTTTAACATTTCTGGAACAGGATTTGGGAAAAATGTGTTTAAATATATATAATAATTTGGCATGTGGACACAGTTGTCTGATATAACTGTTCAAATATGGTACAAGGAGAAATGGTTACACATTCAGAGAATCAAAGTACATTACTTTCCAATAACATTAACACCTAACCTAAACAAAATTAATTTGACAGTTTTGCAGTTTAATTAAATAATACATTATATACAGCAGCATTTCAGTCTGAACAGGAGATAGACTTTCAATCAAGATATATTTTTTTTCTGTCAAACTGCACCTCAAGCGGATAATTCAAACTGATGTTTAAATATCCTCTGAAAATTGTATATCAATAGGGTCACTTCTTTGATTCTACTTTTTGTGTGTCATTCTGTTATTCTACTTAAAAGATTGATCATTTTTACTGATACCTCTAATTCCAACAGCTAACACCACAGAATATGTTCATATGCTCATGTTGGGTGCAATTTTAAGAATTTGAGGTATATTCATTTTGCTTTACCCACAACCTTGCAAGGATGTGAGACATAGCGAAATTAAGGAAGTTACCAAAGTTCATATACTGACATCTTGATTCTAAATAAAGGAGTCTTATTCCAGATTAATTGTCCACAAACATTGTTATAATGTCCAGTATGCAATATACTTCTGTTTTTGTAAACAAGAAAAGCATCGACTTTTTAGTTGATTAAAGCTAGTTATGAAAATTTCTTATAACAGTAACATTTTATCTCACTATACTATACCAACCAGCCTCTTATTTAACCAGTCCATGTGATCATAAGTGAGACTCCCACCAAAGTCTTCTGTTAATTGGCATGGTTCTATGTAACGAGTCAACTTGTTGGCAGACACTAAAATAACCTGTAAGAAAAAAAGGAAAAAAAGTGACTAAATCATTACTAAAATCTTTGGAAGTAAGAAAGATATTGAACTATATTAAAATCTACAATACTATTGTAACATGATGACATATCATCATTTAATTAAGAACAAATTCAATTGGAAGACTGAAGCAAGACGGCACCTGAGTAACTTCCTTCAACCCATGAAAAAGAGATATGATTATAAATACATATATCTACTACAAAATACTCAGAAAAAGCTGGAAGTGGCACTGTGGCTCAAGTAGTAGAGTGCTAGCCTTGAGCACAAAGAAGCTCAGAGACAGCTCCCAGGCCCTGAGTTCAACCCAGGACCAGAATTTAATAAAATTAATAAAATACTAATAAAATTCAGAGAGCAACTAGGGAATAACTTATAAAACCCCAAAACTGGAACATCTAGAAGAAATATATTTCTACTAGTTTTATTTTTACCTACCAAAATTGAACCCAGAGGACAAAATCCATATAACAAGTCTATAAAAGACATAGAAATTAAAGTACTAACAAACTATTATCCAACAAACAGCCCAGAACCTGATGAATTAACTGCTGAATCTTACCATATCTTTAAAAATTTCAAATCAATATTTCTCAACTAGTTCCATCAAGTAGAAAGAAAAGGAACATTAGCAAAGTCATTCTATATTATTTTGATGTCAAAACTAGAAATGACACAACAACAAAAACAAATGCCCTAATGAACACAGGTGTCAAAATTTCTTAATAAATACTTGCGAACCAAATTCAGCATAGCAAAAAAGAATATAAACTATAATCAAGGTGGCCTCATTCAAGGATAGTTCAACATGTGCAAATCAATAATAAACATAATAATATAAAACAGTATAAAAACAAACTAAAACAAAAAACACATTATCATCCCATTAGATGCAGAAAACACTATTAACAAAATTCACCATCACTTTATGATAAAACTCAGAAGAAACCAGAAGGATTGTATCTCAATATAATATAGGCTACATGTAATAAATCTATACCAACACCATACTTAACGCAAAATAATTAAAATTTTTTCTCTAAAGCTAGAAACAAGATATTCCCCAGTGCTGATATGGTACCCTATTACCCACAGACAATTTGAGAAAATAGTCAAATGGGTCCAAATTTTTGGCAGGTTGGGTCTTAGGCTTGATAGGCAGGCACTCTACCACTTGAGCCACTCCACCAATGGTTTTTGCTTTCATTGATTTTCCTAGTAAGGTCTTGCTTTTTGCGCAAGCTTTCCTGGATCTCCATCCTCCTATTCATACTCCCTACATAGTTGGAATGACAAGCATACTAGGCCCTGAGTTTAAAACCACAGTACCATAAAAAAAGTTAAAGAACTAGGGCTGGGAATGTGGCTTAGTGGTAGAGAGCTTGCCTAGCATGCATGAAGCCCTGGGTTCCATTCCCAAGTATCACATACACAGAAAAAGCCAGAAGTAGTGCTGTGGCTCAAGGGGTAGAGTGCTAGCCTTGAGAAAAAAAAAAGCTCAGAGACAGTGTCTAGGCCCTGAGTTCAAGCCCCAGTACTAGCAAAAATAAAATAAAATAAAATAAAAATAGAGAACTAAATAAATTATTTCACAATAAATAATAGTCATTAGTCATAATGCTAGCCATACAACAGAGTAGTTAAGAAAAACGGTATTTTCTCTTAAAGGCTTGTTTTCCAC
This sequence comes from Dipodomys ordii, assembly GCF_000151885.1. NCBI lineage: Eukaryota > Metazoa > Chordata > Mammalia > Rodentia > Heteromyidae > Dipodomys > Dipodomys ordii. The sequence goes on from NW_012267221.1 coordinate 28,078,582, forward strand.
AAAGTATTCACTAAGTTTTTAATATACACACAGACAAAATACAAACATATGGATAAGTAAAAATTTAAATTAAGCATTAACACTATCAGCAGGTGCACACTGATTTATTTAATGATTGGATAGTGGGTAGGAAATGTTTATTATTAAGCTTCATTTATTTATTTACATTTTTAAAGAATATTCAGCAAACACTGTATTTAAAATTTCAGAGATGGGAGCTAGTGGCTCATACCTGTAATCCTAGCTACTCAGGAGGCTGAGATCTGAGGATCTCAATTTGAAGCCAGCCTGGGCAGGAAAATTCCATAACACCAGTTAATAATAATTCCAGTTAACCATCAGAAAACTGGAAATGGCACTGTGGCTCAGTGGTAGAGCACTATCCTTGGACAAAAAAGCTCACAGACAGTGCCCAGGACCTGAGTTCAGGCCCCATGACCAAAAAATAAAAGAAAATACAATAAAATAAAATTTTAGAACAGAAAGGATAGAGAAAAGAAGGGAAGGATGGAAAGAAGGAGCAAGATGAGTATGAATCTCAAGCTGAGGACAACGCCTCTGAGAAGGCAGACCCAGAGCCATGGGAAATGGAGAGACAGGAGATGGTGATAACTAGAAGGGTGAGGAAGACCATATACTTCTTTCCCATAACAAATGATAATAAAATAAGATTTAGCACAACAAATTATATTTTGGTTTGTTTAATAACTGCATACTTAACATTATACTGAGTGCTTTATCAACTGACTAACATCCCCAGGTCTTATTTTTGTTTTCTTTAGCTTAGTTTTCAGATAGTGTCTTGTTATTTGCCTGGGGCTGGTTTCAGACCACCACCTTCCTACTTCTGCCTTCTGCATAGCTGTGATTACAGAAATGGATCACCACACCCAGCTATTTATAGCTATTCTAAATGGCAATTTAATGTCTCTCAAACAAGGAGTTTGTACACACTGCCTATTCTGGTAATAGTGGGACCAATTTAAAATTTAAAAAGAAAAACAAAATAAAAAGAACATTGCAAATGTTTCTCACTTCATGGCAAACTGTCCTAAAGAGCTTTATTTTATTCTCGGCTTGAGTGGAAGATATTTTTTTTGGGGGGTGGGGGGCCCGGTCGTGGGGCCGAACTCTGGGCCTGGGCGCTGTCCCTCAGCTCTTCAGCTGAAGACTAGCGCTCTACCATTTGAGCCACAGCGCCACTTCTGGCTTTTTTCTTTTTGCTTATGTGGTGCTGAGGAATCGAACCCAGGGCCTCATGCATGCAAGAGAAGCACTCTACCACGGAGCCACCTTCCCAGCCCCACAAGTGGAAGATTTTTTTGATGAGCTCTCTGACTCTGGTGTGGTTGGAATCCGTAGACTTACAATCTACAAATACTAATGACAACCAAGCCCCAGGAGTAAGCTTTTCCATTCCTCAGAAATGTCTAATTATGTTTTAATAAAACATATTCTAACAATGAAACTAAGAGACAGATACTTATCCCATGACGAAATAAACTATTTGCTAAATGAGGCATCAATTCATACCTGAAAAGATCCTATGACCTAACATTCTCCCTCCTGAAAAGATACACAGAAAATGTCAAATTAAATGGATGATTTGTCTACTTCTCTACAACGCTTTATTTGAGACAAAATTAAACTCTGAAAAGTATGTCTTTTGAGTAAACCCCAAATCATGCCTGTCAGTTTGACTCAGAGCCTTGAACTCTCCTTGGATTTTGCTTGGCTAATTTTCTACCACTTAGGCCATGCTTTCACCTCAGCTTTTTGCTGATTAATTGCAAATAGAGCCTCACAGACTTTTCTGCTCATGTTGGCTTTGAACCTCCATCCTCTAGATCTCAGCACTTGAGTAGTTAGGATTATATGCGTGAGTCACTGGTGCTTGGCCCTGTAAACATTCTTTTAATGCAAAATACAAAGACAAAAATAGTAGGAAAACATCTTACTCTACAAATACTGACACCAGCGGCTACCTTTAGAGGTACACAAGGAGGAAGAGGTATCCGTACAGGAAGCAAATTCCCTCGGCAATGCCTGCTTACACAGGAGAACAACTGTCCCCTTGCCTTTGGAAAATGACATCAGGACACAACACATAATTACAGACACTACTCCTGAGAAGACAAAGCAGCTCTAAGCAAGCATCACTCTATACCAGTGAGACAGCATACAGGCTGTGATTTTACAGAAAGAGCAACTTCCAGTGCTGAAGCATAAATAAGAAACACAGTGGAGTGAAATGGATTTGAAGTAAATAAAACTAGAAAGCTGACAATGGAAACAGTAGGGCAGAAGGTTCTAGAAGCTATAAAAACAAGGAAACAAATTAGAACACAAACAACTGACATAAAGAAAACAGAAAATGGAAACATTTCAGAGCTGATGTGGTAAAAGATTACCAATTCCATATCAGGTCATTTTTTCTAAATTGACTCACTAAGGCTTCTTAAGTTACAAATAGTACCAAGACTACCCAAGTTCCTTTCTGTCATAATCACTTTAAGAGTCCACTGTCTGTTAATACAGACAACCTGGGTGCCAGTGTAATAGAGGGCTTTCTGTTTGTTAGAGAGAATGAGAAAGCACCAGCGAAGTTATTATGCTTCCCAATTCAAAGGGAAGAATTGTTATTTGCCCACTTAATAAATGGCATTAGTGATCTTTGATACTTAAGACAGGTGATTTTTCCATAAATTATGAAATTATCTTTTTTCATGCTGGACTTTAAGATTATATAAAATGAAAAATGGTATTATAAACCAAAAATAGGAGAATTATTTCCATGTCTTAATAACAGAAATTCTTTTAGACTTATAAAAACAGCTGCCTTACTTCTAATATTTTATTTTTATTAAAAAATATTTATTAAACAGTTACCAAAGTCAGGTAAAGTGTACATTTCCTTTTGAACAATGTCACTGCTTTCCCTGCTCTCTCCCCAGTTTTTCCCTCCTATCCTACCCACAAGTTGTGTAGGTTTTCAACATGGTGTCCAGTGAGTACCATTGCTGAATTTGTTCACCTTTTGTCCATGCACAATTCCAAAGAAAATAGACAAACAAAAGAAAAAAGAAAACGAAAACAGACATGAACCCCAAGACAGGGACACAGTGGTTTTTTTCTTTCTTGCTATTGTTTTTAACGTACTTATAATGCACTATGTGATTCTCTTGTTTCTTGTTTTTCCCCATGGTATAACCCCTGTTTTCACTGTATCTGATTCCAGTGTCCTGCATCTTGTATATATACATTTTTATAATTTGTGGAGGGGAAGGGATATAACAAAATGCTTAAATAAAGATACAGGTTGACCCACTGTAAAAATGAGATGTACAAGACACTACATTGAAAATAAATTTTACAACTTTTTGGGGGAGGGAGGAGTTGGGGAGGGAAGAGATGATAGGGGAAAAACAGAGGAGGAGGTAACAATGCTGGATAGGAAATGTACTCATTACCCTACTCATGTAACTGTAACCCTCTGTACAGTATTTTTTTAATTTTTATTATTTTTTTGTGAACACAATGTATAGAGGGGTTACAATTACATGGGCAGGATAATGCGTACATTTCTTATCAAGCATTGCAGCTTCCTCCTTTGTTTACCCTTCACATCCCTCTGTACAGTATTTTTACAATAAAAATATATATAGAAAAAAAAAAGAAAACAAAAATGGCAAAAAAGAAAAAAATCATCTCCATTTCCTGGAGTTCATTTCCATAACTATTATTCTGTATGATCAGATGCACATAGGTACTGTGCCTTTCTGTTCCTTCCTGAGAGTATCTTCCTTTGGTCATATTATGTGTGAATGCCTACAGACCTGTATTTTAATGTATTTTAGATCTAGTTTCCTCATATGAGAGGGAATATGCACCATTTGTTTCTCTGAGCTTGCTTACCTCAGTTAACAAGATTTGTCAAAAATAAATTGTTGTATTTCTTTTTAAACAATTATACATGAAAAAAAAAGTTTGCAACTCCTGGCTGGTTGTTAACTCACTTTTTTGTTTTGTGCTGGTACAGTGTTATGCTTGCTGAACTTGCTTTGCCTTCATTAATTACACTTAACACAGAGGATCAACACCAGACTTCTTGTGAGAAAGATACTAAAAACTTAATGTCACATCATAAAATTAGACTTCAAAATGTATTGGATTAGTAGTATTTATTAAATTTTGTTTAGGAAACAACATACATTTATTTAAAAAGGCTCCAGTTACTTGAAAGAGTTAGTAAAGAGTGACATATGTACAACTAAAGTTTTGTAGTCATTCACGAAGAATCTACTCTCTAAGCCCCTGAATTCTGATTATATACTAATTATAGTGTGAAGCACTAATTAAGCAATGCTAATAACCACCTTGAACAAATAAAGTAATAATGGCAAAATACTTTAAAAATACAATACTTCTTTTAGATTTTTTACCAGATTATACTTGCCTCAAAGCCAAGTCTATCCTTTTCTTTCCAGAAACAAAAATGTGTTACTTTCTTATCCCAGAATTCATCTGGCTTCACTACACAAACAAGGGATACCTCTGCTGGAACAACATTCTGTAAAACACAGGGAAATAGGTAAAAATTATGCATGCAGAATGTTAAATTATTACATTAAAATTAATATTCATAAATTATGCTAAGTAAGAAACTTAGGAAAAAATTAAAATAAAGTAGAAAAGTCTCCAAACTTCCAAAAACAAATGGCAATAAAGATGTGATAGCTATTTAGAAGAGATTTCAATGTTAGACAGACTATATGAACTACTTTTTGTTTTTCTCAACTCTCTACTAGCGAGTAAATTTACAGTTCAAGGAAAGTTTTAGCTAGAAATAATTAAAACCAGATTTTTTTGGGGGGATACAAAAAATTTCTAATACTATCATCTTAAAGAATCTCTTCAAAAAATATAAAGTCAATTTTCATACAAAGTAAGTTTAGTCTCAACCATACAAATTCTGCAACATTATCTTTCACATTATACAACTTCGCAATTGCTGGATATGGTTATTTGTACTACCTGAAGAAGAAAGGAAATTAATATTTATTGCCTTACACATATTTCACATGTATTTTTCAGGAAATTTCAGAAAGTCTAACTTTAAAACACATCTTTTATTCTAAACATTTCCACCATCTGCAATGCTAACATTGCCAAACCATTCCCATTTCTGAAATATTCTTGTACTAAGATTACTGCTTGACATTTCTCTCATGCTCACAATAGGGTTCAAACCCTTTTCCCAGGAACTCTGACATACTCTAAGCTTAGTCCCTGCTGTCCTAGGGACCCCACCTTTCACCTCTCCCCACAACTGTCATGATGACCCTTGCTGCTCCTAACTTGTAAGTCTGCTCCCACCTCAGGCCTTTCCCCATAATGCCTGTGTCCAGAATGTCCTTTCTATAATAGCAAGACTATCCTGTTTATTTAAGCATCTATATAAATGCCTTAAAGAGACCTTACTCATCCCTTCTACCCGAAGCAATACTTTTAGGCTGCCTTTGGCACTACCTTTCCACAGCATCTGTCATCTGATGTTATATTAGTTATTAATTTGCTTAATTGCTCATTAGCTCCTCAAACAGCTCACTAACTCCTCAAACAGCATATGAGGTTTCCAACAACAGGTATCTGACCTATTATGTCACCCTTAGAGTTGCAATATCTGACATACAGAAAACACTAAATATTTGCTGAATAAGCAAATCCTCATTAACAAGTACATCGCATTTTTTCTATTTTACAGAATAATCTTAGTGTCACAAAGTACCTCATCTAAGATAATGAGTTTAAAAGTAATAGATAAGAATCAAAACCAGGTACATCTGATTCTTAAGTTCTATCACAGCATTTTAGATGTCCTCGACCACAGGTCAGATAAACATCATTTTTGGCTTCACAGGCCATACTGCTTCTGTGGCAACTACTCAATTCTGACAAAATAGAGGAAAGAAGACATAGATTCTATGTAAATGATAGGCATAGCCTCATGCCAATGAAGTTTATTTACATTTAGAGGTCTCATTCCTATTCTAAACCATAGCAGTGATAAACAACACAAAACGTTTAAGATAAAATCTTATCATTTAAATGTGTCACTGGGAACTTCAGAAATCTAGTGCCTCTTGCAATGATTGGGCTATAACTAAGGAAAACAAAACAAAACTCAAAAGTGTCAAAACTTTAATCAGAGAAGCTAAGAACATTAGAGATTTATTCAGTTATTGACTTGTGGAAGATTAGTATTTCAAAAACCTGAAAGCTGTGAGAACCTTTGAAATAAAAACAGTGAGTGACTCTGCCTGTAGAAATGTTTTAACCAGGACAAAACAGCAGGCCATGGCAAACTCTGAAAAGGTCAATTATGAATAAATCCAAAAGTTGGTAAAAAAAAAAAATCTATCAGAAAAGAAATTGCAAGGGCAGATGAATCCACTGATTCTTCAACACTGCCACTGCTCAAAGTCCAGTTTAAATGGCAAGTCCCAAATATCTTATCCATGATACATACGATATATACATATGATACATATGATGTAGGGATAGCCACAAGATCATAATTCATGGGACTTCTCTTCTGCAAATAATTTTAACAACTTTTTTCATAGAGAAGAGGTAATCATCAGGGTTTGGAATGTAAAAGTGCCAGAACATACTTGCCAGAAAAAAGTACTAATCTATGCTCCTCAAAAACTGATCCTACAGAGGCCTTTTCTACCCACGAGTGATCTTAGAGATGAAATATTTAGGTCAAACGCTCAAAAAGAATGAAGAAATGAGCAGATAATTTGGGTATATGCGTTGGTTAAAAAAAATAATACACAATGCTTGATAAGAAAAGTACTCATTATCTTGCCCATGTAATTGTAACTCCTCTGTACAGTATTTTCACAATTAAAAAAATAAAAATAAATACAAAAAATCAATTTTGCAATTAAAATTAATTATTTTAAATAGGAAAAAAATAATAATACACACTTAATCTGGGTGTTGATGGTTCATGCCTATAATCCTAGCTACTCAGGATGCTGAGATCTGAGGATCACCATTTGAAGCCAGCCTATCTGGAAAGTCTATGAGACTCTTCTCTCCAATTAACCATCAAAGGCAGGAATGGAGCAGTGGCTCTAGATACAGCATTCACAGTTCAAGCCCCAGAACCGGCACAACAAAATAAAACAAAACAAAACAAAACAAACAACTAAACAAGCAAGAGAAAAAAAAAGAGTAAAACCAAGTCTGAGTTCAAAGGCAATTCTAATTTCCAATTTTAAATTATTTGAATTCCTTATGTTTTGGATGACCTTTTAAGATATGAGACCTTACTCTGAAAGGTTAGATTGTGAGGCTAAAATTAAATAAGATAATTCACCTAGCAATAATAGAAAAGTACCTGAACCACATTAAACACTGAAACTAAAACCAAAATTACTTTGTTCCCACTACTCAGATACTTTTATCCCAATTACTCTAAATAAATGATCAAACATTAGGAATTATTCGCCTTAGTAATCACTTACATTTTTAAATTATATTTTCTCCACAGAACCATAAAGCAGCTCCCAACTATTCATCAAATTCATTTAAAACTCCTGATCTACCTCTCACCATTACTGATATTCACCTCACTGAATGCTCTCTACCCCACACTACCATCAAATTATATTTTCTCATAGCAGTTTCTATCAACTCTTCATTGAATGTGCTTCATTTTTGAGTTATCACTAAGCCACAGTCCCTGCCAGGACTGGCTTTTCATTTTCATTCATTTAAACTAGATAACTTCTTTAATTATCTCAAATCTTGTTTCTCTAGAAATCTTTCTATGGACAACTGGGTGCCTAAGAGTAAGCCAGGCCCTTTCAGTCACTCAAATGTTTTATTTTCCCATTTCACAAGGTAATAGTTCCAAAGCTCTTCTAATAAACCTAAAACTTCTAACTAGGAGACTGCTACATGCCAGGGGTCATAGACCTATTTCTGCGACAAACATAGGAAATACATAACAGGCATTCTCAAGGACTTAATAACTTGGTTTATTAAATGTAATCTGCAAGCCTTTAAGGTCCCACAAAAAAACTTAACTACAGGGCTGGGAAAGTGGCTCAGTGGTAGAGTGCTTGCCTTACATGCATGAGGCCATGGGTTCGATTCCTCAGCACCA
>NW_012267221.1:28093582-28099252 GCF_000151885.1 Dipodomys ordii
ACACACACACACACACACACACACACACACACACACACACACACACGCACGTCCCACTGGCATGTTAATTTCTCCATCTCCAAAATGGAATCAAAATGAAGCAGGTAACTAATTACTATCAACTGCCTTATATCTGCTTGTCTCTCCTTCCTGACAGAAATACAAAACTTGTGAAGTAATAATTTAAAATAATAAACTTATTAATCCATTGGAAATTCTTGTTGCTCTTTGGAGGAATTTAATGAGACAAGGTAGAGCTTAAAAAATGATCCAAAGCTTGATTCTACCATGACTGACCCATGTTGGCTCCCCTTTTCTTATTCTGTCACTTGACCTGTAAAATGTTATATTGTGTGCTTGAAAATATTATTATATTATACATATTACCATATTATAATGGGTAATATATTTAATTTAAATATTAAAATATTTACTAAAAACTTTGTAGAAGTCTGTTATGGTAAAATACACAACTTTATATAGAAAAATTCCTGAACAGGGATGGAAAATGGTTCAGTGTAGAGTGCTTGCTTTGCATGCATGAGGCCCTGAGTTCCATTCCTCAGCACTACATAAGTAGAAAAGGCTGGAAGTGGCACTGTAGCTCAGGTAGTAGAATGCTAGCCTTGAGCTGAAAAGCTGAGGGACAGCGCCCAGGCCCAGAGTTTGGGCCCCACAACTGACCAAAAAGAAAAAAAGTCCTGAAGACAAAAACTATTCAGCCATTATTATTTTACCTATGCACTTAATGCAAGGATCTCAATAACTGACCTTACAATATCAGAAGCAACTACTTGTTCAGCAGGCTTGGTAATAAAAGCTGACTTTTCTAAAGTTGTCCCACTTATACATTATATGAAAGGTAAACAGAAGGTCTTTCCCAATAGCCCTCCTCTATAAACTCCAAGTAATTAAGAAATACATCACCTGTTCTGTGAGAAACAATAAGGACCACCAGGATGACAATGATATAAGCTAAATCTGAAGGAAGAGGCAGGTACAGAAGCTTCTAAAGTAAGCAGAGAATCATTCAAGAAGGAAAGCCAATTAAAGTATATACCCACACAATGCTCATGATAACATATTTTATACTAATGACAAAGTAGAAACAATTCAGTACCTGTCAGCTGATAGACATTAAAGCAAAATGTAGTATTGCCACATAATGGAAAATTATTCAGCCATTAGAAATAAAGTACTGGTATATGCCATAGAATAAATAAAGCTTGAAAATACAATACTAAGTGAAAGAAGCCAGACACAGAAAACCATATATTGTTATGATTCCACTTACAAAATGGAGAGTGAGTGCTAATGGGTTAAGAGATCCTTTTGGACTGATGAAGTTATTTAGAATTAGTGTGATGGCTCCTCAACCCTGTAAACACACCCAGTGAATTGTATACTTTACCTAAAGGGTGAGTTTTATAATATGTGAATGAAATCTCAGTAAAAGAAATGTAAACGCTAATTTTCAATTTTCATTACAAAATAAAAGATAAAATATTATTGGAGTAGAGAGTAATGCAAACAGTGGTCACCTGTAGATAAGCAAGAGCACATAACCACTTGTGGAGCAAAACAAATACGACACATAATGACTACCTATGGGCTTGGAGAAGGAGGACATTCCTAGAGGTCCACAGTGACATCTAGGAAGACCACCATGCTCAGTGGGATACAACAAGCTGTAGTAAGACCAGCTTAGGAATAGGATAGTCTGTGGACTTTGCAGAACTGTAAACAATTCAGGGACTCTCCCAATATGTTGGATGTTTATAGGATGTGGAACTAAAATACAGATCTGTCCATGTGGGCCTCCCCACCAAAGGAAGTACCCCATTCCTATAACTCGCCACTTCTTTGTCACCAGCATCTATGCCTCTAAAACAAAGGTTACACACCATTTTGTTAAGTAAGTTTTACAAACACAACACGTTTATATTTCAATGCATACCATAAATTAATTTGCACATTAAGAGTAAGAAAGTAATGAAGCTTGCAAGTACCATCTGTAGTGATCTTAAAGAAATTAGCACTGCATGTATCCGTTTCAGTATTTAAATAAACACACTTAATCATAATTTTCTCAGATTTTACTAAGATAGATAATTAAAATATGCAAATTCAAAGTTACTATTTTAAAGTGGGAAGATCATGTGCTCTTTCAATTGCTCAAAAATAGTATTTTATTGCTTGGTGGTAATGGTGTTTGAGCTTGGAGATTTGCACCTGCTACTCAGATGCTCTACCACTTGAGCCATGCCTCTAGTCCTTTCTTCTCTGGTTAGTTTTGAGATAGTCTTACTTTCTGCCAAGGATAGCCAGGACTGAAATTTTCCTATTTATGCTTCCTGCCATAGCTGGGATGAGAAGTGTATACCACCATGCTGAACTTTATCTATTGAGATGCAGTTTCATGGCCTTTTCTTTCCTTGGCTGATCTGGCACTTGAGCCACCAGTGTCTAGTGAAAATAGTATTTTTTAAACTTCATTTCAAAAGTGGAGTGATGGTTTAACACTACTTTTAACAATAACATATTTAATTTAGATGTTATACATCATGCCTTATAAAGGGCATGTTGGCATTCCTAAAGTGCTAATAAAATTCAGTACTGCTAGCCTATTTATGACTGAGTCGTTAGAGAAGGAAGGAACTATCTAGGACTTTGCCTTCTTACTTTTTTGTCAGTTGTGGGGCTTGAACTCTGGGCATGGACAATGTCCCTGAGCTATTCAGTTCAAGACAAGTGCTCTACACTTAAGCTACCGTGCCACTTCCGGTTAATAGGAGATAAGAGTCTCACAGACTTTCCTGCCCAGGCTGGCTTTGAATCATGATCCTCAAATCTCAACCTCCTGAGTAGCTAGGATTGCAGGGGTGAGCCACCAGTGCCCAGCTTGCCTCCTTATTCTTAATCACCATTAGAATCTTTCAAGGAGGATATGGCTGAGTTCTATCACTCTATAAAAGAAAAGAAGCCTCAAAGCATACTTCTGATCTAGAAAGTGATTAGTGAGAGATTTCTGGGATCAGAATTCTGAAGCTTTTCACTAATTTTTATTATTATTAAGGGCTTCTTGTCTTTCACTCAGAGTTCTGCTTATATTAGAAAATGACACCAGCTTTATTCTTCATCTATTTTAATGAGTTGTTTGTAATTCATCTTCATGAGGTAACACACTTCCAGAAAGCAAGACTACCATCTTATTAATATCCTGGAAGCTTCGATCACAATGATTTAAATTTAGGGGACCTTTAAAAATATGAGCCTTGACTTATCAGATGCTCTTGTCAAGCTACCTTGATCACCCATATCAGGTCACTTTTCAGTGAGAACACAATGGCTTTCCTTCCTACTTAAAACTGAAGCCCATATTATGGTCAACATGGTCCTTTCTGACTGATGGTAGCCTCTCATTATCACCACTCTCTCAGATCTCTGTTCCTCTCTCAGACTGCTCCAGCCTGGTTGCTGTTTTCACAACATGCTAAACCTGCTCATGCCTCAGGACCTTTGCAATCAAGAGTCTCAGTTTTAAATGTTCTTTCATCAGATATCCTATAGAGCCAGCTACTCCGGTAAAAGGATATCATTTTATGAACTAATACCACATACTGCCTTACTCTTTACTATCCCTGTCTCTCCTGACTCTGTGCTTTGCTTTCACAGCACTCAGTAAGATCTAATACCATGAGTCTACAGCTGTGACACTTATTTGTTCTGTGCTATGTTCCCAACTTCCTCAGCATCTATGATAATGAGGAGCTTCTTGCAGGCTCCCCCACATTTACTCAGTGACTGAAGGTTTATGACTTCAATGTAAATATGATCTTCCACAAGTCATCAAACATTTTCCTTTTTCTGATTCTTCTATAACAAGCTTTTCTGTAGTTTGAGAAAACAATTTAAAATCAAAGCTACAATTTTTAAAAAGTGAATGCTTGAGGAAACCTGGAAGGTAGCTTAACAGATACTGAATCAAGAATAATCAGAGTTTGGACTGGGAAGGTGGCTCAGTGGTAGAGAGCTTGCCTTGTATGCCGGAGGCCCTGAGTTCAATTCCTCAGCACCACATAAGCAGAAAAAAAAAAGCCAGATGTGGCAATGTGGCTCAAGTGGTAGAGCGCTAGCCTTGAGCTGAAGAGCTGAGGGACAGCACCCAGGCCCAAAGTTCAGGCCCCAGGGCAAAACAAAACAAACAAAAAAAACTACATTTCTTCTGGGCTATAAATAATAAATAAAATCATCATGAATCCTGGTGTATTTTGAAGGAAAGACAGGGATGGTACACAGGGATGACAAGTGTGACAGCCACACCTATGAAGTTTTATTTTATCAGCTTTATCCAGCCCTTCTCCTCCCTACCTGTGAGAACGGAGCCCAGGGGAGCACACATAGGCAGCAGCACAGCATGAACAGCTCAGGTGAGCCTGCTTATAGTACATCAACTTGCCCTATTATTTTCAACTATTTATAAACCTCTGAAGTGGGTTGTGATTTTCTATACTACATAAATTCAAACATACAAAATTTGAGTGGTATATAGGTTTTTCAGAACTAAGTCAATGCCAAGAAGTCTAGTCATATCTAATAAATTAGATGCATTTGCAATTTTCATCATGACCTCTTGTCATAAAAATAAAAGCCATTTCTTGAAAGACAAAGAATGAAAAATTACCTGCAGCATTAAGACTACTGTTTTCACCACATTCCACTGAGATTTTCTGCCGTCCACAATCACAGTAAATCCTCTAGCCTTACACTTTTCACTGAAATAAGACAAAGTTAAAATATATTAAAATAAGCTATAGATTTTAGTCCTTGGAATACATGGAATAAAATTCACTTCACTTGCTTTGTTTTACATTATCGATAAAACTCCTCATATGATTCTTTCTGAAGCAACTTATTTTCATCATTTCAGAAAATAATAATCCACAAACTAATACGAAAGGAAAGTACTCTAAAAGCATGGACAGTTAATGTCCTAAACTGTGATAAATTCAGGCTAGACACAAATATCTCACATCTATAATCCAGCAGATAAAATAAGATAGATTTATAGGTCAGCCCATGGAAGAAGTTAGCAAGATTCCACCTCAAACAATAAAAAAGCTGGGTGTGGTAGTATACCTGTCTAATTACACAGGAAGCATAAATACAAGGATAGTAGTTCAGATCCAGACATAAATTTAAGTATACTGGAAAAATAACTAAAATAAGAAGGGTTATAGCTCATGTAGCTATGACCTTGGAGCAAGGCTCTGAATTCAAACCAGAATACCACCAATAAATAAATAAATAAATAAGGTGACGAATGCTCTGTTAGCTCAAACCTGTAATTCTATAATACTAGCTATTCACGATGCTGAGATCTAAGGATCACAGTTTAAAGCAAACCCAGGCTGGGAAGTCCATGAGACTCTTATCTCCAATTAATGACTTAAAACCAGAAGTAGAGCTGTGACTCACATAAGAAAGCTTAGGAAAGTTCTGGCTTGAGTAAAATAGCTCAGCAACAGCACACAGGCCTTGAGTTTAAGCACGCATGAGTACCCGCACACATGTATGCACGCACACGTGCTCGCTCTCTGTCTCTCTCTCTGACACACACACACACACACACACACACACACACACACACACACACACACACACACACAC
>NW_012267221.1:28100147-28146492 GCF_000151885.1 Dipodomys ordii
GGAGAGTGAGTGCTAATGGGTTAAGAGATCCTTTTGGACTGATGAAGTTATTTAGAATTAGTGTGATGGCTCCTCAACCCTGTAAACACACCCAGTGAATTGTATACTTTACCTAAAGGGTGAGTTTTATAATATGTGAATGAAATCTCAGTAAAAGAAATGTAAACGCTAATTTTCAATTTTCATTACAAAATAAAAGATAAAATATTATTGGAGTAGAGAGTAATGCAAACAGTGGTCACCTGTAGATAAGCAAGAGCACATAACCACTTGTGGAGCAAAACAAATACGACACATAATGACTACCTATGGGCTTGGAGAAGGAGGACATTCCTAGAGGTCCACAGTGACATCTAGGAAGACCACCATGCTCAGTGGGATACAACAAGCTGTAGTAAGACCAGCTTAGGAATAGGATAGTCTGTGGACTTTGCAGAACTGTAAACAATTCAGGGACTCTCCCAATATGTTGGATGTTTATAGGATGTGGAACTAAAATACAGATCTGTCCATGTGGGCCTCCCCACCAAAGGAAGTACCCCATTCCTATAACTCGCCACTTCTTTGTCACCAGCATCTATGCCTCTAAAACAAAGGTTACACACCATTTTGTTAAGTAAGTTTTACAAACACAACACGTTTATATTTCAATGCATACCATAAATTAATTTGCACATTAAGAGTAAGAAAGTAATGAAGCTTGCAAGTACCATCTGTAGTGATCTTAAAGAAATTAGCACTGCATGTATCCGTTTCAGTATTTAAATAAACACACTTAATCATAATTTTCTCAGATTTTACTAAGATAGATAATTAAAATATGCAAATTCAAAGATACTATTTTAAAGTGGGAAGATCATGTGCTCTTTCAATTGCTCAAAAATAGTATTTTATTGCTTGGTGGTAATGGTGTTTGAGCTTGGAGATTTGCACCTGCTACTCAGATGCTCTACCACTTGAGCCATGCCTCTAGTCCTTTCTTCTCTGGTTAGTTTTGAGATAGTCTTACTTTCTGCCAAGGATAGCCAGGACTGAAATTTTCCTATTTATGCTTCCTGCCATAGCTGGGATGAGAAGTGTATACCACCATGCTGAACTTTATCTATTGAGATGCAGTTTCATGGCCTTTTCTTTCCTTGGCTGATCTGGCACTTGAGCCACCAGTGTCTAGTGAAAATAGTATTTTTTAAACTTCATTTCAAAAGTGGAGTGATGGTTTAACACTACTTTTAACAATAACATATTTAATTTAGATGTTATACATCATGCCTTATAAAGGGCATGTTGGCATTCCTAAAGTGCTAATAAAATTCAGTACTGCTAGCCTATTTATGACTGAGTCGTTAGAGAAGGAAGGAACTATCTAGGACTTTGCCTTCTTACTTTTTTGTCAGTTGTGGGGCTTGAACTCTGGGCATGGACAATGTCCCTGAGCTATTCAGTTCAAGACAAGTGCTCTACACTTAAGCTACCGTGCCACTTCCGGTTAATAGGAGATAAGAGTCTCACAGACTTTCCTGCCCAGGCTGGCTTTGAATCATGATCCTCAAATCTCAACCTCCTGAGTAGCTAGGATTGCAGGGGTGAGCCACCAGTGCCCAGCTTGCCTCCTTATTCTTAATCACCATTAGAATCTTTCAAGGAGGATATGGCTGAGTTCTATCACTCTATAAAAGAAAAGAAGCCTCAAAGCATACTTCTGATCTAGAAAGTGATTAGTGAGAGATTTCTGGGATCAGAATTCTGAAGCTTTTCACTAATTTTTATTATTATTAAGGGCTTCTTGTCTTTCACTCAGAGTTCTGCTTATATTAGAAAATGACACCAGCTTTATTCTTCATCTATTTTAATGAGTTGTTTGTAATTCATCTTCATGAGGTAACACACTTCCAGAAAGCAAGACTACCATCTTATTAATATCCTGGAAGCTTCGATCACAATGATTTAAATTTAGGGGACCTTTAAAAATATGAGCCTTGACTTATCAGATGCTCTTGTCAAGCTACCTTGATCACCCATATCAGGTCACTTTTCAGTGAGAACACAATGGCTTTCCTTCCTACTTAAAACTGAAGCCCATATTATGGTCAACATGGTCCTTTCTGACTGATGGTAGCCTCTCATTATCACCACTCTCTCAGATCTCTGTTCCTCTCTCAGACTGCTCCAGCCTGGTTGCTGTTTTCACAACATGCTAAACCTGCTCATGCCTCAGGACCTTTGCAATCAAGAGTCTCAGTTTTAAATGTTCTTTCATCAGATATCCTATAGAGCCAGCTACTCCGGTAAAAGGATATCATTTTATGAACTAATACCACATACTGCCTTACTCTTTACTATCCCTGTCTCTCCTGACTCTGTGCTTTGCTTTCACAGCACTCAGTAAGATCTAATACCATGAGTCTACAGCTGTGACACTTATTTGTTCTGTGCTATGTTCCCAACTTCCTCAGCATCTATGATAATGAGGAGCTTCTTGCAGGCTCCCCCACATTTACTCAGTGACTGAAGGTTTATGACTTCAATGTAAATATGATCTTCCACAAGTCATCAAACATTTTCCTTTTTCTGATTCTTCTATAACAAGCTTTTCTGTAGTTTGAGAAAACAATTTAAAATCAAAGCTACAATTTTTAAAAAGTGAATGCTTGAGGAAACCTGGAAGGTAGCTTAACAGATACTGAATCAAGAATAATCAGAGTTTGGACTGGGAAGGTGGCTCAGTGGTAGAGAGCTTGCCTTGTATGCCGGAGGCCCTGAGTTCAATTCCTCAGCACCACATAAGCAGAAAAAAAAAAGCCAGATGTGGCAATGTGGCTCAAGTGGTAGAGCGCTAGCCTTGAGCTAAAGAGCTGAGGGACAGCACCCAGGCCCAGAGTTCAGGCCCCACGACAGGACCCCCCCCCAAAAAAAAGAATAATCAGAATAAGAAACTGTAGTCATTTCCATTAAAAAGAAAAGACTTAAGTGGTTAGATAATTGCTTTGGTACTTTCTAACCCAAATATTCCATGATTCTCCAATTGGATGACCATACTATACTATATTATATTCATTAAAATTTAATGTCTTATGTCAAATATCAGTTGTGATAAATCCAAGTTTAATGTGAATTTTCCAGAAGTTATCAATAGCTACAACATTGTGATCATAAAATCACAATGCTTTGAAACCCAGGCTTGGAGGCAGACTGCTGCATTCAGACTATATGTCTAGCCTTGACTTACATGTTCCTGGTCAAGTTATCTTGACCATCCTTTTCAATGCCTCAGTTCCCTCTTATGTAAGATGGGAATGTAACCTCATTTATGAAAATTAAATAAGTAAACTTTGCCTATGTTTTTCTTAAATACAGAATATTCTTTTTGTATCTACCTCCAATAATCATACATTGAGAACTGAAAACTGACTTTTAAATATGAGTACACACAGCACAGGATTCTAAAAAGTACAATTTTTAAGACACACTCTGAGCTTAGGATCTTTCAAGAAGATGAAAGGATGATGACAAAAGTACTTTAGTGTCATAGGCATTATCTTATTTAATATTACTAGAAAATATATGAACATTTGAAATCAGAAAAATTAAATACACATAAAAGTCCAAGAATTGTTGCAAAGGTAAAGATTTGTTTCTGTCTGTGAAGTGTAGGCCCCAGCAAATAGAGTGATTTTAAGTTTTGTCTTCATTTGAAAACTAAAAGTTAACAATGCAAAGACTTATGAATTAAAATATAAACATATTTTCTTTGTTTTTGTTTTTTGGGTTTTCTATGTCCGTATTGAGGCTTGAAATTAGGGGATCATGTTTGTACTAGGCTTTTTTATCACAGCTGGCACTCTACATTTGAGCCACACTTCTACTGCTGACTTTTTGCTGATTATATGGAATAAGAGTCTTTCTGTTGCAAACTGCAATTCTCATATCTCAGCCTCCGACAGTTAGGATTATGTGTGAACCACAAGCATCTAAAAATTTTTACATTAAAAAGAAATTTGAAAACTCCTAATACTATACACTCAATACAATAGAATCCATACAGGTATTGACATCACTTGAGTGAAATAGTGACCTGAATAAAAGATGATTTCTGCTAGAATAACTTCTCTATTTTTTCTAAAGTTTCATGATATAGAAAAACTTAACTGTTACCTTTCTAAAAAGGTGACAGTACAAACCTTTTGAAAATATGTGTATCATTGGGTACACCAAGAGTACAAAATTGAGTATTATTTTCTGTTGATAAAAGTACTGGTAAGGATTTTAAATTATTTTAACTTGATGCTAATAAAAAAGAAAGACAAGTTACACATTAGGACACACTGCTAAGTACACTGTGATTTAAAGACACCTGTAGAATCACCTTGGAATGCTGAGGAGGTAGTCCAAAGTGACACTCAGCTCATCCATATTTGTTTGTTCCAGGCATAATGGAATGGTTAGGATGAGGCCACTTCGTCTGTCTTTTCCTCCTACAAAAAAAAGATACTTTTTTAAAAGTTATCTTTAATATACAGTACATAGAAAGCTGTATGTGCAATAAATATCTTGGAACACTGTTAGTAAAATAATTACACATATAAGGCATAATTTGAAACATATCAAATAAGTATGTAGTTTATAAAGGTTTACAGAGATTTAACAAAGTCATAAAAACTTAGAAAAGAAAAACTTCACCCTCAAACTCTTCATCCGAACACAACAGTTACCATTTTGTTTTTCATTCAGTCTGATTCTTAGTATAATCACTTCATCAAATGCCTACTGCATGCCTAGCATAAGCATTTGAAAGTAAAATAAATTTCTATCTACAAAGAAAATGTTTAAGTCATGAGAAGCAATAATATTATTAAAACCATTTACTTGCTAAGCTACATCATGAAGTACATTAAAATATTACTGACATTTATTTGGAATATACAGAAAATGAAAAAATGATGGAATCACAGGTACACACCACCATGTCCAGTTTCCCTCCAGGGAGAGAAAGTCTCTAGAATTTTTTTCTGCCCAGGTTAGCCTACAACTACACCCCTTCCCATTTTCATCCTCCCATATAGCTAGGGATGACAGACATATAACACTGTACTATACACTTAACCTATACTATAGGTTAAGAAGGGGTCTTGAAAACTTTTCTGTCCAGGCTTGCCTTGAAATGTGATCCTCCATTCTCATCCTCCTAAGTAGCTATAGATTATAGGCATGAGCTGCAGGCACTTGGCAAGACTCTACTTTAAAATTTAAAAAAATTGGTTTACACAAGTGCTTTTCAAACTACAGTCACTGAGTAATGTTTGTTTAAAACTTTTCTCCATTACCAAAAAGTTAAGGGATTATATCTGTAATTATCAAATATCAAGAAAGAAAGCCACAAGAGGTAAAATAAGAGAACTTTCATTTGCTCTTCAAAACTGCTGAGCTTTATCCAACTATACAAGCAAGTTCTCACCTAAACGGTTGTACTATGATCCACTGGAAAGCTTTTTTGAAAGAACAAGTTTAACACTTACAACTACTTTAAACTCTACATCCTCAGCTTTCACTAAGGGATAAAAATCATCACTATAATACCATCAGTGTAAAAGCAAAAGAGAGCTAGAAGCCAAGGGGAAAAAGTCTTTCAAGATAAGTTACAGTGATTGATGTTGCACAAGGACAAGTATCAGGGGATTCAAGAATGTTACTGATAAAAAGAGAACAATGTCATCATGATTAAAAATAAATAGTCATTTTGATATTCTGCTAAAGAAGACAAATTAAAACCATCTTCCTAGAAGGGCATTCTGACAAGCCCAAATACAAATTTATATGCACAATTTTACTTCCATTGACAAGAATTTATATTGATGAACTTGTATAAAATAGGCTACAAATATGAGTGTTTATAAGAGTATTCATTTCAGAAAGAATAGAAAATAAAATAGAAGAAACTCTAGGGCTCCTTGGCATGGGCTGAAATTTTCTTAATAAAGACCAAGAAACACAATAAATCAAAGAAAGGTTAGACAAATGGGATTGCATGAAATTTCAGAGTTTCGGTATGACAAAGGACATAGCTAGCAAGATCAATAGAAAGCCTATGGATTGGGAGAAGATCTTCACTAGCCATACAATGGACAAGGGTTTCATATCCAAAATATACTTAGAACTCAAAAAACTAAATCCCCAAACAACAAATCCTCAAAGAAACAACTGCCCAATAAATAAGTGGGCTAAAGACTTAAAGAGAAACTTCTCTGAAGAGTAAATAAGAATGGCCAATAGACACATGAAGAAATGCTCAACTTCTCTAGCCATAAAAGAAATGCAAATCAAAACAACATTGAGATTCCACCTCACCCCAATTACAATGGCTATAATCAAGAACGCTAATAACAACAGATGCTGGAGGGGATGTGGACAGAAGGCTACATTGGCACTGTTGGCGGGAGTGTAAACTTGTTTAACCACTCTGGAAGGCAGTATGGAGGTTCCTCAAAAGACTACACCTATGACCCAGCAATCCCACTTTTGGGCATTTACCCACATGATCACAAACAAGGCCATATTAAAGCTACCAGTACAACTATGTTTATTGCAACATTATTTACCATAGCTAAGATATGGAGCCAACCCAGATGCTTCTCAGTAGATGAATGGATCAAGAAAATGTGATATATATATGTAAATTCCATTTTTATATATATATTTTTATATATAATGGAATTCTATGCCCCCATCAGAAAGAGTGGCATCGCCCCATTTGTCAGGAAATGGAAAGACTTGGAAAAAATTATATTAAGTGAAGTAAGCCACACCCAAAGAAATATAGGTCCCATGGTTTCCCTTATTTGCAATAACTAGTATATATCTGTGAAAGGCAGAAAAGGTCAAAAGCTATTTACATATGACCAGATAAGATAATGTTAAACAAAATGAACCCTAAGATAGGGACACAAGTGGGTTTTTTTCTTGCTATTGTTTCTAACGTACTTACAATATACCATGTGATTTTTGTGTTGCTTTGTTATGTTTTTTCCCCCTGGTATAACCCCTGCTTTCACTGTATTTGGTGTAGGTGCCCTGCATCTTATATACCTTTTTATAATTTGGGGAAGGGAAGGGAAATAACAAAATGCTGAAATAAGGATACAGCTTGACCCATTGTAACAGTGAGATGTACAAGACACTATGTTGAAAATGAACTTTACAACTTCTGGGGCGGGGGAAGGAGGAGTTGGGGAGGTAGGGTGGGAAGGATGGTAGGGAAAAAACAAAGGAGGAGGTAACAATGCTGGATAGGAAATGTACTCATTACCTTACGTAACTGTAACCCCTCTGTACAGTATTTTTACAACAGAAAACATATATAAAAAATAAATAAAATGAAAAAAGAATAGAAAATATAAATGCCAATCTGTAAGGAGAAAGGTAAAGAAAATTCAAATAAAATACATAATAATACTAAGGCAATTCAATTTCTTATTTTTTTGTACATGAAGCAACAATGTCAGTTTATAATATAATATTTTGAGGAGAAAAAAATAGTATTATCAAGACAATAGTATTATCAAACAATTATAACAAAGAGACCTAAACAGAATTACAAAGGAAAAGGTAATAAAATCCAAACAACCCTAAGTTGGCAGGGCCATAATGTCAATTATGATGTATAGATTTACTCAATTTCATCCTGAATTTCATGAAATTTGCTACTCCAGTGTCCCATACCACTGCATTAAACCAGTAGAATGTCTCACAGCTTCTCCGTGCCTAAGCTAATACATACTTGATGTTAAGAAGTAAAAATAAGGTCAGATACATGCAACCAACTTCCAACAGTGAAGAATAACTGATACTTCACAATCCTCCTGTGTACTTAGGCTTTCTCCTAAGAACATGGAAGTCAGGGGCTAATTATGACTAATTACTGATTCAAACAACAATTACTTAGATGCCTGCTAGTCAATTATTAATTATTACCTTCTACTTAAGATGAGAGAAATATAACATCTACCTTGTAGAGGTCATTTTAATCAAATTACAGGATAGAATTTAAATGGTCAGGCAGAACCAGAAATAATAGCTCACTGTTATCCCACTCTATTAAAGGAAATGCCTTTGAAAAAACATCACAGGAAAAAATAATGCATGTCTGTCAAATTTATCAGAGTTTAAATAAGTTTATATCCTAAACATATCAAACAGTTTGCATTTCAGAAACATACCTGAAAGGAAGGCTAGTTTTTTCTTCAATATGGGCAATATTACTGAGGCCTCCATTTCACTTCACTTCTTTACTTCTGAAAACACAGAAAGGTAAATGTCAACTACAAGATAACAATTATTGTCTGAAAAAGTGTTTTCATGATGGTTTGTCCCAGGGTTTTTCAATTTGAGAACTACTGGTATTTTGAGCCAGATAAATGATTTTTGTAGGAACTTGCCTTGTACATTGTGAATCAGTTAGCAGGAACCCTAGTCTCCACCTATTAAATATCATTAGAGGAATAGAATTCCAGTGAGTGAGTGAGTGTGTGTGTGTGTGTGTGTGTGTGTGCTCGCGCGCGTGTCACATTTTCTTGATCCATTCATCTACTGAAGAGCAGGCATCTGGGTTGGTTCCATATCTTAGCTATGGTAAATAATGCTGTGATGAATATAGTTGTGCTGGTAGCTTTAGTATAGCCTTATTTGTGATTGTTTGGGTAAATGCTCAAAAATGGGATTGCTGGGTCATAAGGGAGCTCTCTGTGGAACCTCCCTTGCCTCTCCTTTGATCAGTCCTGACAGCCAAAGTGGTTCCAGACAACACCAGATGATATCTAGTAGGCAAAAATCACAGCTGGTTAAGAATCACTGGCTTAATTATTTCTCAGAGTAATACTTGTGGGCAACAATACTGTCTGGTACACAGCAGTGCCTCAATGTATTACTTGTGGAAAAGTCTACTGAGTCTATTAATATCCCATTGCTTTCTAATTACATAGCTTCATCCCAAATACTTGATTCCTTCTGTTCTGCTATTGCAAGCATGTTTTGAATTCTCATATTTTTGCTCCCCATACCACATAATAACACATTTGACCTTTGTGTTATTTTAAGGTACTTCCTATTATACTGTTTCCATTTTGTTCCCACTCTTAGCTACCTCCATATCTCATATTCTACAATTTTTAATTCTCCAGGGGAAAATATCTCATTGGTTCAATTCATCTTTTTGTTCCATGCCAGAAGGGATTATTCTTGGTTTTGCTTTCCATGGTCCACTGTTCAGAGCCAGGGTATATAGATAAACACAAAAAGTACATACATATGTAGCAAGTTCAAAAGGCAAGGCAGTTTCCCTTAAACAGAGGCTCCAGCATGGTAGATATGTAAAGCCTGGGCCATCCCTATATATTACTAAATCAGGTTCTGAGGGCAGCAGGACCTTTAAAACAAAATAAGCTAATCAAAAGCTCAATTATATTATCCTCTTACACTTAGCTTCATGTTTGAGATTATGCTCTATTACATTTTATCCCTTCCTCTAAAGCATATCACACTACCATGACATAGGACAGTTCTTTAGAGTGTACTAGTCAATGTATGCTCTCTGGAAACAATTTCCAAGTGGAGTGGAAGTTATGACTCTTTATATGACTTATTCAGCAAACACCTGTTATGGACCCATCCCATTTCAAGCATTGTGTTATCAGCTGGAGTTAAGCACCCAAGTCACAGCCCTGCCTTGCAAAAAAATGTTGTCTTGAAAACAGAAATCTTAGATAATTTTTAAACTGACTGTATGTTATTTTACAGCTTTGGGTGTCCAATTAAAATAATCACTGTTTGCACCTGTGTATGAAACAAACTTTTTTCTTCAAGTTTAATTTCTTAAGTATTTGTTTGAATATTGTTCATTCATTTTTGTTGTAAATCAGACTAGCTAAATGGTACTAGGAATACAAGAGGAATGCTTCTGATTTTATATCTTTTATCTAAAACTGGTGTGCCAGTTCTCCACATCAATATTTTGACTCTATGAGCTATCCAACAAGCAAGAACCCAGAAAGCTTGGATTCCTGTCTTGGTTCCATTCTCCTTTGGCCAGTTTATAGGAAATCTGATTTAAAGTTGGAAAATGATGATAGGAAATGTTAAAAATAATGGTTATGATAATTAGCATTTATCAAGTGCTTACCAGAAACATTCCCTATCATAAATGATATTTTTGGGTTAACATACTTAAGTCTTCCCAGTGTTTCTGAGGTAAATACAACTATTACTTCTATTTAACAGAAGAATCAGAGAAGTAAAACATTGTCTCAAAAATCATAGAGCTTATTAGGTGAGAAAAAAGCTTCACAAACAGGCAATGTTGTTCCATAAAGGCAATTTCACATCACACTATCAGCTTACCAATAAAACAGCTCTGAAAATATCTGATGATAGCAAGCTATTTAAATATAGAGCTCTAAACTAAAAAGGGATGTGTGTGTGTGCACGCGCACGCGCTGATGCTGGCACTTGAACTCAGGGCCTAGGCACTGTCCCTGAGCTTTTTTGCTGTAGGCTAGTGGTTTATCATTTGAGCCACAGCTCTACTTCTCATGAACTTTCCTGCTCAAGCTGGCTTCAAACAGTGATATTTATACCTCAGCCTTCTCAGTTCACACCTGTAATTCTAGCTATGCAGGAGACTGAGATCTGAGACAACACAAACTTCTAGGAATCTACTGATGGAAATATACTTTATTATTCCTACGAACTTTTTCCTATTAGAACCTGGGCTGATAAAGTGACTTTTCGGGGAATATCCAGACAAGCCCAAGATGAAGTATGTTATAAGAACAACAAACTTCGGTTAGAAGCTTAGAATTTTCAGCTCTACTCTCCCAAATTCTGAGGAGGTGAGAGGGGCTGGAGACTGAGTCAATCACCTGTGGCCAGTGATTTAACCATCATGCCTACATAATACAACTTGAGGTCTTTCAAGCAGCAAATGCATGAAGGTCCTAGAAAGGTGGCACATTTAGAGGGTGCTGTAGGCTCCATGATTCCCCTCAATACCTTGCTCTACATATCATTCTTATCTAATGAATTATCAACCCCAAGGAAGGTATCAGTCTTGAGAACCCCAATTTGTGGCCAATTTTGACAGAAATGAATTGACTTTGGGGCTCAACACATACTACTGACACCCAAAGTGGGGTCAGTTGTGTAAGAAAGATCCCTTTAGTATAAGCATCAGCTCTGGTACTTAGTGCCAGAACCAAACTGAACTAAATTAGACTGAATTAGACTGAAGTGAAGTGAATTGAGTTAAAGTGATTTGAATTGAAAGACATTCCATAGGTGTCTGACAAGCTGCAAAATTGGACAGTATGAAGCAAACCCACACACAAGTACAGTAAGAAGTATCTCAGTTCAAAACAATCATGTTTATATACAGATAAAATTATATCCTGTTTTGGTTCATGTTAAGGCACTAGCATTCCACCAATATCTTTACATCATCAATGGAAATACCATCACAGATGGTAAATAATACCTATGATTTTTTATAAAATTATTTTTGATCCCTTGACTCTAAAAACTAGACTAAAAACAGCTGATCTGAATTTCAAACTTAAAGGAATAAAACACATATGGAAGTCACTTAGTCACTGACTTATTACCTAGATTTTTCCTATCTGATTATGCACACATATTCTGAGCTGCTTTTTGTTCCTATTTTTTGAGCCTATACTTCCATAGTTCTCATTTGGTAAATTATACAAGACCCTGCTAATAAATCCCTCTACTGCTAAGTTAACTAGAGAAAGATACTATTTTAGTCAACAAAGAAATTTGATTGAAATAGGAAGTGAAAGCAAAACCAAGAGCTTAGTGGACTGTGCCTGATCATTTCATGTTTTTTTTTAAGTATGTTACCATAAAATAAAATAAAACCCTAGTCACACTTAAAAATTAACTCTAGTCACACATAATCCCATTAAGCAGCAGATGAGAACATCTACACACTTCTTCCTTTCAGTTTCTTTCATTGTTCCACTGGAGATGGGTAATAAAAATGAGTACTATATTACTAGCTTAAATATAGTTTTTCAAAAAATATTCTTTTTTGGATTTCAAGTGTTAAGCATAGCTACCATAAGAAAAAATATTTATCTAGTTATTTAAATACTATGTCAAATTAAAATTGATAATACAAAATACATGAAATAAAGGAAAATCTTGAAAAACACAACCATCTACCCACTATATCCATGACACAATGTTAACACATAGATACCAGTTCATAGCCATTCCACTGGGATAGATCACCACTTTTCACAAGAAAAGGCTTGTTAAACCTACATATGTGAGCCTATGTGTGTGTGTGTATTGTGAACAAGCATATGAACCAATAGTAGGGCAAAAACACTTAATCTTGAAATCCTAACCTTACTCTAACTACCCAAATGCCAACATTTGGAGGAACCATACACATGGTTTTGCTCAAAGCAGCTCCTCTCAATGCTCCAACACACAGCTGCTTGCAGGCTGGAGAGAGGCCCAGTCCACTTAGGATACACGGGTAGTAATGGGTGCTGTGGATGGGCAACCATTAGAGGGCAGCAGAGGATGTGCTGAGTCAGAAAAGACTATTACAGGCCTTTTAATCAAGGCTGAGCAAATTACACTTCAAAAGAGATTATAATTGATGCTACTAGTGGTGCACTGGAAGTCCTCTCTCAATAAGTATAAATCAACCGGTTTACTTGGAAAATTCAGTTATATTCTTCGAAGAGCATTTTTTAACAATCAGTGAAAACCCATTAGGATTGCCTACAGCTAACTACATCATCTCTAATAAATCTACACCATGTAGACACACAATGGTAAAGAACAAAATCAGAACACAGGCTTCCTTGCCTTGCATGTCCAGATAAATACCGAAGTATAGCTATACTTAAATTCCTATTAGAAATACTTTCAGAGAACAGGAGCAATCTTGGAGGTTAAAACAAACACAAGCACACATACAGCATTCATCACCACTCTACATATCAATATATAAAGTTCTATAGAAGCAATTATTACTCAACTTCAGGATACTCCATCAATAAAGTAGAACAACAGTATAAAATCCATGTAATTTTTGTGTATGATGATTAATCTGCATTTTAAATGAAAGAACAATGTACTTAAAAGATTAAAATAAAAATGGTAAACTGTGTCATGTTACTCACTGACACTATGTTGAAAATTAATGATACAACTTGTGGGTGGGAATGGGAGGGAAAAATTGGGAGAGAGAATTGTCCAAAAGAAATATATTCATTATATGACTTATGTAACTGTAACCCCTTTGTATATCACCTTTATAATAGCAATAAAAAGTAAAATGTAACTAATTAAATAAAAATTAAAATGGTAAATCAATGGCTAACTTTCTGTAAAATACAGAACCGGCCAAAATTGTAACTACTCCTCTAATAAATTTCAAAGTTCAAGTATCATCACACAATACCAATTTTACCAATCAGACCCAGCATATTCCATGATGGAGTAGAAATGAAGAAAACAGGAAGAAGAAAAAGAGAAAGCAACTTTGAATCTTAAGTTTTCTATGAAAATGCCTTCAATTTATCCTGAAATATAATTTTACATTAATGAATATAGTAAGACATTAAACATTTTACACTGTACAACATCAAAAAATAAAATCTGCTGCTAATAGTAATAATAGCCTACCACTTGGAAACCTTTCCCAAAACTACCAATAATCCAACTACCTTCCCATGGCCTCTTCTCTGTTCCTTTTCCACAGAGCCACAGCTACTATTATCTACAAAGGCAGAAGAGGAAGGAAGTCTAGCAATTCTACTAACACTTGCCAGCTGGAAACCTCCATTTTTTTAAGTGTAGATTCAAAAATTCCTTAACTGCACGAAATTTTTTAAATCTTGCATTTTTTTTTGTCAGTTATGGGGCTTGAACTCTGGGCCTAGGCACTGTCCCTTCAGTTCTTCAGCTCAAGGCTAGTGCTCTATCACTTGAGCCACAGAGCCACTTCTGGCTTTTTCTACTTAGGTGGTGCTAAGGAATCGAACCCAGGGCCTCATGCATGCAAGGCAAGCACTCTACCACTGAGCTACCTTCCCAGCCCAAATCTTGGACTTTTGTTATCAATGGTAATTTATTAATAAATCCTTAAGAGTGTTGTCACTCATTTAACAAAACAAAAAGGGATAATGAACATTTTCTTTCAGAAAAGCAAATCATACTGATGGAATTCTAGGAGAAAAAAGCTTCTTCTGGACTCCCTTATTATACACAGCCTAAAGTGGAGCTTTGGCTCAAGTGTTAGAGCATTAGACTGGAGTACAAAAGCTCAGAGACAGTACCTAGGCCCTGAGCACAAGCCCCTTGCTTGGACTGGCACAAAAAAACAAAACAGGTATATGTTGTTGTTTGTGGTAAAACTACCAAAGAATACTAAGCATATTACAGATACTTATTTTGTCCAATAACTGAAATGCCACTTCACTATCAGATTAAAGTAACAAAGGACACATAGGGGAAATCAAATATAGCATAATCACTCCTTTCACTCCTCATAAGGATTGTTGGCAATATTAGCTATTTTTCCCAAGGAACAGCCATAAGATTCTCTATTCCCAAGAGCTGTTTGCTCTGAAAGACAATTTAGTAGTAATAATCATGGTTTTAGAACCACAATACAACTCTCCACCAGTCACTGACTTGCTAGGTGGTTTGGGGCAATTTCTTTACTTTCTTTTAAGGAATCATCATCAGCCCATAGATTGACAACTATGTGTGTTAACTTGTATAAACAATGTCTACTATACTCTAAAACAGTAAACATTCAATAGATGGCATCTACTATTAATAGTTAAACTTTCCTTCTTCCATAATTACTGGTTTACTAATTAGTAGTTTAATACCATTGACTCCAACTAGACCACACTCAAGAAATTCTTAATACATTCTTGGTCCAACAGACTAAAACAGTCCCAACCTTATTACAAGTACCATGTACAGATACTTTTTTCTGCTCCAAGAATATAATTTCATACTTATATATGATTCTATCAATATCTCCATACAATTCTATTAATGTCACATTTTATCTGTTGAGAAAATCAAGCCAAAGAAAATCAATATGCCCAAAGTCATATAGAAATAAACAAATTTATAAATCACAGAGTTGGAACCATAGATCATCTACTACAACTTTTTCATCATTTCACTGGATAGTATAATTGAAATAGGTGATATTGATCAAGAGGTATTGTACTCATAAATTGACATGTTGAATTATAATCCTTTGTACAAGTACTTAAAGATAATAAAAATAAGTGAATTTCATAATACATAAATTTTACCTTAATAGAGCTGCAACATTTTTAAATAAGCAACAGAATTGTACATTTTAAAATCAGGAAAATCTGGATGAAAATGGTGTACATTTTAAGAATTTTAAAAACCTAAAAATCTGTAAGCAATATGCTCCAGAAAGTCTATAAACTGAACTGCATATGCTTAGCAATTTATCTCGATGACTTCCACTATAATTAGAACATACTGCAGCTGCAAAGACAAATCTCTTTAAACACTGTACACTCTGGAAAATGTTAAGGTTATGTTTTTAAAGAATCCCTTATCTTTTAGTGACATATAGACTTCAATGAAATACATCTGGATGTCCTAGTTTGCTCAAGGTGCTACAATACAATATCTAAGAATGGGTAGCTTATAAAAAGTAGATTTATTTCTCATAGTTCTGGAAGCTGGAGGAAAGTCTTAATTAAGATCAAGGCACCAGCCAATTCACTATCTGGTGAAGGCACTCCTATGTGCCATTGTCTTCATAGCTTCACATGGCAGATTACAACAGCAAGAAAGAATACTTCTCTTAATTGCAGTCTTTCTGTAAGAGTGACAATCCCCATTCCTTCATGTCTCAATCACCCCCAAAGCCATGCCTCCAAATACTGGTACCATGGGATTAAGTCTCCACACATGAATTTTCATGAACAAGTAGATCAGTACTGGGATTTGGGAAAGGATGATATTCCTGCAATAAGCCTGGCCATTTGAAATAACTGAAGTAGGTGATAGGTGGACAGGGCTTCCTTTTATATTTCCTGTGTTTCTGATTGTTTGAAAGTGTCCATGATGCAATTAAAAATGATTAAATCTTTAAGCATACCAATAGTGTAAAAAGGAAACTGTAATCCCTTAAAATGTATTTTTGGGGTTAGCACTTTTTTTTTATTTTAAAATAAAGACAAGAAATGGACCGCACATACCCATACTCACCACCACAATCTAAGGTTCTTTGTGAAAGAGAATTTGAGTATTTGTACCCCATTTAAAATTGCCTAGGCAGGAGACCATAGCTAACACAATATTAAAAAGAAGCAGGTGTGCTGGTAGATAGGAGAGTCAACTAAATTCCAGCTCCTGCCATGTCATTGGCATTGGAGACTTCTGGTCCTGTCTTTTTTGTGTGTGTGTGTCGGTCGTGAGGCCTAAACTCTGAGCACTGTTCATGAGCTCTTCAGCTCAAGGCTAGTGCTCTACCACTTGTGCCACAGCACCACTTCTGGCTTTTTTCTGCTTATGTGTGCTGAGGAATCAAACCCAGAGCCTCATGCATGCCAGGCAAGGACTCTACCATTGAGCCACCTTCCCAGCCCTGGTCCTATCTTTTAAAGCCTTTCTCTGTGACTGTAAACATTTTCTCGGCTTTCTCTCTCTCATAAAATATAATATATACATATATTTTTTAAATGATTGACATTAAGAAGGGAAAAAAATTTAATCTAAAATAGTCACCCACTATAATCAATAGGTTGGTCAGAAGAGCAGACAGATCTGTTTGGTGAGGAATATGTCATAAATTTGAGATTATTTTAGAAAATAGAACCCAAAATTATGATCATTATAAGTATTAACATTTGAGAGTATGTTCTAAATTTAACAACTAATATTTAGTCAATAAAATAAAAAAAAAATCTGAAATTCTAAGAAGGTACAGCCTGGCTCATTTGAATTTGTCTGTTTGTTTGTCTCAGTAAACTCCTGGCAGTTGGCCAATGCACAATGAATATGTGTTATCTTTCCTTATGATCTGCTAGCTTTTTCATTTAGGTGTCTTTTAACAGAATAATTATCAAACGATGGAAAAAATAGCTTAGATAATTATGAACTTGTAACACTACAGATAGAGCATGTACTTTCTTTGGACAAAGTACTAAATTCTTGAAGTATCTTGAGCCATTGGAATAATGAAGAGAAGATTTTTATAAAGCTTTCTTTATGTTGAGGCATTCCAAAATGTGGGTTTTTAGAAATGGTTCATTTGACCACACTACCTTTATACTCTAAGTGAGTTTTCATTATCTGTATTTCAACCTTTGGGGAAAAGTCACTATTTACATGCACATTTTTCCATTGCCTGAAAATGTATCTTAACTTTCACTGTAATAATCGCTATCACCCATCTTCAACTCATTTTTTTTCCTTCCAGATCTATAAATACTTTTTTTCCTGTAATGCTTAAATGGGGCTTCTGACTCTACTTGAGAGATATATCATCTGATCTATTATCCAGAAAAGAGCAATAAAGAGAACTCTGGATCCCTTTGAACAATCACAGACAAAAGTTTTTGCTACCAAAAGGATCTCCAAAAAACTGAAGCAATAATGCATAATTTTTTCCCATCTTAACTCTAGAAGTGAGACTGTGACATCTGCAGTGGAAGATACGTTTTTGTAGGGCCACACATCACAAATTCCACTGCATAAATATAAAAAGCCATACCAAATGTTTAATTTCCAAAACGTTAAAGAGCTTTCTGAAAGGCATTACTACTTCTAATACAAAATATCCCAGCTGGAGTGATGCACCAAAGACCATTTCCCATTTCCAGGGACTTTGGCTCTGCCTGTGGTACCCTTACTATTACGTTCTGTTTCTGTGAAAACAGGCTCTAAGAAGTGTATTATTATTACAACAAGAGCAAATAGATCTGCGTCAAATAGTAACTCTGCCCCTTATTAGTTTTATGACCTAAAACAAGTTGCTTTACTGAGTCTCACTGTGGCTTTAGTTCCTTAATTGGACATGGCTGCCATTCAGAGTAAAGTGATAAGCCAGAATTCCCCTACACCACTTGTAGCTTAAACTCACTTACGCTGACTTTAATGATTTAAAAAAATAAAGAGACCAAAACTAAGACAAATAGCTTCCTAAATACCTTTTCCTTATGTCTTCCCTGCTAGCAATCTGTCTTGGTATTTGTCTACCACTGACTCAACAATCTATTCATGACGTCCAGATACTCACAGTGTAAAGCAAATATCAACCCCGTGTTGTCAAGGAGCCTCAGTGTATACTAGATATGCCTCAAAACTATTCCTGGCCCAAATATACTTCTTAATTCAATTACAGATTTTACATGCCAAGGAATTGTATCATCTTTTTAACAAAGATATTTCTGATCATACTAGAAGCAAGGAGAAATTCTTCTATTTTAGAATATGTGAAGATAGAGGGGAAAATGGATATTGCAATGATTCTGTGTTAAGCTATAGGGCATACAGTAGAAATAGGGTGATCCTTACTGAAGAAGACTGTAGTGTGGGAGGGCTTTGTCTACAATAGAAAAGTACACAGCCTTCATCTATAATGCTAACTCATCTGACTGGCAGAATGCACAGAAAGTATTCTGGACTAAGATGCCTACTCTGTTTCAGTAAGGGGAAAATGCCATTTAAAAATATTGGTTATGGTTTTAATATGAAATGTTCCTCACATGCTTATGTTTTGACTACTTTGTCTTGGCTGGACAGTATTTTGAGAGGTTCTGGAAACTTGAAGCGGTAGAACTTAGCTGTAGAAAATAGGTCAAGAGGGCAGGTCCTCGTGGGTATTTTGTTACTAGCCCCTCCCTGTTTTATCTCTGCTTTCTGTCCACAGAAAGTGAACAGCTTTCCTCTGCCTTAGATTCCCACTGTTATGAAGTTCTGGTCCAACTGAGCATGGCTTTATCTTTTGAAACCATGAGACAAATAAACCTTTCCTTCCTTAAGTTACTTAAGTCAGGCATTCTGTTACAGCCATGAAAAAGTAACAAATAGTTTCATAACTTAAAAATTAAGTGAACTATTGGTGATCATGTAAATCCAAATCCTCAAACATGTTTTTCAAAGAACAAATAAAATCACAAAAGTCCCATACCTTCAACATTATAAAACAAACTACCAACTTTAAACCGATTAAAGTAGAAAATACAAACCACATCTTGGTGCAAACATTTCCCCAGCTCTTCCATTAAACTATCACAGAGAATACAAATGGGTCTAAGAGAAAAGTTACACAGAAGGAAGATGATAGTAACAGAAGACCTGAAATTGTCTTAAAATTCATATATAAGCTGGGCACTGGTGGCTCCTAGTTACTCAGGAGGCTGAGATTTGAGGATCATGGTTCAAAGTCAGCCTCAGCAAGGAAAATCCGTGAGACTCTTATCTCCAATTAACCACCAGAAAACTGGAGCTGTGACTCAAGTGTAGGGCACTAGCCTTGAGTTGAAGAGCTAAGGGATAGTGCCCAGGCCCAGTGTTGAAGCTCCATGACCAATAACAACAACAGCAACAACAACAACAACAACAAAAATCACATATAAACTCACCGCAAGTGAAAAACTTCTGAAGTGTTGATAGATGAGAAAATACTGCAAAGAAGGAATTTAAGGGCACAAACAACTCAAGGAGGCAGTCTTGACAGGCAATGTTCCAAAGGTATGCCAGCAAATTTTATCTATCAACCTTACTGTCTAACATTTAGCCAGCTATCTGGTTAAATGTTATTTTTAATACGTTTAAGAGTGGTTCTGGAAGAGATTAGCATCTGGATTGAAGAACAGCTCAAGCAGACAGCCTTTCCCATAGTCGGTAAAAGTTATCCAATGTGTTGAGGGCCCAAAGAGAACCACAAAGAATAGGAAGATTAAAATCCCTACCTGATAACTTGAACTAAAATCCTAGTCTTCTCCCACCATTGCAATGGAAAAACTTGCACTGGAACTTAAAGAACAGGTTCCAGCTTGCAGACAGCAAGTATGAGAGTATATGGCATATGGACTGGGAATGTGGCAAGTACAAGAGTATGCGGAATACAGGAATATGGAATGTGGCTTAGTGGTAGAATTGCATGCAAAGCATACATGAAGCCCTGGGTTCGACTTCTCAGTACCAGATAAACAGAAAAAGCCAGGAGTAGTGCTGTGGCTCAAGTGGTAAAGTGTCAGCTCAGGGACAGTGCCCAAGCCTTGAGTTCAAGCCCCAGGTACATGGCATGTGCTTTTTTGAATTGTAAAGAGGAGGAAAGATGATACACATTTATCTGTGCAAAGTAAACAAACGAATTAGATAAATAAGAAACTCACAAGAAAAACTTCCTAGAGCAGGAAGAGAGAGAGGACTAGAAATAATAGGTTGGAGAAAAGAAATGACAGGTTGGAGAAGCAGTGGAAGAAATGGGAAATGACTAACACTTCTCTTTGTATATCTTCCTGTACAGTTCTGACTTTGGGAACTGTATAATTTCTCATATTCTCAAAGAAAAATAAGAAGAAGAAGAGAGGAAAAATTTCTCAAATGGAAATTAAACAGAAACAAATGCCTCTAATGGTATTTCACATGACTATCATAACAACACTAACAGAGGGAGAAAAGAGGAAAGAAACCTTTAAGCCCAATATTTTTACTACTAACTCACAAGTTGTAAACAAAAGAACTGAAATAAACACTAAATTCCAATAAATGGGTGTCTTATGGTGTTAAGCAGTTCTGAATTACCTCCTGTATATTCTAAGATTGAGCAAATAAATAGGCAGACCATGACTAACAGAACCCAGGTGTCTCCCTGTAGAAGACAGCTAAAACATGGAAAGTGAAAGAGGCCAAAAGAGCCCCAGTAGTAAAGTATGGAACAGAAAAAAACAAAAACACACTCATCGTTTTAATATTGATTTAAAAATGGGGGTGGGAGGTGCCCTAGTGATGTGCACTGAAAGGGCTCTGATGGTTAATTTTATGCACCAATTCAACTGGACCACAGGTTGCCCAGATAATTGACTGAACATTAATCTGGGTTTCTGTGATAATATTATGGGGTATTAACAATTTAATTTGTAGAGTAAAGCAAATTACCATCCATATCAGTGGGTTTCATTCAAGCAGCTGAAATTCTGACACAATAATAAGATTAACTCCAGTAAAGAGTTTGTCCTTCAGAATCCATCTACACTATCAGTTCTTCCTACCTGACAACCTTAATTAAGTAAGCCATCAGCATCCTAGACCTCCGGCCTATTGACTGCAGATGGGATCTGTTAGCCTCTATAAAGATATAAACAGACAGATTACCTAATGATGATGATGATGATGATGACAACGACAGATACATTCACAGTTACAAAGATAGATCAATCTCAATTTATGTATCTGTTAACCTATGGCAGATTGCAAGACTGGATAAGGCAGGTAAGTGTAAATAAGTTGGATAAAATGCTGATGACTCGAGGATATTGTTGCCTAGGGGTTTATAGGCACATATCAAAAGGACATAGATGATTCATGAAAGAACCATGACTAAATGTTAAAAATAATGAGCAGAAGTTACATTAAACAGGTTTTTTTCAAAACTTTCATTTCCTTTCCAATGGTGCACTATCATTCTTTCTAATGAATGATAACAATTATATTGTGTGTGTGTATATATATATAAATATATATCACATTTTCTGGATACATTCATTCAAGGAGGGGTATCTAGGCTGATTCTGTATGGTGTATAGTGCTGAAATAAACATGGTTGTGATGGTAGCTTTACTGTATCCTGGTTTGTAATCTTTTGGGTAAATGCCCAGGAGTCAGAATTGCTGGATCATAGAGCTGTTCTATGTTTTTTTGAGGGGCTTCCACACTACTTTTGAAAGTGGTTGAACAAGTTTACATTCCAACCAACAGTGTATTAGGATTCCCTATGGCTGCATCCTCACTAGTAACTGCTATTGTTTGTTTTAATAATGGCCCATTCTAACTTAGGTGCAGTAGAATCTCAATGTTGTCTTGATTTGCATTTCCTTTATGGCTACAGATGAAGAGCATTTCTTCATGTGTCTATTGGCCATTTTTACTTCATCTGAGAAGATTTTCTTTAGTTCATTAGCTCATTTATTTAATTGGGTTGTTTTTTGGGCATTTAATGTGTTTACAGTCTCTGTATATTCTGGATATTAGGCCATTGTGTGAAGTGTAGCTGGCAAAAATCTTCTCCCACGCTGTAGGCTGTCTTTTTAGGTTGCTGGTTATGTCCTTTGCGGTACAGAAACTTTTGAGTTTAATGCAGTCTAATTTATCTATTAAGTGAAGTAAGTGAGGCCCAGAGAAATAAAGGATCCACATTTTCCTTTATATGTGGATGTTAGATTTAGCTCACAAACTCTTATGTAAATATGCTGGATAGTATGCAAGTGTATCCAAATGCTTTTACTGAAATATGGTAGATTCAAGGGAGATCTCAAATACTGCAATTTCTTAGAAAGCCAAAATCAAATTCAGCAAAATAAAACATTAGGAAGCAGCTACTCGAAAGAGATGGGGTGGGATCAAAGGGAAAGGGCTAGACTAATGAAGAGGAGAAGAGGGAGGGAAATAAAAACAAGAATCAAATATATATCCTATGAAATTCATAAGAATGAGGGAAAGTGTGGGTCATAGAGGGAAGAGTGAGAATGTTGAAAGAGGTGATATTGATCAAGATATACTATATTCATAAACTGCTTTGTTAAATGGCATCCATTTGTATAACTACTTAAAGATAACTTAAAAAATTTTTAAATAAGTTTTTACATAGCTTCAAAGGTATAAGGAGGGGGTAACAATATTCGACAAGAAATGTACTCATTACTTTATTCCGTAACTGTAATCTCCCGGTACAGCATCTTTACAATAAAATTAAATTTTTAAAAAAAGGTACACCCTACATATGTATTAATTATGAAGTGGAAAAACAGTAATTCTACAGTGGATAATCCTGAGAGTTATCACTGTACTAAAGTGATAAGAGTGTACATTGCCAGGAATGGAACAAAACAGCAGCATGGCCTCCTGATAGGACACCCAAAACACTACTTCTGCAGAATCACAGCCAAAAAGGCACAGCCTAATTCTAATCATGAGGAAACATCATACACATCCAAGTGGTG
Source organism: Dipodomys ordii (assembly GCF_000151885.1). Lineage (NCBI taxonomy): Eukaryota > Metazoa > Chordata > Mammalia > Rodentia > Heteromyidae > Dipodomys > Dipodomys ordii. Next base: position 28,123,409 of record NW_012267221.1, read on the forward strand.
GAATGTCTAAAAAAATAATAATAATAATTGACCTGTATTTTTTCAAAAATGTCCTATCATAATAGAAAAGGAAAGAATATGTTCTAGGCTTTAAAAGAATGGGAGACATGACAAATAAGAGTAATGTAACCCTGAATAGCATCCTGTACCAGGGAAAGGACTTTAGGCCAGGTACTGGTGGCTCATGCCTGTAAACCTAGCTACTCAAAGCCAGCCATGGCTAGAAAGTCCATGAGGCTTCCCAACCAACCACCAAAAACCTGGAAGTGGAGCTATGGCTCAAGTGGTAGAGTGCAAGCCTTGAGCAAAAAATCTCAGGAACAGTACCCAGGCCCTGAGTTCAAACCCCAGGACCAGCACACAAATAGGGTACTCGCACGAGTGTGTGTGCACATGTGCGCACGCGCAAATACACACACACACACACACACACACACACACAGGACAATAGGGAAGTTAGGAAAATTTGAATAGTCTTTACAGTACTCTATCTGTAATTGCCTAATTTTTGTAATATTGTGATTTTTTTTTAATGTCTTAGTCAGGCACTGGTGGTTCATGTTTATAATCCTAGCTAGTCAGGCAGTGGATATCTAGAGAACAGAGGCTTGAGGTCAGCCTGAGCAGAAAAGTCTACCAGACTACATCACTAAAATAACCAGCCAAAAGCAGAGCTTGAGGCATGGCTCAAGTGGTAGAACACTGGCCAACCAAGCAAGCTGAGCAAGCTTGAGACAAGAATGAGGCCCTAAATTCAAACCCCAGTGCTGAAACAAAGAAAGAAGGGGAGATATCCAGACAGAGGGAGAGAGAGGAAGGGAGGGAAGGAAGGAGGGCTGGAAGGGAGGAAGGAAGGAGAAAGAAGGAATGAAAGAAGAGAGAAAGGGAGGGAGGGAGGGAGGAAGATAAAATATCATGGTATTTATTTATATCATGAGATTTATTTGGGAGAAATGGGGAATAATGTACACTGAAGTATTTAGGAGTAAAGAGAGACCATATCTATAAATCACTTTCAAATGGTTCAGGCAGGATGTAGCATTTAATTATTAGTTTATGAAAAGCAAGTGTGGAAAAGTTAAAGAATTTGAGGTGAAGGGTATATGAGAATTCATTGAATGTCTAACTTTTCTGTAAATCTATATTTCAAGATAAAAACACATACATTCATATACATTACAAAAACCTAAAATAACATTCTTTTTCCATATGATTTTCATTAAAATGCCCATATCATCTGCTGCTTCTACCACTTTCTTCAACAGCACTTCTGCCTCAAACAGTATAACCTCTGACAGATTTCCTTATTCCAATTCTCTACAGTTTAACCTTCACACAGGCAAAACTAACTACCTTACTCCTCTAGCTGAAAGCTCTGAATGGTCACTCACTATGGCCATCAACAGTCTGTTGGTAGCTCATACCTGTTAATCCTAGCTATTCAGGTGGCTGAGATCTGAGGACCACAGAACAAAGCCAGCTCTAGCAGAAAAGTCCATGACACTTTTATCTCCAATTAGCTACCATTATCTACCAATTAAATATCAATTAACTGTGAGTCCTGTGGTAGGGCACTAGCCTTGAGCAAAATAGCTCAAGGACAGCGCCCAGGCCCTGAGTTCAATCCCCACTTTTGGCATCAAAAGTGAAAATAAAAATAAAACAGCCCTGTTGAAGTGCCATGCTGTTTCAATAGTTGGGCAAGGACTATGCTGCCCTTTCTGCAGAAATACTCACAGGTACAATTCATGGCTTAAGAAATTCCTATCTGTGCTTTGTCTTCTCAGTGTGACCTTCTCTGATAGGACAGTGTGACATAAGTAGTCAGTCCCTTTATCTCTCTCCTAATATGAGCTTGCTGAACAGAAAGGTCAAGACATTACTTAACATACAAAAGGTTCTCAAGTAGTTTAATATTGATATATTTTTATGTACATGTCCACACACTATATGAGTATATATGGGTAAAGGTTAGATCCTTATGAAAGCCAATCTTTATGTTGAAAATTATAAGTTTAGAAAATGAAAAGGTAACCTTAAAATATATTTTACAGGAAAAATGGCACTATTTGTGCAATGGAATAACATGCTTCTGATTGCTAGTCAATATAAATTAGAACACATCCTAGATTTAGAAAGTTCTTTGGCACTCATCATAGAAAAACAATCCAATACCATTTTTAAATTTTATTTCATTTTCTCTTTTTAGTTTTGTAATCAAGAGTACACTGTTGTCCACGGACTTTTAAATCAAGAATTGAGACCAAAATAAATTCTGAGACTAAAATAACAAAATCAAAAGTGGTTTTACTTTATATTTAAACAAAATAATCATCCTTTTTGGTCAAAATACATAAAGCAGTGGTCTCTGATTTAAACTGTAGTCTACTTAAAAATCTAATCAGTGCTTTATCTTATTTTTCTTGGTCTAAAACTAAGCTGATTACATAATCAGAAAGAAGCTTAAAGGAAAATAGTATAAATGTTATATTTGCCCTGCTTTCCAATACATACAATATAGGAAGAAATGAAATTATTTTTAAATCTTAAAAAAAAGACAACTTTAAATCATTACTGACAAAAATTCAATGTGAATGCTTCTCTGAACAAACTCCTAAGACCCACAAACATAAAAAAAAATCATAACTAAAATAAGCCCTTGAGTCCTATTACAGATTATCTCTGGAACCCATGGCCTAGTCGTTCTGATGGCTCCTCATGATAACTTTGTCTTTAGAGTTCTGAGGACTTCACGTTATTTTTTTTTTAATCCTACTTGGCCCCTTAGTATGAGTTCCCATTATAGCCTACATTTTCAACCAAAAACAAAATTGGCATCTATTAAAGGTCTATGCTGCAGGAGGTCAGGGATTAAGGCAATTTTAATTATATCTGCCCTTTCCCTACAAGTCCCAAGTGTGTTTCTTGAACACAGAAAAAACTCAGAGAAGAAAAATAGCTGAGATCATTTGGAGATTTTTTTAAGAGATCATTTTTAAGAGGATTTAGTTTATTTTATTGAAGAATTGGGCCAGTATTTAGTTTCCAGAATAAACACTAGCAACCACTCATGTGTGCCAAACACAGCAATAAGTCTACTTTCAGTGGCACAAAGGGTACTTAAGCATCTCCCTTCAGCATATTTGCTTACAGACACTCTTCTACCTCCACTCCCCACAGTCCACAGGAGTTGGTACCTTTATCTCCTGACTCAAAGAGAAAGCCCAAAGATGGCACACAAATTTTGAAATCATATCATAATTATTATGTAAAATTATTATGCAAATAAACCCATAGAAACCTGTTGGTATAATAAAAAACTAATGCCTTTCATGATTTTCAGTTCTCCTGTGATTAAATTCCTTCAAAAACCTTAGATTCCATAAAAATATACATTAAAACATATCCACAGCATGCACTACATTTAGAAAACAATTGACAAGACATATGATGATAATTCAGTAAATTTCTTATATCACTATTTAAAAGTAACGAACTAAAAAGCACCAGCTACCCCACAGTAGTCCCTCAATCATGTCAAGTTCTGCAAGAAATTAGAAACTTTAATCCTAAAAGATGATATTTTATATTTTTTCTGCATTTTGCTTATAGAGGTCACATGTAATGAACTGAACTGAATATGTGTCCCCAAAATAAATAAGGAACTAGAGCACCTAATTTCTTCTTTCTCAGAGGAAAGCTTTGTTGTCACAAAAGTTAATTGAATTTTTATCTTGATGCTTTTTCTGTATGTTCCCTATTATTAACTGGCCTCTTTTCTCCTTTCTTTCTAACTGTCCTTCCTTCCTTAGCTTCCCAACTGCTTTTATTATTCGGAGCAAAAAGTCTTTAGTCTCCTAAGTTAAATATATGAACTACTTAGATGCCACATGCCAATGCCAGTCTTATCTTTAGAAATTCCAAAACCACATTCCTCACCACAGAAAAAAAAAGAACTTTCAAAATCAAATTATTAGTTTAAGAAGACATTCTATAGTTTAAGCCAAGTACCAGCAGCATACACCTTTAATCCTAAGTACTCAGGATGCTGCTTAGGCAGAAAAACTTCAAGAGACATTAACTAAAAAATAACCAGCAGAAAACAAGGCTGAAAGCATGGCTCAAGTTGTAGAGCACCTTTCTGGCAAATGCAATGCTCTGAGTCCAAACTCCTGTACACCAAAACCCAATTAAAAAAAAATTACTTAGTTTAAATAAGGAATCCATATGATACTACATTCCCTGCACTATTCCTAAAAGCACTTAAAAAAAGACTAATGGAGAATTAAAGCAAATCTTTGAAAAAAGGATATTGAACTTTCTTATTTTAAGTTGCCAAAAAACCTATTTGCACAAAATGTCTTCTCTTTGAAAAATAGATCATAGTTTATGTATTGCTTTTTACTACCATCAGCTAGGTGTCATTTGCAGGATGTACAATAGAGTTTTCAAAAAAAAATCTAAGATTTAAAACTTTTAAAGACAAAATTCAAGCTGCATAGATAGAAGCATCCTAAGAAAGAACATTAGAAACTATTAAACCACTGGTGTTTGGTTCTATCTTGACCTGGCTATATATTACAGTTGCTTGAAAGCTTTCACAAAACGTCAATGCCAAGGCACCACTCCAAACCAAATAGATCACAAACCCAGGCATAAGAACTGTTCCAAAGCTCCCCAGCCAGCCATAATGTACAGATTTATAAATGATCTACATTTACACTTAGTCCTAAATCATTAAATTATCTATTATCTCAATGTTTAAGTCCAATACTCAACAAACAGTAGATCCTCCACATGTTAATAGTACATCCAAAATTACAATGATTACCCTTACTTTAAAAGGAACTCAGTGTGGACATAATTTTAACATTTTATAAAAAGCCCAGCTGAAAATCTTCTAAAACAGTTGGTGATAGTCAACACCTAATAGTGCCAGAGTTACAAAAGTAATGGGAGCTAGTCCTGAGATAAAAGACTGGGCATTTCAGGCAGAACAGATGTACCGGCTGGCCTGGAGCCACAATTTTCCCAATCTCTGCCTCCCAAGTATCTGGGAATATAGGAGTGTACCACCATACCCTGCTGTTCTCTTGTTTGCTAAATTAGGTTTGACAGAAGAAGCAAAATTCTTTTCTAAATTGTGTTTGACAGTTAGAGGAAAACTGCTCTAAATGTATATACAGGAAACACTTTAAGATAATTACATTGCAAATGATGAAGGGATAAAGATACAAAAAAGGAAGGTAAGGTTTCTATTCTTGATGCACACTGGTAAAATGAGGACAAGAGCAAAGTGTAATGAGTTATATTGTACATAATATAATGCCTTGAGCAACTGCAAAAGAGATGCACAAGGGCATATATTCAAAAGTCCAATAGTTAGCTCAAAATGGAATTCAAAATATGGTGAGTTATCCACAGGAAGGCAGAGAAGACAGAGCCATAAACAGAAAAAAAAAAAAGATTTAAGCCCTAACATAATAAGTACAAATAGTATAAATATATTAATTAAAAGCAATTTGAATCAAGTAGATAAAAAAATATGATCTAACCTATGTGCTACTTAGAAGCAGCTTACTTTAACTACAATAAAGTAAGGTTGAAAGCAACAAGATTATTATAACTCCTGAAAATATGGCCCGGAGGAATGCAGGTTTTGCTATAATAATTTATAAAAAGACAAGAGCAAAGAAAATATTACAAAATAAGACTCAATCTATCAAGTAGATCTTAGCTATGTGGCTAGAAAGTGGTATCATAGTTTCAGACCAGCCCAGAAGTTTTAACACTCCACCTTGACCATGGCTACATGTGGCGGCATGTACCCATCATCCTAGTTACAGGGAAAACACATTGCCTGGGCACGGCAGTATATAACTACAATAACCAGTAACATAGGGAACAGCTGTATCATAGTCCAGGCTGCCAAAGTATAAAATGAGTATCAATTTCAATAAATACAAAAAAGCTGGCAAACAGCATCAGCTTTGCAAGCTTGATTCCCTGAGTTCAAAACCCAGAATCACACACAGACACAAAAAAGCAGAAGACACAGCAAATTCTAAATTGTATGTAACACATGACAAAAACATAAAATTAGTGAAGCAAAAGATGAACTGCAAGATGATCCACCATTACAGCTGTAATTGTAATCAACATCTATCTCAGTAACTGATACATAAATTATACAGAAAACCCACAAGAATATACAACTCAAGTACCCTTGAATAGTAATTTCTAGTCAAAATGTATTTAATATAATACCAAATGTCACAATTACCTTTGCAAATGTTCATGGAACATAAACTACAACAGACCATACCAAGGTAGACCCTGAACAATAAAGCAAATCTCAAGAAATGTAAAATAATTAAAATGTAAAATAACTGAAATAATACAGACTATTTTCTCTGATCACAATAGTATCAAATTACAAACCAATCACAGTTAAGGGGAAAATCTTCAACCACTAAGAAATCAACAACACATTCCTAAATAGCCCACAAGAAGATGCAGAGTGAGAATAAGACTCTAAAATTCACTAATAAATAAATAAATAAATAAAAATGTGTTTAGCATTCTGAAATAAATGCTAGTCTCCTACTACCAGATTCCATTTGGGTATATATTCTTTAAATTGGTGCAGTAGAAATATCCCCATGCTGCTGATCACATGTATGGTGTATATGTGTACACCGTTATATGTTATAGACTGTGATAGACAATTTATAGACTGTGATAGACAATTTGCTCCAGGAAAGTTAGAATGAGCTTGTGACTTTAAATGAGCATCATTATTCCACAATACTGTGAAATTTGGGAAATTATGTAATCACTTAATCACAATAAAAAAAAAAAGCACCAGAAAACTAGAAGTGGCACGATGGCTCAAGTGGCAGAGCATGAGCCTTGAGCTGAATTGTTCAGGAACAGCTCCCAGGCCTAGAGCACAAGCCCCACAACTGACAGAGAGAGAGAGAGAGAGAGAGACAGAGACAGAGACAGAGACAGAGAGAGAGAGATCTTTCACGTGATTGTTTCTAACATATTTATAAGATTATGTCTTTGTTGCCTTGTATGTCCCTCCCCCATGGTACAACCCCTGCTTTCACTATATATGATGTTGGTATATGGGAAGGGAAGAGAAAAAACAAATTGTTAAAACAGGGATACAGGTGGACCCATTGCAACAATGAGATGTACAAGTCGTTATGTAGAAAAACGAACTTTACAACTTTGGTGGGGGGGGGATGGAGGGGGGGTTCGAAGGGATGGGAAGGGGAAACAAAGCAGGAGGCTACAATGCTTGATAAGAAATGTGCTCATTATCTTACCCATGTAATTGTAACCCCTCTGTACAGTATTTTCACAATAAAAATATATTTAAAAAATAAAAAAATAAAATAAATTGGTGCAGTAGTTTTACTTGTAAGTAGAGTAAGTCGTACATATTATTTTTTAATTTTATTTGAAAACTGGGGTATAGAAAGTGCAGAACTATGGGTTCAATCCCACTCCCATTCAAAAAATATAGTCCCAACTTTTATAATTTATGTTCACATAAATGATGTAGACCATTTTCTCTAGCAAAAGCTTAAGTTCTTATAACAAGTATAAAAGTCTAAAAAAACACAGTGACACAAGATAAAAGCTGCTCAAAGATATGTGAGAAAGTAAATAATTGAGAATGACTTAAATATATAACAACAGGTATATAAATTAAACTGAAAGGATTGCATAACCCATGGACCAAAGAAGTTTGGAGAGAAATAAAAAAAAATTAACTGGACAAAATTTAAAATACAATCATTTTTTTAAAGGAACACAACAAAAGCAATGCTGGAGGGAAAATTACAATGCCAGAAATAGAAGCACACAAATATGCCAACTGCTTTTGGACAAGGGTACAAAAATAATTCAATGGAAAAAAAAGATTACCTTTCCAACAAACAGTGCCCAAGCAACTAGATATCCACAGGCAAAAAAAACAGTGAACCTTGAACTGAGTTTGATACCTTACATAAAAAATTAACTCAAAACAGATCATGGAGTTAAATGGAAATGGAAAACTATAAAACTTTAGGAGTAGTACATTTTTAGGAGTTAGAGCTAAGTTAGCCTTAAGAACAAAAGCATTGCCTCCAAAAAAGAAAAACAAAAAACAACCTTTGCAGGTACTCACATTGAAAGAGGGAAAAGAAAAGCTTATACAGAATGGGGAAAAAGTATAAACCACATAAGCAATGAAGGGCTAGGTTCTAGAATATATAAAGAGCACTTAAAAGTCAGCAGTTATAAAAGAAAATCCAATCAGAAAATGAACAGACAACATGAATATAAAATGGCAAATACAGGTAACAATTACATGACATGATGATCAACATCATTAGCCAATAAGAGAATACAAACTAAAACAATTAAAATCAACATATATCTATCAGAACTGATACAGTTAAAACTAGTAAAAACAAAATTTTAAAAAATACTGGATTACTCATTGTTTTAAATCTCCTGAAGCAGCTACAACAAGATGCTGCCAAGTTTGGTGGCTTAAACATCTTCTCACACTCTAGGGGAATAAGATCAAGGTATTAACAAGTTTGGTTTCTACCTCTTTACTTGACTTGCTGATACAGATACTTAATTTTTATATCCTCACATGATCTTTCCCCTGCCCATAAATCCCAGATGTCTCTTTGTAGGTACAAATTTCTTCAAGCATGTTTCACTGGGAGAACGTGTGCCTAGCAAGAGTGAAGTCCTGAGCTTAAAGTCAGTTCCAAAAAGAAAAAACAAACAACAAAAAAGAAAAGAAAAGCCAGTCTGGATTAAAACACACCTTAATAATCTTGTTTCACTTTAAATCTCTAAAGATCCTATCTCCAATATAAAACAACATCTTGAGGTATTAGACGTTCAATCTCTGAATGAAGAACATGATTAAGTCCATAAAAGGCATACATTCCTAGTGAAAATGTAAAATGTTATAGCCATTCTAAGCCATACTTTGGCAATTTCTTTAAAACTCAAAACATGCAACTACCATACAACAACCAAGTAATTGTATTTTTAAAAAATTCATACCAGAGAAATGAAAATCATGTTCATACAAAAACCTGTAACTGAATAGTTATAGCAACTTTAGTCATAATAACCAAAAAACTAAAAACAGCCTGGTTAAGCTCCCATGGATGAACAATAAAAACTGGTATATCCATACCAAGAAATTTTCCTACATAATTATAAAGAAACAAACTACTGAAACAGTAACCTAGTATGACTCTCCACAGAACACTGAAAAAAAACAGTCAATCCCAAAAGCCATATACTATAAGGTGGCATGTACTCTTGAAGTGACAAAATCATAGAAACTGGATAAATTACTGGTTGTCAGGAACTAGGATGAAATGTGGGTAAGAAGGAAATGAGTGTGGCTACAATAGGAAACTTTATATCCTGCTAGAAAACCAATTCTGTACTTTCTAATGTTTGAATGATGTGCTTTAAAGTAAAGAGGGATAATAATGATCATGTGGGAGTGGACGGAGAAGGATTCTGTTCCATATGTGAGATGGTTAACAAGGGCCAAATTCTGGTCTGAGCCAGTCCTAGCCTGGCTCCCACACCAAAGGTTCTCTTCCTTCACCAGGATGCATTCAAAGCTTAAATGTCACCCAAAGTAACAGCTACAGGACCCACCATGAGTCTGAAAAATGTATGTTTCCCAAATTCGGTGTGTATATTCCCTCAAAACTTGTATGTTGAAATCTTAACACCAAATGTGAGATGAAGCCTTTGGAAGGCCTCCATATCATAAGGTAACTATACCGAAATAGAGACTGGTGCATAGAGATTCTAGAAAGCTCGCTCATCCCTTCCTCCTTGTGAAGACACAGCAAGACAGTCATCTGTGAACTGAGAGACACCAGTTTCACAGTGCCTTAAACTTACCAAGCCTCTAGAACTCTTTCTCATTCAGAATATGGTATTGTTATAGTAGCCTGAACAAACAAAAATAAACGTAAATTACACAAAATACCTCTTCTATCAACTATAGTTCTCATCTCAGTACTCTATTAAGAAGACAGCAATAATTACCTGCTTAACTGAGTCATACCTTTAAGGTATAAGTAACTGATAGGCTTAAATATTCTCACAAGATGACTAACAACAAAATAGCCTAACAACAGCATAGCCGAATTTAAATGGTATTTCAATAGGAATTATATATTTAAGACAGATCTCAAATGTTTTCATCTGCTTAGCTCAGACTTCCTAAGGGAGCCACTCACTCAGTTTCTAATCTTACAGTTCTCAGGAATTTTGGAAGAAAGCGGGATATAAATCCTAAATTACAAAGTAATAGTAGGAGCTTCCATCTCATCAGGGTTCAAGACACATGTCTGGTTTATAGCCTGGAACAGAGCTTTTGTCTGTGAGGAAAGGTAATCCAAGCCCTAATGTAAGTTGTGAAAAGCCATGTTTGTCTTCTCAGCAGTCTTTTACACTGCTTTCCTCCTTCTAACAACTCTAGGAAATCTCTCCTGAATCCTGCCTATGGAGTCCAAGTGTCCAGACTCCCCCATCAAGACAGAAAAAGCCTTAAATAGGATCTAACCATACTTTTATACAAACTATTTGTAAAGTAAGGTTGCTGTAAGAAATTTTTGCTTTGGGGTATGTTTGCTAGGGTTTGACGGAGGGAATAGGGTGGTACTTGTATCATTTTTGTTTTGTTGAGTACACTAGGAAAATGGTTTTAATAATTTCTGGGAGAATTCAATCCAAAAGTTAATAGATTACTTCAGTACTCTTTTAACCTTAATTATTTAGAACTGAAGATTCTCAAATTCCAAGGTTCCAGATTCCAGTTAAAAGTGCTTACTAAGGCCAAACACTGGAAACTCATACCTGTAGTCCTAGCTATGAAGGAAGCTAAGATCTGAGAATCCTGGTTTTCTGACGCAAGCCAGCCAGGGCACAAAGTCCATGAAACTCTTACCTGCAGTTAACCACCTAAAACCTAAATGGCCCTGTGTTTCACATGGTGGAATGCTGGTTCAGGGATAGCATCCAGGAAAAGCTCAAGGATAGCCCCCAGGTCCTGAGTTTAAGCCCATGGGTGTCACACAAAATAATAATTAAAATAAAAATAGAAGTACTTACTTCTTTTTGGTTTCATAATATCCCTTTCTTTTTTTTTCAGCATGGAAACCATTTTTCTATCTCCTCTTCTCTGTTAACCCTCAGTAATCTCTTCTCCTGTCCCAGAGTTCTTGTAGTTTCCATGTTATGAGTAGTAAATAGGGAGAATTATACAGACACAGGAGCTAGTTTACTTCAGACCCCCAAACATGGAAATCAAGCTCAAGGAAAAGGATCATGACCACTACCCCCTCCCCAACTATGTATTTTTTAGTCGGCTTTCCTACACTACAACACATACTTAAGATTATCAACTTACACAGAGAAAAGGTTTATTTTGGCTCAGAGTTTTAGAGGTTCCAACTTGTTAATGGTTGGCCTTGGTACTTGTAGGCATGTGGCAAGGCAGCAAATAATGGCAGAAATAAGTAGCGAAGAGCAGAGCTTCTTACTTCATTACAAGGAAGCAATGAGAGAAAAGGAAAGGACCGAAGTCCCATAATTCTCTTTGAGATTTTACTTCCTATGACCCAAAGATACACCCCTAGATCACACCAAGATATTCTAACTCACTAGGCCATTGGGAAACATTTAAGATATAACCTGTAACAAGGTGATCAAAAAAAAAAAAAACTATGATTAAGCATTCTGTTTTTCAAACAGTGGGAAGAAGGGGAAGAGAATATAGTTTAGGCGAAGATAGTCTAATGATAACAACCATTCAACAGTATACAGTATTACTCTGGTAATAACTAGACATATTATGGAACATAATGGCAAGAAAACTTCTAAAACTAGATATAAATATTCATTACAACTATGTATGCAAAGAGCTTTTACTTCATGCCTAATTATTGTGCAAAATAATAAACATGCATATCATAAAAGATCCCAAATTAAATTCTGCTTTGAACTTTATATATGCACAGCTTTACTTGCAGCCCCCACCCCTGTGCTTCATTCACTGTTGGCTGCAAACGCAGCAGGGTGATTCCTCTTAAAAGCAAGAGGTCCTTCTTTGTTGTTTGTGATTTTTTTTTGTTTCCTTTGTATGTTCTTCCCCCTGTGGCATATCCCCTGTTGTCACTGTACTTGATTTCGGTACCTGCATCTTGTATATACATTTGGGAAGGGAAGTGGAATAACAAAACACTGAAACAAGGACACAGGATGACCCATTGCAACAATGATATCCACAAGACAGTATATTGGAAATGAACTTTACAACTTCGGGGAGGGGGAAGGAATGAAGGAGATAGGGGAGGTAAGGGATAGTGGGAGAACAACAAGGTAGGGGGTAACAATGCTTGACAAGAAATTGCCTTACTCATGTAACTGTAACTCCTTTGTACAGCATCTTTACGATAAAATTAAATTTTAAAAAATGTAAAAGCATTTCCAAGACTCGGTGCTATCTCATTGGAGAAGTCAGCAATTTGGTATGCCAATACTCAGCCTGTCCATCCTTCTACCTCAATGTTTCTGGACTTTTCCAGATCTAAATTTTTCCATTCTTCAAAATATTTTTCATCACTTCCAAGCTGAGAAAGCATAAGCAGCTATTTGTCACAGGTAACATCAATATCTAATTCATAAGTGGCTCAAAAATGCTCAACTTATAATAAAATGAATGTTCCAATAAGCAAAACTCAAATAATTTGGTAACCACCAGACATAGAAACAGCATCCTTCTCACATACTCCTGGTGGATATGCAAAGTAATAGTGCTATGGGAGGAAATTTGGCCATATCAACCAAAATTATGAGTACAAGTATATTTGATCCAAAAAAATCTCATTTCTAGGAATTATCTTTTATATGCCTGCCCATTCCATTGTGTGTGAAATAACATACACAAAGCTAGTGAATGTAATACAACTGTAATGAAGGCAATGACAGAAAATTAATAATAGCAAATACTTACTTAGCACATATAATAGTGCCAGATGCTTTCCTAAGCACTTCACACATTTTTTTTCATTTTCTCATTTAGTCTTTCCACTAGTCCTATGAGGTAGGTGCTATAATATCCCCAGTGTACAGATGGATGAAAAAGGGGCCTATAAAAATACCCAAGGATGATGTGAAACTGGATGTGAACAAGAATGATGTCAAATTCTGTTCTCCAACCATTACAATTTACTAAGTCACCTAAATACATACCAACAGCACAAAGGTTACATGAAATAAATGGTATGTTTAGCTAAAGAAGTATTAAATATTTTTAAAGAAATATTTGTAACCCCAATAAACAACTATAAAACTGGCAGATATTCTAACAAAATACCTATCCAAACTGTTAAGGTTAAAGAAATAAAAAGAACCAAGACTACTGAGAAATTGTCAGAGGCCAGAGGAGAGAAAGGAGGGACATGACAAGTAAATGTATGCTAGCATTGCAGAAGGAATCTTGGAATTAAAAAAACAGGACATGAATGGAAAAACTGGTCATATCCAAATAAAGTCCACTTAGCAGTAACATACCAATGCCCATTTATTAGTTTAACAATTGTACCACACAAAGACAATTGAGAAAACTAGAACTAAATGAAGTATGGAAAAAAAACTGCACGATTTTTGCAAACAAATCTAAAATCATTCCAAAACAGTGGTTATGGATATAGCTCAGGAGTAGAGTGCCTGTCTAGCATGCTGCAAGATAGAGGATTCTTGCTTTGCAAGAGTTCCAGTGTTCAATCCTCAGAACAAAAATAAATAAATAAGTAAACAAAATTATAATTTTTAATTATTAAAAAGACTAATCTAGTTGCAGTACTGTACATCTGAAATCCCAACTACTTAAAAGGCTGCGGTAGGAGGATCACTTAAGCCCAGAAAGCAATGCCAGCCTGGAAAACAAAGCAAAACCCATCTAGTGATCAACTGATTTACTGATACTGAGAGAGAAAGAGAGAGAGAGAGAGAGAGAGAGAGAGGGAAAGTGTGTAAATATAGCTCTTCAAGGTTTGAGATGAAAAACTAATCTTCCCACAAATAAAAACTTCAGGGTGCAGAATACTGGGTATAGTATAGAAGATGAATTATGGGCACATATTGAAAGTATCACTTATGTAAAAATCTGGAAAAGCATATGTATTTACATGATGTATTATTGGAAAAATATACATGAATCTAATAATCATGGCCAATTTTATAAAGGAGAGGACTTCATTAATGAACAAAAATGAAAGGAAGCCATAAATGTGCTTCTAGCACCTTTTTTAACTGGTTTGATCTCTGGGCTTGGGTGCTGTCCCTGAGCTTCTTTTGCTCCAAGCAAGCACTCTACCACTTGAACCACAGTGTCATTTCCAGGGTTTTTTTAGTAGTTTATTGGAGATTATACTCATAAATTTCCTGCTGTGGCTAGCTTCAAACCATGATCCTCAGATCTCAGCCTCCTGAATAGCTAGGATAAATGGGGTGTCCCACCACTGCCTGGCTTCTAGCATCTTTTAAATTCTCAAACATACAAAGGTATTATTACATTGAAAATTCCATAGCTTTTAAAATTAAAAGGATAAAAAGGGTTAGAACTAAGAGGAAGTGCTAAAACAATGTAATGTATTAATTAGAAAAAAGTGTATGAGATTTTTTTTTTTTGTCAAATCTTCTCCATACCCAGTAAAAGTCTTCCCATAACCCCTCTTCACTTCTCCCACCAACTCCATTCTTTTTGTTGTTGGTGGTGGCGGTGGTGGTCGTGGGCTTGAACTCTGGGCTTGGGGCTGTCCCTGCACTCTTCAGCTCAAGGCGAGCTTGAGCTACAGCGCCACTTCTGGTTTTCTAGTGGTTTATTGGAGATAGGAGTCTCACAGTCTTTCCTGCCTAGGGTGGCTTTGAACCGCGATCCTCAGATCTCAGCCTCCTGAGTAGTTAGGATTACAGGCATGAGCCACCCGGCTATTATTTTTAAGTGCAACAGACATTTTATTCTAGGTGACTCACTAGACTGTCAATCCCAACAAATCATCAGCTTTTCCTAAATTCTACATGTCTCTATAAAATCTAATGCTAAATCCTGTATGTTTTATATCCCCCAGGGATAGCAAATACAAGCACTCACTCTAGCACAACTCCTACCCATGATAATAAGCATTGTTCAATGATCTACTGAATCCATATAATGCCTCCAACTCCTCCTCCAAGCACTGTGCCAGTCACCACATCAATCAAAGCTGGCCCAGACATAAAACTCATCTCCATATGTAGTCCCTAAATCATAATCTGTTTGCCTTTGTATGTTCCTATTTGGATTTCATTTCTATTTGTTTATATACCATGTTTTGTTCTAAGAAGGACTAAAGGTACAAGAAGACATGCACAAGAAACATTAATAAGTTAAAAACAAAGAATAAGAACCAAAATTATTGCTAAGAAAAAAATTTTAAGTTTTACAGTATAAGCTGGACACCAGTGGTCACACCTATGATGCTAACAAGTCAGCAGGCTAAGATGTGAGAATCAAGGTTCAAAGCCACCCCAGACAGGAAAAGTCCTTGAGACTTTAACCACTAAAAAGCCAGAGTGGAGATGTGGCAAAAAAAAAAAAGCTCAAGACAGTGGCCAGGCCCTGAGTTCAAGCCCCAGAACAGGCACCAAAGGAAAATAAAACAAAACAGTACACCATGAAAACCATTTATAATCCACGCTGTGGTGGACTATAAATCCAACTGTGTCTTACTAGTAGCTATCACACACTCTATGTATACAAGAGCTATGTAAGAAAGTACTCAGAGGGGGAATTATCCCTGGTACTTAAACCAAACTAATTATTATATAACAGAGGACTCTACAGAATAACCAACATAAACAAGATACACAACAATGTCTTCAGAGTATTGAGTTGTTTCTGATACTGTCCCTCAAGAGAGAGCTCTGGCACCTTACCAAAGCCCAATTCAACAAAATTGATTTTACAAGAGCAGATGCAAGCTTTAATAGCCTATCATCCTTTTACTAGGTTTCTTCCTGCATTGCCTCCCTAATTAAATTATAAACCTTTTGAAGACAAGAATCATTTCTTCAAATTTTTGCAAAGAGCTCCAAGGTGTTTCATTTCATATTTTCCAAAGAAGCATTCCATGTCACTGAGAATTTGCATCCTGCAATTCAAGCCTACTCTAAGCATTAAATTTTTTAACCTAAACAAAGCAATACCCACCCCAACTAAATAAATATGCTAACTAAAGCCTCAATGGATAGATTCCTCATCCTTCCATAGGATTAATGAATCACAATCTAATATGTAATATCCCAATAGCATTTGAGTCTTGCATATCCCTAATACAAAGCTTACAACAATACCAAATCAATATCACTGAATTTGATCTAATAAAATGAAACTCTTAAGCAATAGCTGAAAGGCAATATTACTATTTTTCAAGAATATAATCAATAGCTCTTTACAAACCAGCTGACAAAGGCAGGTTCATTTTCTTAGTTCCAGTCCCAGTCCCAATCCCAGTTCTGGTTCTCTCTCTCTCTCTCTCTCTCTCTCTCCCTCTCTCTCCTCTCGTTCTCTCTCTCCCTTATCAAATAAGGCTGTTCCCTTCTTGCTCATTACCTTCACCTCTTCTTTACCTGGTCAAACTAGAAATGCAATGAAGACTAACTAATAAATTATTCAGGTAAAATGATCATGAGCAATACAAAGTATAAAAAAAAACTTGTTACTACTTATAAGCATAAGCATTAGGATACATTAACAATCCTCTATTTGTATTTTATTCATGGAAATCATTAATAAATAAGTAGTCTCATTCTACACTATTATGGCTTTTTATATACTTAGTATTTCAGTTTGCAAAACACTCCTAGCTTCTTCCCAGTACTCAGGGGTATGCCCTTTCATTCCCAGGACAGGACTGGGGCCTATTAGTTCTCTTGACCTTTTGTTACAGGTAAGGAAAGTAGGGGATAGGAACAGTTAGGTGATTCATACAAGGTCAATGGTAGTCAATATACTTGAAACTGAAAAGCTGCACACCAATCACCACAAAGCTAATCTCCTTCCTCACAACTAACCTGTAAGATAAAGTAGTAGCCCATTTTGCTGAAAAAATAGCTCATCCAAAGTCATGAGGCTAACACAGACAGGGGCAAGATTAATCTATGTCTATTAATGCTACTACTACCCCATTATCTATCCTGCCTCAAGAGAGTGCAAGTATTTGGAAATCATTGTCTATCAAAGTTAAATTCTAAACAGCCTGGGGGAACTTTTTATAGATACCTGGAATTCATCAGGGCAAACCAACCCTAGCGCTATCTTTCTACAATGTGAACTTTGTTCCTATTCTCTTGAACCATAATTACAATAACCACCACAAACAATTTACATTTGAATCATACAATGCAGTTTTTACTAGAATTTTTTTGGTAGGGAGGGGTTGGTCAGTCCTAGGGCTTGAACTCAGAGCGTGGGCTCTGTTCATAAACTCTTTTCTATCAAGGCCAGCACTTTACCACTTTAACCCACAGCTCCACCTCCAATTTTCTGTTGGTTCATTGGAGGTAAGACTATCATGGGCTTTTCTGTCCAGGCTGGTTTTAAACCATGATCCTCAGATCTCAACCTCTTGATTAGCTAAGATTACAGGAGTGCATCAGTGACACCTGGCTAAAAAATTTATTAGATATAACTACTAAGCCTTTTAATATATTATCTCATTATCTCTTTTAATACTTTCAAGACTCCTATGCATAAACACTGTCACCACTGTCCAAGTGAGAAAACAGAAGACAGAAGAGGAAAAGTAACTTGCCAACCATTTTAGGACTAGCAAACAGATGTATAGATTTTTTTTCTTTCTTTCTTTCCTCTTTTTTTTTTGGGGGGGGGGGGTCTGGTCGGTCGTGGGGCCTGAACTCTGGGCCTGGGCGCTGTCCTTCAGCTCTTCAGCTCAAGGCTAGCTCTCTACCACTTGAGCCACAGCGCTACTTCCGGCTTTTTTCTTATATGGTGCTGAGGAATCAAACCCAGGGCCTCATGCAAGCAAGGCAAGTGCTCTACCACCTTCCCAGCCCCTCTTTCTTTATTTTTTCTAATTGTGGGGCTTGAACTCTGAGCCTGGGCACTGTCCCTGAGCTTTTCAGCTCAAGGTAAGTACTCTTCCACTTGAGCCACAGCACAACTTCCAAGATGCACAGATTTTAACCCTGAAATCCCACAACCTCTTGCATACATTCATACATCTACTTACTCCTAAAATGTAATAGAAGCAAGTGTTGAAACTTGATGGAACACAAAGAAGAAAAATTAAAAAGGCCATCTAGATGATACTACCCCTATAGTTCTCAAGTGATACTAATAAACATACGTAGGGTAGACATTTGAAAACTTCTGGAGCACAGAAGAAAGGAAAGGGAAAGTATCATATTCATCCTCAGAAACTGGCTTAATATTGAAACCAAAACCAGGCAAAGATGCACATAAAAAGATAACATAAATTCTGTGTCTATTCTTTGTGAATACAGATACTAAAGTCAATATATTTAAGAACAAAAATGTATGTGTAGTATGGCTCCATATATAAAAGAAAAGCCATTATGAATACACTTATGTACCTATGATGGGATATGAATTGTATTTATACAAACACATGCACATATGCAAACATAAGCCACCAATTGGTAGCAATCATTATCTACAACAGGTGTAGTCTCAGGGTTAAGAAAGAGAGACAAGATTGTATTCTGTCTATCCTTTATCTCCTCTACTTGCTACAGCAAAATTGAATTGTTTTATTAAATCTCCATTCATTCATTCAATGAACACTTGGGGTCCAGGTCCTGTCCATGGGTACACATGCAAAACACTAGGCACTTGGAGCTTACTACAATAGGTACTTCCTTAAATAAAAACAGCATTGGTTTTTACATCAAATTCTAATTTTTATCAATTCCAGATTTTCTGGAATTTATACAATTGTAAAAGAAAAAAAAGTGTATCAGGTGATTTTTTTGTTTTTTTCCCCCTAATTAAAATATGCATATGTATTCATCCACTCCACAAAGACTCCCTAGCTGTCTGGTACTATACTGTTATGCTATGATGGAGAAAGAGCCTGGGGTTCCGACCTGGATTCTAGAGCTTTGAAAATTTTATCACATAAGTTATGTCTCATACAAAGTAGCAATAAATGCTGAAATAAGCATTTTTGCAATGTTATATGCAAAGTGAAACTGGCCAACTTCCCTCTTCCAAAACCAAAGTTAATTTCAGCTTAATACAGAAAAAAATGTCCATGTTTATGTAAAACATGAAAACGCTACTTTGATTATATTTTCCATGAGAGGGAATAAATGAGTGGAAAGCAGACAGTACAGAAGCTGCAGGGAACAGAAAGTGGGATGTGTCTAGGAGAACAGGGTGTTCCAATATTTGATGTGCCAGGAGGAAATTGTTACTAAGTTTAATCACTGACTCTGTTTCCCCATTGGAAATACAAATCTCATGCCTTATCTCCTACTATGACAGGAGAAAACAAAGAACTTTTTTAAAAAATAACAAAATCTGGTGAATATGAATCAGTGTAGTCATACCTTTTCATTTGGTTTGAATTTTTTGTTTATTTTTCTCCATTTTGTCACTAATTAGCCAAGCAAATTCACAAACACAATGTAACTTCTGTGTGCCTCATCAAGAGGAAAGGATGCAGGTCGCAGAGTCAGAAAATCTAATTTTACAATCAGTGACAAAACAAGCCAATTTACGAATCACTTTGTACCTTAGTTTTCTACCCATAAAATACATATAAACCTCACTTCTAGACTGATGTAAAAGAATAAGTAAAAGAAACCCTGTGAAACACATAAGATTAAAAAAAACTTATAAACATATAAATGGCTGATAAAAAACATGAAAAGATAGAATGCAAAATGAACCACAAAGAGACACCACATGACAGTGTCCAAGACAACAGCAATCATCAACAAGCAGTCATCAAAAAGATAAACATGAAAGCCAGGCTCAGGTAGCTCACACCTGAAATCCTAGCTATATTGGAGGCTGAGATCAGGGACCAAGGTTCAAAGCCAGCTTGGGAAGGAAAGTCTTTGAGACTCTTATCTCCAATTAACCACCAAAAAGCCAGAAGTAAAGGTGGAGCTCAAATAGTAGAGCACCACTAGCCATGAATGAAAAAGCTAAGCGACAGCACCTGGGCCCTGAGTTCAAGACCCAGTACCAGCACAAAAAAAAAAAAAAATGAAAGAAAGAAAAGATAAACATTAACAAGTGCTGGCAAGGATGTGTAGAAAAATCCCTTAGAGCATTGCTGGTGGTAATACCAAAAAGTATAACAGCTATGGAAAAGAGGTTAGCAATCCCTCAAAAGTTAAATGGTCACAGTATGTCAGAACAATTACACACAGGTATAAAAGCCCAATAGAAATGAAAACACATGTCCACACAAGAACCTTTGTTCATAATTTCATAATCACCAAAGAGGAAATATTCAAAATGCACATCATTACTGAATAAACAAAATATGACATATCCATACAATGGAATATTATGGTCACAAATATTACCGGAACATTAATGTGCTATAAAACAGGCGAATCACGAAAGCATTATGCTAGGTGAACACACCAAGGGTCACATGCTGCTTAATTTATATGAGTCAAAAATAGGCAAACCCAGAGACAAAATATGGTTTTCCAAGTAGGAAAGGGGGCAAGGCAGAGGCAAGTGAAGAACACAGGTTCCTTTTTAAAGGTATTGAAAGTGTTGAAGTTTGTTTGTTTTTCCGTATTAGGGCTTGAACTCAAGAGTTTCACACTTAGTAGGCAAGCACTCTTCGGCATGAATCATGTCACCAGCCTAATAGTGTTCCTGAACCAGTGGTGATGTCTAAACAATCTTATGACTGTAAGAAAACTGAATCATACACTTTGATATAGTGAATTTTGTGACAAAAAAATTATACCTTTAAAAAGCTTTTATGGAGGGCTGGGAAGGTGGCTCAGTGGTAGAGTGCCCGCATTTGCATGCATGAGGCCCTGGGTTTGATTCCTCAGCACCACATAAGCAGAAAAAGCCGGAAGTGATGCTGTGTGGCTCAAGTGGTGGACTTGAGCTGACGAGCTGAGGGACACTGCCCAGGCCCAGAGTTCAGACCCCACGACCAAGAGAAAAATTAAAAGCTATTTTGGCAAGCTAAGTTCCTGATACTTTTTATTAGTTATCCTTTTCTCCTACTGTACTATAAGGGTACTCAACTATAAAATTCTTTGAAATTAGATGTCAGACAGATGAATGGTATTTGTAGGAAACCAAAACTAGTGTGCCAAAGAAATGTCCAAAAAAGCAGATTAATCTGTACAATTTTGTTTCTTAAAAAGAAATATTCAGAATAATGCCAAGTCTGTAGCTTATTTTAGGGAGAAAAAAAAAGTTTTCAAGAGTCCTTATATTTTTTTAAAAGGCCAAAATGTAATATTTTCATTCTTTTTATGGCTTAAGAAGTTATTGGTTTGAGACTAAGTCTTATTATATAACCTAAACTGGCCTCAAACCCATGATCATCCAGCTTCTGACTCCACAGTGCTGGATTATAGCTATGTACCACCATACCAGGCTTGTTTTTTAATGAGTGGATACTTCGTTTTCAAATACCTCATTTGTAAAATTGTCTGTTTAAAATATCACAAGATACCCATCAGTCAACTAAAACCCAAGTAGATGTACCTCTTCAACCATATGCATTGTGCTGCCAGATTTCTGATCATTAGATCCTAATCTCTATCAACTATGCCTCTCAACTACTATTCACAAGGGTTAAAATGCTTGATAAACTCTTTACATGAAATCATTTTCTCCTAATGCTTGAAAACGTAGTATAGTAGCCGCAATTTAGTTAAATTTAGCCCAGAATGGCTGAATAAATATTCAGCAAAATTATTTCCTGGAATTTGGGATATAAAAACAATCAATAGAGTTGTGTAATGTTGTCTAGCTCCTTTGGGAATGTTTTTTTAAGTATTTAGTTATGGGATAAAGACAGTCACCAACTTCTACCCAGAAAAAGTATTATGTGTAAAGGTTTCCTGGTTCTAGAACAAAGAAAGGTTGTTATTGCTCAAAGTAAAAGGAAGATATTTCCCTTCTATTTAGTATTGTTATACCAAAATAGCATACCAATGAAACCAGCTAGGTACTCGGTGGCCCAAGGTATGTAAACAAAGACAAATTGTTTCTTATTATGTATTCTTCCCTGGGGGTAGATTTCTCACACTAAGAAATAAAGGCTTATCAAAACCAAGGAAAATCAGATGGATTAAGATCTTTTCAAACGGGGGGGTGGGGGGGGATACTTCCTAGTAGCGGTGTCACGGGGCTGGCCGAAGTATGCTGGGATGTGCTTGGGGAATGCTAGACGTGGACAAAACGTAAGGAAAGCTCTGACCTGTCAAACAGCTCCACCCCTCCACATCACTCCCAACTTCTCTGGGTGATGGCTGTCCACCACACCGGCTGTCACAGCCGCATCAAATCCAAATCCTGCCACCATCCCAGAGTGCAATCCCGCCCTCACCCTCAGGGCCGGTCGGACTGCGGTGCTGGGCTCTGGGCTGTCAGATCCGAGCGACTGCCTGAATCCTAACACCGCTCTGCATCCCGGCCGCCGCGCTCTCCTCACCCCCCCCCCCCGCAAACACCCGAGGGGCGCTGACCGCGGGCAGGCCCCGGGGCAGCCAGGCCCCCACGGCGCGCGGGAAGCGTCCCGGATCGTGGGCGCAGTCCGGGGGCCCAGGTCCCCCACCCAGCGGGCAGGGCCGGTCACCGGTCACACAAAGGAGGCAGCCGCGAGCGCCGGGGCTGGACGACCAGCCGCGGGGGGCCGACGAGACCCGCTGGAAAATAGGGATCCACACCCGAACCTGTTGCGCGATCCGGGTCCCGGTCACCCAGAAATGCGCCGGGGTGC
>NW_012267221.1:28147162-28155022 GCF_000151885.1 Dipodomys ordii
CGGGCTGGCGGGGGTGGGGGGCACTGCGCGGGGAGGGGGCACCGGGGGGCACCCGGCAGTCCCCGCCCCTCGCGGAGCTCTGAGCCCCCACGCTCTGTGGGCTCGGGAAGGAGCCCCCCGATCCCGGGACAGGAAGTGTGGCTGCTGCCTGACAGACACCTGGTCGTTTGTTTCCTCAGGCGTCGCTCTTCAGCATGAGATTCCGGAATAGGGTCTCCAGGGTCTTGGAACCTCACATCCTAGTCCGGAGGTGCGCGGGGATTCCTGGGCTCCCCCGGCCCCCGTGCCCTGCCCCGGGGGTGCCAGGAGAGGAGGGAGGGGGAGGATGAAGAAAGCTGGCGGGGTAAGGGTCCAGACTTGTGTTGTGGCTTGAGGATCCTCCAGTGGGCCATCCGATATTAACCCACAAATGAGACTCTACCCAGCTTTACCCACCGACGTATGTTCTTTTTCTCTTCCCAGAGTCAACGACTTCAGAGTGTTCTTCTCATGGAATTACTCGTTTGTATGTCATTTCCTGAATTCAATTCGGAAGAGTCATGGACTGGTCCACACAAAACCACAGTGGCCACGTGGTCCCAATCCTAGGCCCTCTGTAGCCCTATCACCCACCTCCACCAATATGGAGACATTCCAAAGACCGGGCACCCAAACTTCTCTCCCCTGAAATTCTCAGGTTTAACATCTCATCGACAAATTCTTCCTCTTAATTGTGGGACTGTCTGTCCTCACTAACCTCTCTGCCACTCTTCAAGGTTAAACCTTTCCATCTTCTCTCCTGCTTCAGCACCATGTAACTCCCAGAGATGGCTCCAAAAACAAAGCCCTCTCAGATCCTCAGAAGCTCTCCACTTGTGGGAAGGTGGGTCAGTATCATTGAAGACAAGGCCATCTGTCATGCCATTCCTTGACAACTTCCTGCTATCGCTGTACATCATGCTGGGAATCAGCAGTGCCTTCACAGTTTCCCACATGTGATATCCATCCTTCATTTGACCAGGGAACCTCTACTGTCCTTAACTATAATGAAGACAATACATCCCTTCAACTTTGGAACTTTCCCTGACATCCCGGCCTTTTTACGATCCGCATTGTCATCCACAGGTTTACACTGAGTCAGATACTCTTTCTCCTTTCCTAGAGCCCATTTTTCTCTGTGATAATCCTTAGTTTTTCTTTTTTTTCTTCCCATGCCTTACTTTGGTGGTCTTTTCTTTCCCCCTGGGTTGGGTTTCCCTTAAAAGAATAAGGATTTTATCCAGCTTATTGTTAATTCCTCAGAATACCACCCAGTGCTCAACACAAAGAAGATTCTCTTTCACTGTTTTGATGATCTCCTCAACAAGAAGGAAACATATCAGAATTCCAAACTCTATTCTTTTTTTTTTCTGGGGGGGAGGGTCCAGTCGTGGGGGCCTTGAGCTCTTCAGCTCAAGGCTAGCACTCTACCACTTGAGCCACAGCGCCACTTCCAGCTTTTTTTTTCTGCTTATGTGATGCTGAGGAATCGAACCCAGGGCCTCATGCATGCAAGGCAAGCGCTCTACCACTGAGCCACCTTCCCAGCCCACTCTATTCTTTCTTAACCTTCCACAGTACTCTGTTCTTTTTCTACTGTGTGACATTCTCTACTTATAATTTTAAAATTCTCCTCAGCCACTCACAATTTTTGCTTATGCTAATAAAGCCAGAATATAAAACAATCCAACATAATAACTTATAAAACATACATACCCCTTTTTCCATACCCTGTTTCCTTATTGTATTTACCCAACTATTAGGTAAGACTAACAACAAAAAAAAACTTAGATAATAAATTCAGAAAATGTAGTTCAAGTGTTCTATCTTCCAATAACAACTGAAATGAACACAACTCTATCACTTATTAGGCCTCAGTTCCAAGGAATCTTTGGCTCTGTGATTAGCATGTTTGTAATATTTTGTTATCAAGGTGTGTGTGTGTGTGTGTGTGTGTGTGTGTGTGTGTGTGTGTAATACTAGATCTTTGCAAAATAAGTATCCAGCACTTGCTTAAAATCCAAGTGATTGATAGGAAGCCACTCAGTAACTCACAATGGTGTCCATCTTTGAAGAGTCATGGTAAACTCCTACCTTTTACTGCAATATAAACTTGGTAGGTAGCTATGGTGTTTGGTTAAAAAAAAAAAATCTCACCAGTCATAAACTCCAAAGTAATGTCACTACTGGCTGTGTGACCTTGGATAAGACAAGACCTGGCTTAGAGTATGCATTATGCAATACTGAAAGGGGAACTATAATAACAATACCCTCAACATTATTATAAACATGAAACAGTGTATATTAAAATGTTCCTTGAGTCTGATTCTAATACAAAAATGCATTGAGTGTCAGTTGTTTGGGTTCCCCTTCTCCCAGCAGCCTTGAGAACATTTGAAGTCAGCAATCACAGTATGTTCCTTCTCCCACAGCCTTTTCTCTTGTCCCCATTCATTTCCATCAGCCCTTATCTAATGACACTCTTAAATGTACCAGGAAGACCTGAATCTCATCTCTTAACTAGGAAAAGGTATAGAGAAGTATAATTTGCAAATATATCCAAACTCAACTTGAGATCACCAGAATACTTTTCTACTTTCCAATACTATTCATAACTATTGTTATCACCAACTAAAAACAAACAAAAATACCCCTATCTCTTTTTTCTCTGACAAAAACTGGTCCACTGTGAGCAGTAAGATAACAGAATCCACCCTGGCCCAGAGGGTGGCCTAAGCAAGAAGGGTCCTGGCAGGTCACCAGTGAGCCTAAAAGTGACTAAGCAGAAAGCATAGATTATTATTGCATCTTTACCATATCTCCTCCAAATCTATATTTTGCTATTCAATTTTGGAAACTGAGTGAAGTTCTTTCCATTTCTACTTAAATATCACTTTGGAAATTACATACTAAAAGTCTCTGCCAACTAGAAATCAATATTGAAATGAGATTAACATTTTAAAATAATTCAGAATTGGGGACAAAGAATTGAAAAGGCACTTGAGATGTTAAATATCGTTTTGTTTTTCTTTGCCAGTCCTGGGGCTTGAACTTTGGGCTTGGGCACTGTCCCTGAGCTTCTTTTGCTCAAGGCTAGCACTCTACCACTTGAGCCACAGCTTCTGGCTCTTTCTGCTTATGTGGTACTGAGGAATCAAACCCAGGGCTTTATGCTTGCTAGGTAAGCCCTAAATCACATTCCCAGCCCCTGATAATTATCTTAATTCCTAATTTCTGCCCTAAAATTTCTCTCAAACTTTTTCTGAAGTTATATCTACATGTCATTTAAAATTATGTAACTTTTCATAATTACTTTGTTTTATTCTTATAATAATTTTGAAAATACTTTTTGTTGTTGTTGTTGTTGGTCATGGTGCTTGAACTCTGGGTCTGGGCACTGTCCCTGAGCTCTTT
Organism: Dipodomys ordii; assembly: GCF_000151885.1. NCBI lineage: Eukaryota > Metazoa > Chordata > Mammalia > Rodentia > Heteromyidae > Dipodomys > Dipodomys ordii. The sequence goes on from NW_012267221.1 coordinate 28,150,595, forward strand.
AGCTCAAGGTTAGCACTCTACCACTTGAGCCACAGCGCCACTTCTTGCTTTTTCTGTTTTTGTGGCACTGAGGAATGGAACTCAGGGCCTCATGACAGAGAAGCAAGCACTCTACTACTGAGCTCCCTTCCCAGCCCTGAAAATACTTTTTATGATCATGTTCCATACATCATTCACTTGAGGTTCTAAGGAATTTACCAAGGTAAGACAGATGATTATTTTTTGTTTTGTTTTACTAAAATTATAATGTATATTTGTGTCATTGTTTTATATTAAAAATCTATATTCAAGTTTTTCTTCTCTGGCCTGTTGATGTTCCTTTAAAACCCAAGATTAGAAAAATCCTTCACTGTATTCATAACAATGGTATAAAAACACCTGTTTGATCAAGCTATGTGTACTTATGAGCTTGTATTCCTTTGCATCACCAGTCTAGGTCTTGAACGCTGTGCTTTGTCACTTGAGCCACACCTCTTGCCTAGTTTCTTCTGGTTAATTAGAGAGAGAGTCTCATGAACTTTTCTGCTGGGTTACCTTGAACTGTGATCCTCCAGGCCTTCCTAATTAGCTAGAATTACAGTTAGGAGCCATCAACACCCAGCTACTTGAATCTAGGTCTAAAAAGTTTCAACTAAAACACACTTGGTTCAACACTGAGGAGGTAAATTACTTGATTGTCAAATTGAATCTGTGTAGTAGATTATTTAGGTCTCATTGAAAAGGTATGAGTTAAGCTACAGAGAAAGTTCTTTTGTTCCTGTTACATGGTATTTCAATATGGGGTTCCGTCCTAGTTATTACTAAGACAGAAAAGAATGCTAAAAGCAAGCTTGGTCCAAGACCTAAGGTTCCCTTTTGTTTTTGGAATGTGTTCCAGTCATCAGCCTGCATGCAAAGGTCAAGGATATTTACTTCAGAGATCAAGCAATGTGTTCTATTCTGGACTCTTAAAACCTGAGGCCAAGGACTAAAGGGCCCTCCCAGCTGCAATTCTCTGGTGTTCAAAAACAACTCTCTTGTTTATTGGCATTTTATTTTAATTCTCTGTTCTTGAACAAAATAGGGACAAACCCATTTGAAAATAATCTCCACCCATCATCCAGGTTTCTTAGTGTGTAGCTCTTTGCAGCTGCCCTGGAGAAGTGGATGAAACCGTGAATAGGGGAATGGGTGGGGGTAGAGGGATAGTGGGAGAAAGCGAGGGAGGATAACACTGACAAAAAATGTACTCATTACCTTACTTATGTAACTGTAACCACTCTGTACAACACCTTTACAATAAAATAAAACTGTGACTCTTGAGTTAAATGGCAGCCATGAGAAGTGCCATCACATAAAATCGTAGGAGGTTCTGGCAACATAGAGGCAAAGAATTGATTTGGTTGTGGGATAAAGTGGAAGATGGAAAGAATTGCCTTTTGTATTAATCCAACTTTTCCTCTCCTTCTGAATAAAACATTGTTATGCAACAAAGACTCTTTAGACCATTTCTTTCTTTTTTAAGTTGGCGGTATGACAAATACAGATTGTGTCATCCTGGGTTAGAGCCACTTCTTAGGGTGTGGAGTTACTTGATTCTGGCACTGTGAACCAGTGTACTCAAAACATGTGACACAAGCTAGGTCCATGCCTTGTTAATGTTATGTTCCTTTAGGGAAAGGAAAGAATGAAAAAATCCTTTCCCCTTGGGGATGTGAGGAAAGAGCCATTCAGTGAGTCCTACTTGACTGTTTTATTCTGAACCTTAACATAGAAAAATATTTGCAAATGAACATTCATATTTCTACTGTTATTCCTAATGATGAGAAACATTTTTTTTGAGACAGGATATCATTTTGTAACCTAGGATGGCCTCAAATTCACTAAGTAGTCCAGGCTAGCGTCAAGTTCATAATCCTTCTGCCTCAGCTGCTTAAGTGTGAGGACTACAGACAGCCAAAACTGGCTGGAAACAAAACAAAACATGTGACACACAGTTAAAAAAATTACAAAGCAACAACAACAACAAAAATCAACTATTTTAAAATCTAGACTTCTCTACATTTACTTTACAACAACACATTTAAGATGAGAGCCATAGCTACTTCTTAGCACACCCACCAACAAATAATCCTGGGTGTTTGTTCTAAAGAAATTATACTGAACTGCTTGAGAAAGAGAGAACCCTTTTCTAAAAGTATTCATAGATTCTTGTGGTCAGGCATCAACTTGGTTCTGTCCAGGAAGATGTGCTGTTCCAATTTCCAACTTGTAAACATTCTACTTGGAAAAAAAAAAAAGGAGGGGGCTGAAAAGAAGCATAGAAAAAGATACTCACTGATTTCTTTGTTCCTGCAATCAAAACTAGAGTGCCCCAGTGCATCAGAGACCTGGGGACAAAGACAAGGATGTCACGAGTTTGCTCTCAGTCTAATTGGGAGACAGGAGCTCAAACAAACACGACTGCAACATGATACAGACTTGAGTTGTAACTGAACTCCACACAAAATGTTATGGGAACTCAGAGGTGAGTCACTGCCAGGTCTCTAATGAAGAGGCTTTGAACTTTGAGTTTAAAATATGAGTCAGACTTATCCCAGTTTAAAAAAGGGGAGAAAAAGCAAATAAAGAATGAAGCAAGTATAGAGTGACTGAGAGGTAGAGAAAAGCATGCTGTTTGGAGGAGAATTTTGAATATTCTTCCTGTGGCTGTTGGGACATAGCATCCTTTAAGGGAAGAATCAAAATGAGAAGTTCTTAAAGGAGCTTAGTGGTAGTCATGCAGTCCTTAAAATTATTGAACAAATTTTATTTATTTTACAATGTGAGAAATTCTTGTTTGTCTTTATACTCTTTCCAATAATGCATCTTCACTGTCATTTTTTTCTCATTCATTAAACAAGTAGGCATTGAGTACCTATTAAAGGTGAAGTAAGTAATGGTAACTGGGAATGCTGCAGTGAGTAAAGTAAAAATCCTTTCCCAAATGGAACTTACTCTGTAATGAAGTAGGGAGACAGAAAAAAAAATGAAAAAAATATATAAAGAAATCAATTACGTAGTTGTCAGATTAATGCTGTGAAGGAAAACAAAGGAAAGAGAACCCCAGATAGAAAACCGGGTTAGACTAGTGTGGTTTGGAAGGCCTTCCCAAGAAGATGCCACTGGACAAAGACTGGAGACCATGAGTTCATGCATGGATACACCATTTCTAGCAGGAGCGACAATAATGAGATACTACTGTCTGCTGAGGTCATTCTAGGCAGGGCAGGGAGTAAAGGGAACTAGGCAGAGCAAATGATAGAACATAGTCTTCTAGAGAAATATAAAGAATGAGGCTCCAGTCTTAGCAAGTTGAACACTTTGGGGTAGAGAATTCATAAGTAAGGTTTGTATTTTAAAGGCTCACTCAGAGCTGAGCAAGGTGGCCCATGCCTGTAATACTAGCCATCTGGAAGGCTGAGATCAGGAAGATCATACTTCAAGGCTAGTCTGGGCAAAAAGTACATGAGGCCACATCTCAACCAATAGAAACCTGAGCAAGCTGACATGCACATCCTCTATCAGCCAGCCATGGAGGAAATGTTTATAGGAAGATTGCATTCAGCCAACTTGGGTAACAACCAAAAATGTATCCAAACAATAACAAAAGCCAAAAGGACTGGAGGTATGGCTTAAGTCATAGAGTACCTGCCCAGAAAGTGCATGGCCTTGAGTTCAAACCTAGTATCAAAGGAAAAAAAAAAAGACTTAGCTCTGGCTGTTATTTACAGCCAAAGTAAATGTTTTGTGGGACAGAAATACAAAGACCAGCTGGGAGATAACTCTTCCTTCTGAAAGACATTAGGATGAATTAAGCCAGCCTGGTAGTGACCAGTGTGGTAGGAAGTGGTTAGATTCTGATTACATGTTAAAGACAAAGTACCAGCTTTTCCTAACAGATTGGATATGGGATGTTATAAAAAAAATGAATTTAAGGATAACTAAAGTTTCAGGACTTGAAAAGTTAGGATGATAATGTCTTATTTCCCATGGAGACAGTAAGGCACATAGTCTGGGGAAGATACTGAGCTCAGTGGCTTTGTTTCAGAAATTCTTACTTTGACAACAAGCAAACAAGTAGATGTAGAGGCAGAAATTAGGGATGGAAATAGCCAATGGAATTTATTGGTGTACTAGTTATATAATGTTAAAACTGCAAGATTTAGAAAGGTGAACAAAAAGTGTTGAGAAGAGTTTGGAGGGGTGGGGGTGGTAGGGGGTGTGGGGGTGGGGAGGGTGGAGAAGGGAAGGGATGGGAAGGGGAAACAAAGGAGGAGGCAACAACGCTTGATAAGAAATGTACTCACTATCTTGCCCATGTAATTGTAACCCCTCTGTATGGAATTTTCACAGCTAAAAAAAGAGTTTGGAAATTGAGCTCTGAAACAAACCAACACTCAGGGACTG
>NW_012267221.1:28158617-28179037 GCF_000151885.1 Dipodomys ordii
ACACACACACACACACACACAATCTGCCTACAAAACTAATCTTTTCATTAACATCAGAATTTCCTTATGGGTAGATTTTAACTCTGTGTCTCAAATGGTATTTTGTGTGTGTGTGTGTGTGTGTGTGTGTGTGTGTGTGTGTGTGTGTGTTTGTGTGCTTTGATTTACAGAAGTCAAAATTCAAAGACTCCTTTCAAGCTGTTTTCTTTTTTTCTCCTTCTGTTGTAGATATTTACACTTGAAATGATTATTTGTTCACCATTTACTGACTACTGAGTGCCTCTCCACTAAATCAATTGAAGTAGTTCTTTCAAAGTTGACAATGACCACTGAATTATCATATGCACTGAATTTTCTTGTTCTTTTCTCTCATTATAGTGCTTGATACTATTAATCATTCATTTTCTTTTACACACATTAGATTTTTTTACTGTATTCTAAAGTAGTTTTGGGGGATCAAAAAAGTAATATGTTAAAGTCAAATGATTTGCAGTCTGCTTGTCAAAGGAAACATGCACACAACTAAATGAACTAAAGCACTAAAGAAAAAAGTAAAACCACAAGTGAAGGAGTCATTGGGACAGCAAAGGACCTACAGATAGAAATTTATAGATTGTATGTGATTCAGGTGGATGGGAGCAGGCCAGGGAACCATTCAAATAGGGGAAACAAATAAGCAAAGGTACACAAACATACAGCACTCAGATCTACTTATTATATTATATATAAGGAGTTCCATTAGCCTGGATCAGATGAACCGAAATGGTCATTAAAGCTAAAATGAAAGTATGCAAGGCAGAGGAAGGCTTGGCACCCATGTAAAGGAATTTGGATTCTATTTTATAGGCTCTAAGCACATGCTAAGTGGCCCTACTCCTTTTTCTTTCACCTAATTGTGTCTGTGATTTAGAAATAACACTTCCGAAGGAAGTTGGCTATTAGGAAGGCTATACCACCAGAGGTAGAGGCAATTTATGAAACTTTAGATTTTGATTTGAACTAAGGAGGCACCCAGGTGTGGCTGATGGTAACTGGATGAATGGCAGCACTGTTAGGAAGAGGAGCAGCGTTTGTGGAGATGCTCTCAGAGATGAAGAGTGCAGCGTTGGTAGATACAGTGAAATTTGTCTACTCCAATTCATGAGCATGTATCCTTCTTGGACCTCTTTTTATGTTGTTATAATATTTATCACTTCTCTATTATAAAATAAATAACTTTTCATTTTAAGAACATGTTGATATCTCATAATATTGGTATTTTAGAGTATTTAAAAAATGAAAAGTACACACATATGCTTGTTTCATGCCATATATAGAACACTAAGCCTTGATTTTAAGATGTAATTTTGTACTATAAGAGATATTTTGTATAAGATACTCGTTGAATACATCATTTTAATAGCAGTACAGTGTTTTATCCTGTAAATGTGCTATACTTTTTAACCTACTGATGATCTTTTGCTTTACTCGTTTATTATGTGAAAACGAAGTGAGTATCCAGAATGTGCAGCATTGCATAGTACAGGAGTCTATTAGCTGATATATTTAGGCAGTGTGTTTGCACTTGAATTTATATGAATAAAAGATATTTCTCAGGAGAAAAAGCACTTTACATACATAATCATTTTGCAATCAGGTATAATGCTGAAATGAACACCCTTGCATATAATATTAAAGGGCTCTGGTTATGTTATGGGTAAAGATTCTTGGAAGTGATATTACAATGTCAACTTTAAGAACAGTTACAAAGTCTGTTAAAGTGTACTCACAACCTGCTTTCCAAATACACTATCCCATTAGTATGGAGAATTGCATTTAAAAATCTTTTCTAAGCGAATAGGGAAAGATTTCTTTCACTTTAGAATTTCATTTCCTGAATTACAAGTTAATACATTTATTGGCAACTTGTAGTTGTATTCTCTTAATTGTTGTTTTTTAATGTTTCTGTCCCTTCAGTTTTGATAATTTTGTTAGAATGTTTTTTTTAGATATTGATAGACTAAGTTTTACAACTATTCTAGAGCTAAATATATTTATCTCTGGTGTGGGAATCCTAGACTTCCCTTTCAATGTCCTGAAAGTTTGACATTCTGTTTCTCAATCTGCTTCTCTGTGGTGCCTAGCCAACACTTCTTTTAACAAGAAAGTTGAAGAAAAGCTGACCTTCCTTATTCAGTATATAAAACTGGAATCTAATCTACCCCAAACTCTTCAGTGTTCTTCAATACTGATGTTTTGAATCTAAAAATATTTTGTTTAATGTATGTACATGTATTAGCTGTAAGATCTCTTCTAGGCAAGATTTTTAATGTCACTGTTTCTCCTGCTCTTAGCTTATACTGAAGAAAATAATCAGGCTTATCACATTGTATTGTTATGAGGATTAGGTTAATGCCTGGAAAGGTTTTGCAATACCTACCAATCATACAGTATGGTTTGTTAACAGCTATGATTTGTAAAAACAACAACTCAGATATAACTTTTTATTTCCTAAAGCATATACAATAAAATAGAGATTGATTGGATCAGTGTTTTTAAAATCAATAGAAAGTAGAATTTGTCTGATGATGGTCTAAGTATAAGTGGTAATAGATATATTAGAAATCTTTCCAATATTCTACCAATATTTCTATTGGTAGAAACCAATAGAAAAATAACAACATAATCTCTAAAACAGAAGGAAAATGACAAAATCCTATATTTGAGTATTTATTTGTATTGTCAAAGTATTGTGAAATACTAATATTTTATTATTTTGATTCTTTCTCATTGCATTATTGCTTAGTAATTTTAAGTAATATATGATACACATAGTATCAGATTTGGATGAGTCCAAATCTCTATATAAGGCAGATTACAGATACATGGAATTAATATATGACTATAGGAACTAAGCTCAGTTTATTTTTGATGAGCATCATTGACTTTAGTATTTTACAAAGAACTTACATGATTTAGCACAATAGAAGTTACTCTAACGTTCTTTTGCTTTACTTGTTTATTATGTGAAAACGAAGTGAGTATCCAGAATGTGCAGCATTGCATAGTACAGGAGTCTATTAGCTGATAAATTTAGGCAGTGTGTTTGCACTTGAATTATATGAATAAAAGATATTTCTCAGGAGAAAAAGCACTTTACATACATAATTCAACAGTTGATTTCAAAACTATGCCATAATGTGAAAGGATGTGTAGGAAAATTTTCTATTTAAACATAAAATAAATTGAAAAAATACCAAAAGAATACTAGAATACTTTCTGGGTCTCAAGTCCTGTTCACATGTATTAATACATGAGACCAGTTCTCTGAGATAACATAGTTGTCAGTCTTGTCTGTTAGTCAAGAGTTGCCAAAGCTTTGAAGGTGAAAGAATTCTTAAAAGTTGTGGAACTCCTCAGTGAGCTTGGGGGGTTGGGTCCACACCTCTGTCTATTTAAAAAGTTAAACCCACAGAGAAGAAACTTTCAAAACTTGTTTCACTTTTAGTGTTTTATCATGTTTTGGGACCAGTTCTTTCTAATGTTGATCACTCTAGTCCACATATGAATCATTTTTAAAATCAGAAGTAAATCTAGACTAGTTTCCTCTCAAACCAGTGTACTTTCCACAATGTTATAATGTGAAAAGATATTTTTCCATTTCACAATCAAACTAGCTATGCCACATACAGACAATAAGGACAGTTTATCTTTTACCTTAACATTTAAATCATATTAGAAACTATGGACTCAAGAAAACACTCATTCTTCAGGGAAACTCCTACATTTTAAGCCTTGGTTAAAACCATCATTTTTGAACCAAGAGAAAAAAACTATCTCTCATGCACGTATGCACGCTGAAAATTTATTTCATATTTTTCTACTCATTATTTTCCTAATATGAATTTGGAGTCCCCTCTCTTCCTGGACACTCCTCAGTAAATCCTGAAATATTCAAAGTACCTAATATATTTCTATGGGAATTTGGACATTAACATTGGTGAGTGTGACTAGAAAGGAGATGGTTGTTTTGCTGTTTGACTCCTTAGCACTGCCTACAAATGCTGGTTCCACAGGAAATAAAACTTCTGTGGTATGTCAGAGTAAGCCACTTATTATTGAATATTTTCAATAAAAACACCTCCTAGAGAAATAGAATGAAATCCTTGAAAGCATACATTTTCCTTTTGCTTGTCCTTTTTGATGTATCTATTTTATTGAAGACAATTAGAGTCTCAATAACAAAGGAAATTGTGTATGATGTGTAGAAATATAGGAATTTCTCTGCATCACCTGAAGAGATTGTCTACCTACCCACATTTTCTTTCTTTCTTTCTTTCTTTCTTTCTTTCTTTCTTTCTTTCTTTCTTTCTTTCTTTCTTTCCTTCCTTCCTTCTTTCTTTCTTTTTCTTTCTTTCCTTCCTTCTTCGTTCCTCTTTCCCTCCCTCCTTTCCTCTCTCCCTCCTTTCCTCTCTCCCTCCTTTCCTCCCTTCCTCCTTTCTCCCTCCTTCCTTCCTTCCTTCCTTCCAGCCTTTATCTCTTTTCTTTTTTTGTTGGTTGTGGGGCTCGAACTCTGGGCCTGGGCACTGTCCCTGAGCTCTTCAACTCAAGGTGAACGCTCTACCATTTGAGCCACAGTGCCACTTCTGGTTTTCTGGTGGTTAATTGGAGATAAGAGTCTCACAGACTTTCCTTGCTCAGGCTGGCTTTGAACTGAGATCCTCAGATCTCAGCCTCCTTAGTAGTTAGGATTACAGTATGAGCCATCGGTGCCCAGCTCCAGATATTTTCAAGCACATGAGGAAAGGCCAACTATTCACTATACCTAAAAATTTTCAGTTACTGAGTACTTCTCTCTTCCTTTCCAATACTTGCAATGAAGCTCGGAAGAATTATTTGAAACTGGCAATTATAAAATATCTGTTTTTCCAGGAGAGAAAGAAACTATTTCACTTTCTTTATGACTTGCCAAGGTTTCACATCATCTCTCTAAAAGCTTCTTAAAGCCTATCAGGGCTGAGTTTCCTAGATGCAAAAACTAAGATGACAAGTTGCCTCTGGGTTGCAGATTCCTTGCAGGAAATAAAGAAGTGAGGCTAGAGGGGAAAGCTCAGCTGTCTTTGGTTACATTGTAAGGGGAACTCTATTCTGAGCTGTAGCAATTTTAGGGAGGGGAATAGGCTGTACTTTAACCTTATGACAGTCATTGGTCATGGGCTGTAATGTTGGGGAAGATAGCTCTATGCAGGGAGGGCCAGTCCCATTGAAAAACACATTGAGGACAGGCTTAAGTTCCATTGCATCCACCAGAAGGCCTACATGATGCGACTCTTCCTGAGGCCTCTGACTTCACTACTCTAGCTTCACTGATATCCTTCCTAGCTCTTGAAAGTGCTAGGGAGGCTCCCAACTCTTCTTGCTCTTGGTTCCTCCATCCAGAACACTTCTAAAGTGACCAATATTTCTGTTTGCCTGGGCTGAAAGTGCTCTCAAAGTGTTTTATTCTGAGAAAACCCTGTATTGCAGAAGGAAATGGTTGATATTCAGGTATTCATGTTTCATTTCCTCACCTCCTTGTTTAGAAGCAATTTTCCCTGACCAACCTTGCTCTCATTTGCATACTCTCAACTCCCTTTCTCAATTTTCATTTCTAATACACTATATCACATTTTATTTCATTTAGGAATATAAATCTATAATAGCAATTGTTGGCACATAATACACACTTGATAAGTAATGGACGAAGTAAGTAAGTACATCTAATGTTTTATAGAAAATACATAGTTGCTGATTAGTAAAAAGAATGTATGATGTCCTTTAATGATTAGCTGAATAGTTCAGATTATAATCATTTATCATTGTTAATTATTTGGCAATTATGCTTGTAAAAGGTCAACTTGATCACAGAACCATTTTTTTCAGTAAGCAAATGGAGAAGGGATTTAAAATTAAATCATTCTATTTGGTATTTGATGGTAATGGCATGCTATTTTTAAATTCTGTGAAATAATTTAACAAATTAATTGCTTGAATTTGCAACATGGAAAAAAATAGGCTAGAAAAAAATGGGGCAAACTAATGACTGACAGCACTGTCCAACATGGAATTAGCACATGGCTACTGCTATATCCTAAAGAAAAAAGAACAGGAAAACAGGACAGATAGGAAACTAAAATTCTAGAAGCCTAGAAATCAAGGCATTAAATTTTGGTTTCTCTTCAGTGATCAATGTTCTCTTCAACAACAAGGGCATAAGAAGAGAAACAGGGGGCTGAGAAGGCATCTCAGTGGTAGAGTGCTTGCATGCATGAGGCCCTGGATTCGATTCCTCAGTACCACAGAAGCAGAAAAAGCCAGAAATGGCACTGTGGCTCAAGTGGTAGAGCACTAGCCTTGAGCTGAAGGGCTGAGGGACAGGGAGGAGGAGGAGGAAGAGGGGGTAGAGGGAGGAGGGTGAGGAGGGGAGGAGGAAGAGGAGGAGGGGAGGAGGAGGAGGAGGAGGAGGCGGAGGAAGAAAAAACCAGGTCCTCTTGAGGTGATACTTTTTTTTGGGGGGGGGGTCCGGTCTTGGGGCCTGAACTCTGGGCCTGGGCGCTGTCCTTCAGCTCTTCAGCTCAAGGCTAGTGCTCTACCACTTGAGAACCACAGCGCCACTTCAGGCTTTTTTCTTTTTGCTTATGTGGTGCTGAGGAATCGAACCCAGGGCCTCAGGCATGCAAGGCAAGCACTCTACCACTAAGCCACCTTCCCAGCCCCAAGGTGATACTTTTTTTGCACATGCAAGAAAATGTTTTGAAAATAGATACACAAGAACATATTTCCATCAACTGTCATAAGTGCTTTGAAGGTCTTAAGAACTTAGCTCAAACAAAAAATCCCTCTGCCTTATGACAGAATGAAGTGGTTGTTCAAAGTAGGTCAAATAAATTATTTTTAATTTGAGTTTTAGTAGAGAATCTACATTTTTCCAAATTCTCTCATCAGCTAGTCTTTTCTTTCATTCATTCTTTTTTTGTTGTTGTTGTTCCATCATAGGGCTTTAACTCGGCCTGGGCGCTGTCCCTGACCTCTTCAGCCTAAAGTGAGCATTCTACCACTTGAGCCATAGCACTACTTCTGGCTTTCTGGTGGTTAGTTGGAGATAAGAGTCTCACAGACTTTCCTGCCCAGGGTTGGCTTTGAACCACAACCCTCTGATCTCAGAGAGAAATTCCTGATTGTAAATTGGGCACAAATTACCTCCATGCAGGAGAGGTTAGTGGAGGTAAGAAGGAGGGGCTAGAGCTTCTGAGTATCTCCTAGGGTGCTACCAGGGAGAAGGGTTGATTTCAGCATTCTTTCCTTATAACTATGCCTCCATTGGCATAGGGAGCCTTCAGGCTTAAGTGGTACAACCACTGGATTGTTCAGGTAATAGCTAAGATTACAAGCATGTGCCACCAGCATCTGGCTCAGCTACTCTTTGAGATAAACAAATAATTACTCTGCAGCCATGGAGAATTTGTAGCAACAAAAGTGTAGAAAAAATTTTCCATTTTATTTTTGTAATACTTTATCCTTGAAAAATTGATAAATGGCTGTTTGCTGTTGGCTCATGCCTGTAATCCTAGCTACTCAAGACTGAGATTTGAGGATCCTGGTTCAAAGCCAGTCTAGGCTTACCTTGTCTTATCAGATTCCAATTAACCACAAGAAAACCAGAAGTTGAGCTGTGGTTCAAAGTGGTAGAGTTCTAGCCTTGAGCTAAAAAGCTCGGGACCAGCACCCAGCCCCTGAGTTCAAACCCCACAACTAATAAAAAATAAAAATAAAAAATTGGATAAATGGAGCTAGTGGTAGAAGCCACATTTTAAAATATATAATATTGGCCAGGTGCCAATGGCTCACGCCTATCACCCTAGCTACTCAGAAGGCTGAGATCTGAGGATAGAGGTTCAAAGCCAGCCCAGGCAGGAAAGTCGGTGGGACTCTTATCTTCAATAAACCACTAGAAAACTGGAAGTGGCACTGTGGGTCGCCTTGAGCTGAAGAGTGCAGGGACAGTGCCCAAGCCAGAGTTCAAGCCCCACGACGAACCAAAATAAATAAATAAATAAAATATATAATATTGGGAGTCTTTATTATACAGTTAACAGGCTGAAGGCTGCCAATTATTACAAAGGCCTGCAGCATACAAATACACGTAACACAGCTAGGAAACATGCTAAAGAGGAAAGAAATTAAAAAAAAATACCAACAAGCCAATTCAGGTCCAAGAAAGCTGAATTGGGATGCCAAGATGGCTGGAGACAGCCAGGAGACAGGACAAAATCACATCACAGAGACTCTCAGTCGCATGGACTCCCACTCCCACAGCTAGGCTGGCCCAGGCCTAAATAGGTCAGCAGGGGGCAGATCCTCAGGAAATTCCCAGACCCAGTCACTAGACTGACAGATTTAGTAACCTATCAGCCAAGTGCCTGCCCCTGCCTCCAGGGGTCCCAGTGAGCCCTTTACCTGGGAGGTAGGTGATGGGAGGAGGGGGGGGGGCTCCTTCCCCCAGCATGAAGACAAGATGCCAGACCTTACCATCCACCATGTGGCCAATACGGCACCTGCCAGACTTGGCCCCCTTACTTAAATGTGTTTCACATGAGTGAGGGTTATCCCCCCAGTACCAAAAACAGAAAGAAAAAAATGCAAGCAAAAGGAAGAGAGAAAAGAACTAACTGAATACATTGTACTATGAAAGGAATTATGCATTAGCTTCCCATAGATTCCTACACAATATGGATAAGTTAAAATGGGAGATTTGTCTTGTTCTGTTTGTAGAAGAATAGAGGGAATTAATAAACTTAAATACTTTATCTGAAAAATCCAGTGGTTGTACCATGTAAACTTGAAGGCTCCCTATGCCAATGGAGGCATAATTATAGGGAAAGAATGCTGAAACCAACTCCTCTCCCAGGTAGCACCCTAGGAGACACTCAGAAGCTGTAATCCCTCCCTAGTACCTCCCCTAACCACTCCTCCATGGAGGTAATTTGTGGCCAATTTACAGTCAGGAATTTCTCCTAGGGGCAAAAACAAAAACAAAAACAAAACTGTGTCTATTGCAGTTGAATTGCCTGAGTCCTTAGCCTGATCTGTGCTCAACAAACTCATACTCAAGGTTTCATACATATGGGTTGTATCTCATACATATACTTAAAATTGAGGGATGGCAGCCTTGTACATTCAGATCCCTTCTAAAACTCTACCAAGCGCTCCCTCATTTCCCTAAGATCAGTCCACTATCATTACCACGAATGTCTCTCACACTCTTCAAACCATGGGAAGCTGAAATTCTTAACCATATACATGTTGAGCCACCCAGCTTGATCCTGCCATTTCCCTTAACCATATACTCTTTTTCTTTCTAGTCAATTCCTTGCTTTATCAGTTTTCCATGTACATGTCTTTATCCAGTTCTTCATTGAAGACCAGAATCTGGGATCTTCATGTTGGCAACCACCCTCTAGTAATACAGTCATATTTTTGTTTCCAAATACTTAAGTAATGTTTATTGTGTGTTTGCTGCAATTCTACTAAAAAACTATTTTGTGCTTCATTATTAACTCATTTTTTAAATTTAGCCTCACCATGGACTCATAGTATATGAAGACTTTAAAATAATATATTAAATGAAACTGGTTAAGTTTCATATGAACTTTCCCACCTCTGTATGCCGCTGCAATTCATATGTTAATGATTTCACCCTGAGTACCTCAGAATACCACTGACTATTTGAAGATGGGCTCTTTCTTTTTCTTTTTCTTCTTCTTTTTTCACTTGATCTTAGCCAAAAGGCCGAGAAGCAATTTTCTTCTTATTTTTGTACTAATAGTAGGGCTTGAACTCAGGACCTGGGAACTCTCCCTGAGCTGTCTTGTTCAAGACTAGCCCTCTACCATTTGAGCCACAGTGCCACTTCAAGCTTTTTTTATGTTGTTGTTAATTGGAGAGAAGAGTTTTAGCCAGCACTGGTTGGCTTTGAATCTTAATCTTCAAATCTAAGCTTTCTGAGTAGCTAGAATTAAAAGAATTACAGGTGTGCGCCCTGCACACAGTGAAGATAGGGCCTTAAAAAGTTAATTAAATTGAAATGTGGTGATTAGGGAGTTAGCATCAACCCTGCTGGTGTCCTTATAAATTGACACACAGAGAGACATCAGTGATTCTGTGTGCAGAGAGAAGATTGGAGAGTCCTGGGAGGACAGCCATCTTCAAGTTCAGCAGTAAGGCCTCAGACCTCAGACTTCCTTCCAGCTTTCAGAACAATGAGAAACAAATTTTCATAGTGCAAGCCACTAGTGGGTGGTAGCTTGTTAGGCAGCCTGAGCAGACTAATACAATGTCATTTAAAAATGAAGTCATCAGTTAATTCTAATTACAACAGATATACTACTTTCTTAAATTAAAATGCACTTTTTAGTTTTGTGGACCTTGGGCTGGAGACTGGCTGAGTTTTGTGTACCTCAGCAAGCCCTCCTTCTTTCCTTCCTTCCTATCTATCTGGTCTCCTTGGTATCCTGCTCTTTGTTCCCCTGCAGCTTTCCTTTTCCAGTACTTTTGAAATGGCCCGCATGCTACAAGCAGATGTCTTAGAAGTATGAAGCAGGAAGAATGCTAAGCTTTATTTTAAATGGAGGGGGGGGGGGAGACTGAAACATGTAAGTGGAAATTGGCGGCACCAGATTTCCTGAAAAAAATTAAGATGGCATGCCTCCTCACTTTAAAATCACATTTCTTAATTTTTAAACTGGCTTGTAATCAAATTACTTTTTTCCTAACCATTTGTGATTTTACATTCCACTGCCTTTTTATCTTTCTTGGCCTTATTTTCTTTTCTTGAAGAAAAAACAAGTTCTCCCATTTCTCTATTTTATATACCCCACATTTTTTCTATAAATGTTCTTATCAGTATTCCCAAACATCTCGCTCATTACAAATCAGAACTTGGTGAGTAGGTACTCAATAAATGCTTGATTGATGACTCTATAATATCAGAATGCATTATGACATTTTCTACTTCCCTTAATCTGCAGTGCTATGGCCCTGGCCTGAACCTCAACATACTTTTGCCAGGTCATAGGGGAGGTTCAACACTGCTCCAGACAGTCTATTCTCAACACAGAAGGCAGAAACTCTTTAGACACAGAAGTAAATATATTGCTACCCTCTTGAAAGCATGACCATGACTCTCCATTTCACTAGAAACACAACAAGATTTTACAATGGTTTATGAAGAAGAAAATGTAAATCTGGGTAGGAAGTAACCCAAAGAAAGTAACCCAAAAGACCATGCGAGCAGAAGTTAAGTAGAAGGAAAGATTTATTGCCAGCAGAATTGACAAGGCCAAGTTCTCATGAGGAAAGGGAGAAAATGGCGCCGTCTGGCTCTCTGGAGGCCCCTTTTATATTGGAGGCTGGAAGTGGGAGGTGCCTCACCTACTGCATAGGTGCTGCCAACAAGGACGAAGATTAGGCCTGTAAGGTGGGTGTTTCCTTACATTTCCCCCCTTTTTGGTTTAATATGTACAGTACTGGGCAGGGAATATGGGCAAAGGTCTCTTTATGAGACTGGAGGAAGACCGGATACAACCTTTTTTATCCATAGAGATAGGGGTCCAGTTGGCTCTGACATATATGAGGGTCCATCAGGCACGTGACATTTAACAGGCTGGATGTGAATCCAATGTGGATAGCCCTGAACCTGCACAGCTGGGGGAATTGAGAGAATTACTGAGTAGGGTCCCTGCCACTTAGCAGAGAGCATGGTGAAACTAGGTGCCCATGGCGGTAATTTCTTGAAATGTACACTAGGTCCCCAGCCTTGAAGGAAGGCTTGGAGAGCAGTGTGGAAGGCTTAAGTTCATATTGGTCCACATACTTCCAGAGAAAAGTGCGCAGGTGTTGAAGGAGAGAGGACAGCATTATGGGGGACAAAGGGGAGTCTGAGGTCTGAAACAGGGGAGGCAAAGGTAGGTGGCCATACATAACTTCAAAAGGACTTAATGTTAGGTATTTCTTTGGCAAGACCCTTAAATGGAAAAGAGCTAATCCAGATGTAGTTCAAGGGCTAGCTTGGTCAGAGTTTGCTTAAGGGAGTGGTTGGCCTGTTTTCCTGAGGACTGGGGGTGATAGGGAATATGGAAAGACCAGGAGATATTTAGAGACTTAGCCAGTAGCTGGGTCATGGAGGAGACAACTTCTGGTCCGTTGTCTGTCTGGATGGAAGCCGGCAGGCCAAAATGGGGAATTATTTCCTGTAAGAGATGCTGAGACACAGAGGCGGCTTTCTTGGTGGTGGTGGGAAAATGCCTCTATCCATCCTGTAAAGGTGTCTACCAGCACGAGCAAGTATCTGTACCTGCGGATGGTTGGCATATGGGTGAAATCAACTTGCCAATCTGCTCCTGGGAGGTTACCTCGAGCCTGATGGGTTGGGAAGGGAGGTGTCTGCACATTGGTATTTGGATTTGCCCTTTGACATACTTCATAGGTTTGTGACATCTGTGTGTCAGCAGGGGTTAGGGGAAGGCAAGGCTCTATTTTAGGAACTCCCTTAAAGCCCCTATCTGGGAGTGGAAAAGATGGTGAAGATATTTAAGGATGTCTTGCCTAGAAGGAGGAGCAGGATCCTCTGTTATTGGCAGTGTTACTGCCCATTGTGTTGATGATATAGCAGCTCTCTTGGCTGAGGGGAGGAAAGAGGCCTTTAAGAGGTTAGTAGTATAGGACCCATTTTTTACTGAGGTTCCCTTTGTTGTTAGTAGGCCCCGTTCCTTCCAAATAGCTGCATGAGAAAGAACAGTATGGAAAGCATATTTAGAGTGTGTGTACAACTGCAGGGAATGTCCTGAGGCCAGGTGGAAGGCCCATGTTAGGGCTACTGATTCAGCCTGTTGATTGGTAGTGTGGAAGAGAGGCAGGGGGCGAGACTCCACTACACCAGAGACTGACATAACAGCATGCATACCCAGCTACCCGTGAGCCTTCCCAAAGGAAGGAGTTACGATCAGTGAACCAGGTAAACTGTGGCACCTCACTATTACGGTCTGCGTGAGGTAGCAGGTTCTCCAGTCTCCGCACAGAGGAGTAATAGGGTAGAGGGATTTAATGGTGGGCAGGACTGGAAGTTTAGCGTGGGGTCCTCTATCAGCAACACCTGAAGGGAGAGAATACAGGAGGGAGACATAGTTTGCAATCCTTTATAGGTTAGTAACTCAGAGAGGTGATGGTGGGAGAGGATGGTAAGGTTTGCACCAAAGGTTAGTTTTTTTGACTCCTGTATCAGGACAGAAGAGACAGCTAGAACGCAAAGGCAAGGAGCCCACCCCCTAGTGGTGGGGTCTAGGCATTTCGACAAGTAAGCAACTGGTGCTAATGAAGGCCCAATCTGTTGACCTAAAACTCCCAATGCAAAACCCTGGTTTTCAGTTACATACAGAAAGAATGGGTGTGAAAGATCTGGCAGCCTGAGAGCCAGGGTCTATAATAAGGCCTGTTGGAGTCTCCTGAAGGGAGAAATAAAAGAGGAGGGAGATAAAAGGGGTTCTTCTGGTGGCATATTAGAAGGGGGTAGTTAGGAATACAAGACCTGAGATAGCCAGCTAGACCCAGGAAGGAGAGAAGCTCAGACTTAGTGGAGGGGGTAGGGTATTAGTAATCAGTTGTTTCCTGGGGATAGTGATGGCCTTGTGTGTGGGAGTGAGTTGAACACCCAGATAAGTCACAGACTGTTGAATGACCTGTATCTTATTGGATGAGACTCGATATCCCTGGGAGGCCAGAAAGTTAAGAAATGTTACCGTATGGTTGTAACACAATTGCTTGGTGGGACTGCAGAGGAGACTATCATCCACATACTGGATAAGGGTGTAAGATTCTATACTTAGGTCTCTTAAGTTCCTTGCTAAAGCTTGGCTAAGCAGATGGGGACTATCCCCGAACCCCTGAGGCAGCACAGTCCAGGTGAGCTGAGCTGAGGTTTGGGTGACCGGGTCAGTCCACGTAAAGGCAAAAAGGTCCTGGGAGGAGGAGGCTAAAGGGATAATAATAAAGGCATCTTTTAAATCCAATACTGAATAAAAGGCAACCATCACTGGGATTGTGGAAAGCAGCGTATATGGGTTGAACACAACAGGGTGTAGGGGGATAACAGCAGCATTTATAAGGTGAAGGTCCTGTACAGGCGGAACGAACAATTAGTTTTGGCTACTGCTAAGATGGGAGTATGATAGGGAGAGTTAGTGGGGTAACAGCCCTTTTCTTAGTAAGTCTTTTATAATTGGTTGCAGTCCCAGAAGACTGTGGCAAGGGAGGGGGTACTGGGGTTGTGAAGGGAAGCATTGGAAGTCCCTTAGAGAGATATGAATAGGAAGGTGGTGTTTAGCAATAGAGGGGTTGTGGGTATCCCACACCTTGGGGTCTGCCTTGGAGGGTGGAAAAGGGAAATCTGAGGTGTCACTAGGTGAGTCTACTAAAGCCATCAACAAAGAGATTGCAGAGGAGGCCGAATTGTGCCAATTGGGAAGGGCATAGGGTAATAGAGGCTCCAAAGTTGGCCAAAAGGTCTCTGCCCAGCAGTGGAACTGGGCGGCGGGGAATGACAAGGAAGGAGTGACAGAAGGTCATTCCTGAAAGAAGACAAATGATGGAGGGCGGGGAGGATGGGGGGGTGGGGGGAGGGGGGGTGATGGGGGCAGGGTGCTGGGGTTTTGTAAGGTTTCCCCTCCACCTTGACTATGGAGGTATGGGCTAGGTAGGTTCAGCCATGGAACTCAGTGAACACTGAACACATAGCACCTGTGTCCACCAAAAGTGAGGTCATCTTACCTGCAACCACGATTGTCACCCTGGGCTCCTGCTCAGTGATTGGAGTGGTGGGGGCCAGGAGTCCAGAGCCGCCTCAGTCTTCTCCGGCTGCCAGTCCCAGAGGGCCAGGAGGGGGCGATGGGGCCTTTGTGGATGGCCACCGTTCCCAAGAGGACAATGGACAGTCCACGGCCCAATGCCCTGAAGCTTTGCACCTGGGGCAAAGTTGGATTGGCTCACATGGCTGTGGGCAGGACCCCTATGGCCTGGCTGGCCGCATGGGTAGCAGAGCTTCCTCAGGGGCAGGTTTCCATCCAGTGACCCTTTCCACCACAGACATAGCAGGGCTCAGGTGGATCCCTTCGGGAAGGGATTGGTTGCAAGGCTGGAGGCTAGTAGATCTTGGCTAGCATCTGGTACTTGAGCTGTTTGGCCTTTTCCTCCCTGCCAGGATACACCTAAAAGGCTGCCTCCATAGCCTCACTAGTGGGTCTTAGGGGCCCCTGTCTAGTTTTTAAATTTATCCCGGATGTCTGCAGCGGATTGATTAAAAAAGTGAGTCATTAACAGCGTTGTCTGTCCACAGACTCGGGGTCTATGTTAGTATACTGAAGGAGGGTCTGACTCAGTCTGGCCCAAAAGGCAGATGGGTTTTCATTTTTGTCTTGTATGACCGGGGCCATTTTGTCATAGCTGATGGCTTTGCAGCCTGTTTGAGACCCTTCATTATACAGGCAATAAATTGGTTTCGCCTTTGGTGACCCCCCTTCCCCGGGGGAAATGTAATCCCAGTGAGGCTCCTGGTCAGGCACTGGCTCAGTTCCAATTGGGGGATGGGGGTGGTCCTGTGGGTCTCATCTGCATAGCGGGGGGCCTTTCCCCAAGCATCTGCTGTTCCCCTGGTAAAAGGGTATTACCCCGATTACGTATACCTCATACGATATGCATACACGCCGCAGCTCCTTGATGGAGGCAGTGGGATTGGCGGAGAAAGATCCCGGGCACGTCTCCATCGGTGCTAGGCCATTTAATGAGAAGGGCATGCGCACTGTGACTATGCCGTGGGCCCCTGCCACCTCAGGAATGGGAGAACCGGGGCTGCGGCAGCACTCTGCCCTGGAGCAGGCTCCTGGGCCTGGGTAAGGATGGTACTCAATGTTCCTCTAAGGCGCTCAACAGCCTCCAGGGCGTCCTTCAGCTGAGACAGCTGGTTCGCAGTGGCCAGGCCAGGCGCGCTTTCGTCCTGTGGGGGCCAGGGGGTGCTGGAAGGGGGGCTTGGCCCGGGTTGGTGTGGGAGTGCAGGGTGCAGGAACAGGTGACCCGTGGGCTGGGGCTGCGGGACCAATGGCGGGGGAGGAGCTGCCACCTCCGGCGGAAGTCCCACCTCCTTTTGTGCAGTAATTGGCCCCTGCTCTCTTTACCATTTGCAGTCAATGTTCTGTCTGTCTGTCTGAGATTCAAACCTAGGGCTTTGCACATGTTCGGCAAGCACTCTATCATTACACTATGTCTGTGCCTTGAATTCATGTTAGATAGCTGATGAATGGTGAGCAACCATCATTCTAGAAGTCTGCTCTTCATGCTTTCCCTCACACAGTCCTCAAATTTGTAAGCCATTCATCTTTTTAAACACTTGGAAATATACTTCCTTCCCTTTTGTTTCAAAGACAGACTGACTTCTCTTTCATGAACAGAAGAGAGATCTTGCTCTTTTGTTTTTCAGGAAGGAAGGTTTTCAATTTCCTGCCCCTCCATGTCCAGTTAATCTGTGACTCCACCCACTTCTAATATTTCCCAGTTTCTCTATCAACTCTCTGTTGTTGTATCTTCTTTCTTGTGTATTTCCTGATCTCCATTTTCTTCATCTCCATTCATGAATGAGAATGAGAATTCTCTATGTTCCTAGTTAATAAATACCATAGACATTTTCAACTCCCTTCTTTGCTGGGACCATGCCTGAGTCTCCTTAGTTGGCTTCTATTCCTGACCTTAATATCTTATGTCTTGAGACGTCTCTTTTTTTTTTCATGACTTAAACCTACCAACTATGTCATAGACTGAGATTTCTAGATTAATGCTGAGGATTTCTAGATTAATACCTTTATCACAAACCTTTCCTCTGCACTCAATTCTTACTTCTCCAATTGTCAACTTGCCATTCTTTTAAATGTCTCACTTAACATCCAAAACATGTGTTCTGGTATTCTTATCTTTCTCCTAGCTACAAACAGTATGCTATCATCTGTCCATCTGTTTAATCCAGAAGTCATCTGGAAATCATCTTCAATTTCTTCCTTTTCTTAGTTGTCTATACTTAAACCCACTAGTCTAATAGCAATTTCTATGACATTACCACTAAACTATGTTTCAAACCTAATCTCTCTTTCCTCACTTTAATCTCTTAAGAATAGGCCATCTCTCTTCTGAAGAGAGTCTCCATGCTTCTATTGTTGCTCCTTATGTGCTCCCAATTCAGTGGCCCTCTTTCCATCTCCAGTATCATATTTTAGGTGCTCATCACTTTTCCTTTGGACCATTGCCATAGACTTCTGGCTTCTTTCACTTACTCACCATATTGCTGCCTATTGGATCTTTTTAGCGTGCAGATCCAGAATCTGTAGCATAGTATGCAAGGTCTTTATGAACTGATATCTCTTTATATCTATAACCTATTACCCTGCCTTCCTATCAACAGCCTTGCAATTCTACATACCTTCCCTAGTCTATGTTCTTAGCTTTTATATATTGCTCTTATAATCCCAACCCTTCTTCCTATTTGTCTTTTATGAAGCTTCATCTAAATTTTATCCTTTCTAGAAAATTTCCCTTTATTTTTCACAATTCAAGAAATAAAATTACTGACTGTAATGATTGGTGAATAATAGATTTTAATAAAATTAGAGAAGTACAGATTTGAGTTCAACATAAAAATCAAACTGAAAACTGTTAACTCTGGAGAGGACTGTAGAATAAAAGAAGAATTTTCATTTTTATTTATGTGCTTAATTAAAATGAAATAACTCACCTATTTGTGGATTATGAGAGCATGATAGGCAAGTAGTCAGAAGTTTTCTCATCCCACATTAGACTTCTGCCTAATTGACTAATCCTGGACATATAGTTAACTGACCTGGGTCTCAATTGTCCTACCTGTAAGTAGGTTTTCTTTGAAGATCTTTCTAATGTTTAAAATTTGTATTTTATAAATGAAAAAGAATGAACAGTTTTATAGTTATCCTGTCTTAAAACTTAGTTTTTAAGTTTAATATCTCAGGGAGGCTCCAGAGCACATTCCTAAACTTCTTGTTATGTTGTGTGGATATGGAAGAAAAAATTGGCACCCCTTTCTACCCCACCATGTCTGAATAACTACTAGGTGTTGTTGGTTTTCTTGTTTTGTTTTTTTTTCTGAGTTGTTTTTCAAGCTGATATTCCAGGGGATAGCAATAGAGGTCAAGTATGTTTGTGAACATACTTGGTGATATGCAATCTGTTTTAGTCTGCTGAAGGCTCAAAGGAATTGTGCATTATGCATTATAAACATGTGCTTAATATCTGGGTGCTAGTGGCTCATGCCACTGTAATCCTAGCTACTCAGGAGCCTGAGATCTGAGGATCATGGTTTGGAGCCAGCACCGGTTCATGAGACGCTTACCTCCAGTTAACCACTAGAGACCTGAAGTGGTGCTATGGCTCAAAATGGTAAAGCACTAGCCAGAAAAACAATACAAAACAAAACAAAATCAGCCAAACAAACAAACAAACTCAGGGAGAGCTCCCAGGCCCTGAATTCAAGCCCCATGACCAAAACTAAGAAAATAAAAACAATGCTTAATTAAGCATTTCCCAGTAGCTAGGATTGAAGGCTTGAGCCAACATGCCTGGCTTATGAACATTTCTTTCATAAGATCTATCATGGGAATATTTCATATTCTCATTTGTGGTAACATATTCTGTAGTACCAACTTGGGAAACTGAATTACAGCAATCTTTCTACTCTAGTTTGAGTTTTTTCTTCTATAAAGTTCATTGTAAAAGCAGCTGGACTTAAGCAAGGGCTGTTTCATGGTTGATAAGTACGCTTGATGATTCCTTTCTAAATTATCATTATCTCTACCTAATTCACTTTTCCATTGTATACTGTTTTAATATAAAATTTAATTTGTATGAAATGTCTTATGGGTATCTATATACCCTTAGGAAGATTTCTATTTTACTTTTTTTGCTACTGATTATAGTGGCTATCACTATCTCTTTATAACTTTTTAAGACGCATTTCTATAGACATTTAGCTAGAGACAATTTCCAGCTGACCTAGCTGACACTTAAGTTTTCTAAAAAAAGTATATTATCTGAGAAATGGTTTGAGGTTTTGTCCTGTCACTCTTGATCCCTACTTTATTAGCAGTTAAATCACTTAAAGTACAGATGACTATTTTTTTCCATATCCTTTGGCATGTCATAGCTGCTATTCTGAGAAGTCAGTTTAACTGAGAAAGCTATATCATCTTATTGTCAGGAGTGAAAACTGAAAACCTGTAAAATGTCTCTATCATGTTTTATTACCCCAGCAGCAGCTTCTCATCTCTTTCCTAAGTAGAGCTACTTTCTAATGCTTCATCAGCTTAAGACCAGAGTTGAGGCCCCAAGCTGAAAAAAATTACAAAGCATGAATTATATGTCCTACTTTGTAGGGATTTATTTTTAAGGCAAGTGAAAAGTAGCTTTCTGATGATCTATGCTGCTGGACCTCATGCTCAGCAGGACTGCAGGCAGCTGCACCCAAAAGTTAGCAAGAGGCTAACTTTTGTCTCTGACCTGCCTGAGGAACTCCATCAATAAAACAAGGGCTATAGGCAAAGGAGTTGACAGCTGTCTCCTTAGGAACTCTGCAGAACAATTTCAGTGAGCATGATTGCAGTTTCCTTTTCAAATCCTCTGATTTTAAATTTTGGGGGACTGAGAAGCTGAATACGGCTAATTTAAGTAATGTCACAATAGTGCCACTCAGGACTCAAGTCAAACAATACATTTGATGGAGCTATGAAA
Organism: Dipodomys ordii; assembly: GCF_000151885.1. Classification (NCBI taxonomy): domain Eukaryota; kingdom Metazoa; phylum Chordata; class Mammalia; order Rodentia; family Heteromyidae; genus Dipodomys; species Dipodomys ordii. The sequence continues at coordinate 28,178,484 of NW_012267221.1, forward strand.
CAAATACTGTTTAGAGAGCAAGTTATTATTATTGGCATTGTTTCTGAAAAAATACATCTATCTCTAAAAAAGAAACTGCAAGGATAAAATATATGGGGATATATATATATATATATATAGATAGATAGATAGATAAATATATACAGCCAAGTTATACAAGATATAAGTATTTTTTTACATATTTGTAGTTAGATTATCTTATAGGTATTATAATTAAAATAAAATTATTTTACGGGTGTTATAAAGAAAAGAAATCATAGATAAGTTATGGAACATAAAATTATATAAAAATTATAAGAATTTAAAATCAGATAAAAGCAGTGCACAAATCAAAAAGACACAAAAGTTATTGAATGGCATCACTGTAACTGGAGAGACACAACAATTAGCCTGATCTAGCATTTCTAGTACAGATAGTTATATTAAAACTGGAGAGAATGGGGCTGGGAAGGTGATTCAGTGTTAGAGTGCTTGCCTTGCATGCCTGAGGCCCTGGGTTCGATTCCTCAGCACCACATAAGCAAAAAGAAAAAAGCCGGAAGTGGTGCTGTGGC
>NW_012267221.1:28179087-28232336 GCF_000151885.1 Dipodomys ordii
GGCCCAGAGTTCAGGCCCCATGACTGGACCCCCTAAAAAACAGAACAAAACAAAAAAAAACAAAACTAGAGAGGTATTAGAGTTAAGTAAGTCAATAAATGTTAAATAAGAGGGAGCTGTTTGTATAGATTATGACATGTATAAGAGACGAAGTTATAAGCTATGAGAAATATGTTTGCAGGTGGGCTTGCTGATGCACAGCTATAGTCCTAGCACTTCAGAGTCTGAGGCAGGAAGATGAAAGACTGAGACCAGGCTGGGCTATATAGAGAGATTCTATCTCAACAAAGATTATCTAGCAATGAATAATGTATGATACAGAAATAAGTGAAAAGGGTAATCTATGGCAAACTTCATAAACTTTGATGACCTGGAAGAAAGTCCTAAATAACAATGGCTAAAAGCCTATTTCTCTATTGAGTCTGTGGCTAGGATGGTGATAGACCACAGACTAGCCTTGCAGTCCAGAGCTGCAGATGGGAGCTTTCCTGTGTTTCCATGATGAAAGAAAAAGACAAAGTGCACATTCTGTCTCTGAACGATGAGCCCCAGAAGTAGACACATAACCCTTCTACTTCTGATCCCTTTGGAATTAACTCAGTTTGGCCATTCCTAGCTGCAAGGAAAGCTAACAAGCACAGTTTCTACCCAGATGGCCTCTTGTGCAACCAAAAATCAGAGCTCAATTGTCAGGGCCCAACCCAAATTAGTCTAACCTACTCAAGTCTCTAAAGGACTCTGGAAAGAAGACTGTTTTACTTTGTTTTTGCAGAAATTGTACTTCTGAATGCAAATGAGAATTTTACTTGTGTCCTGTTTTGACAACATTTTCCTAAGAAGGACTGTACAAGTTAATAAACAACTACCTTGGCAACAACATTGAGAAACTGACCACCCAAGCAAGCTTTCTGAATCAGCTATCCAAACTAAAACTATAAAATGTCAGCTCTACATTGCTTCTACATCTTAAATGCCTGTAAACTTCCCCTTAACTCCACTTAAGACAGACACTGCCTATTATGCTTGTCCCTTTCTTCTCTGGGAAAGTGATTAAACCTTTGCTCTCTTTTGTCACTTTGACACTTGGTGGATCCTTTCATAACCTATACATAAACCAAAGCCTCCAGACCTAATATCACCTAACAAAAGAGAAGAGATTTGAGAGCACAGTCTAATGTCTCTAATGTCATTTTACAACTGGGTAAGAAGCACAGAGAAAATATTGAAAGAAAATATGCTAGTAGAAGATCATATATATTTGAAAGGAAAGATACTCGGCTTCTACTAATTGTTCCTTTTAAAAGTCCCTTTTTTGGTTGTACCACCAAGAGACCTTCTTTCTCCTGATGTCTTCCAAGCTCCTGTCATAAGGCCACTCTCTCTCCCCATAAGTCAATCTTACATACCTTCTCTTCTTTTTATTATACATAGCAGTTCAGTTCCATTTGTTTTAATGTTCAGTAAGCACACAGGCACTCAACAATAGCAAAAATGCAAGCAGGGTGCTGTTGGCTCATGCCTGTAATCCTAGCTATGCAGGAGGCTGAGATCTGAGGATCATGTTTCAAAGCCAGCCTAGGGAAGAAAATCCGTGAGACTCTTATCTCCAATAAACTATTACTACAACAAACTACTCAGAAAAAGCTAGAAGTGGCACTGTGGTAGAGCACTAGCCTTGAGCACAAAGAGGGTCAGGTATAGCACCCAGGCCCTGAGTTCAAGTCCTGGCAACGGCAAAAAAAAGAAAAAAAAAGAAAGAAAAGCAGAAATCCTAGAGAATCATGGGATCCACTCATCAAACAACAAAGATCTTTGATTACTTCTATTCACAAGTCTTATTTTCCCTAATGGAGGCCAAAGAAAAAGTACTACACCAATTATCACCACATTTGTAGCTTGCCTACAAATTGTACTTGGAAAAAATAGTTCCAACCTAATGCTTGAGAAAAAGCCTATAGGTCATTGCCCCTCAAGTTTTTCAGGACATAGCTAGTTCAAAGATAAGCTTCCAGCCCAATAACATGGAGAGAATAGTGTAATAAAGGGGTGGAAATGGAGGTGAGTTGGCCAACTGGGAACATATTCTGAAGGGAAGCAGAAGCCTTGTTGTATGGCATGGAAAAGGTACATAAACATAGAAAGGGGAATTAGTTGGTCATAGAATTGCCTATTAATGAAAATTTCTTTCTACCATTTCTCAAGAAATTTGTTTTTTATTAAATTTTTTTACCGTTATCATGAAGGTGATGTACAGAGAGGTTACAGGTAAAGAGTACGTTCATTTTTTTCATTTCTTTCCTTATGCTCCTCAGTTTTTCCCTCTCATCCTCAACCCCAAGTTTTATGTTTTTCTTAATCCTTAGAAAAATCCATTGAATCTGGGTGCTGGTGGCTTATGCCTGTAATCCTAGCTACTCAGGAGGCTGAGATCCAAGGATCATGGCTCAAAGCCAACTGGGGCAGGAAAGTCTGTGACACTCTTATTTCCAATAAACCAACAACAAACCAGAAGTGGAGCTGTGGCTCCAGTGGTAGAGCACTCACCTTGAGCTGAAGATCTGAGGGACAGCACCCAGGCCCAGAGTTCAAACCAACCAAAACACAATTAAAATCCATTGAGAAACTGAGAAAATAAGAAAAACATCGTAATTCTCTTGTGAAAATGAAAGCTTACGGATCATCATGGAAACATTTCTGGATGCATGCAAAACACTGTTGTCAGCTGTAAAGTGACAATAGCTAGTGCAACACGTAGTGACTAAGGTTAAGGTTACCATTTCCTGGAAGGAGCAGAAGCACGGGAAAGGAACTGGTCATAAACCAATCAGACTTACTTACAGTTGTGGCCATGGTACAAGTGTGTTTTTGTGACTCCATCTCTTTTTAATGATGTTTTTCTTCCTAATAGAAAAGGCAGTGTTTTTGCTTAGTAGACTTCATATAAATCTCAAGAGTCATGTTTCCAGAATAAGTGTAAGAAGCAAAATAAGTCCTTAGACTGGCAGTTCTAGGAAATGCTATAATCTTGCTAGGAATCTGAATATCAAATTATTTGATTACTATCCAATAGTTCTTATTGGTGTTTTAAGTCTTTGAAGAGTCACTATAGCATATTGGACTTTATAAATACTGTTAAAATGCAGAGAGAAAAAAACTGAATGCTTGTAAATTAGAAAAAGATACTTATAATTTAGAAAAAGATCCAAAGCAATATTGGTTTCAATATTGTCAAAACTAGGACAGAAAAAGAAGACAAAATGCTTTCATTGACAAACAAATGAACTTTTGGCAAGAACCTGGTCCCAGTGTCCAACTTGCAGATGCTCTTGGACAGCTCCTATCAATTTAACCAACATGAATGAAAGAAAATTTTTTTTTGCACAGAGCAATTAATTTTAAGTATACTTTGAAAAGTCACTTTAAGATTTATAATAGATTGTTTGTGACTATGAAAATGGAAAAGTAAAACAGGCTAGGGATGCTTTATTTGGGGGCAGAGAGTAACAGAGGGGCTGGGGTTGGTTGGAAAGCAGTGTGAACATGCATGAAGATATAATACTGAAATTCCCCCTAAATGACTAATAATATAAGTTAATAAAAAAAACTTATAATTGAAATGTTAGTTATTATGGCATTAACATTTAATTTCTAAAATTATTTTAGTGCACATTATTTCATTTTTACTTGTCTTATCTAGTATTTTTATTAGGAGAAAGTTTTGTTATTAAAATAATATATAAAAATGTAATAATACATAGTTATAATACTAAAGCATAATTAATCTTACAACTTTTACAGACCCCCCTGAAATTTTTAGCATAATCCTTCCACAGAAAAATCATTTAATGCTAATTATCTTAAATTATTATTGTTGTTGTTACTGACATAGTACCTCCCTCTGTAACCCGGGCTGGCTTTGAACTCTGGATCTTCCTCTTTTAGCCTCTCAAATGTTACTATTTCTGGATGACAACTTATAGTTACTTAACATGAAAGTATTATAAAAAGTATAGAAAACTGATGATTTGGGGAATTCTTGAGAATTTTGAGGTATTCTGATTTCTTGTTTATAAATCCTGAAGATGAATATCTATTGGGAAATAGTAGCTCATGGCATTTAGAAACAATGACAGTGAAAATAAATTAACACCAAAGTAGAAGGTGAAGTCACACTTAAAAATCACCCTATGTCTTCGCCATCTTAACACTACTAATTTATGATTTGAAATACTATACCTTATATGTTCATATAATTTTGACATTTTTTCTGTCAACTTAATATTCCATTTAAATCAAACATGAATGTGATTTTTGATTACTAAACTATATATCATTACCACCTCATACATTATATATAACCAAATGTTTTCAGCAAAGAGCCACATAGTTAATATTTCAGATTCCATGAGTCATACAGTTTCTGTCAGAACTATTCAACTGTCTTAACAGACAATATGTAAATGAGTGAACTTGGTTGTACATTAACAAAACTTTATTCATGAATAACAAAATGTAATACATTTTATGCATCACAAAATATAGTCCTCTTTTGAATTTTTGCAACCATTTAGAAATGCAAAAATGATGTTTGTGGGTCATATAAAAACAGATGGTGGGGCTGGGAATGTGGCTTAGTGGTAGAGTGCTTGCCCAGCATGCATGAAGCCTTGGGTTCAATTCCTCAGTACCACATACACAGAAAAAAAAAAAAGAAGTGGCCCTGTAACTCAAGTGGTAGAGTGCTATCCTTGAGCAAAAGCTCAGGGACAGTGCCCAGGCTCTGAGTTCAAGCCCCAAAACTGGCAAAATAACAACAACAACAACAAACAGATAGTATGCTAGACTTGATCCATGGTTTATAGTTTGCCCACCAGTACTACACCAGATTCATATGTCTTATAAGTACCGTGCGCTAACCAATTGCGCTACTGGAGCTCCCACCAGACTCATATGTATATGAACACTTTCAAATGCTGTTTCACTCACTTTCCTGGTAAAGAATGAAATTGCAGTGTTACTTGTAGCAGATGCCTGGTTTCAGAGGTCAATGGCTGAGAGTTTCAAAGTCACCTATTTATATATTCCAATAGTGTGAATCAGAATGAAGGTAATAACTAGCTTTCATTTGGGTCAAAGAGGCTTAGTTAATCATGTACAGAAATAAAATTGGATTAATAATGGTTCCGTCTCAGCCTCAAAGGAGAATTGGAAGAAGTAACTAGTGATCTTACATAATAAGTAAAATTACTCTGAAAATATGGAATTTAATAAAGCATGTGGACCTGGCTTTAATCAAGCCCAGGTAGAAATTTACAAAAAGGAAATGACAGAGTGATTTCTGGCTGCACCAAACAATACAGACTTGTCTCCTTTTATTCAAAAGCTCAGTGAGTATATTCAAAATATAATTTGGTTTGCACACAATATATTCCACAATTTATCTATCCTATAAAATGAAGAACTGTAAAGTGATACAAAAATATCTATAAAAAATTTCACCCACCCACACTTCACCAAGTACACTGAAAAGCGCAAATGAAAATCTGAAATAGTGCATCATCTGCTTCATACTTGAAAACACTCAAAGGCCTTTTTTTTGTCACCCTACAAAGGTATTTTCCCCCCACGCATCATAGAAAGCCATTTGGTGTACATGAAGCAGAGTTTATTTGTATATTGAAGCTTTTGTCATTTAGAAAATTCCAGAATTTTTTCCAGAATGAAGCTTTTAGCCTCGTAGCTTGCTTTAGCTGCCTTCTTTTTCTTTGTAGATCAAATTGTGCCCCATACGTGCTAAGCAAGCACTAATACTGAGCTACATCTGCAGTCCTAATTGTGCTTCTTTTACCAGCTTCTCCTGTTCAGTGAATTCTATGGTAGCCATTGTTGAATTCACAACCTCTCGGGTAATGTTTAAAGCACAAACCATGGATGATCTCCTTGCTTTGCTTTTGGAAACAAGGGTTTGCCATTGACTCTTGATACCATGTGTGGTGCCTTTCTGGGCACTAGGGACCCCCTTGCTGCTAGTGAAAATCTAGGCTCCCTCTTTATGATCTTAAAATGAATTGCGAAGTGGAAACTGGTGCACCACCAGGTGTGAGCATAAAACGGCTGGTCTGGATTTGGTCCATGTTCCACTTGCTCCAGCCAGTCTACCAGCTAGAGGAATCAGTAAGTGTGACTTTGGTGGGTTTTGAAGTCAAACAGTGCTGCCTATCTCAAGGGTTTTATTATTTGGGTGGAAAAATCTCAAGCTCCATAAATCTCTTTAATATTCAAATTGGAAACATTTCCAACGAGGTGGTTTATATTTGCTGTGTTATGTCTGACCCCTTCAAAACCTCTCATTTCTGGCTTAGCTATAACTAGATTATGCCAATACGAAACTGACCCAGTCTCATGTGAGATATTAATTTACTTTTGAAAGGAAAATTAGATTTGAAAATTCCAGATTTCTATTGTTCCCACGAAGCATTTCTTATGACAGTAAGGCTTACCCTTATTAATATCTTTACTAGCAAAGCATTTCACAGATGTAGGAAATACCATAAGCAAATGAAATGACTTTTCTAAGAGCTGTCAGGAATTTCTGAATTGCTTTAATTTGAATATTTATCATCTTGACTTACTCCTTATCTTGATTTTGGAAGTTACCGTAAATGCTGGCATGGTGACTGATGCCTATAATCTTAGCTACTTAGGAAGCATAAGTAGGAGAATTGAGATCATCCTGGCTTGAAAAATTTAGAGAAATCTTATGTCAATGAACAAAAATCTGAGGGTGATGGCATATGTCATAAATATAAATAGTGGACTCACATTTCAGGGTAGCCTAAGAATAAATGTAACAGATCACATTTGAAAATAAATTATGGTAAAAAGGACAGGATCATGACTCAAGTGGTAGAGCATTACCTAGCAAGCTTAAGGCCAGAGTTCAAACCATAGTATTATCAGAAAAACAACAAAAAGACTATAAGTTAACACTAGTATTAATACTCCATATATACTTCCAGATTTTATGAATGAGTATATTATTAAGACTGTTACAAGGATTGAAGAAAATAACAGAGGAGATTCCAAATTTTACTGATACTTAGAGAAGAAAGGAAACTGTATTATGTAGAAATGCCAATGAAACCTGGAGATGAACAATATAACCTAAAATATGAAGGTAATTTTTATCAGAAGACTAATCCCCCCTCAAAAGGCATTCTATAACCAGTAAGTTAGCCAAGATTGTGAATCCTTATGACAATAGTGTTTTAAGATGCAAATCAGGTTAATTACAACTATATTCCTCATAAGTTTAAAGATTTTGTGAACATCTTCTATAAGCAAGGTGTTGTATAAGTTCTGGAAATTCAGTCAGCCTGTTGATCTCTATAATTTCATGATCTAGTAGGAAAGAGTCGTAAGCAAAAGAACAAATCATCTTCTACCATTTGTAGAGAAAACTCTTTACTACTCAAGTCAAACTAAAAAAGATTCTTAAATATATTAGCAAAAGTGCCGGGCACTGGTGGCTCATGCCTATAATCCTAGCTACTCAGGAGGCTAAAATCTGAGGATTGAGGTTCAAAGTCATCCCAGGCAGGAAAGTCCATGAGACTCTTATCTCCAATTAACTGAAAATTTAAAGTTTCACTTCCAGAAAACTGGAAGTGGTACTGTGACTTAAATGCTAGAGCACCCAAACCCAGAATTCAAGCAAGCCCCATGACTGGAAAAAGTATATATAAATATAAATATGTATATATTAGCAAAAGTATATTAAGTGTTCATAAAAATTTCTTTTAATTATGGTTTGAAATGGCTTAATACTCAGCCCTCAGTGACTGTATGAGATGCTCTACTGGGTTTAATGTACAAGGAGTTACTCCTGGAACAAAAAAAGTACTCAGACATAGTAAAGCACACTTTTGAAAAGATATATATGTCTTGTCAAACCATGAAACTATTGCCTGTTGAATTGTGATTTTGGATCCACCACTGAAGAATGTGTCTTAGCCATTGGGATTCAGTTTTCCCACTTATATAAGAAGATTCTGAGAATAAATCTCTGAAATCTTTTCAAATATAATCAATATAGTTCAATAATTTAAGAAAGGGGAAAAGGCTTTTTTTTCATCATATACTAGGATTGATATGAGTTGTGTAACTATACATTCTTTGGCTACAGTGACCCAGAAACTGTGACAAGCAGGAAGAAAAGAAACAAAATAGAAAGGAAGAACATTTGTTCCCAAGGACTGGGAGCCAGATAAAAATGCTAATAATGATTTCTCACAGCCTGGCTAGGACCTGCTTGAACTGAGTGTCTGAGACACACATTTTCCGGTTTTAGCCCCACTTCTTTGCTTCAGATTCAAGCAAAGGTCTTGAAAAGAGAAATCTCTACTGGCTAGCTCTATGAACTTTTTGCCATTGGATGTTTTATCTTTTACTCCACTAAAATGTTTTTAACTTACTAGTGATCTTCACATTGCCAAATACTTGCTCTCCTCTCCTCTCATCAGGACTGACTTACTGATTAACCCTCTCCTTTCTTTTCTTCTCTAGAGTCCAACTCTCCTGAGTCTACCTGCCTCAGGGAGAACTCTTAGCAGTTCCGGTCTTGTGTCCATCTTCCTCTGCTTTTTCTCTAAATATTGCAACATGATACAATTCCGTCTTCTCTCTGTCTCTAGATGATCTCATTTACCCTATGACTTTATGTATAGCATTTGTGTGATGACTTCCACAAATGTGTCTTGAGGCTTAACATCCCTTTAAGTTCCAGATTTATGGTTTTTTTTTTTTTTACCACACATTAGTTATCTTTCCTTCATGTTGACAAGGGTATAAACATGTTAAAAAACAGTGCTGGAAATAATCCTCTACTTCCAAATCCAGGAAGCTGGTTCTCACTCAGTCTTCCCTAACTCAGAAATAACTTAAAAGGGATGACTTCCACAAAGCAAAAGAGGGGTACAATAGTGACCTGTCTACAGAGTTAGTGGCAGAGCCTGTGATACAAAGCAGACCATTACTGGATTAAAACATAAAGCTGTAAGTTATACTCCATATTTCTGTTTTGAGCAAGATATCAAATATCCATTTGGCTATCATTGGGTTCTAATGAAACATTTGAAGTCATTGTATTATAAACAATAATAAATTCATCCAAATATTTCCAAAGTTACCTTTATGCCTGGTTTGCTACAGAAACTTGTATTGAGTGACATAAATCAGTGCCATTACAATTTTTATCTTCTAGTCTCATTTTGTTTCCCAAAGTCTTCCAAAACATTTTTCCATATTCCTAATTACCTCTCTTTTCCATTCTGCTCAGCAATTGTCCTAAATTCTCATAACTTTTCCATTGACATGTACTAAATGAATTTACTTCCAACTTCTCATAGAAATGAATTGGTAAACAGTTTCTCAACTTGCTATAATCCTATCTCTTAATAGCCTTTAATTTGCTTTGAAGTTTTCCTGCTCTTCATTCTCAATTTGAAAATGCTATAAGTTGAATTTTCTATGAAATAAAAAAGAAAATAGAAATAAAAATCTGTGATGACTGTAATTCTCGTCTGTTTGTTTACTCTTGTTATTGAGTCAAGTTTTCAATGAAAACCAGGCTGGCCTCAAACTTGCAAACTTGTGACTCATCTCTAGTGATTAATTAAATATAAAGTAAGCACTGAAGTAATTTTAGGGCTCCTGATCCAAAACCAAATGCTTAAGACTCTTGTCTTTATTTACCACCAAGGAATCCAGAAGTGGAGCTATGGCTCAAGTGGGTAGAGCATTAGCCTTGAGCAAAATTGCTTAAGGAAAGTGCCAAAGCTCTGAGATTAAGCTAAAGGATTTGTACCCACATGCAAAGAAAATGTATACCCAGATATGTGCCCTTTCATGTTCTCTGAATGTTTTGTGAAATAACTTGGGGAAAAAAGATGATGAGACAGATTTTACTACTGTGTACAGTTTATAATAATCAAGGAGTGGTTTCTTCCATCAGATCTTCCATTCAAAAACTGAACTGGAAATAGTCATTTGTGGTATAGAATGAACCACACATATGGTAGGAATCTTTAGGGGAGTGGTTGAAATAGATGCTCTCATGTCCTTGGCTCAAATCATGACATTTTCTAATTGAGAAAACTTACCTTTATATAGTACCTGCAGGTATGATGCATATTTCCAGAAGGGATATGAAGGTGATCTAGATGTTTTTTGGCTTTCATAATTTATATGAGCTTCCTATTTATTATATTATATTTTAAACCATATCTTATATGGTTTAAAAGAGCTCATCACTTAGGAGAAAGCCCAAAGCACTATCTTGATACCATGTCTCATGGACATTTGCCCTTGAGATACTAGTTTTCAAACACTGCCTTCAAACTAACTAGCAGATACTTATTTAGAATCAACCATTGTCAAGGCCCTTTATTTCTTGTTTCTAACACCTCTAGTGAGATCTGTTCAACCTTGCTAAACTAAAATATTTAGTAGAACTTTGGTGCAACTGACCTAAAAAATAGCATAGAGGAGAAATATTTCTCCATTTCTCACTCGAATTTATTATGCATGAAAATTGACACGCTCTACATGGCTACGGAGCAAATATGGAAGACATTTCCACATTCCACTGCCAGGCAAATGAGCACATTAGAAACAATATAGGAGAAACAATGCTATACTATTTTAAGCATCCAGAAATCATATTTTGCTTCCAGAAGCTGATAATTTTTCACCAAACCTTTTTTTAAGCAGTATAGGAGAGAAGGTATATATCATATATATAAACATGTGTAAAAGCAGTCCTCTATTACCAGATCCAGGAAGTTGGTCCTCACTTAGACTTCCCTAACTCAGAAATAATTTAAATGAGATGAATTTGGCAAAGCAAAACAGGGGTAAAATACTGATTTTCTGATTTCATTGACCTCAAAATGTTCAAAGAATGCATTAAGCAGATATACAGAAAAGGAATAAGAATTTAGAAATGTATATCCTTTAATTCTAAGGCTATGTATTCATTTAGAAATTTCATAGAGTAATTAAGATGTATTGTGCTCATATGACATGCTGAATTAATACCCCTTTGCACAACTAAAGATAATAAAAAAATAAACTTATAGGTAAATATATCTCAAAAAGTTCCAATATTAAAAATATTAGTTAGATGGGGTGCAAAACAAACTTCAAAAACATAATTCCTGTTTGTTTTTCCCTACAGAATGGAATCTTCTTTGTCACTTTGTAATTCAAGAGGGAAAATATTAAAGTAAGAAAACATCCAATCATGTAGAAAAGGAAATCCAGAACAGTTTAGTTAATAGTGCAGTTACTTACAATATACCAAGAAAATGAAGGGGCTAGATTACCCTCTGTTAGAGATTGGCAAAAGGTCTTAAGCTAACTGAGACAGTATTAGTAGTGAATGTCTGGTATGTGGCATGGAGAAGAATTCAAGCCTAATGCAGAATAAACAGGAAAAGATCGATGAGTAGTATTTGCCTTGGTATCTAATTGAGGAATGATAGCACTCACACAGTAGATTTGCTGACCTGAGTCTAACAGTGTTACTGTAAATCTGAAAAAGTCTGTAGAGTGATATTTACATATGATTCCTGAAAATGGAAAAAATCCACACTTATAGATCCTACAAAATATACAATACATTGGTTAGCTGAAAGTTAAAGTCTGGTATGGAAAAAAATAATAGCACTTGAAACAGATTCTACACCCTGCGGACTGGTGACTGGTGAAATTGATATAGTTGGAATAGAATAATGCAAGAGGGCAATTATCAAGTAATGGGAAATCTATAGTCAAAATGTGTGATGGGACTGGGATGTAGCTCAGTGGCAAAGTACTTGCCTAGCAAGTGCAATGTCCTTGGTTTTATTCCCAGAACACACACACACACACACACACACACACACACACACACACACACACACACACACACACACACACAGACGCACCCCAAAAACCAAACCAAAACAACACAGGATTTGATGAACTGTTTTTCAGTTCAGAGATGTGCCTCCAAACAACCCTGATTAGCTTTATCGAATTCAAGGTTCAAAATCTTAGGTTAAAGAAAGATTTATAAACTAAAATTTTATACAAATAGTTAATGTTCAGTTGCCTTTGCCACTTTTTCCTTTTGTTTTGGAGCTGATTCCTACTAAAGCTTTACCCACAACTCCCTAATCTGGATCTTCTTCCTATTTCTTCCAAGTTAGCTTTGTGCATAATGACAATTCTAAGATGAGGAGTAATTGGAAAAAAGGGACATAAAATAACGGGACTGATCTTATCTTCTGTCTTTTCTTTCAATTGCTTAGCATCTATGCACTTCTGAAAAATTCGTAATCTATTCCAGGGCTGAGTAAGAGTGTTTAGACAATAAATGTCCCTTGCCACATTTTGTTGCTAATATATGCACCTCAACTAGCTACTTACTTACTTACCATGCATCATTGCAAGTACGTGCACATTATGTCATTCATGACGAAGTTTCAAATCATTTCAAGGACAAAACTGACACTATTCTTTTAGTCTTCAGGTTTAGAAAACTAACTCTATTCTCAATCTCCTCCATATCATACATCTATTCATTCTCCCTTTTTCAAGTAGAAAGGCACACATCCAACTTTTAAGAGGTTATATAGTGTTGTTGTGAAAACAGCAGAAAATCTAAACCTCTTCAGATGAAGCATCAAGAATGGAAGAAAACTCAACTCTGAGGTGTCACTTCTCAGGGAAAATAAATGACATAACCCCAAGTTGCTTCATTAGTTTTTGTAAGACCAGAACACTGTAGCTAGCTATTTGAAAAGACATGTGTGAAACATATGATTACATACCTGGGTCCTGGAAACACATGGCTCTCAGCTACATGAGATCAAGATGATCAAGGTTCCAGGCTAGCTCAGACAGAAAATTCCAAAAGACCTTATCTCAAGAGAATAAACTGGGTATGCTAGCCTGAGCAGCCCAGGCTTGTGTTGAATTTACCATCCAGAGTGCTGGGATTATAGACATGATCACCAAATACATATCTAAATGACATCTTAAGTGAACAAATATCTTTTCTCTGACTTCCACGTAGTATATGATTTGGGCTTTCTGAGTCTCCTCTCAGCTTTTCTTTCTGCAAAATGGGAATGATATTATCTCATAGAATTCATGAAAAGTAAATGAGATTATGTATGTAAATTACTTAGTGCCTGGCAAATAATTGGTCCACACCTAAATGTGGTCATGGTCGTTTTTCTATTGTTTATGTTTACTAGGTAGTTTGTAGGCTGAGCATAGTTCATAATTACTTTCGGTCAGAAATTTATCCTTATACACAAAGCATGACCATAACCCAGACACACTCTACTTCTTAAAGAAAGGGAATGTAATAAGCATTGGGAAGATGAGGTAAATTAGAGAGGGGAAGGCGGCCAAGTATTGAAAACTTTCTTTGGGAATGCAACCTCTAAGAGAGAAACTATTTCTTTGAAAGCCTGCCCATGCATCATAACGACATGTCAATTTTCTTTTCTGTCAAAGGATAACCAAATTGTGGCTTCTCATCACTGAATTCAAAAGCAACAATACCACTGGCAGTTATCGAATGACAATAGCAGCCATGAATGAGGAGAGAGCCTTCAGAAGAAAAACAATTATAATTAGACCACTGAAGGAAGCCAGAAAGAATGCAGAAAGTAAAGAGCTCCATACGATATTGTTAAGGTTACCTAGCAACTAGGTAACATTTCTTTTTGTTAGAAAATTGCAAAATGAAATAGGAAGAATGGGATACAGCACCAGTCTTAGGAAGGCTACAATGCAAGACAATTATAAATGAGGTTATAATTACATTCAGGGCAACATCAATATATAATCATATTTTCCATCACGTGTTTCTAGGGATTGATTACATAAATGTATGTGTATTATAATTTCATCAAGTCAATAGGAATGAAGAATCAATTCAGCTTGTGGGGGAGGGAAAACATTAGGTGTACTAATGAAATATGCAGGAAAAGAATTAAACACAAGTAGACATTCTATATGAACCAGATGTTAGCTGGCTAATGATATGACTTTTCTCAGTAATATTCACATTTTAGAAGGCAGCTCCTGGAAATGAATTCTTCTATGCTGTAGGGTACAGGGGTGGGGATTTCAGCACCTGCATGATATGTTTGAAGTGAAGAGTCTTTGAAGCAGCTGAGGTGAGTTTACACTCCATCTAGTCTGTTCAAGGTCAGTGTTCACAGATGAAAAGCTGCCCTCCTTTAGCAAGGCTAATTCAGTATATAGCAGCAACTACTGAACTGCATACTGTGATTTGTCGATCTATACTAGCCTGATGGGAATCATTTAAATCAATCAGTCAAAACCAAGCTCACATAAATAATGCATTTGCCACCCGACTTTATTCTGTTTTTCCTATGTGAGTTCATAATCAAGGGAGTCAACATTCTTTAAAATTAAAACATTCAGGTTCTTTTTTTGTATATATTTTTATTGTAAAAATACTGTTCAGAGGGGTTACAGTTACATGAGTAAGGTAATGAGTACATTTCCTAGAGCATTGTTACCTCCTCCTTTGTTTTTCCCCTACCATCCCTTTCCTCCCCACCTCATCAATTCCCACCCCCTCCGGAAGTTGTAAAGTTCGTTTTCATCATAGTGTCTTGTACATCTCATTGTTCAATGGGTCAGCCTGTATCCTTATTTCAGCATTTTGTTATTTCCTTTCCCCTCCCCAAATTAGAAAAGTGTTTATACAAGATTCAGGGCACCGGAGTCAAATAGAGTGAAAACAGGGGTTATACCATGGGGGAAGAACATACAAAAGAGACAAAAAAATCACATGGTTCATTATAAGTACATTAAAAACAACAGCAAGAAAGATAAAACCACTTGTGTCTTTATCTTGGGATTCATTTCGTTTAGCATCATCTTATATGGTCATCAAGGCTAGGGCTCTACCCTAATTGGCTAATTGGAGCTAAGAAATCTCATGGGGACTTTTCTGCCTGAGCTGGCTTTGACTCTTGATCTTCCTAAGTAGGGCCAGTGGCTCATGCCTGTAATCCTAGTTACTCAGGAGGCTGAGATCTGAGGATCATGGTTCAGAGCTAGCTGGAGCAGAAAAGTCCCCATGAGACACTTAGCTACAATTAGGCACTCAAAAACTGGAAGTGATACTGTGGCTCAAAGTGGTGGAGCCCTAGCCTTGAGCAAAAGAGCTCAGGGACAGTGTCCGGGCCCCGAGTTCAAGCCCCATGACTGACTAAATAAATAGATAAAATAAAGACCCTGCTAAATAAACAATAAGGCCAATAAGGTATTGTTCAGGAGAGCTTTTCAAAGGAAGTATTTTGCCAGGAAAATTTCAGTGTATGTCAAAAAGAGACCAAGTAGAAATTGATTCTGTTATCTTCATAGAGTACCATTTCTGAAAGTGTCATCAGTGTCTTCTCAACCTTCTTTGTACTGGAAAAGTAGACGTAATCAAATGGCCAGATCATTCTGGAAAGGGAATTCTTTAATTCATGTCTAGAAGGGTACCAGACACACACCTTCTCAGTCAGCTGGGATAAACATCGACTCTGATCCCTTCAAGCAAATCTCCCAGCCCAGTAAGTCTGTACATCTGGAAAATGTTGTTGGCTGCTTAAAGCATGGCTCCAACTGTGTGCTGCTGGCAGAAATTCCTGCTGCTCAGACTTTTGGTATTTATTGGAAGAGCCCTGCATACTGGTGCAAGGAGGGCCAGAGGGAGTCCTGGAAAATCCTTTTAAGTACCACAGCTGGGCTCCCTTTTCATTCTGCACAGCTGGCATCATATTTGGGCAGTCAGTATACCTTAGCTTCTGACTGTGGAGATGGAAAAGGCCAACACCCCTCTAACTTCTTCCAATAGCCAACTCCTGCTTCATGAAAATAATTCATGAGTGAGTTGATTTTTGCAAGCGTATGACTTGCAATCAGCTCATTAAGACTCAGCCCTAAGTATTCTAGGTTTCACTAAAAAACACTATTGAATAGGTTGTGCCAGGAGGATTGTGAATTCATGGTATTTACAAGACTGTGTCAGCCAGGCACCAGTAGCTCATGCCTGTAATCTTAGGAGGCTGAGATGTGAGGACTGTAATTCAAAGCCAGCCTGGGCAGGAAAGTCTCTGAGACGCTTATCTCCAATGAACTTCCAAAAAGTTAAAAGCAGAGCTGTGGCTCAAATGGTAAAGTGCTGGCTTTGAGCAAAAATGACAGCACTCAGGCCCCAAGTTCAAACCCCAGGACTAGCATACACACACACACACACACACACACACACACACACACACACACTTTCAAAATACAGACTAAATGGGCATTGATTAACTATGAGGTCTGAGAAAATGCTAGAACTAAATTGAAAATAATTATATTATGAAGCAGTTATAGAAAGACAATAATTTTTTTTTTTTTGGGTCCAGTCGTGGGGCCTGAACTCTGGGCCTGGGTGCTGTCCCTGAGCGCTTCAGCTCAAGGCTAGCGCTCTACCACTTGAGCCACAGTGCCACTTCTGGCTTTTTTCTTTTTGCTTATGTGGTACTGAGGAATCGAACCCAGGACCTCATACATGCAAGGCAAGCGCTCTACCACTGAGCCACCTTCCCAGCCCAGACAATCACATTTTAAGCAGTTAACTGATGTTTTAGACAGTTACTTCATTCCTAAAACTCTTCCTGAATCTTGAAATTCTAAAGTTCTGAGAAGCAGTCAGATTTTATAAAAGACATGAAAGTGATCTTGCAAATATTCTCTTTACCTCCTCAAAAAGCCTGCCAGGCTTTAGTTTTGACATATCTAGGCCAGTTAAGGATATATCAGCCCCTTAGCAGTTTTAGTATCTTCTGTATCTGCTTGTTAGTAAGTGTTGGAGTTGCTCAGCTTCAGTAGCTGGGGGAAGACTGACTCTCATCTTCTGTGGGTGTGAGTGCGGAGAAGATGGTGGCTTCAGCAGAAAACAGTCATCTTGTGAAGCCAGCCTGAGGGCAGAGCTGGTTGTCTGACAGGAAGCAAATTCAAGTAGTTGATTCTCCAGTGTTTACAACCTGGCTAATTCTCACCTTAACTCCTACAAAACCTCTGGAATTTGTTTTTTTAAAAATCATTTATAATTTATGTCATTCATTCATTTCTTGTTTAATCTGGTATGAGTTGCTCTTTGCTACTTGCATGTGAAAGCATTTCAATGGACAAATTAAAGTGCAAGCTGAGTATTCACAAGTATCCTCAGTCTTAGTGGGCAACTCTTTTCTTTAATTTTGTCCTTCAAGCTTTCATCTTGAGATACTGGTAGAAGTACACATTTTCTGAGTACTCTGGGATACTCAGGAAGTACTTCTTTCTCTTGTCTCCTTTTCTCATGTCTAGGGACACTCTTGTGCAAATCTATTAATCTTTTTCTTTTCTTTTTCTCTATGGTGGGAAAAATGTTCCAGAATAACAAGTCAGCAGTTTTTGGAAGAACTATAAACCTAATCAGGAAATTCCAAATAAGTTATAACAATTTCTGTGTCTGCAAAGATGCTTTATGGAGAGTGGTTTAAAACTTCATTTTCATAATGCCCACTCTCTTACTTCCTCACTATTTCTAGACATCACCCCAGTTTGGGGCCTTGTTTGGCCTAGTCAGAAATCCACAAAGTATTTTTCCAAAAGGATGGGCAATTTTCCCCAAGGAAATTTGTTATTACCATGAATGAAGAAGATACTTATGTAATGTGATCAAAACCCTTTTCTAATGTGTAAAATTGCCTTGTGTCTTTCAAATAATGGGTACAATTTAGGACAACAGCACAAGGTTTTATCTTGTCTTGTGAACTAATACTTAGCATGCAGTACAAGCTTAGAAGTTTAATAATATTACTTAATATTTAAGGATGAAATTGGCAAAAGAAATTTATTATTTTACTGAAGTCTTTTTCATTAAGAGAGGCTTTGGTTAAATCTCCCCACACATCAAAAATGTCTTTATCCGATATATGTTTTTCACTTCATCAGTGAAAGTCTAGGTAGATAAACATCATTGGGGAGAGTATCTGAATCTGGAAGATAGTTATTATGATTGATATTATGCTTTAATTAAGTTACATTGACATTTATAATAGATCTCAATCTAGCTAATAAGAACTAATATTTTCTTGGATAAAGAGCAATGCAAATTATAGACAGTGATCAACTGCTAGTGCTTGGTTTTAGCACTTTAGATGAAATGGATCATATTCCACAGGGAAATTATGGAACTAATTATGAAGAGTGATGGTGCTCTAAAAAATAGATTCTCAATAGAAGGTAATTATAATACTTGCTGATAATCTCAAATTTTTAATATCAAAGATGTTTCATGAGTGGAGTTTGGGTTCTACATTGTAATATTCTCTTCAAGAGCCACCATATTGAAGAGTGCCAAAGTAACTCTATGTGCAACTCACAGCATAATGGGATAAGGGCACCTGCCGTTTCTATTTATGCTGAAGGTCTTTCGCATAGTATACTTCTGAGCTTTAACAGGACTCTCACTGTAAATCCAGCAGCAATATGCAAGGCATTATCTTGTCTCTGCCGCTGTTAACTGACTCCAGGTAGAGCAAAGAAGAGGCACCTCAGCAAACTTGAGTGTCTAGACTCATTACGTTATGCTCTTATCTTTTCAATCTGCCCAAATCTTGTACCACATAAAAATATATACATTCACTAAATCTTTGTATCCACCTCGATTACTTAGATACAAGCACACTGATTCTTTTTGCTTTTAAAATTTGTCCGATTCCATCTTGCTTTTTTTTTTTTTCCTTAGCTGTCTGATTAGAAGTCTTTTCCTATAAGGCTTGGGGCAAGTGTCATATGCTCAGAGAGAATATGCTTAAGGACTTCCTCTAAGTTTCCTCACTATCTCACTCACAAACACAATATATTCTGTGTGTGGGGGGAGGGGTCTTGAACGTTAGGCCTGGACACTGTCCCTCAGCTTTTTCTGCTCAAGGTTGGTGCTTGAGCCACACTTGAGCCACAGCTTTCACTCTGGCACTTTGCTGATTAATTAGAGATAAAAATCAGTTGGATTTCTCTGACTGGGCTGGTTTCAAACTGAAATCCTCAGATCTTAGCTTCTAGGGTAGCTAGGATTACAGATGAGCCACCAACACCAGGCTTCACAATGTTTCTTCTATAACTCTCAAATAATATGTATTTGTCTGTTTGTCTGTTATTTTGTCTCTGTCCTCTCTCACTGTCACTTCTGGATAAAGTGACTTGTCATTTTATTTTGTCCTAGTGTCTAGAAAATGCTCAAAACATTTGTTGAATCAATAAAGTAAAAATGAATGAATAAGTGGGGATAAAAGTAAACGAATAAGTGGGTATAAAAGTAAACTAAGAAAAGTCAGAAAGAGTGCATTCTTAGAAAGACTTGGGGGAGAGAGAAAGCGTGTTCTCATTTTATAACTGAGTGATGAGAACCTCTGCTTTTCCTCCTGTGTTGTCTTCTTGAGTCACTGGCCAGTTACCCTATAGGGTTTCAAGGATAGGTAGAGTTTCAGAGATTCACTCCATCAATTAGACTTCTGTTTCCTCTCATTACATTCTGGCACCAGAACTAATGGAGAAACCACTCAACTGTAAACTGAATTGAAGTGGTAAATGATCAGGAAATAACCAGAGTCTGCACAGATTTTTTTATAGTGTTTCATTTCTTTTTAAAATCTCCTTTGCTAACACCTATTGAAAAGGAAAAGGAAAATATTGGAATAGTCCTTTGGGTAGTAAGTCCACACTTCCAAGTAAACAAGCAATTAAGATTTTGCTGAAATGATCCTTGATTTTGCGGGGGGGACAGGAAACACAAATATGTTTTGTTATTTTATATTGTTATCTACAAGCCTCAGATGTTCTGAAACCAATGAAATGATTAGAGTGTGAAATCTTTCTTACTCAGACAACTTGTCTTTGCCTTCTCACTTTCCAAAGGTCTTATTTTGAGCAGAAACAGACACCAAAATACTGGAGAAGGCCTTGAGAAAACATATTAAATATGACAAAAATAGTCTCATATATGTATATGTGAATATATTATTTTTTCCTGTTTCATTCCAAAAAAATTTAAAGCAGTTTATAACAAAAGGCAGAAATAAATTCTTTTTTTTTTTTGTCAGTCTTGGGGCTTGAACTCTGGGCCTGGGCACTGTACCTCAGCTCTTCAGCTCAAGGTTAGCATACTCTATCACTTGAGCCATAGCACCACTTCCAGCCTTTTCTGTTTATGTGGTGCTGAGAAATCAAACCCAGGGCCTCATGCATGCAAGGCAAGCACTCTACCACTGAGCCACCTTCCCAGCCCCAGAAATAAACTCTTATCTTTCATTAATTCACCAAAATAAAGGATGGTAGAAACACAGGCTTGTTAAGTCAGGAAATGTGCCTTTTCTCTGTCTAAATGATTGATTCATTTACTAGGCATCTGTATATCGAAGTAATATTCTAGGAGGTAGATAATTCATTTATTGACCACTAATAAAGGAAGTGGAATTCAAATTCAAGTAATGTGACTATACAATCCATGGACAAAAATGATTCTTCAGAATTATAACTTTGCCAGCTTTATTCACAAAGTGGGAAGAGCCTTCAACTTTGAGTCAAAACCTCTCAAACTTTAATGTCTAGGAGCATTACTTAGGTGGTCCTGTTAGAATGTGAATTTGGATTCAGTAGTCTGAGTGAGGCCAGACATTCTGTCTCTTCTGTGATGCTGACTGCTGTCTGCCCACTAGGCTTGCTTTCAGCCTAAGGACAGTCAGGGGTTGTGCTGGACTTTTTAAAAATAGCTACAGACAAACTGCCCTCTTGTGGTTCCTAGAATAATTGCCCTCTGGGCCAGCATTTTCTACAAATTAAACATGTGCAGTTATTCTCTAAATAATCTCAGGTAAACAAATACTTTTCAAATTATATTCATGTCATAAAAATTCATATTTTTCCACATGCCTACATTGCTACCTATTACCATCATCATTTTTACCATATCCATATACAGACTCTTTCCAAATATATTGTCATAATTAGCTTTCTTTTCCTTAAATAGATCTATTTTCATAGAAGATTTTGTGTCACTTCCTCAAATGCAAAGAGAAATATAATCAATATTACTAATTATCACAAATTTAAAGTAATTGGGAGAACAATGGAAAGGAAAACAACGTGTAAGAGTACTGATAGATGCCCTTCTAAGCTGCTAGCTTATGAATGGTTCTGTCTTTGTTAAAGGAAGATTAGTAGGTGATAAGAGTACTAAAGACTCAGAACTGTAAACTGACTTTTGCTTGGATAGTATCTGAAAGATTGAAAGGTGTAGAGACTAACTCGTGTAATTAAAAAAAGTGTTTTTTTTTGCAATGAATAAGCATCACATAAATAATCACTTGAAGACCATTAAGAGCTTTGTTTTCCCTCTCCACATTTATGCCGTCGGTAGTAGTTATGAATCTAAGTTAATTAGGTCAAACAGGATTTGTCTAAAGTAAAAGTATATGTGAGTGAGGTTCTTTTACCACCTCTTTCTATACAACCAGAATATGTAGCATGGTTGACTGTGAAATCAGAGACTTCATTTTGGTGTGAATTCACTGGCATTTTTCTGGCTGTTACTAGAAGTTCTGTCTGTAGTCATAAGTAAGCTCATTCTAACTCATTCACTCAGGAATACAAGGCATACAAGGAATACAAATATACTCAGGAGTGTATTTGAACCTTAAGGCACAAATGTTTAAAGTAGGTAGTGGAAAATTTCTGCTTCATTCACTTGGTGATGGATCTAATGAACCCCCCAAATCCAACTTCCTGTACCAGTGAAAGATTGGCAGGCTGAAACTAGAACTGGCCAATAAGAAACAAGGAAAGATTAACCGTTGTGTGGGAAATAAGCTTTCTTAACCATTTAACAAAGAGAAGCAGCATTTCCCTTCCAGACTTGAGTGAAGTGTGATAGTGCTGATCTCTGTCACCACCTTATCCGTCCTTCATCAGTGTCAGTGGCAAGGCTTAAGGAGAAGCAGATTCTATAGATGGTGGGTTCTAAATTACATTGCTTATCTGTGATCAGCCACCCCCAAGCCATTCTGGTATGAATCTGTTTTCCAGAACTTTATATACATTTTCTTAGGCAATATTCCAACACTGGTATTCTAATTTTAGAGCTAAGGGAAGTTAAGGTTCAGACATTTGTGTGCTTGACCAAAATGAGTGAAGGATGGTGAACACAATTTCAAGTTTTATGCCTTTTTCAGTAGGAAGTTGGACAAAAATTGTGCATCAGATCCATCTACGTTCATTTTTCATTGTTTTGTTGTTGGTTTGTTGGGGGCAGTTTCACTACAGAACCTGCTCTGGTCTGCAAATCAGAAACCTCCTGTTTTAGTCTAGTGGGATGGGATAATATTAGACTGGGAGCTACCAAATCTAGCTCAGAGCAGTGTAAATAGTGTAAACAAACTTTCTTCTTACTGTAATATAGCCTCAGTTTCTTTATTCGAAATGTGGGATTAATAAATTTTCCTCATTAAGCTCTTGACAGGCTAAGATGATATATTTTTAATGCTACAGTATTATTTAAGTGCAAGCTGGTATAATTATTAGGGAATAGGAAAATCTTAAAGAGAGTTATATGTTAGTACCATACTTGTGCGTTATTTTGGGGGAAGCCTCTGTATGTTAAGTAGGACCAACAGCCATTTAAATCTTTCTTTCTCTCTCTTCCCCTCCCATTCTTCCTCCCCTTGTGCCCTCTCCTCCCCACCCCCTCATCTTCCTCTTCCTCTTCTTCTTCTTCTTCTTCTTTTTGTTGATCATGGGGCTTGAACCCTGGGCCTGGGTGCTGTCCCTCAGCTCTTCAGGTCAAGGCTACCACTTGAGCCACAACGCCACTTTCAGTTTTCTGGTACCTTATTGGAGATGAGTCTCACAGGCTTTCCTGCCCAGGCTGGCTTTGAAAGGTGTTTCTCAGATCTCCATTTCCTTAGTAGCTAGGATTACAGGTGAGTCACTGGTGCCTGGTTTCCCTCTCCCTTTTTATCCTTTGCTATTACTGGGGCCTGAAATCAGGGCCTCATGGTCTTGCTTGGCTTTTTCTGCTCAAGGCTAGTACTCTACCATTTGGAGTTGAGTCTCTTGGACTTTGATGCCTGGTTGGCTTCAGAACTTCCCACCATCATTGATTTTTCAGGATATATAGTAAGAAACTTTCTATCATATCTTTTTTTTTGGGTCCGGTCGTGGGACCTGAACTCTGGGCCTGGGCGCTGTCCCTCAGCTCTTCAGCTCAAGGCTAGTGCTCTACCACTTGAGCCACAGTGCCACTTCTGGCTTTTTTCTTTTTGCTTATGTGGTGCTGAGGAATTGAACCCAGAGCCTCAGGCATGCAAGGCAAATGCTCTACCACTGAGCCACCTTCCCAGCCCTGTACACTTTCAAGAGCAAGTTTCACTTTACTTTTGCACTTTGGAGGAGCATCATTTCATCAAGAAAGAAACCACATCTATTTTAACATTTTTTTCTATCCAATAACAGAATGAAAAACGTGTATGTCCAAGTTATTTTCTGTGAGGACCATGGTAGGTGAAGGGAATATCTGTGGAAGGAAAGGTCTAGATTTGTTAATAAAAAAGCCTGTGGGCAAAGGAGACTCTCAAATTTGACTATTCAAAGACTGTCTTCAAACAATTCTTTCATGAATCTTAAGGTGGTCATTATATTGTTGGGCTGAATATATGAACATTTGATAAGTCAGGCAAAATATAACAGTATAAAACCTGATATTTTTTCAGAAGGTAAATTAAAGGGATCTTACTGCCTTAGTAAAAATTAGAGAATGAATTAAACTTTTTTTTTTTCTTGTCGGTCATGGGGCTTGAACTCAGGACTTGATGCTGTCCCTGAGCTCTTTTGCTAAAGGCTAATGCTCTACCACTTTGAACTACACTTCCACTTCTGGTTTTCTGGTGGTTAATTGGAGATCAGAGTCTCACAGACTTTTCTGCCTGGGCTGGCTTTGAAGCACAATTCTCAGATCTCAGCTTCCTGAGTAGCTAGGTTTATAGTTGTGAGGCACTGATGCTCAGCTGAATTGAACTTTTAATGTGGTTCAACAATAGCTTAAAAGGAGGGGGAAATCATAGAGAAGATGTTTTATACTTTTGAAAACTAAAAAAGCTAAGATATAGCTATATACTTAATTGGCTGAAAGAAATAAGCATTCTAGCAATAAACAACATGAAGGACTCAAATACCTCAGCAATGCATAGGTCTAAGGATTCAGGCCATGGGAGCTCAGTTGTTCTGCATTAATTGAGAAGAATTCTGAGGAGGCCGAGTGGCCTAGCCTATACACAATCATTCTTTCTAAGAACAGAACCGTAATTCAAATGATCAAGATGATCCCTGGATTTTATGGGCTATAGAACTTGAAGAGGCATTCAATGTGAAACTGGCAAAAGACTAATGACAAAAGCATGTCAGAGCTGAGCTCTTCATGTCTTTAAAGATTGTTCTAAATTTTGCATTAGATACAAGGCAAGGTTTTAAGTTCCAATCCTCTTGTTTGAATCCCCAGCCTAAAGGCTCACAACAGATCCTGTGAAGTCCAGATCCAAATGCTCCTCCTGCCAATTAGACTGCCAGGTTCCTTTGGAACAAGTGTTCATCACAGAGTGGTGTCTGGGGTCTCAATGGGGTTGTGCAGGGCCTCTCTTACTCTGGAAAACATTTATCCAGGAACTCCAGCCAGTATCCTTCCAGAAGCAGAGGTGAGAACTGAAGAGACTTCACTAAGAGAAAACAACAACAACAATAACAACAAAAAACTAGAAACAGAGCAGAATTTGAGTACATTTGTTTCAATGCTTTTGATGTGTTTGTCAGATGTGGAAATCTCCGGTTTCAGGAGTTGTGTTAGTTCCTAGCCTTTCTAATTGAAATATGGCCTCCTCCTTCCTGAACATCAAAGGATGTTGTCATCACTCTCCCAAGTCATTTAGAAAAAAGTCAGAGAAGCAGAGTTTTGGAAATGTTTTCATCCAGAGTTGGATGAACTTGGGTGGTAGAAAATAGTAACTTTTTCAGGAAAATATTTACTTTTGTATTTTCTGAACAAATCATCATTTATTCTGATGTGTGTAAGTATTGAGGCTGTTGGGTAATCTTATTGCCTCTGAGAAAATCTTCTCAGTTTAGTAACAAGCCAAACATCATTTCTTTGCCTTTGAAATGATGGTATTTATAAACAGCTCATGATTTATTTCAGAAGCCCTCAGTTCAGTTGTTGGGTAAATCTCATCCCAGAATATTCAGATGCTGAGAGATCTACCAGCATTCTAGTTTCACAGTTATGATAGAAACACTCAGAGAAGGGTATATAAATAAAGGGACATGCATAACTCGAGGCCATAAGTATTTTATTTTCAAGTTTATATTTTTTCTTCCTCATAGAGACCTGGCATGTCATTAAAATATGCATCTGTGACAAACCACTTTGGCAAATGAATAATATGAGTAGCTAAATTGTTTTATTGACTTGGTTTAGTTGAGCAATTTGTTGTGAGTATGTGTTACTGAGTGTTTTGTGATGTGACAAGGACAAACTTTCCCTTTCTGAAAAATTGGCCAGCTGTATTCTTAATAAATTTAAAGGATAAGAATGAGTTAGTTATTGCCTTCTGCTTGAAAGTGAAATTCAGAATATAAATTCCCCAGGAATTGATATCATGCTATAAATAGCAATTGCTAATAATATTAACAAGGAACTGACCTACTTCCTCTTCTTAACCAAGAGAGAAAAGTAACTAGCTTTCCAATCACTGACAACTGTTCTTGCTCTCAACTTGTCTCATGTCATAAATATAATAAAATAACTTACATTTCAAACATAGGAGAAAAAAATGAAAGAATTTAAATTCCTTGGCTTCCTTATCTAGATAAACAAGGAAGTATGTCTGAACACCCCTCTTCTTCTTTGGGATTATAGCTCCAGAGGAAAGATTTGGACTATACAAGATGTGAACTTGGAGAAAGGGGATGATGATAGATGCTGAGAAACTTTTATATTTAATGGCCAAAAGACTAGATAATATTTTGGTTATAATTATTCTAATCCAAACCATGATGGTAAACTCCCTTCCCCAATCTTCTTTATAGATTAAGATGAAATCTGCAAAGAGTGCTCTGTAATGTTTTTAATGTTGCTGCTTTTCTGTTGTTGTTTTGTTTTGGTCTCTAATATGTGCTAAGGAACATGACTCTGGGGTTCTTCCCCATTAATCCCTTTCTTGTTGTGGTGCTAAAATACACACTTGCTGCTTCAGAGAACATGGCTGTGGCTGCTATCTCTAGTGTGGATCCAGGTTATACAATAAGCTAGCCTTATGTGTGGATTTACAACACCCAGTTTTGTCCAAATATATGACAACATTAATACATTTTTTTAGATTTTACATATTTTATTGTAAGGGTGATGTACATTATCTGTAAGTTAGATAATGATTACATTTCTTTTTGAAGTGTCACTCCCTCCCTCATTTTTTCCCAGTTTTTCCCCTTTGGACAGACATCTCTTCCTCCAAAGTTGTATAGTGGATTTCATTGCTGAGTTAGTTCATACTTTGTCCCACTGTTTCTGTGCTTTCCCTTCCTCTCCCCAAATCATTTAAAAAATCAAAAGAAATTTCAGAACAAAAATTAATTCCTTGCATGCATTATACAGCTTTCTTGATGTGGAAAAGTTCTAATTTCATCTTGCATTATCAGTTGTGTTTTAATTGTTATATTTTTCTGAGTGTGGAAATATGCTTCTCCCAAAGGAAATGGTACCCATAAAGCAAGGTAGAAGTTAATATGCTTGACATAAAGTGGTAGGGTGAAAATTTGAGATTTGTGAAAGGCTTCATGCTAATGAAGTTGGGTGGCACTTTGGGAAGTTAATCAAGCCTGAGCAGTACAGTGCTGACCTCTATGTTTTCTGAATATTAATGGCTTTTTCTCAATAGAAATCATGTATCTGTGGATATCAAGGTTCTATTATTATGCAATTTCCTCTTTCAGAAGAACAGGGAATAATTGAAGGAAAGTCCAACATGAAAACTAAATTGCTTCCTAAATTCAAGTCCAGTCTGCTCTAGGTGTCCTATTGGCCCAACCACCATTTTTGGCTTGACATCATTGTCTTCTCCATGGTCAGGCACAGGTCAGGGCTTGTATAGTCACTGAATCTTGAACTCTGAGAAATGAAGGGTAATTTTTTCTCACCTCAGTCTAATTCTTGCTTAGAAAAGAAACATTTTCTGTTGCAATATCAATGCCTTTCTTATATGATTTGAAGAACTTCTCTCTTTTACTGGGAAGTCCAATTCTTTTTTATTTTTTAATGAAAGAATGAGGTCTGGCTCTATGACTTCGAGAAAAATCACAAAGATGATACTGTTTTCGTCATCTTAGTTTGATGTCTTTTTCCTTGTTACCTTGATATAATTTTTATAAAAAGAAATATAGGAAAATAACTATAATATCATTTTCTATTTCTTTTGCTTGACAGCATTACAGTCTATATCATTCCATGTAAGTACAAGTTCACTATATATATATATATATATATATATATATGTATATATATATGTATATATGCCTTCCATCTCACAGTTCTACTCAAGTTTACCGGGCAACATTTTGTTCATTTAAAATATTGTAAAGACCATTTATTTCAATGATACTTTAATAGATAATGTAAGTAAAATGACTCTCTTAATGTTTGTCATCTAACACTTTATTTTAAAAAATTGTGGCTAACTACATATAAATTCAAATTTACAATTTTACCTATTTAAAGGCACACCATTTATCTTTAGAACATTTTCATCTTCCCTAGCTGAAATTCTGTATCCATTTAACCCTAACTCTTCATTCCTCCCTTTAACTTGGAATTTTGGAAACATTCTTCCACCTTCCTTGTGTTAAAAAAATTTTTTTTGGTGTGGTGCTAATGTTTTAAATCAGAAACTTAAAATTTCCACTGAAGCCCTTTGTACTTTAATTTTTCAGAGAGGGACTGGCTTTGAACTGTGATCCTCCTATAGTACCTCTAGAATGGTTGGGGTCCTAAATATATGACACTGTGACTGGTTTGCATGTTGGTTGGGCTGGCGTTTTGCTAATTTTTTGCTCAGGTTGGCCTCAAGTTATAATTCTTCTAATCTTTACCTCTGGAGTGGTTGAGATCATAGGTGTGCACCACCATGCGTGGTCAGACACCTGTACTTTCTGTGTCAGTGAGTTTGGCTGATTTTATTGTTTTCTCTAAGTGGATTAATACCAGCCTGTTATGACTGGCTTATGTTGTTTAGCAGTTTTTACTTAGCATTACTTTGAAGCTAATCAATGCTGTAGCATGCTTTAGAATTTTTTCTTTTTTAAAAGCAGATTAATAGTCGATTATAAGTATATGCCACATCATTTTTAATCATGTTAAGACAAACAAGTGGCTTCTACCTTTTGGCTATTGTGCATAATACTGCTATGAACATGGGCATACAAATATCTGCTTGAGCCTCTGCTTTCAACATTTTCAGGTATATACTTAGAAGCAGAATTACAGAATCATATTGTAATTCTATATTTAATATTTTTAGAAACGTTCATACTGTTCTTCATAGTAGCAGTTGAGCTATTTTTAATAAAATATAAAGATTAATCCATAAAATTATCTTTGCATACTCACAGAAAGCATTTCTGTAGCTAAGTTCTGAAACAAATAGAAATGGAATTACCAAAACATTTGAATGAATATAGCCACATTTACCTAAAAAAGATTGGATTACAATTATAATATTGTTATTTCTATATATGAGACTCTTTGGGAAATATGAAAGTGATGGGAAAGAGGGAAGAGAATGACAAAGAGTGAATAATATTAAAATTAAGATGTGTGTGAAGATGGCATAAGAAAATTTACTGAAAGCTGTTGAATAATAGAGAGTAGAGAGAATGATTTAAAAAAAGAGCAATAGAGAGAATTAAACTGACTAAAATATAATATATGCATGGGTGAAATTTCTGGGTGAAACCTCTTTGTTCCAATAATTTATATGGAAACAAATGGATGTCAAGAATGTAAAACAGGTTCTGAGGAGGAATAGATACCACAGGAAGGGGGAGTAGGAACAGAAAGGGTGTTCTATTGTACCTGTGTACAATAGAACAGTAAACCTGTTGAAATAGTTCTAAAAAGAGGAAAGGGGAGGAACTAGAGAAAGTGACAGAAGGCATGAATTTGATCAGATATATATTGTGTGAATGTATAGGAAATCACAATGAAACCCCCTTGAACAACTAATATACTCTAATAAAAATAACTTACATTCCTACCAAAACCTCTTTAGCTCCACACACAGTGACAACTTTTGCATTATTTTCCCTTGATCTCTTCCAGGCTCATCAACAAAGTTGCCATGTGTTTAGATTTATATTTCATTCCTGGTGAAGTTGAGCATCTTTTTAAAAATTGTTTTCTGTGATTTTTGTATTTGTTCTTGTGGTTTACCTGATGTGACATTTGCCAATACTTCCCATTACATTTTCTTATTCCTAATGACCTGAGAGGTCTGTGTAAATTAGAATATTAGCATTCACTATGTTTATTTCTCTAGCTTTTTTCTCCCAACCATAATTATGAAAGAAATTTATAGAAATTTCAAAGTTTCAACCTCTATCAATGTATATTTATGGTGGTTTTTCTTTATGGCCTTTGGTTTCACAGTATGCTTACAAATGCTTTTCTTGGTTCAACAGTTATTTAAACACTTATGCTGATGGCAGTTCAGCATTTTGCTATGTTTTAAATTTTAATTCATGGCTTTATTTGCAGTGCATGTTGGTATGAGAATAAATTGGACATTGTGTTTTTTTTTTCTCTCCAAATAGCTAATTCCCTGTCTCCTAACTAATTCAGAATGCAAATATTAGCTTCTCTAAACTCACAATTCTATTTGCTTGACTTTCAGTTTTATTAGGACACCTCTCTTTTACAGAGCTGATCACATACTGGTTTATTTACTGTGACTTTATATCATCCTTAAACACAAATTAAATCTAGTCTTTGCCTCTGTGGCCTTTGTAAAAATTTTTGTTCTTCTTGAGTATTCTCACTTTCCTATTCTTTCAGATCAACTTCAGAAACCTTTGGCAAAGCTTATTAAAATATTGGAATGCCATTGAATTTTCAGATTAATTTAGAAAAATTGGCATCTTAAGATTCTGAGTCTTCTCATCTAAGAACAAGAAATTATCAAAGTATCAAACTCATTTTAATTAAGTTATCTTTGATTATTCAATTGAAGACAAGACAACTTCAAGTTTTTGTTGGGACCACCTGTTCGGCTTGATTATCTTTATTAGTTTTTTTTCAGTGCTTTTATTCTGTCCTCTGTCTATAAACTATAGCTCATTAGAATTTCAAAGCAAAAATTTTAGAATAATAAAACTTAATTAAATTTTTATCTGAAAAGAAAAAGATAGATTGATACTTCTACTGTTAGCCTCAGCTCTTCGCAGGGCATGCATTTTCTCTCAGTCTACAGATTGTTCCTGAGAACGAGACAAGGATGTCTCCTCTCCCCACTCCTCTTTAATACAGAATTGGAATTCCTAGGCAGAGCAATAGGACAAGAGACAAACATAAAGGGATACAAATAGAGAAAGAAGAATTAAAATTATGCCTCTTTGCAGATGACATGATCTTGTATTTAAAGAACCCCATAGACTCCTCTCCCAAGTTACTTGAGCTGATCCAAAACTTTGGTAAAGTAGAAGGGTGAAAACCCAGAAAACCAGTAGCTTTTCTGTATGTCAATAATGAGAAGAACAAGACTAAAAACAGGAAAATAACTACTTTTGTAATAACGTAAAAATTATAAGTAGGAAATAACAAAAGATGTTAAGGACCTCAAAAACTTTGAGAAGGAAATTAAAGCAGATTTTAAAAAGTGGAAAAACCTCCCATGCTTCTGAATTGGGAAGACCAACATTGTGAAAATGGCAATACTGCCAAAAGCTATCTACAAATTCAACGCAATACCAATCAATAACCCAAAACATTAATTAATGAAATAGAAAAAGCAATCCAGAAATTCATATGGAATAACAGAAGACCCAGATGAGTGAAAAAATCTTTAACAGGAAGAACAGTGCTGGATGAACACCAATACCGAACTTCAAACTCTATTACAAAGTCATAGTTATAAAAAAAAAAAAACACCAAAAACAAACAGCGTGGTACTCGCACATGAACCAGCCTGAAGACCAATGGAATAGAATTGAAGACCCAGAAATGATCTCATAAACCTATGGCCACCTAATCTTTGCTAAGGGAGTCAAAATCATCTGATGGAAGAAAGACTGACTCTTCCACAAATGGTGCTGGCAGAATTGGCAATATACCTGTAGAAAACTGAAGTTAGATCCTTATATATCATCCTGCACTATAATCAACTCCAAAAGATCAAGACCTCGAGGTAAGAGCAGACACCTTGAAAGCATTACAGGAAGATATAGGGGATATGCTAGGGCTCCTTGGCACAAATCAAAACTTACTAAATAACAACAAATCAAAGAAAAGCTGGATAAATAGGATTTCATTAAATTGCAGAGATTCTGCATGGCAAAAGACATAGCTAGCAAAATAAATAGAAAGCCCACAGATTGGGAGAAGATATTCACTAGCCATACAATAGACAAGGGCCTCATATCTAAAATATGCTAGAGCTCAAAAAATTAAATCCTCTAATAAAAAATCCTCAGAGAAACAACCATCCCATTAATAAGTGGGCCAAACAATTAAAAAGAAACTTCTCTGGAGAGGAAATAAGAATGGCCAATAGACACATGAGGAAATGCTAAACATCTCTGGCCATTAAAGAAATGCAAATCAAAACAACATTGAAATTCCACCTCATCCCAATTAGTATGTTCATTACCCAGAAACCTAATAATAATAGTTGCTGGCAGGGATCTGGCCAAAAGGGAACACTACTACACTGTTGATTGGAATGTAAACTGGTTCAACCACTCTGAAAAACAATATGGAAGTTTCTCAAAAGACTAAACATAGAACACCTCTAGGATCAAC
This sequence comes from Dipodomys ordii, assembly GCF_000151885.1. Lineage (NCBI taxonomy): Eukaryota > Metazoa > Chordata > Mammalia > Rodentia > Heteromyidae > Dipodomys > Dipodomys ordii. Next base: position 28,211,309 of record NW_012267221.1, read on the forward strand.
AATTCCACTCCTGATTTACCCAATGATCACAAACAAGGCCTCAGTAAAACTACCAGTACAACTATGTTCATTGCAGCGTTATTTACCATAGCTAAGGTATGGAATCATCCCAGATGCTCCTCAGTATATGAATGCATCAAGAAAATGTGATATATATATGATATATACATATATCATATATATATACACACAATGGAATTCTATGCCTCCATCAGAAAGAATGACATTGCTCCATTTGTTAGGAAATGGAAAGACTTGGAAAAAATCATATTAAGTGAAATAAGCCACACTCAAAGAAACATAGGCTAATGATTTCCCTCCTGTGCAAAAATTATTATATGCCGAGGATAATCCTAGCAGAGATTCACAATAGCCCAATAGCTATGTATGTATGAACACATAAAATGATGGTAATTGAAATGATCTCCACAATATGGAAATAAGAGAGTTTTTGTGGTTGTTTTGTTTTTCTTTTTCTGTTTTTCTTTTTAAAAATAAGTGTACTGTTTGCAATTATTTCTTTTGTCTTTCCTTTTTTTTCTTCTCTTTATTCCACATGGTCACTGTTTCTGATTTCTGTACACTTTTTCTTGTATATAAGTTTATTTGATTTGGAGAAGGGAAGGGAAATCACAGGCATAGTAGGACAAAGGGGGAACCAATGCAACAGTGATACTCACTAGACACTATGTTGGAAATAAACTTTACAACTTGAGGGGGTTGGGGGAGAACAGCGCGGGAAAGGGAAAGCGGGAGAAAACAAGGGAGGAGGTAACACTGCTTGAAAAGAAATGTACTCATTACCTTATTTATGTTACTCTAACCCCTCGGTACATCACCTTTACAATAATAAAAAAAAGAGAGATTCAGTATGAAAACAAAAGAATTGTCCCAGAAGAAAGTATGCAGGAATAAATGTGTGTTGATTTAAATAAAAAATAGAAAATCTTCTCTGGCCCATTTGGGAAGACAGAGAGAGAAAGGGAGCAGGATACTGAAAAAATTAATCTTATTGGTTACATTCCTAGTCCTTGCAGAATCAGAGACTCCAAACACGACTTCTTTATTTTATTTCAAATGTTGTTCATTCTCAGATAAAGAAGATATAATCATGATTTAACATGAACAAATAGGGCCTCAAGGACGATATTGATCAAGTTGCATTGTGCTCATAAACTGAATTTTGATCACTTTGTACACTAGGTAGGTGTCCAGATAACAAAAAATATATTTTCTAAAAAGTCCCTCTAAACTCAAATAGTAACAGTATTTGGGGAGGTATAGAGTGCTGTGTATGCATATTCCATATTCCATGCATATTCCATGAATAATCTGTCTATTAACAATATTTCTAGCTGGAAGAAAGAAGAATCAGGCCTTAAAAATATCTAGAATAATGTGAGTAAATGAAGCATAAGGAAAATGAGACAATCTCATATGAAACTATTTTTAACACATGGATAAACATGGTGGCAATGTAATTAAAACAAAATCATCATTGTGTCTCCTTAAGGCTGAGTAAAATTCTTTTAAACTCTGCCCTAACTTTACAAGAAAAAGCCAAAGAATAAAATAAATACGCTTTTAAAAAAATATCACAGTCGCCACTAGAGGGTACAATAAGCAACCTTTCTTCCAAATAGCTGTGAGAAGAGGATTACAGAGAAAGAAAAAGCCATTTGCCATCACAGCACTTGAGGCAACTCCAACAAGTCATCTAGAAAAGAACTTGCTTTTAGAAACGGCCATCAGATGTGACATCTAACCATGGCAAGGAGTATCAAGTGATTTTTCAGGAAAATGTGTGTTGTGAAAGAAATAGTGAATTTACCACTGACTACAGAAATGTTTGTAAACTAAATATGAAAACAAGTAGTTTATGCATACATAGAAATATGAAACTATCCTATTCATTATGCTTGCTGATTACAGCTACTTCCAGAATGACTTTGCATGATGAAGATAAACTCTATGAGGTTTTAGAAAACAAAATGAGGACATGGGTTTTGACAACCTCAGGAAGATCCAAGTTGGCAGTGAAAAAGAGACATTGACAAATCAGCAGTGGTTTTGGTATAAGGTAGATGCAGAGGGCTCCAATTCCTCTCTTCAGATATCATACCAGACTAGAGGAGCCCATGTGGTCAAAAATAAACACATTCCTCATTAGAATTGTAAGAAGAGCACATTTTATTTGTGGGTTTGCTTAAGTTGAATCCTATCATCCAAAGCACACCCAAATCTGCTGTGCTATGATTTTTCTTGGTGGAGATGTTTTTAATACAATTATATGCTTCGTTATATATATTTATATGTGTTTATATATTATCTTTATATTTTTATAATTATGCACTTCAGAATAATTGTTCATTAAAAAGAAACATACCCATGACAGACAAAAAAAAGATAAAGAGAAACATACCAAAGATTGTAAAATAATTGCAATTTCAACTATAGGAGAAAAGAAAGCAAGCATATCTCAACTTAAAGAGCATAATTAGAACGTTCATTTATTAAGTATTTCCCCCAAGCATAATCTTGATTAACAAGTGCATAGCACTTTAGAATTGATAATGTATCTTTACAATAATCTTTGTAGGCAATCAGTCAGGTGCTTTCAAATACAGTTTCTAAATGAGGACCTACAGGTGAAATACCTTTCTTAATACCTTAGTTATAGAGATTAGATGTAAGATTCCACTTTTGACTTCTTCCTACTCCAGTAGTAATACTGCAATACTTTGGCTCCTGTGTCAGTAAGCGGATTCAATGTCATAAGCCTTTCTAATGGCACACTTGCATCTCTTTGAAAGAACTTCAGACAATTTGAGGAGTTTTCTATCAGGCTGTAAGTGTTCCTCTGAAGTAGTCAGGTACACTACATGCATAGCTCTGATTTCTTGTTTATATTTGTTTCCTAGGTCCATCTTATCATATTTGGTATGACACCCAAGTATGTTACAAAAGGACTATTGCATTTCTCCTGTTTTTGAAATCCCTTGGCCTTCATTGTAACCTCATCCTATTTTGTTTTATTGATTATCTGGATGAGTTTCTCAAGACACACAAAGTTGCTGAGTATATGCTTCAATCTTTTTAGCATTCATCAAAGCTGTAGAATAGTTTGCAGCATTTACTTATATTGTAATGTAGCAATAATAATAGTCATGTATTGGATGTTGTGCTGGTTTTCCATCCCCATGACAAAATACTTAGGAAGAATCAACTTAAAGAAAGGAACTATTTATTTTGATTCAGTTTCAGAGATTTCAAAGTCCATGGTCATTTGGCTGCATGGCTTTGTGCTTTTGACAAAGTAGAATGGTATAGTGGGGAGGGTATGATGGACCAAAGCTGCTCATATTTCAGTGGCCCAGAAGTAGAAAGCCGAGAAAGAGTGAAAAGGAGAGAGAGGAGACAGAGAAGGGGAGAGAGAGAGAAAGAGAGAGAGAGAGAGAGAGAGAGAGAGAGAGGTGGAAATGGTTATGAAAGAGGGAAAGAGACAAAGAGAACTGAAACAACATATCTTTCATGCAGCAAAAAATATTTTTCATGCTACCAGTGACCTACTTCTAACCAGGCTGCATTTCCACCTATCTCCTCCTTATACTTAATTCAATTGTGAATCCATCAATAAATTAATCTATTGAAGGGGTCTGAGACCTCAGGATCTAATCATCTTTCTGAAAGCCCTACTTCTAAACATTTTTGCATTAAAGACCAAGCTTTAAATACATGAGCTTTGGGGGTAACATTGCAGATCTGAGTCATAACAGATGTAGACAAATATTTATCACAAGCTATGCATGTTGGTTCACACCAATAATCCCAGCACATAGGCAGTATAAGGTAGTAAGATTGTGAATTCAAGGCATAAAACAATACTCTGCCTCAAAAATACCTGTCACATTTTAGTTTCTTAAGTTCTTAAAAGTAAATGACAAAGGGATTACATTAAAATTCAACCAACTATATACTAACAATTTCAACATAAAATGGAGATAAAATGCTATAGCTTTATTCTTCTTGCTTCACTGTCCCCAAGCTCTTCAGCTCAAATCGGATGCTCTACCACTTGAACCACAGTGCCACTTCTGGTTTTCTGGTGGCTAATTGGTGATAAGAGTTTCTCAGAATATCCTGCCCAGGCTGGGTTTGAAGTTCGACCCTTAGATCTCAGCCTCTTGAGTAGCTAGGATTACAGGCTTGAGCCACCAGCATCCCTCCCCTCTTGCTTTTTTTAAGTGGAGGAAGAGAGGTTCTAGCATATAAACTCTGATCTATCTATCTATCTATCTATCTATCTATCTATCTATCTATCTATCTATCTATCTATCTATCTATCTATCTATCTATCTATCTATCTATCTACCCACCTATCTATCTATCTCATCTATCAGTCTGTCTATCTATGGGATTTACAGGGTCTTGTTTGTTTTTTTCCAGGGTCAGCTTCAGACCCTGATCCTCTTCCTTTCCATTCAGGAGGTCCTGCATAGCTGGGGTTATAAGCACGGAACTCCACACCCAGTTTATTTGTTGTAGTAGAATCTTGTTTAAAATTATTATAAATGTAAAATACAGAGGGGTTACAGTTATATAAGTAATGCAATGATTATATTTCTTGTCAAACATTGTTACCCCCTCTGTTATTTTTCTCCCACTTTCTCTTCCATCCCCCCACCAAGTTGTAAAGTTCATTTCCAATATAGTGTCTTATGAGTATTCTTGTTGCATTGGTTCACCCTTTATCCTTTATCTCACCATTTTTGTGATTCTCCTTCCCATCCCCAAATCAGATAAACTATATATAAGACAAAGTAAAAACAGTGACAATAGAGGATAAACCAAAGGAAAAAATAAATGCAAGATAACACGTGCGCATGTGTGCACGTGTACACACACACACACACACACACACACACACACACACACACACTTTGTTTCCATAACTTGGAGTTCATTGCATTTTATATGGTCATATATATAGCTATTGAGCTATTGACTATCTAATTATTACAAATGAGGGAAAACATGGAGCCTATGTTTCTTTGGGTCTGGCTTACTGCATTTAATATGATTTTTTCCAAGGCGCTCCATTTCCTTAGGATGGGGCATTGTCATTCTTTCTGATGGAAGCACAAAATTCCATTATATATATATATACACTATGTTTTCTTGATCCCTCATCTACTGAGAGATATCTGGGCTGATTCTATATCTTAACCAGATGACCACAAATGAGACCACACTAGAGCTACCAGCACAATTATGTTCTTTGTAATGAAATGTTTCTTCTTTTTTGCCTGGTTTGGCTTAGAACTAGTATTCATTCTCCTTATCTCCAAAGTTACTGGGTTTATAGATAGATGCCACCACACCCAGCCCTAAGCTGTATTCTTTCTTGGAAATATCTAATTTGCCTCTAAATCATGAACTGAAGGCACCATTGGATAACTTCCAAATCATTTTTTTTAGCATGTTAGCAATAATTTTAGGTGAATTTGGTCAAGTGAAGTTTTCCCAAATCTCAGTTATTTCTCAAGATTGTTTACTGTATGTGCCATCTATATGGTAATCATTTGTTGTATATATAGATAGATAAACAATTTTGATTAAAATTCTTTTTCCATTATTGTCTCTTATTGAAACATTCAAAGTGTTTTTTAAAAATCTATGTGACACACACTTGGGTACTGTAACTGACATATGTATTATATTTTGAGGGACACTGATCTGGAGTGTGAAAGTGCAGAACTAAGAAGTAGATGCCTGGATTATGGTATTAATCTGGTCATTTTATGATTTTTGAGCTTTGAGCATGTCAGTTATAAGACTAAAGGGCTAATTATATAAAGGGCATCTGCTGTGATGATCTTTGCACATGCAACGTATTTACTAAATATTTGTCTTCATCCCTTGGAGGAAATTCAATTGATTAAAGACTATACTTGCTCAGATCAAGACAGTATGAAATGAGTCCAAACACCATCTTCTCTGTGAAACATGCAACACAGTGCTGATAAGACAGGCCAAGCTTTTGATAAAGCCAAGGGAGAGCACAGCCTTTTCCTCTGGCCTCACAGGGTATATACTTGTATGGAAATTCACCCGGTTTTTGTGTCACTTTCTCTTAGGAATTCTACTGTTTCTTTGAAGGCTTATATGAGGAGAGGACTGCCAAAATATGTTCAACTCAAACAGATACTGTGCTGTTTTAGGAACTTAGAGAGTTTAGGAACCATGAGGACACCTATGGCATGCAGGTAGGTTTGTCAACTAAGACTGAAGACCCAGTGTCAGCCTTTCTGCATTTTGGACTCCCTTTCCTGTCTCCATCTTGTTTCTACTCACCAGTAACTCTCATCATAATTTCCTGCTCACTTATCTTGCCCATGAGCACCAAATGGCAGTGAGAGGAATCTGGCTCAACTTATATATCTTTATGAAGTCAGAGGTCTCTGCCTAACCAAGGGGTCAGATCTCTTTAGGAATCTACTTCAGGAATAATAAGCTGTGGTTACCATAGAATCTTGAAGGGAGGTGAGGTATGTTCATTAATTACTTCATGAATATGTATTGCTCCTATTGTTCAATCTCCTTCCTAGACCATTAGTCACATTTAGGTAGGGGTAAGGAGGTGTACAGAAGACCTGTAAAGATATATTCTTTTAAGATTGGTGTTATTGCGTGATACAAAAAAAATTCTGTCAGTAGAACAAACAGCACACTTTTTTATGCCAATTGTTAAGTCAGATTGTTTTGGCTCTTAAAGGCTCTTTCCTAGGCTAAGCTGTATGTATACTTTATAGAAACCTTATTTTTTCCAGAGAAATCTGATGAGTCATATCAGATTCCCAATGGAGACTCAGCCCATCAAACTTTTCTAAAGTGGGAAATGAGAAAATGATAACAATTTCCATGATGTTTCGCTGACCTTGACAAATGTCATTACGAAAGCTCTTTCTCTTTTTTGTTCTTTCTCTCTGGAGATTGAATTCAGAGCCTTGCACTTCCGTGTAGCTGTTTTGCTCAAGGCTGTTTCTCCCATTTGTGCCATAGTTTCACCAATATGTCACTTATTTTTTTAAAAAATATTATCATTGCTTTCTCCTTTTTTTGTAGGTATTAGATTTTGAACTTCAGGCCTTATTCTTGCTTAGCAAATGACAGCTGAGCCACAGCTTCAGCAATTATCTCATTTCTTAAGCAAGTAATAAGGAGGTGATCTTTCCTTTAAATGTGGCTATACATCATGGAGACATCACCTAACCACCTGGTCACCATTAAAAACATTAAAATTTATATTTTCTCCATCATTTTATATACTGAGTGAATCCAACATAAAGTCAGTAATTTTTCTTAGGCAAAATTTTGCTGGAGTCCTCACCAAAGATATATTTTATTTTAACATGCATAAGAATCAAATAAAAGATTCTTCTCCACTCAGACTGAGAAGGGTGGCAATGAGTTTTGAATTGAAGCTCTTGAATTTGTTAGCAGATGCTCTACCACATGAGCCACACACTCCAAGACTTTTGACTTTGGTTATTTTTCAGGGAGGGTCTTGTGTTTTATCAGGGCAGGTCTCAGACTGCTATCATCCTATTTATGTCTCCCAGGTAGCTGGGATCTCAGACAGGTGACCACATACCTAGCTTTGCTACTGTTGAGATGAAGTCTCACTCTTTTGAGGGTGGGGTTGGGATAGCCTCTCATCCTCATCCACCAATTATTTCCACTTCCCAAATAACTGAGATTAACAGTAATATGCTACCATATCTGAAACTGCCCTTTTAATTTGGCATCCATCCCAGATTACATTGATTCAACTGATCTGAGAACACGTTGAGAAATATTGCCAAGAGAACTGCCAATCATGGATACAATGGTTCCTGCTTTTCATATTGGAATCAGCCTACTGTGCCCTATATTTGGGGCATTTGTGCCCTCATTTTATCAGCTGAAGTTCTAATAGCCTACTTGGAATACTAACCTAACAACTGAGTTTTGAGAAGAAGGTCATTGGTCCCACCCTAGTAATGCACAACCAGGCCAGGGGAAATCTGGTTGTTGCTTTAGTCATAAACTGCAACATTTTGTTAATGTGCATTGCCTTTTTGATGCTCTGTGCTTTTAGACTGCTCTGTGGAGTAAGTTTTGCTTGCTTTGAAACAGATGTTGCCAAGGAAATGTGATTTTTTAAATCAGGTCTGTTTTCTTGGGTATTAGAAGACATGATTGTGGCAAATGATTATAGAAATGCTATGTTATTCTTTGGAGCCTATTTTTAAATGTTATAGTATATGATGTTTGAATTACAAAAGTTTACAAATGATACAGTTCAAATTGAATATTGTATGACTAAGGTGCTTAAGATACTCTGAAGCCTACAGGGAATTTTTGGTGTCTCTACAGGGAAAATATAAGGAATTGAAGGCATGTAATAGCAGGGGAGACTTTGGGTGGCTTATCATAAGGGTATCCTGGGTTGTAAGTGGAATTTTAAAACATGTTCTAAGCTGAAAAGGATTTCAGAAAACATCAAAGGCAAAACTTATTTTCCAAAGCTTAACCTGTGTTTTCACTTAATGTGTTTTCCATGCTGGTGACCAAGCCCTTTTAATCTTTCTACCTGCACTGAATCTTTAAAAAACTTTTATCTGCTATAAATATTTCCTTGTTTCCATGGCCAAACTTAATTTTACCTGTTTTCTTATATTTTAAATATCTGGACCGTGAGGAAGTTAGATTCTGAGAACATGATTATTTTCCTTGGTCTCCAACAGTCTAGATGAGATTTAACTCCTAATTGTTCTGCATACCATTGAAGAAAAGCACAGCTTAGTTTGGAAATATATTAAGAGTTGTTCACTAGGAATTCTTTATTATGATATTCCTGTTGCTGAGATAGTTTTTTCACTCATGTCGGAAATATCTGTTTATATGCTGTCATCTCACTGTTCTTCTATTTTAAAACATTTATACAAAATACCATGCCTCCTTTGGTACTGTGTGTCCTGTTCGCCAACATCAAGGATGGTCATTAACCACAACAAAGTGATTAGTGTTATGACTGTCACTCCTATAGCAGTCCATAGAAGTTGGGAACTTACTTTGGAACCCACAATGCCAGTGCACTGGCTACTTCTCATAAATAGCAAATCATTATTCCAAGAAATGTATCTTTCTCTATTAGACTAATTCCCACATGTTCCAACCCTCACACACATTTTATTATGGACAAGAAAATTAGAATAAGTAAAATTTCTCTTAAATATATTGAGTGGTGACTTTGCCCAAGAGGGTTGCCAAACCCAAACCCTTTATTCTTATAAGATTCCCCCACCCCCAGATATTTTAGAAGAAGGGTCTTAAGCTTTAGAATTGTGTGGTGGGAGGCTGTTTTACATGTCTTAAGATATTAGGATGTGGCTCCAAATCAAGGCACAAAGGTAGGAAGGTTTCAGGCTTTGTTTCCAGACTACTGATTGCCTCCACATATGTGGATATCAAGGGTAGGACTAATCAATTTTCTTCCATTTGATTCTGTCTCCCTTGACAGGTATCACTGATGCTGGGGTGTAGATGTTTAAAAATATGCTTTCCAGCTTGGAGTAATTATGAGGTGATAGAAATCTTCAAGAGGTTCTAAGTCACTGGTAGTGTGCATTTGAAGGGGACTGAGGACCGACTTCCTGGCTACCATTAAGATGACAGCCTCCTCTGTAATGTGCTCTTTCCATGACTTTCTGTACTATCACAGCCTCAAAGCAATGTATCCAAGAGACCATTGATTGAAAACTCTCAAACAAACCTTTTCTTTGGTCAGTTGCTTGTCTTAGGTATAGTTTGTTATATGACAGGAAACTAATGCATAACAGATAGTCAAAGTTTACCAATACAAATGGTATTTTGGCTTATACATTGTAGGAAATACTAATAGCCTCCAATTATTTTCTATTTATTAACTTCATCAAAATATCCTTTTGGTTTTTTTTGTGATTTTTTCACTCTTATGTCCTAATCTTTCAAGCTTAAAAATAGTCCATAGGTCTTGATTTTAGGTTTTGAGAATCAGAACATTAGGACTAGTCAGAATTCTGGTAACTGGATTTCCCAGATGGCTTCCCTATTTCCAGATGAAGGAAAATCATCTTTGAGCAGGTGCTATCTACAAATCCACACAAGATTCCTTAGGGTCATGTGGCTTGGTGAAGTGTAGCTATGTTCTTCACAGTAATTTTATTTCTAAGAAATGTATTAAAAGTGACTAATTACCAATAGCATAATTTATACTTGAACATGGGCTGCAGGATCAAGTTTACTTCCTTGACAACTCTAGGTTGTTACTATTCTTCTTGTATCAGTTACAGGTTATGAGTTCCAAACAAACATCCATTTTGGCTAATGTCATCAGAAAAAAATAAATTGGAATATTGTAGAAAGATGATGCAGAGCCAGGCTTAGAAAATATCAGAACAGATTTCTTTAGGAATCCAGAGAGCACCAGGTTCACATCCATCTTCTTGTGATGCCATTCCAAACATTCTTTCTCTTTCTACCTTTAAGTTCAAAGTCTTTGGGACTATCTATTATTAGGTAATAAAAGCTGGGGTGAGCTTTTATCCCTGGCTAGAAAAGTATAGAGAATCTTGTTTTTATAGTTCTAGTTTACACAGATTGGAGACAGCAATTTCCCAAAAAGAAACCATAAAAGTAGAATTTGGAGTCCTGATTGTGGTCAGTCGTAACAAGCCTTCCTTCCAAGTGCTCTTGCTACTTTATATCATAAAGAAACCACCCATATGGCTTTGTAGGTCTGAGATGACATTTGGAATGGTGTTTCGAACTTTGTTTGTTATTGTTATTTGAAGTACTAGGGTTTGAGGTTGAATGCTGGAGGCAGGAATGGACCAGAATCTTTGATGTTGGTCAACATCAGTGAAGTTCACTGTTTCATTTCCTTCTACTTTGTCTACTTCACATCCTAATGGAATTTTTCTTGTTTTTCCTATGTTTGTGGGATCTCTTCTATGACAAACTAAATCATTATGACTAAACATAACCGATACTGGCTATCTAAAAGTAGAGACAAAGTGATTTAGAAAATCTTTCTATTCACTTTTCAATAAATTTATAGTCCTCCCATAGTGTATCTGTGAAGATTACTTTCAGCCTCCCTCTTCCCAAGATATCAAACTATAAATGCTCAGTCCCTCAAAGAAAAGAGCAACGTATTTGTATCTAACATACATTCATATTCTTGTACACTTAAATCATCTCTAGATTTTACCTTTTACAATATCAAATACTGTATAAATATTACAGAATAGTTGTTATTTAGGGAATATAGACAAGAATCTGCACATGTTCAATACAGAAGCAATTTTCTCCTAACTCTTTCCAATATAGCTGCAGTTGATTCTGAAGATGTGAAGCCCACAGATACAGAATCAACTCTACTGTGGATATTAAAAGATGATTAACATTATTTTTCCTGTATTCACTCCTGTTTTAACTATTTGAAGTCAGATATATTAGGAGATATAAAATAGCATAAAATATTAATTCTTTTTGGAGATTCATATTATTATCAGCTCTCAAGAACTACTGTTATAAAGTGATTTCTATCTTCCTGTAATAGGTATAATTGCCAAACTTAAGTTTGCATTGAGCATTTCTTTGAGATAGTTGTATCTCTTTCAAAAGCTCAGCATCCTCCATGCTGAATAAAGGAAATGAACCAGTAAAAATCGATGGAAAAAAGAAGGCATTCCTGTGTGATCACCATCCACTCTTCCCAACCACATCTGAGCAATGACAGAGATGTATATTCTTTTGACATAGCATCATGCTATTCAGATTACAAAAAGAGTTAAAAATTACAAGTTAGTTCTATTGTCTATTACGAGTAAAATTGTGTCCGTAGCCATAACTTTAACTTGTTGAAAAGTTGCTAGAGAAGACACCAGCAGCAAATATGATTGAATGCATTTTATCTCTATCTTGAGTAATGTGTTATTTCAGATTTTCACCAGACTATAGTTGGATCAATTCTTCTCCTTTATGTCTTGTGCTTAAATTAGAACTTATACACATTTCCTGCAGTTGAAGCCTTCTTTATGGCTCCTCAAGCTTCCTGTACATAAAGAAAATCAATTCATTTTTCATAGGGTAGAGAGAGGGGCGGTCAGTCAGCAAATGCCAGCCACACTGAGTCACCTTCTCTCTTCTCCTTCAGGTACAAACTAAAAGTCATCTGGAAATTTATTTATCTCAATTCAAAATATTGATCATCTACCAAGCAATTAGCATGGGGCTGAGCATGTGGAATATCAAGTTAATGCCTGAATCTTATAACCTTGCTGAGCAAACTTGACACAAATGCAAAATGACCTAAGGCCAAAAAAAGAAAAAAGAAAGATTGAGATCAACTATAAAGTAAATCTAAAGAAATGAGAGTAAATGAGAATAAATATCCATATGAAGTCTTGTATACAGATACCCATGTAAACTTTATTTGTAATAAACTCAAAAGTTAAAAAAAAGACTCTATTAGTTTTCTATTACCATGCAAGACACTGATCTGAAATCAATGACTTTTTTTTTGTGGGTCGTGGGGCTTAAACTCTGGGCCTGGGCACTGTCCCTGCACTTTTCAGCTCAAGGCTCTTCAGCTCAAGGCGAGTGCTTTACCACTTGAGCCACAGAGCCACTTCCTGAAATGCAATGACTTTAAACAATGAACATTTATTATATCACCCTCCTGTGGATCAGGCATTTGTGAACAGCTTAGCTGGTGGTTCTGGCTTGGAGGTTGTAATCCGTGAGGCTGCAATCAATGAGGTTCTGGCTCCATGAGGTTGTAATTAAGCTTCCTAGGGGCTGTGGTCATCTGGGAGATGGCTCCCTCACATGTGCTTGCTGACAGATCTTTGGCTGCTGGCTTTCTCCAGAGTAATTCCAAAAAGGAGCAATAAGAAAGCCCCAAATCCTTATATGACTTGGTTTCACAAGTTGTGTATCATCACTTAACATTTTATTATTTTCATTGGAGATGAGTACCATTCTGGAAAGGAGAGGAAAATTAGGCTTTACCTTTTAAAGGGATAAATATGAAAAAATTTGAGGGCATATCTTAAAAAACACTATACAACTTAAATAAATATCAGTAAGAAAACTCATAAATTGCCTGTCTGTGTAGTGAAGTACTGTTTAGCAATTTAGAAAATAAAAGTTTTGATACATGTAGTAATAAGGATGAGTCTCAAAATATGCCAAGCAAATGACATCAGATGAAAAAAGCAAGCAACATACTGTAGGATTTTTTTTTCACTTAAAGTGATTGAAACTTACCACTAAGCTACACATAGAGAAAGCAGGTCAAAAGTTGCTTGAAATTGAAGTTGGAGGGGATGTTATTCAATTTTCCCATCACTGTGACAAAATACTTGAAAAAAATAGCTTAAGGACAGCAGGATTTGTTCTGGCTCACAAACTTTCAGCCCATGGTCAGCTAGATCCATTGCTTTCAGGCCTGTGGCAAGGCAGAAACATCGTGATGAAGGGACACCATGGAGGGAAGATGCTTAGCCAAGAAGCAGAGACAAGCTGGAAATGAAAAGGCATATTGTTGTCTCCCCAGTGATCAACCTTCTCCAAAACTAGACTCTATCTTCTACTGATGAAGATAACACCATCATGGTCTCAACACCTCTCCATAATGCATAGCTTCACCAGGTAGATACCATGTAGATAGCATATGAACCTTTTAGGGGACACTCCATACCCAAATCATGAAGCATGCATGGAAGGAAGGAGGGATTTCTAAGGGGGAAAAGGAAACTTATAGAGATTAAGGATATATTTATTATCCTGATTGTGCGACAATTTTAAAGGAATGTAAATATTTAAAAACTCATCAAAGTATATATTTTAAATATACACAATTCACTTTATGCCAACAAAGCTGAAAAAAATGTGGTAAAAAGAAAATTTCCATTACATATAAATTATATTCCTCTGAATTTTAGTGTCTCCACTAAAATGTAAGCTATGTAAGTTCTGTCTCTATAGTAACCAAATATAGTGCACAACTAAACTCTAGGCTTTTTAACCCCTTGCAGGGTAATTTTCAACATGGAAGAAACTTATTAACCTCTTTTAAATGCTTTCGGAAATCTAGATTTTTAATCTGTTAACATATTTCAGGCTATTGTTCTTTAAAAATGTTCCTTAAAACTTTATATATAAGCTGAGTGCTGGTAGCTCACACCTGTAATACTAGCTACTTGGGAGGATGAGATATGAATATCATGTTTCCAAGCCAAGCTGGGCAGGACAATCCATGAGATTCTTATCATCAATTAACTACCAAAAAGCTGGAAATGTAGCTGTGGCTCCAAAGGCATAGGGCACTAGTCTTGAGCACAAAAGCTTAGGGACAGAGCCCAGGCCCTGAGTTTTGCTCCAGAATTGACACAAAATATATGGAGTTTAGTGAGTTCATCAAAACTAAAAATTTTCCCTACAAATATGCTCATTTATTTCACTTCATTAAATCACCACTTATCTAGCACCATAACTTGTAACATTGATTACTTCTCCTTCATTGACATCCTCTTTCTCAAATCATCTGTCACAATTCTTCCATTAATTCAACAAACATTTCTCAAGCAAATGCCTCATACAATATTATACAAATGAGAAGATGTACGATGGTGAGCCAGTGGCCCTGACCCCTGTCTCACCCAACTTGCATGTTAGTGAACATTGAAAATGCTTTTTATTTTCTCTGTCCTCAGTCTATATTGCTACACATTCATATTTTTTATTTAACTTGATTTTTAATCTTGTCTTTTAAAAAAAATACTTCCAAACTAGCTGTTCATATTACTGGTGAATTCTGCTTTCTAAAGTGTAGAATTGATTATGTTATTTCATTCAAATAATTTTTGATGGATCCATAGTACCAATTGAATGAAGTTCAAACTTCTTGGTTTGCTTGTGGCCTAGAGACTGAGCTTCATTTTTATTCTCTCAATTCTTCTGTCATTCTAGCAGTATTGCACAACTCAAAGTTGCTCTGTGGGCAAGTACTTTGCTTTAGCTTGAAAATGGCCTTTGACCTCTTCTTTGTCCAATAACTTCCTATGTATTCTTCAAATTACCATTCACATGTATGGCATCTAAAGAGAATCTATTCATAATTACAATTCATCTCTCAAACTCCCCATACATGTTCATTTTTGTAATCTACTTCTCAAGGTATAACATAATGGTTTTAAGGAACAAAAATATGTTAGAGGCCGGGTGCTAGTGGCTCAGACCTGTAATCCTAGTTACTCAGGAAGCTGAGATCTGAGAATCGAAGTTCAAAGTCAGCCTAGGCAGGAGAGTCTGTGAGACATTTATCTCCAATAAACTACCCAGAAAACCGGAAGTGGCTCTGTGGCTCAAGTGGTAGAGGACTCGCTTTGAGCTGAAAAGCTGAAGGTCAGTGCCCAGGCCCAGAGTTCAAGACCAAAAAAAACAAAAACAAAAGCTTAGCATAACATAGTACTTTTACAGAATGTCAAAATCACATGAATGTTCCTATGTGGATAACATATTTTGTAGAAAAAGAAAAGAAAGCTCCAGATCATGGGCACTCAAAGACAGCAAGACCACTTAGCTTTCCAATCAACAGGACTCATTGCTGTTTGGCAACTTATAGTGTTAACTTCATTCCATTCCTCCCTCTTTCTAGATAAAAATGATGAAGATTATACTACAAAGAATGCTCCCACATTGTGATAGCACTGGATCCACAGAAATCTGTTTACATGAACTTTCTCCAAAGTTACAATGGAAGTCCAAACTCAGACCCCACAACTAGTCCTTCTTTATTACTCTGAAATGCTCCTTTGTTCCTCATGGCTCAGTCTCCATGCTACAGAAAATAATAAACCCAGCTTTGTTGGAATACAGGTATACTCCTGGTGATATTTTGTTGGTTGGCATCAAAGTATTTACATATTTGATTTTTCTACAGATTACAAAGACTTTGAGATCTGAAACTAAGTTTTTGGTCAGGGACTCTCCCTGTACTAAGCACAGTGCCTGACTGGGTAATGAGCAGGTTTATAGGCTAAATTAGTGAATGTGTGTTTCATGACTAAAGGCATATAACTTAACAAATAGAAGAAATCATTTGAATAAAGCAGGTTATTTCACATCAAAACACTCTACCAGTTGGCTACCAGCTGAGTTTGCTTTTGTTTGTAAGGGTGCACCTGTGGTTTAGATGCTATTGTTTTTGGTCAGTTCCCACCATCAGCAGAACTCACGTCTTCATTTTGAAGTGATGATGCTTGTATTGTCATTCCTCTGTTTTCCACAGTCCACCTTTTTTATTCCCAGCATGCCTTAGCTACTCAGCCCACCAGGTGTGAGGAGGTTGTTATTTGGACTATACATTACTGGAAATAAGTCACAGTAGGAAAAGAGATTAGAACAGTTTAAAAGAGTGGGAAAAGAGAAGCTAAAAAAAAACAAAAACAGAAAGAAAATTGATTTCTAGCTACAGTTGGACCTCATACTTGTTTTGACTTCGTGGATGATTCAAGTTATATTATAGAATGGTTGTTTCTCTCCTGGATTTACTTCTATCTGTAGATTATCAAAGGCCTTTCAATCCCAATGTTATAGATTTTTCTGTTTTGCACTTAGTAACATACTATTCAAACTAGAATAAAAAAGTGCTAGTCCTAGTCAAGGCACCATATTTTATTCCTGTATATCAAGATGGTTAAGAGATCAGGTTTTTCAGCTAGAAGGACACAGACTAGGATACAAACTTCTCAATGAGCTGTTCATATGTCTCTTACTCTATATGAATCTCTTTATTGTCAACTGTAAAAGATACAAATAGTAAACATCCTGCAAGTGTTGAGATGGTTATATAAATAGGTATATAAATTACTTAAGAATTATAGCTGTCATTAAGATAATTAGCTTGTTATAATTTATTAGCAGTCACTGAATTCAGTAATACATGGCAGAATACTATGTGATATGACATATATTACTCTTATACCTATTATTATGGTATCTATTATATGGTATATGTTATAGATTATAAAATAAAATATCATCATTTATATTATGGTATTTAATCAGACTCTTAGATTAGTAATAAAATATGGTCTTGTGTATATGATGTCTTTGTCTGAAATAAATTTCTAACCTAAAAAGTAAAAGAAACTCTTTATAATATAAATCACAAGTGTAGTTTTAGCAATTGGACTGGATGACTTTCAAGGTTCCCTGTTGTCAGAAAGAGAACAGTGAATTTTACAAACAGCAGGACAACTAAACCAAGTGGGGAAGGAAGCACAAACAACATGACACTGACCTTTGGGAGGAATAAGCATTATTATCATAGTCATCTGAAAATAATGAAAGGAAGGCCAGTCAAACTGGAAGGATTGGCCAGAATGGTTAGAAGTAATTGCCTCCTCCAAGAAGCAAGTAGTGGTTGGGAAATCAAGAGTGAATTGGGACACAGCAGGGTGAGTGGATGAAGTATATAAATAAGATAGATTACTATTATTATTAGCTAATATTCCTGAGCCTTTTTTATGTGCCAAGGACTGGTCTGAATAGCATGTTAGCTCATTTAATCTTCATAACACCCCAATATCATAACACCCCAATTATTATATCCATTAAACAAATGAGGAAATGGAACTGAAGAGGGTCAGCTAACCAGCCCAGTGGAAATTGATTGCAAAGAAAGGTATTATTTATCAGGTTGCTTCAGGTTGCAGACTCCTCCAGTGTATTTTTAATCTCTAACATTGTATTGTGGATGTTTGGACAACCAGTAGGGATCACTTTTGTGTCTCTCATTATGTTTATGTTTTCCTCTACATTAATGTACATATAGAATAAGTTATAGTACAGTAATTGTTTACCCTCTGTTTCTATTTTTATTGATTTTTTTCTCCTTATTAAGGGTCTTCTTTTCCTGTTTGTTTGAATGTCTGTTAATTTTTTATTACATTACATTGAGAATTTTACTTGGTTGGCTAACTCTTAGAAATATTTTTGAACAGTCTGGGCATAGTTGTACATGCCTACAATTGCAGCTACTTGGGAAGTGGAAATTGAAAGGATTATAGTCAAAGATTCAATCTCAACAAATAAATTGCACGTAATGACCTGCAGGAAACTGAAGGGAATAGGACTGTGGTCTGAGGCTGGACTGTGGCAAAAATGTGAGACCTTGTCTAAAAAATAACTAATTCAAAAAAGAGCTGAAGGTACGGCTCACATGGTAGAAACCTTGCCTAGTAAAAGGAAGGCTTCAAGTTCAAACACCAGTACCACCATTAGTTTTTTTCCTAAGATATATTTAACTTGTGTTCAATACTTCAATATTTTGAGAACTTTTTTTTTTGTGAAAATACTGTACAGAGGGGTTACAATTACATGGGCAAGATAATGAGTACATTTCTTATCAAGCATTGTTGCCTCCTCTTTGTTTCCCTTTCCCATCCCTTCCCATACTCTTCACCTCCTCCCACCTGATCCTCCCCCCACCCCCCCACCAAAGTTGTAAAGTTCGTTTTTCGACATATTTTGAGAGCTTTTTTGAGATTGATCTTATGGCTGCATGTCCGGACTAAATATTTGTCAACCACTGAGCTTTATGTTCTTTTCGTTTGTTTTTTTTTTAAATAAGTTTTTTATTGTGAAAATACTGTACACAGGGGTTACAGTTACACGAGCAAGGTAATGAGCACATTTCTTATCAAGCATTGTTGCCTCCTCCTTTGTTTCTCCCCTACCATCCCTTCCCTCCCATCTCCACAACTACACTCTCCCCCCCACCCCCGCAAATTGTAAAGTTCGTTTTTTCAAGTGTCTTGTACATCTCATTGTAACAATGGGTCATCCCGTAACCCTATTTAAACATTTGACTTGCTTTTAAGTTTTGTTTTAGATGGGGACGATTTGCCTTCAAGCTGTGACTAACTTTGCCCACTAGTGAGTCAATACATTTCTGGATATTCCATTTGATGCTCCAAGTTTTGGGAAATGGCAAAAGCCATTTTCTATGGTGACAGAAGGAGATAGTTATTATTTCTGCCTTGTGCTCTCTTTATCCTTTCAGGTGGCTCTTTCATGAGTCAAGTTGTTTTATTCAAAGATGCAGAGACAAGACTGGGTGAAGACTTGGTGAGGATGAGGAGAATGTCCGACTCTCCCTCCTCTTTAGTTTTTGCCATTTCCCTTGGTCTCTGTAGACCCCCAATTTTTTTCTTTGTAACTCAGGAGACTGTTGGGCTGGGCTTTGGTTCCTCCTCTCTGCATGGTATCTTCTGGATGCTTTCTCTACCTCATTGATGTGGCTTATAGGAGTCACTGTCCTGTTATACCATGTCTGAAAACTATTATTTTACTTTTTCAATAATTTTTACCCATGTGGCAAGAGATCGATTTATCTTTCTGTTATTTGGTCTTAGTCAGATGCAGAAGTCCCTGAATATCTTTTTTCTAAGTTCTTAAAGCTGTAGCCTAGGTAAATATAAGATTTGTATCTGTTATGACTTGAATATAAAAATTTCTTCACAGGTTTGTGAATGCTTAGTTGCATGCTTAATCCCCAGCCAGTGATGCCATTTTGGGAGGTTCTAGAAATGTTTAGGAGGTAGAGGGAGCAAATAACTGGAGGTAGATCTTTAGACTATCTTGTTTCTGGTTCTTATATTCCCCCCCCCCCATGATATTCTGCTCAAGTACATGGGATCAAAAGATTTGAACTCTCTATGAGGAAAATAAACAACTCTTCGTTTTAAAGTGTTCTATCGTTTTTGAACATGATAGGAAAAGTAACTAATGAATTATCCTCAAATGACACAATCAACTATTTCATGAGCACATAATATTCCATCTGAACTCATTATTATGGTCTATTGCCTCTTAGCTCCCATTTTCATGCACAGATTTACAAACTAGCCATGGCTCTTCTATTCGAAATCCTAGAAATTCTACTCAAAAATTGTTAAGGGAAAATGTCTGACTAGGTTGCTTGGTTAAAATTTCACAGAACATGAGTGTTTTATTATATATAAGATAGGAAGGGGTTTCCATTGCTGTGATAAAAGTTGTATCTCTAGTTCAAAATAATGTCCTCCAAAAATAGCTCTTAAATAGTAATTAAGATTTCTGTTGGCATTGCATGCAGGCAATTAATTATGTAAAGACACATATCATTAACTTAAAATCTATAGCCCCAATAAAGGAAGAAGGCTTCATGTTAGAAAAGTCTTCATGTGAGATCAGATAATCCAGGCTTAGTTCTCAAGCTCTTTTAGACTAATCACTCTGGCTTGAAATGAAATGTTCTTTCATTGAAAGGATTGGTTATATGCTCTGAGTCCCATAACATGAGTTATCCATAACATGAGTTATCCATAAAAGTGAACTATCGCTTTTAATTTCATTGAAATGTTGGAGGAATATTGGTGTAAGTTCTGCTTTAAAAGCCTTGTAGAATTATGCTGGAAATCAATCTGGTCCTGGGCTCTTCTTGGGTGAGAAGTCTCTTATTGCTGTTTCTATTTCCATGCTTGATATGGGTCTGTTAGATTTGTTTAAGTGATCTTGGCTTAGTTTTGGCATGTTGATATTTGCTAGAAAATAGTCCATTTCATCCAGATTCTCAAATTTATTAACATAAAGGTTTGAGAAATAGTCCCATAACATGAGTTATCATCTATGAAAAGGTAGATAATATTCAAGGAAAGATAATGCATTTGCACACTTAATAGTAAGCTTATAAAGCCGGGTGCCAGTGGCTCACGCTTGTAATCCTACCTACTAAGGAGGCTGAGATCAGAAGATGATGGTTCAAAACCAGCCCAGCTAGGAAAGCCATGAGACTATTATCCCCAATGAACCACTCAGAAAACTAGAAGTGGTGCAGTGGCTCAAGTGGTAGAGTGCTAGCCTTGAGTTGAAGAGCTGAGGGACAATG
>NW_012267221.1:28233301-28243335 GCF_000151885.1 Dipodomys ordii
TCACATTTTCTTGATCCATTCATCCAGGAACATCTGGGTTGATTCCATATCTTAGCTATGCTGCAATAAACATAGTTGTGTTGGTAGCTTTAGTATGACCTTGTTTGTGATCATTTGGGAAAATGCCCAAAAGTGGGATTGCTGGGTCATAGGGGAGTTCTATCTGTAGTCTTTTAAGGAACCTCCATGCTGCTTTCCAAAGTGGTTGAACAAGTTTACATTCCCACTAACAATGCAGTAGAGTTTCCTTCTGTCCACATCCCCTCCAGCATCTGTTGTTTTTAGGTTTCTTGATCCTAGCCTTTCTAACTGGGTGAGGTGGAATCTCAATGTTGTTTTGATTTGCATTTCTTTTATGACTAGAGAAGTTGAGCATTTCTTCATGTGTCTATTGGCCATTCTTATTTCCTCTTCAGAGAAGTTTCTCTTTAAGTCTTTAGCCCATTTATCAATGGGATAGTTGTTTCTTTGAGGGTTTGTTGTTGGGGGATTTAATGTTTTGAGTTCTAAGTATATTTTAGATATGAGGCCCTTGTCTATTGTATGGTTAGTGAAGATCTTTTCCCAATCCGTGGGCTTTCTATTGATCTTGCTAGCTATGTCTTTTGCCATCCAGAAGCTCTGCAGTTTCCTGCAATCCCACTTGTCCAACCTTTCTTTGATTTGTTGTATTTCTGAGTCTTTATTAAGAAAATTTTGGCCTGTGCCAAGGAGCCCTAGTTTCTCCTATTCCTTCCTGTAATGTTTTCAGGATGTCTGCTTTGACTTCAAGATCTTTGATCCATTTGGAATTGATTCTGGTGCAAGGTGATATATAAGGATCTAGCTTTAGTTTTGTACAGATGTTTAACCAATTTTGCCAGCACCATTTACTGAAGAGGCTGTCTTTCTTCCATTCTGTGTTTTTTAGCTCCCTTATCAAAGATTAGGTGACTATAGGTCTGTAGGTTCATTTCAGAGTCTTCAGTTCTATTCCGTTGCTCCTCAGGTCTGTTCTTGTGCCAGTACAAAGCAGTTTTGATTACTATGGCTTTGTAGTAGAGTTTGAAGTTTGGTATTGGTATTCCTCCAACACTTCTTTCTGCTAAGCATCATTTTTGCTATTTCCATATGAATTTTGGGGTTGCTTCTTCTATTTCATTGAAGAATGAGGGTGGAATGTTGATAGGTATTGCATTGAATTTGTAGATAGCCTTTGGAAGTACTGCCATTTCATGGTATTAATCCTCCTAATTCAGGAGCATGGGAAGTTTTTCCACTTCCTAAGTTCTGCTTTAATTTCCTTTTTCAGGTTTTTAAAGTTTTCATTGTAAAGTTCCTCAACTTCTTTAGTTAACTCCTATGTATTTTATTTTTTGTGGAGCTAATACAAAAGGAGTTGCTTTCCTGATTTCAGCTGCTCTCTTCTCGTTGTTAGCCTACAAAAAAGCCATTAATTTTTGAGGGTTAGTTTTATACCCTGCTACTTTGTCAAAGTATTGAATCAGCTTGAGTAATTTGGGAGTGGAGTCCATGGGATTCTTTAAATACAAGATCATGTCATCTGCAAAGAGGGAGAGTTTTACTTCATCTTTCTCTATTAGCATCCCCTTTATGTTTGCATCTTGTCTTATTGCTGTGGCTAGGCATTCTAATACTAAATTGAAGAGAAGTAGAGAGAGTGGACATCCTTGTCTCATTCATGCTGGCTGTAGGTTTGCCTTTATTGACAAATGTTCCATGAATTCCTAATTTTTCTAGAGCCTTCATAATAAAGGGGTGTTGGATCTTGTCAAATGCTTTTTCTGCATCTATTGAGATAACCATGTGGTTCTTATCCTTGCTTTTGTTGATGTGATGAATTATATTGATTTGCCTATATTGAATCAGCTTTGCATCCCTGAAATAAATCCTGTTTGATCATGGTGCATGATTTTTTTGATGAGTTGTTGAAGTCAATTGGCCAAAATTTTGTTGAGAAGTTTTGCATCAATGTTCATCAAAGAAATGGGTCTATAGTTTTCTTTCTTTGATGAGTCCCTGCCTGGTTTTGAGATGAGGGTTATGATGGCTTCATAGAAAGGGTTTGGTAGTGAACTATCACTTTTAATTTCATTGAAATGTTGGAGGAATATTGGTGTAAGTTCTGCTTTAAAAGCCTTGTAGAATTATGCTGGAAATCAATCTGGTCCTGGGCTCTTCTTGGGTGAGAAGTCTCTTATTGCTGTTTCTATTTCCATGCTTGATATGGGTCTGTTAAATTTGTTTAAGTGATCTTGGCTTAGTTTTGGCATGTTGATATTTGCTAGAAAATAGTCCATTTCATCCAGATTCTCAAATTTATTAACATAAAGGTTTGAGAAATATTCCCTTATAATGTTCTGATTCTTGTCAAATCAAGGAATTTGGATATTTGTTACTTATCAAGAGTACTAGAATTAGGAGGATGATGGTGTAGAAGATACAACATTTGGATGCATTAACATAATTATATAATTCTTACATATATGCTTCATAAGTGTTTATTTCCTTCACAGCTTGTTTTATTCATAACATAAAGGTTATAAATACTCCTTAATATATTATGGGTACCATAATAAACTATAACAAAATAATTTAATTTTTTTAGGAACAGACATGCTAGCATCTTGAATAAAGTACATTTTGAAGAGATAAGTGATCCAGCTCTGTTCCCAACACACTATAGCTGTTTTTTAAAGTAGACTTTCTAGTTGAAACACATATTGAAGGGATTTCATATAATGTCATGGGAGAGCTCATGATTGACATATGCCTGTTCTATCTTCTATCTAAATTGTACGTATGTCTATATCTTCATGTATAGGAATGTAGAAACTACTATAGAATTTCTATACTTACTGTTTCTGCTTCCTAATTAGTTCATTGGTGAGACTTGATTATTCTGTTGACTAATGCATATCAATTTCACAAACTGCTTGGACCTTGCCAATCCAATGTTTAATTTTTTGCTATCATTAATTTAGGCTACCAGAAGCTGTTATCCCAGATAAACTTCTTCTTCTTTTTTTTTGTCAGTCGTGGGGCTTGAACTCTGGGCCTGGGCACTGTCCCTCAGCTCTTCAGCTCAAGGCTAGCACTCTACCACTTGAGCCACAGAGCCACTTCTGGCTTTTCTTTTCTGCTTATGTGGTGCTTAGGAATCGAACCCAGGGCCTCATACATGCAAGGCAAGCGATCTACCACTGAGTCACTTTCCCAGCCCAAGATAAATTTCTTTCTGAAACATTGTTTTCATAGTTTTGCTTTTCTCTCATTTGCTATTTCTAAGTGGCATTTGCTGGCCTTGTCTCTTTTCCACTTGATTCCTAAGGTTGGGTTACCTAGGTTTTGTCCACAAGATTCTTTTCTGAACTCTTTCTCACTAGATATTCTCATAATGTGCTAATTCATCACAAATTTCTATCTGTACTTCAGTCTTCTCAGCTTCAGATTTCTATATCTAGCTACCAGATTTACATATTCACTCAGGTGCCGGACAACTTGCAAGACTTGCTCATCCCCTCAGAGCCTACCTTCTTCACACAGCTGCCAATTGTGCTTTTTAAAAACAAAAACATGATCGTACATACATTTTATTGCATATATTTCTCTGTTGACTTGTCAGTGGAATGGCAATACATTCTAAGTGACTTTTTATAGCCATCAAAGCCTATGTGACCAGCACCTGGCTAGGTCTCAAGACTTCATCCCCTGTCTTTCTTCTTCCTCTTCTCCTTTCCAAACACAATGACTCAAAGCTTATTCTTTCTTTCTTTTTTTTTTTTGCATTTGCTATTTTTTTAAGATGTCTCTCCATCTCCTCAATGTCATGTTGTCATACCTTTTCTGCTTTGCTTTATTTGAGTCACCTCTCCAGCTAGCTCTTCAGAGAGAACTTCTCTTAGTATTTAAGCAATATTCAACATTTTAGTTATGGTCATTACTCAACAATTCATAAATCATGAGACATTGTTAAGGTAATAGTCATTTGGCGGAACTTATGTGCATGTGTATGTACAAACATTTTTCTCAAATCATTCATGAGTAAGGTGCATACATCATGGTCCTTTTCCCTCAAATATTCAGACTGTATTTTCTAGGACTAAAGACTTTGTTTTTATACAACTACAGTATTGTTATTAATACCAATAAATTTAAAATTATGTAATACTTTGATCAAAGACCACCCATAGTCCAGTTTTGCCAGTTGACTCAAAATGCTTTATTATAGCAAGCAGTTCATTTGTTCTCCTCTACAGTAGGGTACTGTATTTGATCAGGACTGCATTGAGTTGTGCTTGTGTTTTTAGCCTCCATTAATAAAGAATATCTTCACACATTTTCTTCTATGATGCTAATATCTTTTAAAAATAAAATAATCAACTTACCTTTTGTACGTGGGTTTTCTTTTTTTGGGGTCAGCTATTTTCAAATGATTTGCTTCTCTGATGTTTCCTCATAATTTCATTTATGGTTATTCTTTCTTCTTAGATGACAATGTATTCTTTTCTATGCATCACAGATACAGGCAGGTGAGGCTCATTTGTTAAGCTCAGATGTCAGGTTGTTAACCTGACAATTAAGGTTAATTTTAGTCATTTTCAAGGTATTTGATTTCTTCATTATGTAATTGCTTCTTGCCCTTTTACAACCTAATAAGCAGTCTGTGTCCACACTTTTATGACCAACTATAAAAATATTCTGCTCCTTTTGACCTCCAACCTGATTAAGTTGGTAACCATTGTTTATTATTGTCTAATGCAGTCTTTATTCCTAAATCACAAAAATGATGATTTTTCCAACCCTAGCACTCCTGTATTTACCAGCTGGAATTTTGTTTTTACAAAAAAAAGAGAGTTTCTTTCTCTCTGCTTACTTATATAGCAAGAATAAATATATTATTTTTTAAAGGCTTAAAATTCCCTACTTAATTATTTTGATACTCAATCCCTCCTCATTCCCCAATTTGGCTCTTCAGTTCTTTGATCCCTTTAAAGCATGCTTGTGTCCTGTCTTATCATTCTTTACCATCTGCCATAATTGTAGGGCTTAGGCTCATCCCACACTTAACATAAAATCAAATTCTGATTCCCGATTCTTATGTGAATCCTTAATGGCTCATAGGAGACTCAATGGGGCTAAGATCTAGTTCATTAGAGTTTATATATTTTAATACTTTCCCTATTAAAAACATAATTTAGAACTAGAGGAGCTTCATGAATTTAAGCTTACCATTTGCTACCTCTTCTTTTAATACTTAAAAATGCTTTAAAGTTAGTTTATGTTTATAAAATAATACATGCTCATTGTGAAAAGGAACCGAAACAATTGAGACAGATGTAGAAGAAAAGCAACTGAACTACAATCTAGAAAAACCTCTGAATTCTTACCAACCAGCTGCTACCTTCTATAAACATTATTTCAATATGGATACTTATGCTTGAATTACAGGCCTTGAACTCTCACTTGGCCTTTCTCTCATCACTGGCATTGGTCTACTATTTAAAACATATGTCCTGCTGAAGATTGAGTGGGAGTAATTTACTGACTAAGTGTGGCACTTTTTCTCCATCTTTAATAGAAAAATCCCTTTATCTGATCTTGGTGCAGAGGAGATGTATTTGAGGAGGGGTAGAAATGACTTATAAAAGAGAAACGTCGTATTATCTACTCAAACCTGAGGTAGAAATTAATGTTTCTAAGCTATGGATGTTTCTCAACATAAAATTGTTAGGGAAAGGAACTAAATAAGCATTTTGTGTTCCAAGGTTTAAAAGGGAAGGAAATAGACCATGAGTGGTAAAAACATGCTTGGTGTCTTCAAGACAAGTGATTAACAGATTTCCAAGTTTCTCAAGATTTGCAGTCTTAGTTGGATCTTTGTGGAGCCATGAGTGATTGAGAGCACACAATGGGATATCATGGTATGAATGGGAACAGGAGGTGCCACTGTACTGGCTGCCTTGGCCACTGTTCCCATTGTACTATTTTTCTGACTTCTAGATTTGATGTATGAACATGAATTTTCCAGGTAGACATCTACACAGATGCTACATTATGTGGATTTTTTTCATCTGTATGATAACTATTTGTCAGAACCTGGATTAGTTTTGTTTTACAATGCTGATTGGGGATTTAATTGGTTAGTATGAACAATGGGAAGAAACATTTGAAGGATCCAAGAAAACGTGTTTATAAAAATGTCTTTCCTAGCTGGGCAGCAGTGGACACCTGTAATCCTAGCTACTCAGGAGGCTCAGATCTGAGGATCGCAGTTCAAAGCCAGCCCAGGCAGGAAAGTCTGTGAGACTCTTATCTCCAATAAACCACTCAGCAAACTGGATGTGGTGCTGTGGCTCAAGAGGTGGAGCACTAGCTTTGAGCTGAAGAGCCGAGAGACAGCACCCAGGCCCAGAGTTCAAGCCCCATGACTGACAAAAAGAAAAGTCTTTTCTTCAACAATCCATTCTTTCCAAGCAGATGCACAATAGGCATGCCTATTTTCAGGGGTGTCAATACTACATATTTCATGCCAAGGAAAGTTTATATATAGAAATTAAGTAATTTTTAAAAAATATACTGTATTGTTCTAAAATGCATACACAGATCATTTAACTAGACTAATCAAACTAATAATCTTCAAATATGACCTGGAAACTCCATAAAATCCAGCTGTCAATTAAATGTAGTCATTATGGAAAGCTTAAGCAAAATTTTAAGTTCTGGCAAGGCATATTAAATAAATGACTAAATTAAAGTGTGGTTTGCTTACTGCAGAAAGTAGGCAAGCAGGCAGCCATATCAACATGTTGATTGACTTACCTTAATGGAATAAGGAGTTAATTAAATTAAATGAAAAATAGTCAATCACACACACACACACACACAAGCACACACACACAATAAAACAAAAAAAAATCTGTGTTGGACAAAATAAAAAGCTCCTTTTGGGGAACAAGTAGGTTTTTTTAAATTTAATTTTATTTGTGAACATACTGTACAGAGGGGTTACAATTACATGGGCAGGATAATGCGTACATTTCTTATCAAGCATTGCAGCCTCCTCCTTTGTTTACCCTTCACATCCTTTCCCAGCCGAACAAGTAGGTTTGAGTACCTACAAATAGCCAAAGAGTGAAGTAAAAAGACATGTTTTGGTTTCAAAACCTGTGCATTTTTATTCATCTGTAGCCAATAGGACTGTTTGCAAGCCAGTGGCAGAGGTTGATGCAGACAATCTATTTTTTTTTTGCTTTCTTATAGTATGTATACAAAAAAGTGTTATTTACTCATTGTCCAACAACAAAATCGAATGTAAATAATCACCATATGTGGACATGCAGGGAACAGGACTGGCGAATAGAATATCACAAAAAGATGTCATTTAAACAACTAACATTCATATCATACAAAGTATTTGCTAACATAACATTTTCAGGATTATTATTCATGAGTGTGTATACAATACAGTGCTTCTATATATCAAAGAGACTAGATAGGCTAATATTCACACTGAACCATTCCCAATATCTTTTTAGCAGACATAGTAACACATTTTAAAATTTCCAAAGTCCAGACAAAGTCCAGTAGAAAGAAATTTTTTTTGGCGGGGTCTGGTCATGGGGCCTGAACTCTGGGCCTGAGCACTGTCCCTCAGCTCTTCAGCTCAAGGCTAGTGCTGTACCACTTGAGCCACAGAGCCACTTCTGGCTTTTTTCTTTTTGCTTATGTGGTGCTGAGAAATCAAATGCCTCAGGCATGCAAGGCAAGCACTCTACCACTGAGCCACCTTCCCAACCCAAAAGAAATATTTTTATGGATAACAGTATATTGGTTAAAATCTTCTGGTCTGGTCAATGTATTCAGAAAACAACTGTGCATTTTCAGGGGAGGTAGAGAGGATCAGTAGTGGGGCGAATAGTGTCACAGCACAGATGTGCTCCCTGGAAGTATAGCATCATGGCAAGAATTTGCCAAGCTAATCTAATTCTGCCAAAGACTTAGACATGTCCCTTTTCCCCTTGCACTCCAAAGCAACCTAAAGAGTTCACAGCTTTTTCTAATGGATTTGGAATATTCTGAGAATGAAAATCTTGCTCTATTTTAACACTTTAGGAAGGCCAGAAGATTTCCATAGAGCTAGCAGATTCTCAGGACTATATTAACTATAAGGTGCCAAAGTGTTTTGCTCACTGAGCAAAACACTTTTTATTTTATTTTATTTTTTTTATTGTGAAAATACTGTACAGAGGGGTTACAATTACATGGGCAAGATAATGGGCACATTTCTTATCAAGCATTGTAGCCTCCTCCTTTCCAACCATTTAATCTTATGTTAGAATTATCCCATGAAAACACAGTAAAGGACCTGGTGACACTGAGACTTTACACACTCACACACATATTAAATTAAATTAAGTTAAATTATTTCGCCATAAATATTGAAATATTCACCTGTGAAGTCATACAGCAAAGGCGTCTACCTGGATGGCTTATCTTCAGAATTTTAATGTGTATTCCAGGTTAATGAGGTAACTATGAAAAGATTTTGGGGTAAATGCCAAGGAGTGGGATTGCTGGGTCATAGGGGAGCTCTATGTTAGGCTTTTGAGGAACATCCATATTGTTTTCGAGGGTGTTTGAATCAGTTTACATTCCCATCAACAGTGTAGTAGTGTTCTCTTTTGTCCACATCTTGGTAATGGTCATTCTAACAGGGATGAGGTAGAATCTTAATGTCATTTTGATATGCATTTCTTTTATGGCCAGAAATGCTGACCATTTCTTCATATGTCTATTGGCTATTCTTATTTCCTCTCCGGAGAAGTATCTTTTTAATTCTTTAGCCCACTTATAATGGGATGGTTGTTTATTTGAGGATTTTTATTAGGAGATTTAATTTTTTGAACTCTAAGTATATTTTAGATATGAGGCCCTTGCCTGTTGTATAGCTAGTGAAGATCTAGCCAAATCTGTGGGCTTTCTTTTTATCTTGCTAGCTATGTCCTTTGCCATGTAGAAGCTCTGAAGTTTAATATACTCCCATTTATCCAGCCTTTCTTTGATTTATTGTGTTTCTGGATCTTTAGGAAGTTTCAAAGTATGACAAAGAGCCCTAGTGAGTCCCCCATCCTTTCCTGTAATATTTTCATGGTATCTGCTCTTACCTAGAGGTTTTGGATCCACTTGGAGTTGATTATATTGCAGGGTGATATATAAGGATCTGACTTCAGTTTTCTACAAGTATATAGCAATTCTGCCAGCACCATTTGTTGAAGAGGTGGTCTTCCATCTGATGATTTTGACTCCCTTATCAAAGATTAGGTGGCAGTAGGTCAGTGGGATCATTTCTGGGTCTTCAATTCTATTCCATTGGTCTTCAGGCCTGTTAATGTGCCAGTACCAAGTTGTTTTGGTTTTTGTTTTAAAATAACTGTAGCTTAATAATAGAGTTTGAGGTCTGGTCATTTACCCAAATGATCACAAACTAGGCCACAGTAAAGCTACCAGCACAACTACATTCATTGCAGCATTATTTACCATAGCTAAGATATGAAATCAACCCAGATGCCCCTTAGTAGATGAATGAGTCAAGAAAATGTGGTATATATACACAATAGAATTTCATCAGAAAGAATGATATTCATATTAAGGGAAGTAAGCAAGACCCAGAAAACAGGTTCCATGGTTTCGCTCATTTGTAATAATTAGTTAACATCTAAGATAGTCCTAGCTGAAGATCAATAGCTATGTACATATGAACATATAAAAATGATGCTAATCAAAATGAACTCCAAGAAATGAAAACAGGAAGGCTTCTTAAAATGTACTGTGTGAAGTTATTTCTTTTTCTTTCTTCTTTTTCCCCCCTTTGGCTTATCACCTGTTGTTATTGTTTTTTTTAAATTTTCTCTTTTTTTGGGGGGGGTCTGGTCGTGGGGCCTGAACTCTGGGCATGGGCACTGTCCCTCAGCTCTTCAGCTCAAGGCTAGTGCTCTGTCACTTAAGCCACAGCGCCACTTCCGGCTTTTTTC
>NW_012267221.1:28243415-28255437 GCF_000151885.1 Dipodomys ordii
CCTTCCCAGCCCTTTTTTTTTTTTTTTTAAATTTTCATACCCTGTGTCTTGTATATATATTTATCTGATTTGGGGAAGAGAAGATGAATAATGAAATGGTGAAACAAAGTACAAAGGGTGAACCAATGCAACAGCGGTACTCTCAAGACACTATGTTGTTAATGAACTTTACAACTTGGAAGGGAGGGGTGTTGGGGGGAGAGGAAAGTAGGAGAAACAAAGCAGGGGTAAACACTATTCAACAAGAAATGTACTCATTATCTTATGTAACTATAACCCCTCTGTACAGCATACTCACAATAAAAATTAAATTAAAAGATTTTATGAGATAATTATTTTTTTTCAATTTTCTTATTTTAAAACCACTTTCTTATGAAATAAAAAGCAACAATAAATGGAAATAGTTGAAAACAAGAAAGGTACCAATAAGCCTAAAATGAAAAATAAGTCACTGACCTACATGTCCTTCTACCCAAAGATCTTTCTGTTATATATATATGGCTTGTACTCTCAAGTTTACAATTCTAAATGATAAACTCATAATCACATTTTGTGAGTTACTAGTGTTAAGCATCTGGTATAAAAGAAACATTTTATCTCTTTTATTACCACATAACTCATCTTTTAAATCCATCTTCTATTTTGTGTCATTATTTTAAATTGTATCAGCAATAAGTGTAAAAGTATTGTAACCATCCAGCATATACCACAGAGCTGAAGCCTGTACTGTGTTGCAGGCGCTCCTTTCTTGGCTGTTACCTTACTCTGTCAAATGTTTCAATTGTCATACTCTATTGATCTTCCTCACCCAGCCAAAATATTCCATAACATGAACTATTGTATTCCTTTCCTGAAAACGTCCAATTGGGGTCTCACTCCAGTATAAGTGACATAGCCAGGTACAGAGCAGGTTGCCTCCATTTTCCCCTCTTGCTCATTTGACTCAGAATTTCGATAGAGACTGCTCTCCATTGATAAGGGTGCCACCCATTAAGATGTGTACATAAAAGGTAGCATGTCTTATCCTCCACAAATATGAATGTGTTTTTATTATAATCTCTGTATTCAGAGAAGATACGGTATTCAAAATGATCATGCCTCCTCCATCCCACATTTTGCAAAGCTGAAGTTTGTACTCAGGACTCATGTTGCCTAGGCAGGCACTCTACCACTTGAGTCATACCTTTAACCCTGCATCACAGTTCTGCAGGAGTTGCTCCATTGTCCTCTAATTTACAAAAACATTTTAGGATAAATCAATGTCACTACTCACAGACTTTACATTTTATTTTATTTTATGTTTTTAGTTTGATAAGCTTATGTTAGTTATACAAGAGGAGATTTCATTATTACATTTTCACATGTTAATGATGTAGTCCCACTCTGTTATTCTTTCTGCCCCCTTTCTTCCATTCTTCCCCAATTAACATCCTATAATGCTATTATAAGCAAATATAACCAAATGTTATTATACTGTAAACATTGCTATCTTCTCTCTTTCTATGGCTATGCATTAATGTTGACCTCATTCCTATCCTTCTATTCCTCATCTACTTTATTGCCTTCCAAAACGGTGTTGGGCTATTTAAGTCTACTATTTTTTCTACTTTTAATTCCATAATCTTTATCAATTTATTCCTTCACTTTATTAGTATTGAGAAAGAGAAGTAAAGCATGGGTAGTGAACCTGGTGTTCCTAACTGAAATCTTAGACTTAATATTTTTTCAATTGAGAAATTATTTACCCACCATTTCATCTGTTCTAATTTCTGGGGCCCTACTGTGATTGCTAATCACAGGCGGCACCCTCCTGGCCCCAGCGGTGCATGTAACACAGGGCTGGTCTCTTGCTGACTCTCTGTGTGCCACAGGATGTGGGTATAACACAGGAAAGGATAGCAAGGAGGACAAATGGAGCTAGAGAAAAGATACCCTTTCCTCTAAAGAAAGAAACTTTGGAAATGAAATTTGGATGCAATTCTGGAGTTTCCAGTGGTCTTGTTATCTCCACATGGAGAAAATCTGTCAAGCTGAGAGAATGATGATGAGCTGAATTGAAGGATTAATAAAGGATCAGCACACAGTAAAAGTAGTGCTCAAGTTCTGCAACTCAGTCATCTCTGAGTCTTGCTTACTGACAAAACTTGTCGGAGTGAGCAAATAAATGTCTCTATTGCTTACGCAAGATTTAAGTTGCTCTCCATTTCATACAGTGTAATTTGTTCCAACTAAAGCAATGTTGTTTGTGGGGGAATATTGGATTTCAGTAAAAACATCTCTTATCTTTTGGAACAGAAATTGTCTTTGTCTGTTTTCTCTTGCTATCCTGGAATACCACATGAGTAATTTGTAAGGAAATAATGTTCACTTAGCTTGTGGCCTTAGGAGACCAGGATGTTTAAGAGTGTGGTGCTGACATCTGGTGAGGGCTTCTTGAATCCTAATGTAGCAAAGGCAACAAGTTCTTGGACAGAGCAAGTGCAACTATGCTATCTCTCTTCTCCTCACAAAGCCCCTAATGGTGTCATGGAGACCCACTTTAACGACTTCCTCAAATACCAATGTCCTCCTCAAGGTCTTACTTCCAAAAATTATTAACATATGTACTTGGGGATTAAGTTTCCAAAACATAAACTTTTGGGGGGTTAGGATCAAACTGTAGATATAAGCTATTTTAAGACAAAATAAAGTGTTAGAAATTTTTATAGAAGACAAGAGAATTAAAACTGGTTTAGTGAATTGTTGCTTTTCATCCAACTAAAAAAATCAAGGGACTGATTGAGGATAACAGGATCTAAGTGTCCAAAAATATCATTAGAATCCACTTCTCTTGCTGTCTTTGCCCTCTTCTCTTCCATGGCAGCATTCTAATGTGATGAGTGCTTTCTGCCAAGGTGGAAAGCCCCTTCCCAGATTATCCTGACTGTGGATTTGGTACCTATTCCTGGATCAACGGCTGTAAACAAGTGATGGAGGTGGCAGGTGCGCCCCGTCTCAGCCACATAGACACCACCACATATGATTCTGAATGAAGTTAAAAATAAAAAGCACAGTCAAAACCACATGGCCTATTAGGCTTACAGATGAAAAACAAAACAAAAGCCCTTCATGAGAATAATGGGTAATGGCTGGGAATGTGGCTTAGTGGTAGAGTGCTTACCTAGCATGCATGAAGTCCTGGGTTCGATTCCTCAGTACCACATAAACAGAAAAAGCCGGAAGTAGTGCTGTGGATCAAGTGGTAGAGCACTAGCCTTGAGCAATAGAAGCTCAGGGACAATGCCCAGGCCCTGGGTTCAAGTCCCAGGACTGGCAAAAAATGGGTAAATGGTTTCATACAAAGAAAAATCAATGAAGTGAAGATGGAGTAGTGGAAGGGACACAGTGTGGGCAAGCACATCTGTTTGAAGAAACATGTTGCTGAGGGAACTTTCATGGTGACGTGATAAAGAAAGCAACAACAATTTTTATGTAGAAAGTGGTGATGGACCAGAGCTTTAGCCTTGCTTGGGTATGTACTTAAATCATTTTATTTTGTTGGTCGTGGGACTTGAACTCTGAGCCTGAGAGCTGTCCCTGAGCTCTTCAGCTCAAGGCCAGCATGGTACCACTTGAGCCACAGCACCACTTCCAGTTTTCTGGTGGTTTATTAGAGATAAGAGTCTCACGGATCTTCCTGCCTGGGCTGGCTTTGAACCGTGATTCTCAAATCTCAGCCTCCTGAGTAGCTAGGATTACAAGTCACAAAGACCAAAAAAAAAAAAAAAGATTTAAGGCCGGGCGTTGGTGGCCTGAACTCTGGTCCTGGGCACTGTCCCTCAGCTCTTCAGCTCAAGGTTAGCACTTTACCACTTGAGTCACAGCATCACTTTGGTTTTTTTATGCTTATGTAGTGCTTAGGAATCGAACCCAGGGCCTCATACATGCAAGGCAAGCACTCTACCACTGAGCTACCTTCCCAGCCCTTTAAATCATTTTCTTTTAACTAAGAATGTGCTTTAATTAAGGCTAATTTCTTCTTTTAGATGCACATGAGTTTTTCTTATCTTCCCAGAGAGTAACTTTATAGCGGTACTTGCTAATCTCTCCAAGGACCATACATATGAGTGATGACAAGCTGGGGAAACTGTGGACAAATCCCAATTTATTTGTAATAAAGTAAATATAATCATTAAAAGAAAAGGGTGGATATTCTCAGTGCTCTGGAAATTGAATTCTAATTCATTTATAGATTTTAAAGGACACTCTGAATCTGCCTCATAATTTGAGTAATAAAACTCTTCAGATGGTTTTACAGCAAATTTTTAAAATAAATGATCACACTTAATCAAACCACAGTACTTGGTCAATACAAATGTTTCAGTTGTCAGCAATTTACTCTTACCAATTGTGAGATTCAGCCATGAATTTGGGTGTCTATAGGCCTCATAAGTCATGAATATATTTTCTGTATCTTCATAAATGCATTCTTTGTAGTACATTAGGAAAGGTATATCCTTAGCAGCTCAAGCCAAAAATTCTTTCTCCCTCCCTTCCCCTCCTTTCTTTGCCTCATCCTTCCCTTTTTCTTTTGTATTTTCTTCCCCACCTCTTCTTTTTCTTCCTCTCTTGCCCTCTTTCCATCCCTTCCCCATATTTCTTTTATTTTCCCTTTTACTATAGACTTGTCTTTTGTGTTTTAAAATTTATTGTTTTTTATTATTCTTTTTAAAAGTTATATATTTTTATTATCTTTAAGTAGTTGTACAAAGGAGGTACCATTCAATAAATCAGTTTATAAACACAAGGTATCTTGATCCTTCTCACCCTTTTCATTAATCTCCCCAATCCCTCCTAACCCAATCCCTCTCTTCAATAAGATATGCATCACAGTCATAATTGCAGACATACTATTTAATGTGTATCCTATGAAACTAGACTTGTCTTTTCAAGAACAATTTTAGATCCACTGAAAAACTGAGTAGAAGGTACAGAACTTTATCATATACCTCTGCTCCCACATAGGCCTGTCTTCCGCCTCCCCTTACCTATCTTTATAATAGTGAATAATGATTTCCTTAAAGCCCTACAGAGATATTAAATTAATTCTGAGAAATCTTCTAGGGTAACAATTACATATAAGTGGTTAATGTCAAGCCATATAACTTCAGTTAACTAGCACTGATACATTTTTAAACACTTTCACTTACCAGCCAAGTTTTTATACATCTATGGATTTAACTTGGAAACATTTACAGGGAGAGACAAGGGTACTGATTTATATCGTGCATTGTAAAAGTATAGACCAGAAGATAATTTAGGGAACTAAATAGGAATTCATGCTTCTTCTAATATATATGTATATATATATATATATACACACACACACACATACATATATATTGAGATAAACATGAAAAGTTAAACCAAAGAGAACATACAGCTTGGTATGTGTTCTTCACTTCTCTTGGAAGTCATTCATGTAAGAATTAAGAGTTTCACTCATGAGAGATTTTCTTATATTAAAATGAGTTAGAAGTTGGCTGACAGTAATCCTAAATATTTAGGAGGGTGAGATCTGATTATTGTAGTTCAAAGGCAGGCTGAGAAGAAAAATCTGTGAGTCCAAAAAGCAATCAAGAGGTAGAGCACTAGTCTTGAGTGAAAAAGTTAAGGTGCTGAGTTCAAGTCCTAGTACTATCACATGCACACACATGAGTTAGAAAAGAGACATGAAACCCTTCACTTGTTACCTTTATGGAAAGGACAAATGGGATGTGTTTGTGTCAGCTCCAGTTTTTCCAGGTCTTCAATTATGGGAGCAGAAAGCTGGAAGAAAGTTGGCAAGATTCAGAGGTTGGGACTCATGGGTAGGAGAGGTGACAGAAAAATTGGTGTCTTTTTTTGCACCAACTCCCTTTCTCCTTTCCTAGAATGCCTTAGAAATTTTTGATTTTGCATCTTCCCATGGGAAACTTAACATGTGACATATTCCTAGGAAAAACTTTAGGAAAATTTGATAGTAAAACATTAAGCTGGGAGGAATTGGGACTTTCAAGTTTTGACTTTTTCTATCCATTGTGAGATTCCCTTGATTTTTTAATGTCATAATATAGTTTTATAATTTTGTTTCATAAACCTACTTTATGGGTTGAACTTCTTAGTTTGTAATCTTGTTGTTAGGAAAAAACATATCAAAATAGAAATTTTTTAGTTTTTAGATTTTTTTTTTTTGCTGATATAGAGACAGGAAATTGATTTTTAATATCAATTTTACATTTAGTCATTTTGCTTCCTTACTATTTTGAATAGCTTTTTAATAACATTTTACATTTCTGCTACTATCTGTGAATGCATACAATGTGTTTTCCTTATTCTCAATCTTGATTTCATTCATTCTGCCTAGAATAGGAAAATATAGGTGAGGTATTTCAATGTGCATATCTTATATTGAATAGAAGAACTGATTCAATATAAGAAGGTAATAATTACTTTCTTGATGCTGATTTTTAAGTGGAAAATTAAACCAGTTCCACTAAGAATATTCCAAAAGTTTAGAGTAAATATCCTTTTCTACTATTTGGCTGTATGGCAGAGACTTTAAATTTATTTAATTAGACAAAAGCTTAGATGCTCTTTAAAAAATGTTTTTTTTACATGAACTCCACACTTACCTTAATCTTAAGAAATGGGTGTCATTCTCAAAAAAGGAAAGAGCATCAGTGACAACTCCTCTTTTTAGAAAGTTCCAATCAGCCTCCCTGCTGGAACAGGATCCTTTCAGTATTTAGTGTCCATTATGGTAATAGTAATTGCTACTTAGAATTTTTGCAAGAACTGGACTTTCAGTTGACAATAGACATACTAATTAGAACACAGTGGTGGAAAATGCTAGTGATTGAAAACCACTGCTGGTTAAGTGGGAGTCTAAACTGACTATGTATCAAAATAATAACCAAACTGTAATTCCTGACAGCTTGGAAAAGCTGTTTTGTCATCTCATCCACCAGGGGGCAATAGTGTGGAGTTGGAGCCTTGAAGCTTCTGAATGCTGGTTCTCACATTGGAGATGAGATCTAAGCAAATGTGTGACCTGGGATCACAGCCAAGAGGGGAGCAGCTGTTCGCTCTTGAAGTAAGGTTTCTAAGTAAGATCCCTAATCTTTATCAGGCCTACAGTAGAGGATGTGTCACAGTGGAGTCATAAGTACATTCACCACTTATTATTGGGCATTTTTCAAATCCTTATTCTGGTAGAACAGATTCAGTAAGCCCTCCTGGGCTTCATAGAACTTCAAAGTTGTGAAATAGTCCCACATTTGTCTCAATAGTGATGCTGAGTGATATGCTCTAAAGCTATAAAGAAAAAAAACAATAATTTTCTATATAGGACTTAAAGAGGGCCAAGATGGTATCCTTAGGTTTGCTCCATAGAGGTACCTGTTCTCCTAGCCCCAAAGTCTGTGATGGAGTTTACAACTTTTAGAAGAATCCTGCTCACCATGTAGAAGATAAGTAAAGGAGTACAGAGATAGTGAATTTCCCTCTCTGAAGAGAACTAGAAAGATTTCATAGAGACACTAAACATTTATGTACTGGATGTTAGAATTTCAAGCTGGGAATGAGTATGGGTCCTCTGCTGATTGTCCACACCATACTTGGAACCAGAAAGACAGATCAAGATGGAATGGCTGGAGTAGCCCAAGGTGCAGAAACAGAAATAAAGAGCAAAATACAAAAAGCGTGATGAAAATTTCACTGAAAGAATTCATGTATAAAGGACTTTTTCTTTAAAATAATTTGGCTAGTCATAATACAAAACAAAAGTTAGGTTTATCTAAGAAAAGTTATCTTTAATCTGTTACCATTTAAATTGTGAGCAATTTATCCTTATATTGTACAGTACAAATTTTCATATAAGTATTTTGATCATATACAGAACTTTTCTAGCTTTGTAGTTCATACGCTCATATGTATTTCTTTTTTTGCCTGTATTACAATACTTTAAAATCTATTCTATTCACTTATTTTTACACATGCATTCTCTAGAAACTCTCTATTTTTGACTAAATAATAAGACCTGAAAGGAAAAATGTTTTTCCTTTTTCTTTTCTTTCACATAATAATCTTACTACAAAATACACTCAAAAACACAAAATAACATGAATTTAAGTCCTCTATGCATTGGGCATCATTTCTGTTATTTCATCATATTCCTTTTTCTTTTGTTTGTTTGTTGCTAGGCTTGGAGCTTAAACTCAGGATTGGTGCTGTACCTGAGTTTCTTTGCTCAAGGCTAATGCTTATTACTTGACCTTCTACCTTTTTGTGGTTTGTTTTTGTTTTGTAATTTATTGGGGATAAGAGTCTCAGACTTTGAACCAAAATCCTAAGACCTCACCCTCCTGAGTAGCGAGGATTACAGGCATGAACCGCCAGCACCCGGCTTCATCATATGCCTTTTAATGATTGAAAGGGAGATGATTTTTGCCATGAATAGATTAGTGACCTTGATATTTTTGAAAGCATCTTGGAATTCTGAAACATTCTAAAAGCATCTCAGTTGAGAAAGGATGTGGATTCTGCCTTGATATTTATTTAAGACAAATCAATGCTCTGTAATTTACTTATAAGTAGTTGAAGCTCATCCAAATCACAGAAGTAGATTTGGCATCATCTAGTTTAACAGGAACCAGATCCCTGAAAATATGAGCCTCAAAAAATTAGGATTGTAAAAAATCTTTTAACCTATTTTGCAGTGAGTTGAATATACAAGGCAAAGTAAGCCAAGAGGTAATTCTATCATTATTTATGGATTTCTGTTTAATACCGCTTTGTTTTTCCCATTCCACTTGTTGCCCAAAATAAAATCATATAAAATATATTAAAAATATAAAACATCCCATATACTAACTCTGGATGATTCATCATGTGATAAAAATGCTCAGGGGCACCTTTTAGCTAAGAATTTCATAGTGCTTTGTATACTCATTAACTCACAACCCATCTGTTTTGCTCTATTTTATGGCAGAGACATGGAGGCAGCATGGAAATCACAATATGTACAATATGGTACAGTGGTTCGACAGGAAGTTGTTTAAATTCTGAGCATTTAGCTTGTTCATCCTGAATTCATAGGAACTTATCAGATGTGCAGAACAGTGAACATAATGGCTAATATTACTAAGAATTCTTTAAGTTCTTGGCTCTGTACTAGAAGGACTAAATGCATATGGAATTATGTATTGGCTTGTTTAGATCTTTAAGAATTCTATTGTCAGATGGAAATATGTGTACTGGAGGTATTAAGTTGGGAGGAGCCAAGACACAAACCAGGAAGAGCCCATTTTATTATTCATGGTGTGACATTGGATTCCAACATAAATGAAAGTCTTTGTGTTCATACATATTGGAGCTTAAGGACTACAAGAAAAGGAATTATTTTGCTCTCATATGTTTGAGCTGTATATCAGTTGTGGATTCTTTGGGTACAAGTGAACAGAAAAATGGACTTGTGTAGTCCTAAGCAACATGGAAATTTATTATTAGGATAGAATAGAAGTACTCACAGAACCAAAGACAAGATGAGTGGCTGAGGCAGGCAGGACGTATCTTGTGTGTGTAATCCGAGCTACTTTTGAGGCTGAAATCTGAGAGACATGGTTCAAAGCTGGCAGGAGAATGGGTAAATGGGTTCTCAGCAGGACGTGTACTAAATAAGATGTTCCTGAGAAAGAATGTGTAATATCAGGCAGTTGTTCAAGACAGCAGGATGAGGCACAGAAAGCAGGGGAAAAAAGAAAAGGGTAAATATCAATGTAACATCAGTTACTTGTTTCTTGAAGGAAATGGACTAAACAGTCTCTATGGTTTCTTCAGCTCTAAAACTCACTTAAAAATAAATTAATGCTGAGCACTGGTGGTTTGCATCTGTAATCCTAGTTACTCAGGAAGCTAAGATCTGAGGATCAGGTTTGAAGACAGTTGGGGTAGGAAAGTCCATGAGATTCTTATTTCCAATAAATTATTCAGAAAAAGCCAGAAGTGGTGCTGTAGTTCAAATGATAGAGTGGTAGCTTTGAGCAAAAGAAGCTCAGGGACAGAGCCTAGGCTCTCAGTTTCATCTCTAGGATCAAAAGAAATAAAAGATAAA
This sequence comes from Dipodomys ordii, assembly GCF_000151885.1. Lineage (NCBI taxonomy): Eukaryota > Metazoa > Chordata > Mammalia > Rodentia > Heteromyidae > Dipodomys > Dipodomys ordii. Next base: position 28,253,548 of record NW_012267221.1, read on the forward strand.
CAAAAATAAACAAAAACCTCCAATGCACGTGACTGCCTTATGCAGATAAGTATGAGGTAGCGGTGTTTCAGATTATTTCTAAGTCTCCACTAGACACTCCAACAACAGTTCTATGGTGGCTGTAATTCTGCATCTAGAAACTGACTTATATTAACTTGGGGTTCATGCCCAAGAGTAGTATCTCTGGATAATTATTTTTATCTTTTTTAAGTAAGTTTTTTATTGTGAAAATACTGTATAGAGGGGTTATAGTTACATGAGCAAGGTAATGAGTACATTTCTTATGAAGCATTGTTGCCTCCTCTTTTGTTTTTCACCTACCATCCCTTCCCTCCCATCTCCACAACTACACTTCCTCCCCCTCATCCCCCTACCTAAATTGTAAAGTTCATTTTTCAGCATCGTGTCTTGTACATCTCATTGTTACAATGGGTCAACCTGTATTCCTATTTAAACATTTGCTTTTTTCCTTCCCCTCTCCAAATTACACCGACATCAAATACAGTGAAAACAGGATTATACTGTGGGGGAGGAACATACAAAGCAACAAAAAAAAATCACATGGTACCTTATAATACCTTAGAAACAATAGCAAGAAAGAAAAAACCACTTGTGTCCCTAGCTTGAGGTTCATTTTGCTTAACTTCATTTTATCTGGTCATATGTAAATAGCTTTTGACCTTTTCTACTGTCCCAGTATCTCTGGATATTATGACAAATTTTTAGTTTACTGAGGAACCTTCATATTGATTTCCATAGTGATCCTACTATTTTACATTTCCACCAAGAATGTTCCTTTATCCTGCATCTTTGCCAGCATTTGTGTGTTTATATGTGTGTGTTCTTGATGAAGGCCATGTTGATTACAGTGAGATGAAATTTCTGACCCCCAAATGGAGGGAAAAAAATCAAAGTGAAACTCTAACTTTCTTTAAATTTAAGTCTTTGTGTTAATTTCTCAGAAGAAACCCACTGGATTTTTATTGGTTGCTCAGTATATGGATGAGTGGGTTTGTACCCTTGGCCAGCTCTTTCAATCTCTGTTTCCTCATCTCCAATGTTTGATAACTTCCTGTCTTTCAAGTGCATTGAGAGTCTCAGATTGAAAGGAAATTGTCCTGAAATGTAAACGTGTGTGTGTGTGTGTGTGTGTGTGTGTGTGTGTGTGTGTTTGGTTTCTAGGTATACTACCTTCCCTGATGCCCCCAAACAGTGAGTTACAACCTGCTCCCTACAGCAGTCCCAATGCCTATGTTATAGCTCTTAGGACAAGGAAACATTGGTGGTGGAAGAGGATGAGATGTTAATGGGAGCTGCTTGAACAGGTAGGCTCTTAGAACCTCTTAAATGCACTTTAAATGCCAGCCACGTCACCTCCATGGAAAAGAGGCTCTGTTCCAGTAGTAAGTTGAACTATTGGCTAGAATCTATTTATGAGCTAAATAAACAGAAGAAACATACACATATTACTGGTGTAAGTCACGAAGTAGAACAGTTTCCAATGGCATCCAATGAGAAGCAGTCTCAAATAGTTTCACTCAGCAAACAGCGAAATAGTTCACATAAGTTGGCCATAAACTCAGATTTGTTGACCACATCAGTTTCAAAAGAGACAAAAAAGAGCCAAAAGATACGTGAACAATAACAAAAGAGAAAAATCAAATGAAAAATTTAAAGGAAACCATCGGACCTATGTTTCTTTGAGCCTGGCTTACTTCACTTAATATAATTTCTTCCAAGTCTTTCCATTTCCTAACAAATGGGGCAATGTCATTCTTACTGATGGAGGCATAGAATGCCATTGTGTATATATACCACATTTTCTTGATCCATTCATCTACTGAGGGGCATCTGGGTTGGTTCCATATCTTAGCTATGGTAAATAATGCT
>NW_012267221.1:28255997-28259714 GCF_000151885.1 Dipodomys ordii
AGGGGGGTTGAGGGGGCAAGGGGGGAGATGGGAAAGGATGGGAAGGGGAAACAAAGGAGCAGGCAACAATGCTTGATAAGAAATGTACTCATTATCTTGCCTGTGTAATTATAACCCCTCTGTATGGTATTTTCACACACACACACACACACACACAAAGACCAAAAAAAATTTAAAGGAGCCAGCACTAGATCTATATTAGATTTAAAACTCAAATTAATATTTGTGTTTGTTAAGCAATTATATGGTTGTTCTAACCCATTATATGTGATCATTTATTTAATGTTCCTAGCAATTATGTGAGGAAAGAATTACTATTGCCATTACATAGACCAAGAAACAAGACACACAGAGATTAATATATACCTGGCAGGTGATTTTCACGTAGCCTAAATGAAAAGAACCATACAAAATCAAGGAGCTAGAACTGTGCTTATGATTTGCTCCTTAGTATGTTTTTAGTGGAGGGTACATTAGTGAGAAGCCTGCTGAGCCCTTTATTTTGTACCTGAAGGACACCATAGAAAAAAGGACCTGTTCAAGTTCAAAGGGAGCCAGAGGAAGAGTTATATTTGGTCTATTTAGATGTAAATATTGTTAGCATCCCTCTAAAATTTTCAGTATATTACTGCCTTCCATCTGCCAACACGCTCACCTCCACCCCTCTGGTCTGCAGCATCTCACCCTGGACGTCTATCCACCTACCTAACCACCTGCCTCCCTTTTGAGAGTTGCAAGGATGCTTTCTGTTTCTTGTATACCTACATTTTGTGAATAGTGCCTGCACTCTCTCCTGGAGTGGGGCTCCAGTTTCCAGGGCTTTTGTGGACCTGTGAGTGTTCCACCTGTATGGCACGCCATGACACTTGTGCTGTCCCTTGCGCTGTCCCAGAGCCCCACTGGGCACAGGTGTCCGGTGCTCGTGCTTGTCCTGCAGGTGCCTAGAATACAAGGTGTGAGACCAAGATTTCTCCCTTGAATGTGAATCCAGGTACAGTGTCACCTTGAGGCCAGCATGTTACAGAACAGCAGCCCTGCCCAGGACTAACCCTGAGTCCCTGCGTTCAGGGCACAGAGCTAGAGAAAGAATAGAGAAGCCAGCTACTTCTTAAGAAGCAGGAACTCAGGAAAGGACCTCCCTGAACCATAGGCGACATTCCACAGGCAGGTTTCCCAGAGCCCAGGAAGGCTCTGGCAATGTAAGGATTTCTGTGGAAAGGGCTCTACACACTCATAGCAAGTTCTCAAAGAGGAGCATGAGTCCAACATTAAGAACTGTCTCCCCTGTATCTTTGTCATCAGGACAAGCTCCTCAGCCCAGACAGCTCTCATGCCTTGGGGCTCAGTAGCCCCTCAGCTTTGGGGACAGAAGGGTGTGAGAAAAGTCCATTTGCTGTGTTTTACAAATCAACTCCTCCTTCTGTAGATGTGCTCAACGATGCCTGAGCCCTGGAGACGACTGTGACTTCAAAATATATCCTTGCTACATGCGTTTAATTAAATTTAGAAAAGATAAGTTTGTATATTTTATTACCAGTCCTCCTACACTTGTAGCAGAGGTTGTATTGCCATTTTAAAACTGCCTTAGGGAGTTTTTTAAAAAAACTTTCCTTAGAGAGAATGACAACTTATTCTGGGGGAATGGTAGGAATGGTAATGGAGAATGTAGCTTTAATTAATTTTACTGCCTAACTGCATAGCCTGGGAACAGGTAAAATAACCAAATAAAATGGTGCCATTTCTTCTTAGTGATCCTCAGAATCAAGTCAGGAATAATTAACAAAATGGTGGAATCCACTGAGCCAGGCACATATTAGCAAGATTTTTAGGCCTGGTATTCACAGGCCTCTAAAATGGGCTCCAAAAGGGCATGTGGGCATTGATTCAATGGACTGGACAGGACACCCATGTTAGGGGTGGTGAGGCGAAGTGGCCCAGTCTGAAATATGGGGAAAGTATTTCTCCTCTAGGAACCTTGCTCTTATATAATTAGTATTGATTTATACTGAGTTCTGTCCTTTTCTGTTTTTCACTCTAAAGTGGTTTAGTTAATTAAATGGCCTGTTTACCTTTTCAGACGTATGTTCTAGAACATCCCATTTCCTTTAAAGCCTCTTTGGGGACAGCAGGAGACTGGTCCGCAGTTTAGGTATTGAAGGCGGCAAAACCACAGGCTTTCTTCTTCCTTTGGCTCCTTTTATTGTAATGGTTCCCATCTGATCCCCAGAGAAGGAAGCAAGAAGTGCTTTGCCTTCCACACAGGTTTCACACTGATAATGGTGATTAGAGCCAAGCATTGCAGTGGCTACAAATTGGTCCCTTTATTGACTACACTGTGTTAGACAAGAGTGGGGCTGGGAAGGCAGGTTTCCCAGAGCCAGAGCCCTGCAGCTACTGCACAGTCTGCCCCCCTGCTTGTTGAAAACGACTTCTGATCTTCCTTATTGCCAAATTGGCTTTTCCTCTAAAGACTCTGCCTTAGCTTAAATGATTAAGTTCCAGCGTTGCCTAACAGCTTAGCTCACTACCTGTGTTTATCTTTTAATGAGCACTGTTGTACCTACTGCAGATGGTGAGAGTAGGCAAGGAGACTGTGTGGAATTAACACTGAGTGGGGGACACATGGGGGTGTCTGAGTGGGCATCTCAGTTACCAGCAAGCCCTTCCTCCCAACTGCTGCGGAGTCCCTCCCCCTACTCTACCCCCCAAACACAGCTCTACCTACTCTGAGATAGCAAGCTCTTCACACACGCTGGCCTCACGAGTTGGTGTAAAACCCACTTCCATCCTTTACATGCTGGAACTCACAGATGACGGATGGTGTGAGGAAGTAGAAACACCTGCAGGAAGCCCATCATTTCCCCCTTGGGTGTTCCCTTTAGTGGCCAGTTTGGTCAGGGACTCCATAATGGTAGAGTCAAGGGGTGGACTTCTTAGTGGACAGGGCTGCGTTTGTGAGTAAAGCATATATCTAACTTCGTTTTAACAGATGTGGCAGTTGCAGAAAGGGAGAAAACTGACATTTCACCAAGACTATATTATGGCTGAACCATAGGTGATAGAGTTAGCAGTGATGTCTCTAAGTGAATAGGCTCTATGGAAAGAACTTATATTTGACTAGAAAACTTCAAATGAAGAGACACTTAAAAATTAATCTTTAACATACAATTTAGGTGGGAAGGAGGGAGGGGGTGAGGAGAGGTAAGAATGTAGTTGTGGAGGTGGGAGGGAAGGGATAGTAGGAAAAAAACAAAGGAGAAGGTAACAAGGAAATGTACTCATTACCTTGCTCATGTAACTGTAATCCCCCTGTACAGTATTTTAAAAAAATTAATCTTTAAGTAATTGTACAAAGGGGTTTCAGTTCAGTTTATGAGAACAGTGTATCTTGATCAATGTCACCCAGAAGGAGCTCCTGAGAAAGCAGGGAGGGGTTCTTTCTTCTCTCCTAGCTCTGCTATTGTGTGTGTGGTTCTGTGTGAAGCTCCCTGTGGCTCACGATGTGGCATTTAAGAATAATAACATGGACAAAGGACACTACATGGAGCCCAGCAAAAATTAAGCCCTCAAAAAGCTTACAGAGAACTGGAGGTGTGGCTCAAGTGGTAAAGCACTTACTATGAGCAGGAAAAGTCAAGCAAGGGCTTGAGGTCTTGGAGTTCAAGCCCAGGTAAACACACACACACACACACACATACATATATATTGAGATAAACA
>NW_012267221.1:28259942-28301027 GCF_000151885.1 Dipodomys ordii
CTTTCTTTCTTTCTTTCTTTCTTTCTTTCTTTCTTTCTTTCTTTCTTTCTTTCCTTTCTCTTTCTTTCCTTTCTCTTTCTCTCTCTCTTTCTTTCTTTCCTCTCTCTCTCCCTCCCTCCCTTTCTTTCTTTTTTTTCCTTTGTTTCCTTTTTTCTTGTACCAGTCTTGGGGCTTGAATTCAGAGACTAGGCATTGTCCCAGAGATTTTTGCCCAAGGCAAGTGCTCTACCACTTGAGCCACAGTTCCACTTCTGGCTTTTTGGTACATACGTGGAGATAAGCGTCTCGGAGACTTTCCTGCTCAGGTTGGCTTCAAACCCCTATCTTCAGATCTCAGCCTCCTGAGTAGGTTGGATTACAGGCATGAGCCATGGGCACCCCGCCTATTTTCTGTTTTGTTGAGATAAGAACTCACTTGTAGGCCATGCCATCTTCCAACTTGAGATTCTCCTTGCTTAGCTTCCTGAGTGATGAGATTACAGGCATCATCTATTATTGTTTATTACATATATAGCACCAGACTACCTTTCTTGCCACAAAAATACAGCAATATGCCTAATATAGACAAATATGGCTACATTATCTGAAAGCTTTCCCAACCAGAAAATAATGTCAAATTCCTATGCTGACATTTTTTTAGGTCAATCATATAAGAATGTGTCAATTGTGAGGAATTTAATAATTTAAAAAATTATGGTTTAAAAATTGTGGTTCTAGCATCAGTAGCCTAACACTATTCTGTGTCATTTTGAGAATTTTATATTTCAGTAAATAATGTTAGAAGATTGATCATCAGAGGTTTAGTCACAGATGGTAGTGTGGCGCTTCCTCATGCATCACATGGATGCTCTAGTTCTCCACATTAAGTGAATTACAAGCTATCCAGGTTAAGAGAAGACAGACATCATTTAGCCACATCAACTCCCTTCAACTGCCACTTATACACTTAGGAAGCTGGTTTATTTTTCCCCTCATCTTGAGAGGCATATTTTGCACTCAAATAGAAATGTCCTGAGGTGTCAAGTTCTTGTTGGTTTAACACTTGTTTTGCTATATTGCTCAGACTGGCCTCAAACTAGAAATCGTCCTGCCTCCACGTCCTAAGTGCTGGAGTTATAGGTGTGTCCCATTCCATGCCTGGAGTGGTATCACACTGTGGTCCTTCTTCATTTGAGGCTTTCAAATTCTTGGATGATGATTAAATCTGTTCATGAAGTCATGTGAGGAGTGGGGTTTTCTTGTTTGATTTTTGTTGGTCGTGGGGCTTGAACTCTGGGCCTGGGCGCTGTCCCTCAGCTCTTCAGCTCAAGGAAAGCACTCTACCACTTGAGCTACAACAACACTTCTGGTTTTGTGGTGGTTAATTGAAGATAAGAGTTTCATGGACTTTTCTGCCTGGGCTGGCTTTGAACCATGATCCTCAGATCTCAGCTTCCTGAGTAGCTAGGATTACAGGTGTGAAGGAGTGGTTTTGTTTTCATATCACCATCATCCAAGATTGTGATTTAGCTGACCTGGTATTGAGATGTGCTTTTGATATGTTTTTGAAAGTGTTGTAGATTTTTTTTAAGAACGAGGAAAAGAGAATGAGGGAAATAGATGGAGAGGGTGAGTCTAACCATGATATATTTGGGTGGATATGACATAATGAAATCCCCTCTTCTGTATAGCCACTATAGGTTAATAAAAATCTTTAAAAATAAAACCACAAAAAGTCAAATAAGCAAAATACAAATTATAAAACAAAAAACTTTATTCAGCTACCTTGCAAGCCGACAAAGACTAAACTAAGTCAATTCAAGTTAAAACAAATACATTTTATTTTAAACAAACAAGAAAATGCTTGTAAAGGGAATGAACTATCCTAGTAATTGCCTGTGCTTTCTTGGAGGGTCTTAATTATTTCCTCAGGATCAGGTGCAAGTTTCATTCATTAGTATTCCAAGCACAGTGCCTGGAATATCTTGGTCTGCAGAATGAGTAAAGAAGATTGTGATTTTTTCTCATATTGCAATAATAACTCATGATATCTTTCCAGATATCATATCCACGATATCCCCAATTTCCAAACACTATGGAACACCTGGAGGCAAGAAAGGAAGAAGTTCTATTACACAACTAAAACAGACGTTTAAACAGATGAGGAATTGGAGCATCCCTTGGGCTGCTCTGGGAGCCACGTTGCTAGTTTACACACAGTTCCAAACAGATTCACCTCTCTGGTTGTTCCATTCATAAAAACTCAAGGATATGGAGAGATTATTTTGCAATTTGGCACCAAGAAAATAATATATTAAAAGGAAGAAAATAGTGAACTCAGGTCATGGTCTGAGATCAGTTAAGATACAGACAACTAGTTGTACACATACATGCAACATCTCTGATTTTGTGTTCCTCATCCTCTAGTTAATCAAGATTAATTGTTGCAAAAATTCATGATGAACTGGGTATTGAGTACCAGGTCCTGTTACTCTTGCTGTAACAGTGTAGTCACATGCTTCTGAAACTGATATCCAGCCTTTCAACAGTGGACTTTGTTGTTCATACCATTTTATGATTCTTATATATTGAAGCCCTCATTTGGGTTATCTTATGCTTTATATATCCATCTCTCTGATCCACATAGCACCCCCACACCCCACTTCTTTATATTATTAAAAGAAAGTTCTCCCACATGCATAATCTGCTCTTATTATTCTCAATTAATGATTCCTGCACACTGTAGCATTTCCTCCAGACTGCTATCTTAGGCTCACACTGATTCATGTTGATCTCTCATCCTCCTCTTGATCCCTCTGCTTTTTGTTTTAGTTGATGAACTGCTCTAGGTCCCTCCACCCGTACTGTTCTTTCATATTCACTGCCATTCCCTCTCTTTGAAGTGCTTTTACTTTTTGCCATTCAAGCCTCCTTGCTGTCCAGGAAGTTTCCATGGTACCTTCTCAGCCCTCACCTGTGCCACTCACATGGGCTACCTGCTTTCTCGTTGCTCTTACTGTATGTTAGAATCGTACTTACATGTGTTTGTCTTCTTAGCTATGTCCTCTTCCATTGCCTTTCTACTCTCTATTCCTAGAATTTGAAACAATGCCATGGTGGGAAATATTCTTGTCCATTTGATGTCTTGCCAGAGTCTGAGAAAAAAAATTGCTGAGTGAGACTTAGTTGAAAGCTCTTTTCCATCATTTTTCTTGTATTTTCTAATTCAGGTGTTATGGCTCAGCAGAAATCTGTGTGGGCAGTTCCTAAGCTCTAGGTTGCTTTAGATGGTTCTCAGGGTCTGGCAGTTGACTCTGATTCTATGACAATGATAGAGCAAAGTAAGGTGGGCACTGGATGGTGTCTACCATGCTGCCTGGGGTTAGTGTGTGGAGGTTAGTCTGAGGACGTTAGTGCACTGAGCCTCAGTTTCTGATAGGTTGCTTGGATATATGAAGTGCCTGACACACCAGGTAGAAGACAGATAAAAATTTACTGAGCACTTACCCCAACTGTTTTTTTTTAATTTTATTCCAATAGTACATTTGGTATAGGTAGGGCAATTAGTATCACTCCCATTTATGCAAGAGATGCTTAAATTAACATGTGTGGTAAGTGTAGGTGCTGGGTGCTTAAGCTTCTTAATTCTGATTTCTAGTATTGTTTTCATAACAATAAGACATCTATACAGATGCCACTAGTGCTAGCTTCAGTGGTGAACTTGAATTATCACAAAATGATTATAAGTGTTTTATCTTGCTTAAGAAGAGGCAGCCATAGTAATAATATTTAGGAAAAGTTTCATCCAAGTGTTTAAATAAAACCAAGAGTGATGTAGTTCTGAAGGGAATAAGATTCTTGTGCATAAAATAATAAATGCATATTGGACATCTTATCTCCTGATGTATAAACCAAGTATTATTGTTAGCAAATTTTTTGTATCATCAAAAGTTTAAGAAATTAGAATGATGTGGTAGGTGAAGGCACCAGCCCCGAACACCACAGAGACACCAAGTCTTTCAGCAAAGTTTATTGTCAGCAAGCTGAGAGGCTGACCTTCTCAGCAAGGATAGCACTGGTCTTTGAGCAAGGGGGGTTATGTGGCTAGGGGACTGAGGGTGGAGAATTTTACTAGGGGCAGGAGTACTCTGCAAGTCTTGTTTTTGTGAGAGCATGGAGTTTGTGAGGTGCTTAAGAGAGGGGGATTTTATTGTGGTGGAGCTAAGGTTTATGGTTGTAGCTGCCTGTCTCACCTGATAAGGCCCAGTCTGCTAATTTCAGGAATGGCCATGCTTTACAGCAAGGCCTAAGATAGTGAAATGACTCCTAAGGTAGAAGAGGTTAGGCTAACAGTAGGGAAATTCCTGAAAATACACTCTGTTTGGGATCTGTTGGTCCCAGCACTTAGGACACTGAGGAAAGAGCATCAAGGAGATCAAGAGGGATCAGTCTGGGATGTATAGCAGACTGTTTCTTAAAAATGGAAAGAAAGAGATGTATTCTGAACTATTCTCCTGTCTTCATATAAACCATGCTTTTCCTAGTCCATGATAAAAACAGATCTATTTAAGACACCTGGATTTGAAAGCCTCTTTCAGTAGTCTTCTTACTTTTCTATAATTCTACTCTAAGAACTAGCCTAAATCTTCTACACACTCCACAAACCATTTTCCCCTTGTTTCTATTCTTAAGGACAATATGGTCTCTCTCTTTTTTGACTTGCTAGGTCATTTCTGTATTTTCCATATTAGTCTGGTTTTCTTGTTCAAAGTAAGAGTTATTATAAGATTTGGTTTATAGGGAGACAAAACAAATGAATTGATTTCCAAGGTATTTTAAAATCCTTATGGGTTATTGAAAAGTATTTGATTCTTTGCAGATAGACTTCTTTGGGTCACAGATCTGAATTTTGGTCTTCTTATCGTGCAAATATTTGTTGTGTGGATCTAGCCTTTACATGTAACATTGACTAAAACTGGGAGTCTGATAAGCATCCTGAGGCCTTATAAGGCTTTCTTCAATTTTACACCGGGAGGCAGCTATTAAACTGAAGATTTCTGGGAGCCACCTAGCCCCTTCTGAATAATAATCTCCAGGAGTGGAACCCAAACATCTCCACTCAAGCAAATGTCCCAAGTGATTATTTTACTGTGGTCCCAGTTATATTCTATGCCTACTTCAGTGAAGGCTCAGTCCATGGTTTGTTGTTATTTTCCTGCAGACAAAAGCCCACTACCACTTTATTGGAAAAGCTATGCTCTCTGGCTCAAGATCAGTGGTGCTTTTCAATTCTTGCTTGGTGTTCTGCTTCCAAACTCATTTGGTTGCTTAACTTCCCAATGTATCTGTTTAAAGTAGAAGCAGCCATATTGGAGATTCTGAGTGAGAATGAAAGCTAGCCTTTTGTTTTAATAAAGGAATGAAGTAGAATAGCATATTCTTAGCAATACTGGCTTTCTAGAGAGCCTTATAGAACCAGAAGCCAAAGGAGAAGCCTAGTGATCTTCATCTTGGAAGATTAAGAATAAAACTGCAAAGCATTTCTTCACTAGAGGGTCATGCCATGTTTGATTTTAATGTTCAGTCTTAAACATGCCTTGTGTTTATATTTAGTAGCATCTGGATGATGACTTAACACATAACTGGAAAGAGGGCTTGTGTTCTGCTTCATCATTCTATCACTGGAATTTTCTAGGGACTACAGGTTATGTACTGTCAATTGATTTTTCAAGGAAATCTTACCAGTGGTATGTTAGTAAATCAGGCAAACATGACTAAGATGACAGTCAACTAGAAGTTGAAAAAGAAAGGTTACCTTTTCTTTCTACTGGTAGCCTATCTACTAACAAATATTTTATAGTAAAAAATGCATTTTTCAATCAACAGCGAAAGACAGCTATATTTTGATCTAATAACAATGTTAATTATTAGAATAATTAGACCTTAATCTCAGTTTTAAAAAAAATTGATCTATATAAATCCATGAACTCATAATGCAGTTTGTAAAGAATATGTGTTTACTAGTTAAAGACCTAGCTTTGGTTGGGTAATAGAAGACTCATGATGGTGGGAGAAAGGTACAAAAATCCATGTCAGTGATATTGAGAATCAGAGACTTAAAGAAGCTGCTAACACCACATAAGCAAACTGCATGTTTTTGCTTTACCAAGTAATCTTATAGTTTATCATTAAGAGTATTCTCAAACCAACAAACCAAAATCCACCAATCAAAAAACATCTGAAATAATACTGCCAACTTTTGTCATTGTGACAAATACCACAGAAAATCATCCTAAAAGGCACAATGGCTTATTTTGGCCCACCATTTTCTATATTTCAGCCCTTGTGTATCAATATTTCTGGCATGTGGCAAGGCAGAAAGTCAGAGCATGTGGTAGAGCAAAGTCACATACCTCATGGCACAAGAAATAGAAAAGGTCAGAGATCCAATGTCAGTTAAAGGGCATATCTCTCAATGATCACACTTACTGCTAGGCCCTACCTCCTAAAAACCCATGTAAAGTGTTAATAGTGCCTTGGGCTGGTTGCCAAGCCTTTGACCCGGGGCCTTTGAAAGACATTTAAGATCTAAACTAGACTCTAGTCTAATCCTGTACAATTCCAAATGGAGCAAAGATATTAACATACCTGTGAAGCTGAAAGTCCTACAGGGAAACAAAAAATTCCAGAATTTTAATTTCTTAAATGGGATCCTATTTACCCAGCAAATAAGGCTGGACAAATAGAATTTTTATCATATTGAAAAGTTTCTGTCAAGCCCCACAATCGACAAAAAAAAAAGTTTCTGGGAGGGGGTGACAATGCTTGATAGGAAATGTACTCATTACCTTACTCATGTAACTGCAACCCCTCTGTACAGCATCTTCATAACGAACTACAATTTAAAAGATTTCTGCACATCAGCAGAAACTATTATCTGAATGTCGTGAAAACCTATAGAATTGGAGAAAATCTTTGCTAGTTATACAATATGTAAAGGATTAATGTCCAGTCCAGAGTGTACAAAGAGCTCAAAAACGTAAACAGAAACGTAAACAAGTAGGCAAATAAATTTGATACACAGTGCTCAGAAATACAAAGCTTAAAAAAATACAAAGTTTTATTTATTCATTTATGAAAACTTATGTAGTATACTACAATGTATAAAACATTTTCTCCTGTTTAATTTTATTTGCTTATTAGCAACCATCAGGAGTCATATATCATTATTTTTTTATTATGTGAAAAGGAGACTTTTAGAATATGACATGGATGTTTTTCATGATGCAAAATCAATAACATGGCTAAAATTTGAATTCAGTGGAAATTATGTTTTTTTAAATTTATTTTATTTTTTGTTGGTTGTGGGACCTGAACTCTGGGTGTGAGCTCTATCCCTCAGTTCTTCAAGCTCAAGACTAGTGCCCTACAACTTGAGCCACAGCGCCACTTCTGGCTTTTTCTGCTTATGTGGTGCTGAGGAATCGAACCCAGGGACTCGTGCATATCAGCTAAGCACTCTACCACTGAGCCACCTTCCCAGCCCTGCAAATTATGTATTTTGAGCATAAATTAAGTATTATTGTTTTTTATTGTATTGTATTGTAAAGGTGATATATAGTTACATAAGCAAGGTAATGAGTACATTTCTTTTTGTGCAATGTTACCCCCTCCCTCATTTTCTCCTGCTTTTCCTCCCCCCCCATCGACACCCCTTTTCCCCAAGTTATGTATTATTGGTACTTAAATTTTTTATCCTAATTTTGTCTTTTCACCATATTAAAAATGAAAGCAGGAACATAATGACAAACTTGTTCTGTCATCTATAGAGAAGTGACTTCTGAAACGGAGGAATGTGACACGAAGATATTTCCACTGCACCTTCAGGAGGAATTTTATCTGACAAGCAAAGGTTTGATGCATTTTGAGCACTTAGCTAAGAAGAGTAGAATATATTATATTGTCATTCTGGCTTTAGAAATGTTAATCAAATGAATGAGGGCAATTCACTAGTCACACTCCATAGCTGTTGAGAAGCTACGCTATTACGACCCTGATGAATTCCCCCACAGAGCCAATTACTTCAAGGAATGAAGGAGGCAAGGAGAAGTATCCCCTGTAGAACCTTACGCCACCAAACTACCAGAAACTGGTATTTCCCAGAGAGGCCATGTCATCTCTGCTATTACAGGCCATTGTATAACAAAACCAGGATATGGAGAAAAAGTTAGAGCTGCAAAGATGAAATGATTCCTCTTGTCTGTGTCTTGATATTGTCTATGTTTACACAGGGTGTGTATCTTGATACTGACTTAGTTTTTATTTACTAAACCTACTTATAAGCCTCCTCAGACAATGGGTGTCCATTTCCCCAGGGTAACTGCCTTAGTTCTTTTTCTCAATACATAAACTGTAGTGTAGTACACATTCAGAAAGAAACATTCTATATAGTTTTTGCTACGTGTGCCCTTGAGACATAAGAATTCTCATAGGTAAAAGAATGAGAAAATTAGAATGTGTTTGGTTCACAAATGTGTAAACTGTGTATGGTTAACAATATAAATCATTATTTTCTTTTCTAATAATTGAATTTGTTTAACCACATATGGTATGAGCACAGCTTTAAGAAAAACTCTGTAACATATTTCCTCTGTCCCTTTCTTAGACACTGTCAAGATATTACTGACTTTTAGTTAAGCTCCTTCCTGTATTTGTAAGTGTATTTCACAATGTGCATTTAAAAAAATCCTCATTATTTAGTTTTTAATATACCAAGCAGCAGTTTTTCTTCTGAAGTACTATGGCCTGAGAGATGAAGAGGAATGCTCCTGATAAAAAAAAAGTTGCCAAATTTGACAAGTAAAAATACATGTTGTCCATCAAAATGTGAAATTCAGATAAACAAGTGATCCTTGAGTATACATATACTTCAAATATTGCATGTTTGTTTAAGGGACATACCTACATGATGTGCAATACCATGCTACCACCTACATGAAACATTTTCTTGTGTTTGATTTGAAATTCAAATTTAACTTGCTATTTCAATTTTTATCTGACAATTTAAGCTGAGGCTAGTTTTATGAGTCTATAGAGACTATAGCTAGATTACATCAGAGCAAGCAGCATGTTCATTAACTTTCTCGATTGGTAGAGTATGATCACAGCCTTTTCTCATAAGAAATGAATGACTTAGGAGGAGGAAAATATGTGTAGCACCTCAGGGTTGATCTACTCTGACACCTCAGAATCAGAACAGGTGATAAGCTGTTTCTGTTTAGTAGTGCTTCATAAATCATGGCTTGACATTACTCACAGCTTTTACTGGAGGCATGCATTTTTAAATTGCTATTCTTTTTACTACTTCCCTGTGGTGATTTCAAAACTCAATCTATAATTTTCTGTGTCTATTTAAATACTAGCATTTGTAATTTTTTGAGGACAGAAGTAGGCTTCAATGAGACAAAGGATAAGGCAAAATAAATCAAATATAATTGCCCTTGAAATCCATGAGAATAAAAATCCATTAAAAATCCAACATGTTAAGGTAGAAAACACCTTTGGGACATGTTATCTATAAATCATGTCTCATGGTCCAACCATGGGAAATTTGAATAATATTGGTTAGGGAACAAATGAAAAAAACCCTAAATTCTAAATGTTGAATTGCAAGTCTCCTAGACTTTGAAAATAACCTGCTTAGAAGCCTAAAATATTATGGTCAACAATGTTCACACAGTTTGACAGATGCTTTGATGGAGGAGGTCTGTTACTCTGCATTACAGCTACACCACCATCTTCTGGCTTTCCTTTTTTGGAAGTTATTTTTTAAGTCCTAACTCCCCATCCCAGTTCTCATTTTTAAAAAGTGACAGGGTTTAAGAGTTAGATGTGGAGACACCATTTCTCTCAAAATTCAGTAATACTGTGGTGTATTAATGAGGTTGGGACATTCTGAAAAGTAGTATCTAATTTCCTTCCTTATAGGTCTGGACTGGGCCTAGTAACACTCTTGTTAGTAAAACACAGCACAACTGACATGCTTGGAGTTTCTAGCTTATCTCACAAGAGGCCTTTAGGACTTGCAAGCAGGCCTCTTTAAATGCAGCATGACTGCACCAGCCAGACAAGACCTCTGACAGATTGCTAGAGTTGAGCTCAGTCTTCCAGTCAGAATCACCCAGTAAGTAGTCTTGTGAGTAAAGGCCATGTGGCACTCCAGCCCAGCCTAGCTACCAACTGAACCAAACTGATACCTCAGAAAACAGAAGAACAGTCCAGCTACACCCTGTTGGGTTCTTGATCCATGAAATCCTGATGAGATGAAATGTTTTTATAGTAGTTGGTTACGCAGTAATAATAGCTCACCAGAACAGTGATGTATTAATCTTGGATTGACTGGAAAAGCAAAAAGGGAAGAGAATTCTATAAAAAGAAAGAGATCAGAAATGCTCTTAAACATCAGTAAAAGAGGGCCTGGGGATTTAGAGGACCTGCAGCAAGGTTCTAAGAAGTGAGCATCATGGTTTAGTAGGATGTTATGATTTGGGGCAAACTTACAACTTTGGCCTAATTTCTTAAGGCACCAGAGAGACAGCAGGAGGAAAGTTTTATGTCATGCAGAAGCTGCAAACAGTAGTGAATAAACATGACAAATAAATCTGTAGCAAATGTCAGCTAAAAGTGCTAAATGTGTAAGAAACAATCTTTGTGCCTATTTAGAAGCTTCCATCAGGTGGTTTTAAATTACAGAAATCTCAGAAGCAAAGAACACAGAAAATACCAATAAGATTTTGATTTTTTTGTACTTTTATTGAAAAGGTACATTTAAAAAAATACACAGACATTTTACCATTTACAGATTGCAGATATAGATAGTCTAAAAGAGTCCACTCTATTTTGCTGTTTTATTTTTACCACTTGCCCCTAGCATCAAACATTCCAGTCTTGTTGACATCAGCTTAGAGAGGGGGTCGTGGGAGCATGACCTGCCACGTATGCAGTGAACAGAAAGACAAAGTGTTCAATTATAAACTTTTATATCTTCTGTACATTATTGCATTAGGGAGCCACAGAATTATGTAGCATCATTACAAATGAAAACAGGTTAAAAATGAAGATCATTACGTAGAAGTACACGAATTTATTGTCTTCTTGCAGAATGCACAGGAGGTGCAACAATGTGCAATTCAGGAAGCTCTTTTTTGTGTTTGTATACATTTGCTTAGCAACTCAAACTGGTGAGAAAGCTACAAAATAAGTTAAACAAAAATAGCAAACAGGTAGTAATTATAGCTATGTTATATGGCTTTCTATTTAGTTTTAAATATCTCCAAATAAAAGGTGAAGTAAAGAAAATATTATCTTTTGCTCTCTTAAAGAGAAAATTGAAAGCTACGTTGCTTCCTAACAATTACACGGCAACTAAAAATGTTGAATTCAGACAAGAGATACGATCTAGTACTACACAGCATACAACAGTACTTGGGTCTAAAACAGTACACAATCCCTGTCAACAATAGTACACCAAAATGAAAAGATTGTGATTGGTTGGTAAAGTGATATCCACAAGTAAGCACTTGCGTTTTTGTTCCACACTAGAATATGCCCCGTTGGATTCCAGAGTTATATACAGACATCTGAGGAAAATCCTAGTATTCAAGTCTGTCAGGAAAATATTCCAGATTGTTTCTCAGCCAGATCACACTCATGGAGAAGGATGACTGATTTTCTTTTGCTCTCTTTTTCTGACCAATACATTTTCAAGGAACCCACTTATCCCAGATATACCAACTGAACAAGGGGAGCAGGAGGGAAGAGAGAGAGAAAGCCTATGCTGATCACATTCCTAACTACAGGAGCTGGCCATTAAAAAGCTCTCTTGAATCGAGTGATTTGTTTTTCTCTGGAGTTGGGGCCCTGTGGTAGGCTGCATTTTGTGGCTGGAGACTTGGTACTAAGTGCAACACAAAATGTTTCCACTACCAAATCCTTTTAGCTCTCCTTTACTTTCCCACTGGCCTCGACTGTCTTGGGGCTTGCGGATGTTAGTAGGGGGCAAAGAGAATGGAGGCAGGGGTGGCGCGGATGGGCCCGTGTCCTGGCCTCAGGAGGGCTGGAGGGATGGCAGGGGCTTGGAAGAGTGAGGCAGATGGCCGGGGTGGCAGTGACAGGGCAGAGGACACTGCTGCCGCAGCTGCCAAGGGTGAAGACAGGAAGGCTGGGGCCAAGGGCTTCAGCATATCTTTCTGGAATGCAAGTTTTGCCTAGGGAGGGAGAGAAACGGGGCATGAGGTGAGGCTATTATTCTCATCAGCAAAAAAGTTAAGAAGTTTAGGAACTCTGAGAAGTCAGTATGTGACTGTTTTTCACAAAGCTGGCTGCAGCATCTCTTTGCATAGCTTTACTTTGTTTTCATTTTGGAGCTTTTTTTTTTGAAAAATCTTTGATCCTCGAAGCTAGGGCAAAGGAAGCTTCTGAACAGACAGACAAGTGCCCAGCGAAGGCACGGCGGAGGGACCGGCCCATCTGCTTCCTGCTGCTCAGTTCAGCGAGCTCAGTTCAAAAATGCAGATTTGTCTTAAACTACCACATTGTCTAGAGACAGGTTTTATGTTTTCTTCCTTTCTTGTTTATGATTTCTTTCGGTGGAGTTGGGAGTTGTCCTTTTTGCGTTTTTTGTTTGTTTTGTAAGAGGCACTGTCCTTTATTCTGTTTCTCTTATGTAAACTGCGTTGAGGTGAGGTAACTGAACTTTCAAACATTATGGTCCCATGAAGGATCCAGAAAACAAAGTCAATTATACTTCCTTTACTATCTACTTAATGAGATTTCTGTGAAAGACTGCAGCTAAATCAAATTCTGTTGAGTTGACTATAAATGGAGTAGAAACTTTCTCTAAAGGAATCCCAGTGTGGAATCTTCCTGTGAAGGAAGAAATCAATCCTTCAGTTCTCTTTTGCAATCAGGAGGAGCTGTGCAAGCTGGATTTGCTACATGCAGGCAGGTACCACCTGCTTCCAGCATTGATGCAGGCTTTGGAGAGGCTGGAAGGCAATCATACCATTGCCTCCAGCTGGTCCATTTCAGTTCACCTTGGCGTGAACAGCTCACTGCCCTCAGCCCTAGAGAGACTGAAATCACTCATCTGGGTATTCCTATGACGTTGCTGCTGCAGTCCCTAGGTGCCTTGGTGAAGAAATTGGAAACAACATACACCAAGAACAGATAAGACTGGTAAATGTTAATATGCCCGCTACAATGGAAATGGGGGAAGAACAAACACCACTTTCTTACATACACATGCAGCATACACACAAGGATATTAAGTGAAGTTTTTGTTTTATGCAAATAACTTTTCTTCCTAGATTTAACACATCTCAGAATTTTCAGGCATTATTTGTGTTTCTGAGCCTCTGCTTAAGATGCTGAAGAAGGTAGTCTTTGACATGGTCCAGATAAAGAGTAAGGTAATTAGCTTTTAATTAAAGTGGTTCACCCTCACAGGGTGTGGGGGAGCATGTCTGCAATACCAATGACTTAAAAGGCTAAGACAGGAAAATCAAGTTTGACACCTTCCTGGGTATTTTAGTAAGACCCTGTTTCAATATAGAGATAAAAAAAAATGTGATGTGGTTCAGTGGTGGAGCATCTGCCTTGCATACAAAAGGCCCTGAGTTCAAGCTCCAGTCCAAAAGAAGATGTTCACCATATTCATCACCTTCTCTTATCCGAGGAGCCTTTCTTCAGGGTTCCTTCTAGAAGAAACTAAGCAGCTCATTATAAAATGTCTGTCTATGAGAACTAATGCAATTTAAAACTATGATTTTAGGAATGTGACTCAATGGTAGAACACTTTCTTAGCATGTTGTAGAACCTGGTGATTCCTAGCACAACAGAAACAAACAAATGAATAAATAAGTTCACCAACTTTTGTGACCATTAGTGCCTAAGCCCTCCCAAAAGCCATTGTCCAGCCCACCCTTAAAGATGAGTAAGCAAGGGAAACTTACTGCTAAAATGCTAGGGCTCCGCTGGAGTTTGTTGTAAGGGCTGTATTTCGGCTTCAGTGGTTTCCCTGCAACACGGTCTTTATGCCTTCTGCTAGAAATGTGCTGAAAAAAGTTTGCTATGTTAGCTGAATCCAAGACTATGATCTCTTAGATCGACATGGTGATTTTTCCCTTCCTAGCTCTAGGTCCACCATCAAAGTTTGAGTAAGGATCTTGCGATCTCTCAAGACTTGTATCCTTGATTGGAATGCTGTCTCTGTCATGTTCTCCATAGACTTACCACATTTTAACTGGTGTTACCATAGTAACTGATGACTGACTGTGTCTCCCTGGACTGATCTAGGGGCCCTTGGAATACAGGCTTTACAACTCATTTACCAAAGGTTCCTGGACTGTAAGCTCTATCTGACTCTTGTTCCCTTCAAGTCTGACAAAAAGGAATGCCCAGATACTGGGGACTGACATAGCATTTATACATCAAACATTTTGTGCAATTTGTAAAGGTTAATAATCTTAACTATAAGCATTGTGAGAACTATTCTATACATGAGGAGGAGGTAAAGACACCCAAGTGATGCCCTGAACAGTAGTACATACTAATTAAGGGCACATTACCTGTTTGAGTTGAATTTCTGAATTAACATGAACATCACAGATTTCACAATGAAATGTCTTATTCTGTAGTCCTGACCCCTTACTGCCATTCTGCATCTTTAATCTTGATCCAGGTCTAGGATAGGACTTAATTGGACCAGCTCCATTACGAGCCTCAACCATGGTCTTGTGTTTAGATCCTACAATGAAAGAGTTATATATTAAGTAGTTTTGTAAGAACTATAGAAAGCTGTTAGTTTTCTTATTTTTGAGAAGCTTATATTCAGGTTAAAGTTCTCAGTACTTTTGTAAGACAATCACTTTGATGATGGTTATAAATTTAATATACATTATTGTAAATTGGAAAACATAAAGAAGTTTGTATTTATATATAATGCAGAGAAGCATAAAAATTACCTAAGTAAGTACCAAATGGTTGCCATCTAAAGGAAACCACTGTTATTAAGGTATGTTTTTTGGTAGACAGCGGACCCATGGTATTCATACGTATATGGTTTGACAGAGTCCATCTTTGATAAAAATCTACTGCAGATGCTTGGTTCATTTTTCCCTATAATGTTATTCAAGGACATGCGCCATTCACCAAATCTCAAATTTTCCCTTTATTTCTTGGATGAAGTACGCATTTATTTTTGTCTTATTTTGGGGCACCATTTACTTTCACAAAACTGGGGGCAAGGAAACACTCAAGGTCTACAGATGATTTAAAGAGAACTCGTGATAATGCAGGGCTGAGAGCTTCTCCCCTGAACAGTTGAGCTGCAGGGCTGAGAGCTTCTCCCCTGAACAGTTGAGCTGCAAAATGCATCTGTGAGGATATAAAACTTTTGTTTTAAAATTGCTAACTGTGATTTCAATTAATTAATTTTTTACCACAGTTTGTCAAAATTGTGCAATACATTTGTGAATAAGGCAGGATTACTGTACTGAGCCATCTCAAAATTAAATATCCTGGAAATTCCACATATCAAATCACATACACACCTTTTCTTTTACTTTTTTTTTTATTTTAGGAGATTCAGTTGGTCCTATTATGTATTCAAGGCAGACCCTGAACTTGTAATCCTTTTGCCTCTACCTTCAAAGTGCTGGTGCTGGGATTATTGACATGCACCACAATTCCTGATCTATGTACATATTTTTTATCAGTACATATTAATGGTTGAGTAATTTTATTGAATTAGGTACTTAATTTAGTTGGTATTTGCCTATTGATGGATTTTCAAGCTCTTTTTATTTTTTCTCCTGTGTGTGATTATTCTGCATAAAAATGTATCTTCATTTCTGTCGCAACACCAAAATGAGTTTTGGAAAATATATGATACGTTTGAGGAAATGAAGAATAGAACAGATTTTATCTCTAACCTGCTTTTGCTTCATTGCTTCCAAAGTTATTATGATCATACTTTTCAAAAAATCACTTTTCTGAGTTGAAAAAAAGACACTGATCAAATGATGTCTGTACAGCAGTAGGTATGATCTTCTGATGGAAAGAGCTGCGTTTCGTTATAAACATTATTTAAATTCAAAAGATAGCTGCTAACCTGTGTTGTGTGCCTCTAGCTGTGACAGGGAGTTCACAGCCACTTTGCATAGTGAACAATAAAGTAACTTTTTGGCTTTTTCTTCTTCTGATTCAGCAACAGACCCCGGAGCTCCATTTGTGCTCTTGGAGGGCGAAGTGACAGCTCCAGGTTGCAGAGGTGTTGTGCCAGATTGGAGGAGAAATGAGCCACCATCAACACCTGATGACTGACTGGAACCATTGGCTTTTAACTTGCCTTTGTCTTCTAAGAGAGACATAGGAGGATGACATTAAAGATTCATATACCATACAAAGAGATAAGTTACCATTATGGAATAAAAAAAAACAGATATTTGGCATCTATATGACACATACACATCGGGTATGTATATTTTTACTCTAGCACGTATTGTAGTTTATAGAGTTTGATTTAAATATAATTCCATGCCCTCAGTTTCTATGTTAGGTCTCTTCAAGATCAGGATGACTTAGAATGACTTCCTCCCATTTAAAACAGGTTATTTTTTTGTTTTGTTCCTTGAGTTGTAAGTTATACTCCAGGGAAATTTTTTAACATATAGCAAAACCAGATGAACTTCGATGTTAGTTCTGTTTACAACTCATGTTTTAGTTATGGCAATTATATAAAGTTACAATTTAATTTTTTCACCAAGTTAGGAATGTGATAGAGGGGGAAGAAGAAGCATGGTTAATTTGGTCATAGTTACAGTTTTGCTGCTCTGAATGATGATGCAATTTTTCCAAAATGCAAGAGTCAAGAGTTCTAGTCATTATACTTCTTAATTACTGACAGTGGAATTAGTTTTAAATAATAACAGCAACTATAAGTACACTATGAAGATTAGCCAAATTATTTAAAATCATCTTGGCATTTTGATCACATAGCTACCAAGTGCTTATAATCCTGAAGGCCCCATGTGCAGGCTATAAGGAGGCAGAGAATATACTCATAGGAGTTATTTTCTATTCAAGATAGTCTCTGCCCAGTAGCTCCTTTAAGAGAAAGACCAGAACTCTGTAGGCAACAGCAAAAGCCATCCCATATTAAATTTCAGTAGAGCAGGTACTCCTCGAACATATCTACAGATATGCTAATTATATCTCATTAAGAAAGAGAAGTAAAAGTGAACAATATATTCATTAACTGTCCTAATTGAGAATTATATACAGTTGGCTGGTATGACCAAGAGGGAAGGAATGACTAAATAATATCAATGTGATGTTTGTTCATGTTACTATGTTCTATCTATAAGAAAACCAAGGCTTTCTGCACTTACACAAATGGTGGGAGATCATAGTTTCACTTACATTGGTAACATGCATATATATATATATATATATATATATATATATATATATATATGTTCATTGACTGGGGATCAGCCCATTTCTGTCTATTTACCTGACCTGGATTAACCCACCCATGACATGGTAGATATAGTAAAGGTAATATAAATAGATTTCAGATTTGAGTGTTGTTTAGAATACATGTGTGCCAAGATCTTTTCTTAGTCTGGGCTCCATATTGTACATTCTCTTTCAAGACACATATTAACACCCGAGGATACTATAAAATACAATAGAAATAGTCTTAGACTTTTTTTAAATCTTAGACTTTTATTAACACTGATCTTATCATTGTGAAAGAAAGAAAATTATTCTTAATTGGTAACAGTAAGTTAGATTGCAGATTATTTTAGGCCTGGAACTCTTTTATCTGTAAGGATCACCCAGGTTGAATTTGCAATTTTATAGCACTAGTAAAGCAGCAAAATTACTCAGCAATCTTCATATTTACCCACTAAACTAAATGTTTAGTGATGGAAACAAATTATTGTACACAAAAATATTTCCTTGCTTGATACATTTTATTTTTATCTAAAAAGTCTGAACTAAGAAGTTTGATCTAAAAGAATGTGACCAATTTAGTAATTTTCTCTTGTATGGTTATTTTTAATATTCCATTACTGTTCCTCAAACACCTTTCAAAAGTGCCATTACTAGCTGAGTGCCAGTGGCTCATGCCTGTAATCCTAGCTACTAAGGCCGCTGAGATCTGAGGATCACAGTTCAGTGCCAGCCCATGCAGGAAAGGAAGTGAGACTCTTATCTCCAATTAACCACCAGAAAACTGGAAGTGGCGCTGTGGCTCAAGTGGTAGAGTGCTTGCTTTGAGCTGAAGAGCTCAGGGACAGTGCCCAAACCCAGAGTTCAAGCCCCACTACTGACCTCTCCCCCCCAAAAAAGTTTCATTACTTACATTATCTTCTTACCACTCAAAACAAACTCATGGAATAGATATGGCTAAAATAGGTATGCCATTTCAATGAAGAAACTAAAGTTGATCAGAAAAACAAAATGTTCTACACCTTAGTAGGCAGCCTAAATAAGCATACTGTTTCCACTAACTGATTGCCATGTGGTACACTAATCTTTCCACACAAAGTTGGTGGGGGCTTAATATATCATTAATATTATACAACATATACCAGTTAATTGAAGTGCTTCGTTTACAACTGTAGTATAGCTTTCCTTGAAGTTTTAGCAAGAGTTTATTTTAATATAACAGAATATGGGGGTGGGAATGAGAGAGCGAGACACTAAGAGAAAGAAAGAGACACATAGAGACAGACACACATACATATAGACTTTTCCTATTCCACACAGGAAATGGAAAAAAGGAATCCTGAAGTTTAGTTGGCAATAAGGACTCCTGAAGTTGAGTTTTAAGACATATTTTTCTTAAATGCCTACATCTATCCTGTCCAACCATCATTTGATTAAGATTATATTGAGAAGATGTATAAAACTATATATTTTTCTAGGTCCATCCATATCCCTGCAAATGGCATATTATTCTTTCTAATGAATGAGTAAAATTCCATTGTGTATATGTATCACATATTCTTGATACACTGATCTGTTGGAGAGCATCTAGGATGTTCCCATAACTTAGCTATTGTGAATAATGCAGCAAAAAACAAAGTGCAAGTTAAGTGAATTAAGCCAGGCTCAGAGAGACAAACAGTGCATGTTTTCTCTCATACATAGAAGCTAGATCTAAAATACAACTAGGCATGCTAACATAAACAGAGCTTAAGATATTTATATACAAACAAACTGACTAAAGGAGGGTATATTTATAGGAGGAACCCAAGGCATAACTCCTTTTAAAAACTAAAGTAACTTTTTCTCAAAACAAACAACAGGAAATTAAAACATGTCTTTTGGGGGGTTGGCAAAGTGGGGTACAGGAATGAAGAGAGGAAAGGTGACCAAATGTGTTCATTGTATTCAATGTACACTATGTAAAAAATGAACAATGAACTACATGGGTAGAGATGAGAAGGGGAAAATGAAAGAGAACAAAGAAAGAGGTGATATGCGAGAAACATTGTACTTATATTCTGACTAATGGAATTGTAACACCTTTGTACAACTACTTAATAACAGTAAAAGTTCTATATTTTTCTTCTTATCTCTATTTCATATTTCATATCCCTATTTCCTTCTAAATATCTTTTTCAAAATAGACAATTTATTCACATATGCATGTTAACATTATGTTAATTGCAAACAATGTGCTAGTCACTGAAGAGAATAGTAAGAAAAGAAGGTATTGACTCTAAGAAAGTTTACCAGGGAAAATGAGATAGTCAGTGACATCTAACTTATAATAGAAACTACAGAGAGGCAGGATGGTATAGAGCAGAAAATGATTACATCTGTTTGGAAGAAAGGGGCATTTTTCTTTAAGGAAGTGGCATTTTGAAGGTCAGCCTTAGGTACTCATAGAACAGAATTGAAAAGTTGTGTGATGTGAATGGGTAGAAGCAGAAACATGAGGACATGCTTAGGGCTAAAAATTCCATGGTTTTCTACCTGCTTGTTGAGCATGGAGCTGGCAACAGATGTCATGGGGAATATCACTACAAAGATCAATTGATCCAAAAGGCAGAAAATATTTTGGACCTATTAAAATATATACTAAGGATGCACATTTAAAAAATGTATTAGAGGTATGGTATGTTTTTTGGGTTTTTTTGGGTCCAGTCGTGGGGCCTGAACTCTGGGCCTGGGCACTGTCCCTCAGCTCTTCAGCTCAAGGCTAGTGCTCTACCACTTGAGCCACAGCACCACTTCTGGTTTTTTGCTTTTTGCTTATGTGGTGCTGGGGAATCGAACCCAGGGCCTCATGCATGCAAGGCAAGCGCTCTACCACTGAGCCACCTTCCCAGCCTCTATAGTATGTTTAAATTTTAATATTGCCTATTGTTTATAAAAATTACATTTAAGTTTTTCTATCACATAGATTAGAATGTTTTAGAGTCAGACAGAATTTTTGGTTTTGGAAGTATACAAATAATATCAACATATTTAGGAAATTCCATTACTGTAATCAAACAGATTATAAAATCAGAAAAGTCACTGGAGCATTTATGTTTTAAATTGTGGCCTTCTTTCTGTATGTGTAAATTTCCAAACATTAAAGCCTAGTTTTATTTCTCTTCTCAATAACTTGATATTTTGATAAAAATCCACTATAATATTTCTTTTTTTTTTTTGTCAGTTGTGGGACTTGAACTCTGGGCCTAGGTGCTGTCCCTCAGTCTTCAGCTCTACCACTTGAGCCACAGGGCCATTTCCATTTTCCAGCCCATGCTGGCTTTGCACCGCAATCCTTAGATCTTAGCCTCCTGAGTAGCTAAGATGACAGGCGTGAGCCACTGGTGCATGGCTATATTTCCATTTTAAAAGCCTTTTTGAAAAATTGTATTTGAAGATTTAATTAATGTTCTGTTTATTTCTGCTTCTTTTAACAAAGATGTAGGTTGTCTAGTTAATGCAAATCCTGTTTTCACATATTAACTCATCTAATGTTAATTTAAAGGACTTCTGAATGTCTTAATTATTTCCTGATAACTCAAGCAACTTTTTTAAAGGTTTTAGCCTACGTGACTTCAAAGCAGAATTTACTTAGTAACATCAGAATTGCTGTATGTAATAGAAATCCATAATTTATTCATCCATGTGAGCAATTTCTTAAAGTTACCTTATTGGGAGTTACACATTGACTCACTTATATTCCAAGACCAAAACATCTGAAGACCCTTCTTCTGAGGAATGTTGGAAAACCATGTTTCATATGTCAATATTTGCCATTCTTGTTTTTTACTCTAAAGCCTCATCTCAAATTAGTCTACTTTATTCATCAAAGATAGCACTGTATTATTTATAAAGTTCCTAGGAGCAATAATATATTAACACAATACATGAAGACAATGTGCCAAAAGTTCTGGATACAGTTTTAAGTAAGTGATCTTGTTGGTAGATGAAAGTCATTTCCATACTCTGCTCTTAATTTTCAAAACAATCACAATAATATTTTATTTTATAATGGGATTTCCATTTTATTACACGTCAGATAGCATGAAGGAGCTGAAAAGCTCAATGTAATGACTGAAGTGGGTAGTAGACTCTATCCTGGAAACCTCCCCCTCATTATTAGGAGTTCTATGTCTTTTCTTCACATTTCAATTCATGATCAGCCCTCCTTTCCATTATACTTGAATGTAAGATGCACAGTCCCAAACTACAGAAGACAGAATTTACCCTGAAAACATCAATATGTATCCCTTGAATAGGTACTCTAGCTTTGTAATAAAAGCCCTATCCCAATTACTAAAAATTGACTGTCAAAATTCTTTCTCAGATGGTAATAAAAACCTCAACACAATGTGTGGAACTTTACCTCCCTGTCTGCCTGAGACCTCCCTTGCCTTCACTATTATCCATAATATCAGTATCATTGGTCATTTTTATGTGAGCCATCCAGTGGAGATGTGAGGTTGTTTCCCTGTGGCTTTAATTTGAATTTCCCTAATAACTGATGATACTGCATACTTTGTTAGGCAATATTTTTGGTGAAGTGTTTAAAACATAAGTTTAAAATTATGCAAAAGATTCAAACACTATTTTATTATTGGCTTTCAGGAATTGTTTAGACATATATTCTGAAAAGGCATCCTTTCTTAGATATCTTGCAGATTAAGACATACACTCTCTAAATGCTATTTTATAGTAAGTTCAATTGTTTAAAAAGAAAAAAATGGGTGTCAGAGTAAGATGGCTGATTATGATTGTTCTGAGTTGGGGAAATGCTTCAGATCATTATGATTTTTCAGGTCATAAGCTGTAGAGAAGAAAAGAAGCACATTGGTAATCACAAAAGAGATGACAGCTGAAACACAGCAACATGCAATGGAGAAAAGTCGGACACAACCTTCAGCTCTAATCCTGGGTGCCCTGGAAAGGAAGCAAGGTGGCCTTAACAATGATTGGTGGACTTATCTGCCAGATCAGCCTACCTTTCCCACAAGCTTTAAAGATAGTGTAGGGATTTAATGTGACAGGGCTTACTCCTATGTCAAACTAGCATTGGATTTTGTCATTTATATCATACAGCTATAGCTAGCTGTCACCTTGAGAAGGGCCCTATTGTTTGAGACTGAGCTACTCTGCAGATGTGAAGACAAAGAAATATTGTGGCACAAGGAGCCTGGGGATAACTTGACACAGTGTCTGAGTACAGATGGCTAGAATGGTAGAAAGAGCGAGGGTCTGATGTAGACTCAGGACATTTAAGTGGTAAGGAGCTCAGGTAGTGGATGCCAGCCTGCCTGCTCTCTGGTTAGGAGCAAGCCCCATTGTTTGAGGATCACTGAAGAAACAATTACAAACTCATACTTGGTGGAATGCTTCACTTTGACTCCCAGTTACATGGGTGGTGTTATTGAGTGGGATTGAGAGTTCTGAGTCTAGTTCTGGTAGATCACATGATTTCTCCAGCCTACTCTCATAAGGAGTGTTTCACCGCTGGGTGGAAGTTTCAAAGTGCTAAGACCTATGTGATATCTGATTGCCTCAGTTTTCCCATTCTAGTACCGACATCAATGCTCTGTTTCTTTCCCTATTCTCTCTGTATCTGTACCCCTATGGCTGGAAACTTACTAAACCTGGGTACACAAACTAGGATTCTGTAGATGAAGTAGAAATATGCACAGTTCAAAGGCTACAAAGTTCCTTTCAGTCATCAGCAGATCCAAGAACACAAAGAAAGGAAACTTCTACAGTGAAAGGTGTTCTGATTGGACTGACCCTTGATTGGCCATTCACTTAGCCACATACAACCACATTGTACAATAGAAAGCACAAGAAACTCAAAGCTAGTTTTCTTTTCTCTGAATGGTACTGCAGATTAGTCCTGGTTCATTGAACATGTGGGAGAGTATTCAGCTACTGAATTATATTCCCAGTTCTATGTTAAGATGTTAAGAAACTTTATTAACCCCATCACTATTCAGTCCTCCTAAACACTGGAAATTCTTCAACTGAAAGACTACAGAAGATTAAGATCTTCAGCCAATGAGGTGGTTACAGACACAAATCCTGATGCAGAAATGTAGGAAATATGAGAAAACAAGGAAGATTCCTCTAAAAGTGAGTAATTTTACAATAATGGGTTGATCATGATCATAGTGAACTGAATAAAATGTCAAAGGATTCAAAAGAATGATTATATTAATGACCAATAGAGTATATAAATAAGCAGCTATATGCAATAATAAAGACAAATAGGATAAGAAAGAAGTAGTCAACATGGAAATCCTAAAAAAATCAGTTTAAATTCTGGAAATAAAATATCAAAAAGTCAAATAAAAATTAAGCTGAAAGTTTGGCTCATATTTAAGACAATATCAAGGACTGGAGGCAAGATTGATCGTATATTCAAGCAAATAGCAAAAAAAATTTAAGTACCAATGGAACACCTAAGTCTTCCAGAAAACTATGAAAAGACAAAACTTATGAATCCTGGACATAGAAAAGGAGAGATTCAGGCTAAAGACACAGAAAATATATTGAATAAAATAATACTAGAAAATTCTCTAAATCTTGTGAAGACATGATTACATACTACAGGCAGCTATTAGAACACCAAGCAGATAAGACTAGCAAGGAAATTCTCTTCATCATGTTCTAGTAAAGCATTAACTATATACAGCAAGGAAAGAATATTGAAAACTAGAAGAGAAGCAACAAGTCACATGTAAAGGCAAACCCATTAGGAAAACAGAATATTTTACAACAAAACTACAAAAACAATGATACATTTCAAGCACTGAAAAATATAACTGCCAACCTCTTGGACTGCTATATCCAACAATGATATTTTTTTTATAATTGAACAAGAAATAAACTTCTATGCTAAACAAAAACCAAAGGAATTTATGACCATTAAGCCAACAATACAGAAGATACTTAAAGGATTCTTGTCCACAGGAAGTAAATGTAACTATGAAAATCTAAGAATAAATCTTACCAGATGAGTAGACAAGTAAATAAGGACTAGAAGGAAATAAGATCTACAAAACCACAAAATAATGGGATTTACCATATAACTTTCAATAGTTTCTGGATGGAAATGCTTTGAATTCTCCAATCAAAAGACACAAACTGGGGCTGGGAAGGTGTCTCAGTGGTAGAGTACTTGTCTTGCATGATGCTCTGGGTTCAATTTGTCAGCACCACATCAGCAGAAAAAGCCAGAAGTGGCACTGTGGCTCAAGTGATAGAGCGCTAGCCTTGAGCTGAAGAGCTGAGGGACTGTGCCCAGGCCCAGAATTCAGGCCCCAGACTAGAGGACTGGATTAAAAAGGAAGACCCAACTATTGGGCCTGTAAGAAACACTCTGCTCTGGCAACGATAAACAAAAGCTTTAAGTGAAAGAATGGGAAAAGATATTCTAAGCATTTGGAGCCTGAAAGCAAGCAGAAGTAACTATACTTACATCTGACAAAGTAGACTTCAAACCAAAATTATGTTGGCAAAGTGAATAAACTATCAAGAGGATTTAATAATTATAAGCATACATGCACTGATTGTCAGTATACCCAATTTCATAAAACAAATCCTACTGGATATAACAGCACAGAGAAACTCTAATACAGTAATGGTGATTTTAGTATACGAATCTCACTCTAACCTGGATAGGTCATCCAGGAAAAAGAATAACAATACAATTTTGAATTAACTGAACTTAACAGATACCTATGGAATATAATATTCCACTTAACAAATGTAGCATAACATCTGTAGAATACAGTCCATGGAACAGGTCACATATTAAGACAAAAAACAACTCTTAAAAAAATCCAAGCCAGGTGCTGCTGGCTCATGCTTGTTATCCTAGCTATTCAGGAGGCTGAGATCTGACCTGGTTCAAAGCCAGCCCAAGCAGGAACATCTGTGAGACTCTGAACTCCAATTAATCACCACAAAACCAGAGGTGGTGCTGTGGGTCAAGTGGTAGAGCACTTGCATTGAGCTGAAGAGCTCAGGGACAGCACCCAGTCCAAGAGTTCAAGCCCCATGACCAACAAAAACAAACACCCCCTCCCCCCCACACACACACAAATTGAAGTCACTTATTTCTTCAGACCACTAATGAATAACCTAGAAATAAATAGTAAGAGAAAATAAAGAGAACAAACAGAGAATCAACAATATTCTTCTTAATTACCAATGTGTCATTAAAGAATAAGATAAGTAACAAAGCTCCTAAACTAAATGAAAATAAGAACAAAACTAAAAACTTTCTGACAAAGCATATACAATACTCAGGGGAGATTTATAGCTATAAGCATTTTTATTAAAAAATAAGATTGATCTCAAGTAAATAACCTAACAATGCACCTCAAGATCTTAAAAAAGAACAAATCAATCAAAAAAGTATTTACAGTAGGGTTCCCTTCTGTCTACATCCCCTCCAGCATCTGTTGTTATTACAGTTCTTGATTATAACCATTCTAACTGGGGTGAGGTGGTATCTCAGTGTTGTTTTGATTTGCATTTTTTTTATGGCTAGAGAGGTTGAACATTTATATCTTCATGGCCATCCTTCTTTCCTCTTCAGAGAATTTTCTCTTTAAGTATTTAGCCCACTTATTTATTGGGCAGTTGTTTCTTTAAGGATTTGTTGTTGGGGGATTTAATTTTTTGAGTTCTAGGTATATTTAGATCTGAGACCCTTGTCCATTGTATTGATAGTAAAGATCTTCTTCCAATCCGTGGGCTTTCTATTGATCTTGCTAGCTATGTCTTTTGCCATGCAGCAGCTCTGCAACTTTATGCAATCCCATTTGTCCAACCTTTCTTTGATTTGTTGTGTGAACCAACCCAGATGCCCCTCAGTAGATGAATGGATCAAGAAAATGTGATATAATACACAATGGAATTTTATGCCTCCATCAGAAAGAATGACATTGCCCCATTTGTTAGGAAATGGAAAGACTTGGAAAACATTATATTAAGTGAAGTAAGCCAGCCCAAAGAAACATAGGTCCCATGATTTCCCTTATTTGCAATAACTAGTATATGTCTGAGACAAGCAGAAACGCTCAGACAAATTGATGTTAGGCAAAATGAACCCCAAGATAAGGACTGAAATGGTTTTTCTTTCTTGCTATTGTTTCTAACGTATTTATAAGATGATTTCTTTGTTGCTTTGTATGTCCCTACCCTATGGTATAACCCCTGTTTTCACTGTAATTGATGTTGGTATAATTTGTGGAGGGGTAGGGAAAAACAAATTGTTTAAATAGGGATACAGGTAGACCCATTGCAACGAGATGTACAAGACGTTATGTTGAAAAACAAACTTTACAACTTTGGCAGGGGTGAAGGTGGGGTGGAGGGATGGTGGGGGAGATGGGAGGGCAGGGATGGTAAGGGGAAACAAACAAGGAGGCAACAATGCTTGATAAGAAACGTACTCATTTCCTTGCTCATGTAATTGTTACCCCTCTGTACAGTATTTTCACAATAAAAACTTATTATTAAAAAAGTATTTACAGAAAGAAATAAAGATTAGGAAAGAAATTTAAAAATGGAACCTAAATGAATACAAAGAATCACCAAAACAAAAAGTTGGTTCTTTGAAAAGAGATAAAATATTGACAAACTTCTAGATAAACTATCCAAAAGAAAGAAGCAAACCCAAATTAATGAAATTAGAGATGAGAAAGGACAACAAATGAAATTCAGAGAAAATCCTTACTAATATTTCAACAATGTATTCTAATAACCTGGGAAACCCTGAAGAAATTACCTAGGAGGCTTTCTCTGCATATTCAGACAACCATTATTGTCTCAGTAACCTTGCCTACTACTGGCCCAGAGAACTGAGAAAAACTTTGTTCCAGAGTTCTATACTTTGAATTTCTCTATTTCTCTTAAAAATCATTCGTTACCCCACTAAAACTACCTACACTCCCATCTCTCCCTTTCCTTTAGAAGAAGAAATTAAAGCTTCAAACATCAGAGCCTTTCTTTGAGTTTAATATTTTGTATGGTTCTGTGTACATTAGATAAATTCATATGTCTGTCTACTCTCTAGTAATTCCAGAAAAACTGGAATCAGAAACCAAATTATATATAATCTGGTAGAGTATGAGAGAAATCTAGGAATAGTCTAAGTATGCTTACTGAGTAGAGGAGAGAAGTAATCATTCAGACTGCAAAGTTTAACAATAGTAGCTCTTTTATGAGTTGTCCTGTGTAAATCACATCCCTTCCTTATGGCATTTGGAAGATTAAATCCCCTTACTTTGTTTTGAATTCCAAATTGTAAAGAGTTGCCATACCCAAATGATTAAGATGTTAACTGCTAAATCATCTTCTTTTAGATTTACGGAACCCAGAACATCTGGAGACTTTCAGATAGTATCATATTATAGGATAATTGTGCCCATCAATGTATATAACACAAAGTATATAAATTACTCTGAGATTTCACTTGTAGAAAATAAAGCCTGTATTAAAAAATATACAGGAGCCGGGTGCCGGTGGCTCACACCTGTAATCCTAGCTACTCAGGAGGCTGAGATATGAGGATTGCAGTCCAAAGCCAGCCCCTGGGCAGGAAAGTCTGTGGAACTCTTATCTCCAATAAATCACCAGATAACCAGAAGTGGGGCTGTAGTTCAAGTGTTAGAACGCTAGCCTTGAGCTGAAGAGCTGAGGAACAGCACTCAGGCCCAGAATTCAAGGCCCATGACTGACTAAAAAAAAAAAAAAAAAAAAACAGGAGTTATCCCTAGGGGGTCAAGATTACCTCAATGTTCTGGGAATGTTGATAGAGGACAAAGTAGACACATGCCCTGGCTCAGACACTGTGCAGCATTATAGTCCCTTATCTAAGATCTAACAGCACTCCTTTTCTTATTTATTTTTATTTTGAAGTTTATTTTTTATTTTTAAGGTGTTCTTGAATATTTTTATTATCTTTAAGTAGTTGTACAAAGGAGTTGCCATTCAACAAAGCACTTTGTGAATACAGTGTGACTTAACCAATGTCACTCTTTCAACATTCAATAAACATTCTCATCCACTCTTCCCACCCCTTCCCTCACTTTTTATTTTAGGATATGTATTGACATTATTTTTTAACCATTTAAAGAAGCACTCATTTTCCTCCTTATAAAAGCTCTTCGCAATCTTGTTTCCTTAAGGTGGAATTTCAAGAAAAATAGTCCCTCGGACTTCTCAGATTTCAGTCCCTGAATAAAATGATTTCTTTCTCACGAGCAGCTATCTCCCATGGATTCTTTTTGAGTGATAAACAACCCAGGTCTTGGTCCAATAAAACTATGTGAAAAATAAGCCATGAAAAATCAGTTAGGGGCTGGCACTTGTAATCTTAGCTACTCAGGAGGCTGAGATATGAGGATTGCGGGTTGAGGCCAGTCCACTCAAGGAAGTTCATGAGACTCCTACTTCTAATTAAGTACCAAAGGGAAAAAAAATCTGCAAGTGGAGTTGTGACTCAAGAGTGCTAGTCTAAAGCAGAACAAGCTGAGGGACCAGGGCCCAGGCACTGAGGTCAAGCCCAGGATCAGGAAAAAAAAGATCAGGAGACCATGAGACTAGCTGAGAGTCATTTTTAATAGAAAATTGAATAGCATTTTAAGGCATATTTGTAGGCAAGCCAGTAAGACTTATTGACTGATATTAGCTGTGGAATATACAGAAAAGGAAAGGAATCAAGGAAAAAAATCACTGTGCTTAAACAACCGTTAAATGATTGGTGGTGCTATTTATTAAGCTAAGAGCCAATGATTTTTATCTTTTTATTTATTTATTTTAATACTTTTTTATTATAAAATACTGTACAGAGAGGTTACAGTTACATGAGTAAGGTAATGAGTACATTTCCTATTGAGCATTGTTTCCCCCTCCTTTGTTTTCCCCTACCATCCCTTCCCTCCCACCTCCTCAACGTCTCCCTCCCTACCCTGAAATGGTAAAGTTCATTTTCAACATAGTGTATTTTTCTTTCTTTCGTTTTAAAATACATTTTTATTGTAAAAATACTGTACAGAGGGGTTACAACAGTTACATGAGCAAGGTAATGAGTACATTTCCCATTGAGCATTGTTGCCTCCTCCTTCCCCCCCCCACTATCCCTTCCACCCCACCTCCTGCCGAAGTTGTAAAGTTTGTTTTCAATATAGTGTCTTGTACATCTCATTGTTACAATGGGTCACTCTGTATCCCTATTTAAACATTTTGTCAAAAGCCATGTACATATGACCATATAAGATGATGTTAAATGAAATGAAACCCAAGATAGGGACATAAATGGTTTTTTCTTTCTTGTTATTGTTTTGAACATATTTATAATGCACTATTTGATTTTTTTTGTTTCTTTGGTATGTTCCTCATAACTCCTGTTTTCACTGTATTTGATTCTGGTGCCCTGCATCTTGTATATACATTTTTCTAATTTGGGGAGGGGATGGGAAAAAATTCAACATAGTACATCTAGTACATAGTACATAGTACATCTAGTACATCTCATTGTTAAAATGGCTCAATCTGAATCCCTATTTCAGCACATTATTTCCCTTCCCCTCCCCCAAATTAGAAAAATGCATATACAAGATGCAGGAAACTGGAATCAAATACAGTCCGTGGTAACCAATGGTTTTTAGAATGCTATCATGAGTTTCTGATCTCTTTGCTATGGAAATCTGAGTATTACTAGTTCTATCCCTGATTGACTTAATCCTGAGCAAGTGCTTGTGAGCTTTATCTCCATATACATAAAACACTACTCTTTTCTTATTAATCTGAATATATAAGAAGATGATAAATGAATGGCAAGGGCTTTAGCTCTTAGAATAAAAAGTTTATAGTTTTGAGGAGTGGGTGTAGTTAACTAACATAATGAGGTCACAGTCGTGGATTCTGTCTCACATTCAGATGCTGTGGATTTCTAAATCCAAGCTACTTTTGCTGAGTACTGGGGGGAAAAAGTGTGTACCAGTCTTTAAGATCACCACTACTGGATTAGCATAGCTCAATACTTGAACATCGATTTTAATATTTACTGTTGGGGGAGCATATGATTTTCACACTTATTATTTATTCATTTCATGTTTATTATTTACATGTTATTTTCATCATTATGATTTAAAAAGACTAATCTTAATCCAGGAGATGGAAACAAATAATTAAAATTAAAACAAAATTAAATGAATTAGAGATCAAAAAACCATAGAAAGAATCAACAAACTGGTTCCTTGAAAAAATTAACAAAATTATTTTCTTTCAAAATACATGTTTTCTACTTCTCATGGGTTATTATAGAGAATCTATTAATTAGAGAAAGCAACTATTGTGAACCACGGATATGTAAAGCTATCAACATTTCATGAAATTTCAGTGTTTGAATTACTAAACTAATATAGGAAGGCATTGTTTAATGAAAGGCATAACATAAAAAAATTAACAAAATTGACAGACCCTTAGCAAATCTTATCAGAAAAAGAAGAGATCACACCCAAATAAACTCAGAGATGAGACTGGAAATATCACCTCAGAAACAACTAAGATTCAGAACAACATAAGGAAATATTTCTCAAACCTTTATGCTACTAAATTTGAGAATATGGAAGAAATGGACAAATTTCTAGCCAATACTGATATGCTAAAACTAAACCAAGATGATTTAAATCAACTTAACAGACACATATAGAAACAGCAATAAGAGACTTCCCACCCAAGACAACCAAGACCACCAGGACCCAATGGATTTACAGCTGAATTCTACAAGGCTTTCAAAGCAGATCTCATAGTAATACTCCTCCAACTCTTCAATGAAATTGAAAGTGAAAGTTCACTACCAAACTCTTTCAATGAAGCCATCATAACTCATCCCCACAGCAGGCAGGGACTCATCAAAGAAAGAACTAGAGACCCATTTCTTTGATGAATATCAATGCAAAACTTCTCAACAAAATTTTGGCCAATCGACTTCAACAACTCATCAAAAATATCATATGCCATGATCAAACAGAATTCATTTCAGGGATGCAAAGCTGGTTCAATATTTGCAAACCAATTAATATAATTCATCACATCAACAAGAGCAAAGACAAGAACCACATAATTATCTCAATAGATGCAGAAAAAGCACTTGACAGATCCAACACCCCTTTATGATGAAAGCTCTGGAAAAACTAGGAATCTATGGAACATTCCTCAATACAATAAAGGTTGTATATGACAAGCCTACAGCCAGCATTATACTTAATGGTGAAAAGCTAAAGGTATTTCTTCTAAATTCAGAAACAAGACAAGGATGTCCACTCTTTCTTCTTCTCTTCAATTTACTATTAGAATATCTAGCTAGACTAATAAGACAAGATGCAAACATAAAGGAAATATAAATAAGGAAAGATGATATAAAACTCTCAATCTTTGCAGATGACATGATTTTGTGTTTAAAGAATCCCATGGACTCTACTCCCAAGTTACTTGAGCTGATTCAAAACTCTGGCAAAGTATCAGGGTATAAAATTAACCCTCAAAATCAATGGCTTTTCTGTATGCCAATAACGAGAAGAGTGTGGCTGAAGTCAGGAAAGCAACTCCTTTTGTAATAGCCCACAAAAAATAAAATACCTTAGCTAAAGAAGTGAAGGACCTCTATGATGAAAACTTTAAAAACCCAAAAAAGGAAACTAAAGCAGAACTAAAGAAGTGGAAAAAACCTCCCATGCTCCTAGATTGGGAGGATTAACATCGTGAAAATGGCAATACTACAAAAGGCAACTACAACTTCAATACCTATCAATATTCCAACCTCATACTTCAATGAAATAGAAGAAGCAACCCAAAAATTCATATGGAACAATTAAAGACCCAGAATAGCAAAAACAATCCTTATCAGAAAGAACAGTGCTGGAGGAATATCAATTCCAAACTTCAAACTTTAATACAAAGCCATAGTAATAAAAATAGCTTGATACTGGCATAACAACAGACCTGAAGAACAACAGAATAGAACTGAAGACCCAGTAAAAAAAAACCCACAGATCTGTAGCCGCCAAATCTTCGATAAGGGAGTTAAAAAAATAGAATGAAAGAAAGACAGCCTCTTCAGTAAGTGGTGCTGGCAAAATTGCTTAAATACCTGTACAAAACTAAAGCTAGATCCTTATATGTCCCCCTGCACCAGAATCAACTCCAAATGGATTAAGGACCTTGAAGTCAAAGCAGACACCCTGAAAACATTACAGGAAGGAATAGGAGAAACTAGGGCTCCTTGGCACAGGCCAAAATTTTCTTAATAAAGACCCAGAAACACAACAAATCAAAGAAAGGTTGGACAACTGGGATTGCATGAAACAGCAGAGCTTCTGGATGGCAAGACATAACTAGCAAGATCAATAGAAAGCCCACGGATTGGGAGAAGATCTTCACTAGCCATACAACAGACAAGGGCCTCATATCTAAAATGTACTTAGAACTCAAGACATTAAATCCCCCAACAAAAAACCCTCAAAGAAACAACCGCTCCATTAATAAATGGGCTAAAAAGAGACTTCTCTGAAGAGGAAATAAGAATGGCCAATAGACACATGAAGAAATGCTCAACTTCCCTAGCCATAAAAGAAATGCAAATCAAAATGACATTGAGATTCCACCTCACCCAGTTAAAATGGCTAAAAACAAGAAATCTAATAACAACAAATGCTGGAGGGGATGTGGCCAAAGGGGAAGCCTACTGCATTGGTGGTAGGAGTATAAACTTGTTCAACCACTTTAGAAAGCAGTATGGAGGTTCCTCGAAAACTCCACATAGAGCTCCCCTATGACCCAGCAATCCCACTTTTGGGTATATACCTAAATGATCACAAACAGGGCCATACTAAAGTTACCAGGACAGCTATGATTATTGCAGCATTATTTACCATAGCTAAGATATGGAACCAATCCAGATGCCCCTCAGTAGATGCATGGATCAAGAAAATGTGGTACACACACACACACACACACACACACACACACACACACACACACAATGGAATTCTATGCCTACATCAGAAAGAATGACATTGCTCCATTTGTTAGGAAATGGAAAGACTTGGAAAAAATTATATTAAGTGAAGTAAGCCAGTCCCAAAGAAACATAGGTTCTATGGTTTCCCTTATTTGCAATAACTAGCATATGTCTAGGATAAGCAGAAATGCTCAAAAGCTATGTACATATGACCATATAAGATGATTCTAAGTGAAATGAACTCCAAGAGTGGGACACAAGAGGTTTTATCTTTCTTGCTGTTGTTTTTAATGTACTTATAATGTACTATGTGATTTTTTTTTGTTTCCTTGGAAGTTCTTCTGCCATGGTATGTTTTCACTATATTTGATTTCAGTGCTCTGCATGCTGTATATACATTTTTCTAATTTGAGGAGGCAAAGGGACATAACAAAAAGCTGAAATAAGGATACAGGTTGACCCATTATAACAATGAGATGTACAAGACACTATGTTGAAAATGAACTTTACAACTTTGTGAGGGGGGAGGAGTTGTGGAAGTGGAGAGGAAAGAGATGTTAGGGGAAAAAGAGAGGAGGAGGTAACAATACTCAATAGGAAATGTACTCATTACCTTACTCATGTATCTATAACCCCTCTGTACAGTATCTTTACAATAAAAATATATATTAAAGAAGACTAATTTTGACATGGTTTCATGTGCATTTTACTTTCAATGAAAATGTAATTTGTTCTCTATTGTACAGTCATTTATCATTTGTCAAAAAGAGTCTTTGAAAAGCCTTGTTCATTGGCATCAAGTCATAGCCTTCAGGATTGTAAAGGAGCTCTGAAGCTTATAAAAAGTGCTCGGTAAA
This sequence comes from Dipodomys ordii, assembly GCF_000151885.1. Taxonomy (NCBI): domain Eukaryota; kingdom Metazoa; phylum Chordata; class Mammalia; order Rodentia; family Heteromyidae; genus Dipodomys; species Dipodomys ordii. The sequence continues at coordinate 28,294,359 of NW_012267221.1, forward strand.
CCAAGGTCACAATTTTCCTAGAATAACATTTTGGGCTTCCTGAGTTCACTGAAGGATCTCCTTCCAATTTAGAATTTAGAAACTTCAGTTTTCCCTTTAAGACTTAATATTTTCCTAAAAGAATTAGATTACAGTGATACTGTGACAGGACAGGTGGTCATAATTTTTCCTACATTCACAAGTACCTGGAGCAACATCTCATTATTTTTCCAAAAAACAAAGCAGTGCCCCATATTTAACTATTTAACACTTATTAACACAAGTTAGCTCAGCTTGATAAGGAATTCTGAAATTGTTCTCCTGCTTTATCTTCCTATTTTCTGAACAGGAGACATTAATAAGTGTTTGCCACAGTAGCTACTTCTTGTGCAGTCCTGTGAGAAATGAATTTGAAAAACCCTGTGTGCTCCATTCCAGACCCCTCTAAAAACCAAGCATATGTGTATACAAATTGATGTGCTAGCAGAAGTCTTCTTAAGACTGCCATTTGTCTTCTCTTTATCTATGCATCTGACATAGTACAAGTATAGAAACCACCAACATATTTTAAAGTTTCAAGTAGAACTTCTTTAAGATAGTTAATGGATTTGGAAAAAAATGTGAAGCACTCAAGCTATAAAACGAACAAGCCAATTTGGTATCTTAAGGTTCCCTTCAAACTAAAATCTAGTTAAGAGCTGTACAGATGCTAGAGCATTATCACCATATTGTTGAAATCACAAAGTGCCATCCATTTGTAGTATAACAGGACTGTACCTATAAAAAGGAGCAGGAAGAAAAGGCAAGCATTGCAGATTAGGGTGAGATGTAATGGTTTACATCACATTATTTTTTTTCGTGGAAGATTATGTGAGGCAAAATGATCTTGGAAACACTTAAAACCCATTTAAAAGATTTCCAAACTGTTTCTGATTTCTGTACCCATTGTCTTGTGTATAAGTTTATCTGATTTGGGGAAGAGAGGAGGAATCACAGAAATGGTGGGTGGGACAAAGGGGGAACCCAAGGCAACAGTGATACTCACTAGACAATATGTTGGAAACAAACTTTACAACTTGGGAGGAGTCGGGAGGGGGGTAAAGTGTGAGAAAATGAGGGATGGGGGTAACACTATTCATAAAGAAATGTACTTACTACCTTACTTAGTAACTGCAACCCCTCTGGCATTTCACATTTATAATAAATTGTTTTAAAAAGATTGTTTGAAAGCAGAACATTTTGGGTAATGCAGTATAGCACCCAATTATTTTAAATCCTATAGGCCTAAACAATACATTTGCTTACATTAGCAACATGCATTAATGGCCCCAGATTTAGAAAAGTTCTATACCTGGATAAGAGGCCAGTCAATCAGGCAAACAAATGTGAAAACAGGATGATTTACAGGGAACATGAACATGGAAGCATTATCCTTCTTACATTCCCAACCAATGTCCCAGCCTCTTTTGGCAAATGTTTGGTCTCCTATTTCTTAGAGAAATGGGGAAGCTGAAAAGATTCATGATTAGTACTGAAATTTCTTTCCATACATGAGGAAAAAGAGAGACATTTCCATTTGGACTTTCTACCTGTTAATTCTCTTGTCTTTCCTATAGCTTCAACTACTTTCCACCAGGTTCTTCCTCTATGTACAAAACCAAATTCCAAAAATCATTCCCTGACTTGTTTCACTCTTAGAGCTTCTCCCCTGTATTTTCTCTGATATGAAAAGGTCCATTCCACTTCTTCTTTTCCATTCCTACCCTAACAAAGTTTCTGTAGCGTTCCTTCATACTGGCCCCAAATTCTTTCTTGAAACTTTTTTCTGATGTCCACAACACTTTTTCCCTTTAATGTCCATGCTCCTCAGCCTCTTCACAGTCATTCTAGGTCCTTCCCAAACTCCTATTCTTTTGCCTGTGCCTAAATGCTGGTATTCCTTAAGGCCACATCCTATTGTCTTCTTTTTGATCATTACATGATCTAATGAGCACAGTCATTTCCTTTGTTACACTGACCCAGATTCCTAAACTAAAAGATGAAAGCTCCATATTCTTCACAGGCTCAAGACACTTTCTTCTTCAGTCCATAGGTTACACACTATTTCTAGAAGTTTTATGAATTTACAAACTCAGCATGCTGGATACTAAATGGATTGCTGTTTTATATTGGCGCCCTTCTTCTTGCATTCTCTCACATGCTCAACATTTAACTTAAAACTAAAGTCCTTAGTTTCTGTCTTCCAAATATCTTTTCTATAAGCCCCATTCACCCTTTCCAGCAGACATGCTTTAGACCTACTATGTGCTAATACCTCATTCCAGATCCTCTTCTGTTTTCTCTGGCTTACCATAAAACTTCTCGACCAATCTTGGAACTTCCAGTCTTTGTCATCTACTTCCTCCCTTTAAGCCATCACTCTTGTAATACTTTTCACATAATTATTTGTGAATCATATTCTATGGTTTACATTAAATGTCATTATTTTATTTGTACTTACAATTGCTAGAATTAACTCTTGATAACATATTACTTTATCTGTATAATAGTGAGGTATAAAGATAGAAACCTATTGCAACAATGATACTCACAAGACACTATGTTGGAATTGATCTTTATAACTTTGGTGGGGGTTGGGGAGAGAAGAGGGAGAAGTAGGGGAGGGAAGGGATAGTATGAAAAAAAAATCAAAGGAGAGAGAAAGAATGTTTGACAAAAAATTATTACCTTACTCATGTAACTGTAATCCCTCTGTACAGCATCTTTACAATAAAATAATTTTTTAAAGATAAAAACCCAAAGTAGATAAATTTGTTGAGCTAAACGATGCTCAATTTCAGACAGATTCTCTAGCATATACATGAAATATAAGAAAAATTCCATGCTACTAAATTGTATCAAGTAAAACAAATACACAAAGAAAAACAGTGTGCACTGATTTATCTACACTGATCTGTTGATTATGTAATATTTGTAGCACTGTTTCCAAGGTTATATATTTAAAAGAAATATTTAATGACAGTTAAAGTTGAAACAATTCTGTTAAAAGTATTTCAGACACACTAGGACAGAGATATTAACAACAATCCTCTGTGCCAGAGCCTATGTCTTGATGTTTGATAAAATATACAAATTTGTGCTTTTCACTATATCCTCTATTAGGACATAGGCACACATATAAACAATCTTCTGATGATGAAGATATAGATAAAACATGTACATCTGTCAGACAATAGAAAGCATATGTGCAAAAATTTGTCAGCAAAGTATGGGCAATATTTTTTGCAACTCCTGAAGTCCTCTTTTCTGGCAAGTTTTTCTTTTGTAGTTTTAGGGATCAAACTCAGGGCCTTTCATGCACAAGACAAGAGCTCCACTACTAAGCCCAGCCTGGAGGCTCTGGTAGAGGACTAAATGTATTCTGTTCAGATGTTCAATAGAGGCTTCTAGCCCAACAACCATCTCCCCATCTCCCCAGTGTTCTACATTGGTCAGTATTAACTTATATTCATCTGAGGTTTTCTTTTTTTTTTGGATGGTAGTGGGGACTGAACTCTGGGCCTGGGCGCTGTCCCTCAGCTCTTCAGCTCAAGGCTAGTGCTTTACCACTTGAGCCACAGTGTCACTTTTCTCTTATGTGGTGCTGAGGAACCCAGAGAGAGCATCATGCATGCAAAGCAAGCACTCTACCACTGAGCCACCTTCCCAGCCCCTCATCTGAGTTTTTAATAGTTACATGGTTGATATAATATTTATGCCATAATGCTTATAAAATTCTAAGTACTATATTTGGGGCCATTATACTTAATTTTCTTTGCCCTCTTATGTAGTAGAAATCCATCTCTGAAGGCATCACTATGAAGGCTTTGCATCTTAGTGATAGTGCCATTCACAAATATCTCAAATCTGCAAGGTGTGTAACATACCTAGTGGTTCAATACTGACCCATAGACTAGAAGTCTCTACTTACTTAGGTTTTCTCCAACTAGATGACTCAGTTAGATTAGACTTAATTTTAAGTGTTCACAGAGTTTACCCACCATGAGACAGTTCAGACATATTTCGCTATTACTTGCTCATATGGGAGCTTCCTTTCATTAGTCATAGGACTGCTTGTTCGCAAAAGTCTGACCTTTCTTTCCCAACTGGGAAAACTGCTGGGTCATTTCTGCAAACAAAGTTTGTTGATAATGACAACTTTGGTGATGAGCATCTAATACCTAAAAAGGTAGGGAATAAATATTGTCCTATGACAAAGTACTGAGAATTTCCAAAGAGCATTTTGACCTATGCCATTTATGGAAGTGGAAAACAAAAGCAGAATGTTGACGTCAGAGACACCAGGTGGCCATGAAGAGACACAGAAATTAAGGGACAATGCTAACAGTTCTTGGAAACTAGAATATTACAGTAAACGACTCATACTCACTGTTAGGCCCTTGACATCCAATGTTACACTACCCTATCTCCAACCAAATTCCAGAAACCCTGTCTCTTCAAGCAACGTTAATCTCTATGATGCTTTCTAATTCGTAATTGTGTTTATGTCTGATTTTCATATCTTGGCTTTTAGACTAATCCTGAGAGCAGGGAAAATTGTTTATAAATGTAAGTGACTCTTCACTAAATGAGAAGCTGTATAGTCTTCAGGAAAAAAAATTGGCAGAAAAAGCCTATTTATTCCAATCAATTTTGAACTCATGAAAAGGAGGTAATTCTGTAAGTTCCAAACTTGCCCTGCACTGTACTCCCGTCATCTAGTAACTGTCAGGCTGTAGTCCTCACCGAAATGGTTGCTGCTTCTTTCATTTGAAAGCCTTTGTTAATGAGGATCGGGCCATTGGCCTCCACCTTGCAGCTGATTTGTGGTTCAATAAGTGTCAATCATTGCCCTCCTTGTCTGAACACCGCATGCATATGGCCCCCATTGGTCTTTGTAACAATTTGTTAAGGAGTACAAATTGCCAGCCTCAGATTCCCATAAGACTGTGGCATTGCCAAATATCTTCATGTTGAAAGCCAGCAGGCCAAACTCTCTATGAGTGAACCAGGTATGGTATTAGTGACTTGTCAGTATTTCTGAGTGAGCTTTTTGCTTGTTTGAATCTAATGAATAGCTTTCTCCACATTTGTGTAGTCTTCCACCCATTCGACTTGCACAATAGAGAAATCATATTTCAACTTCTTTGGGTTGAAAAATTGTCTGTCATCCAGAGATATAAAACAGTTACTTCTGAGGGAGCTTTATTATTGAACATAGAAAAAAATAACTTGTCGCTCAAATCATGTCCCTCAGGGAGTAGGTCCAGTAGAGATTCCAAAGTAGGGAATAAGATTAAAAACTAATTTTCTAGGTACAATGAAGAACAAGGTCCTTTTCTTCTAAGCCAATGGCCTTATTTCAGACGATAGATAGTCTCATAAGGTATATGTGAAATGTTTGAAATTCAGGAACCCACCTTCCTTCCTCTTCAGGTGCTGACATGAGTAGAGGGGTTTGTTTTGCAAAATGACAATAGAAAGGACAGCCCCAGAGCTACTAAGGAAACCAAGTCTCTCTTCAGCTCATCATTACAGAATAATTACTGGTTGGGAAGAAAGCTTGTTCTCACAGCCTGCTGTAGGCATACAGTTACTCAGCTTGGACTCTTTATTGATTACATAAGTACTGCCCACTGGAAAGGGACTAGGCAGACATTCTTGGGCTGGACTGCCCAGGCCCATGCAAGCTACCAAACTTAAAGAAAATACTGCTAGCACCCAATCCTACCTTTACATTCTGATCCAGCTTTTGTCTCTAAATTCACTCTGCTGTTACAAAGCCAGCTTCATATGTAAGAGCTTTAGATTGCAGGGCAAAGTATGATAACCATCAAAAGTCACCTTTAATTTAAAAGGCTTGGATCCCCAAAGGGGTTATCTGGAGTTTCTTATCATTCTGGACCCTGAAATTGCAACAGATTATATTCTGCATTAAAAGGCCCTTGTCTGAAAGGTTTGGTCCTGGCCTTAGTGCATTTGGGAGTGGGAGGGGCCTGGTAAAAGGTCTGCTGCATATCCTTGCCAGGGACAAGGGCCAAGCCCCTCCTCTCCTTTTCTTTTGCTTCCTGGCAACTAAGTGGGAAGTTTTGCTCTGCCATGAGTTCCTGGCCATGATGTGCTGACTCTTCATATCAAAACCCCGATGCTGGGGTTGGGAAGGTGGCTCAGTGGTAGAGTGCTTGCCTTGCATGCATGAGGCCCTGGGTTTGATTCTTCAGCACCACATAAACAGAACAAGCCAGAAGTGGCTCTGTGGCTCAAATGGTAGAGCACTAGCCTTTAGCTGAAGAGTTGAGGGACAGCACCCAGGCCCAGAGTTCAAGCCCACTACCAACAAAAACAAAGAGCCCTCGATGCTGCCACATTTAACAGGGATTTTTTTTCAGGGACTTTTTTTTATAACTTGGAGTTCGTGGACATTCAATGAGTATATGAATTCAATGTATTGATAAACTTGGATGGAAAAAATATATTCTTATTTTCACTTACCTCTATTTGAAATGTGCTTTTTCTTCAATAATAAAAAAATGTAACAAATGACAATAGACTTGGCAATACCTGTGAGTTTGCCACTAATAGAAATCAATCCAGTGGACATTATAGTTATCACAAAATTACATTTTTTCTTTTTCTTTTCTTTTTTTTGGG
>NW_012267221.1:28302572-28336755 GCF_000151885.1 Dipodomys ordii
CTTTTTTCTTTTTGCTTATGTGGTGCTGAGGAATCGAACCCAGGGCCTCATGCATGCAAGGCAAGTGCTCTACTACTGAGCCACCTTCCCAGCCCTAGAATTTGAACTTATAGTCTCTCGTGTGCATGACTGGCCTTTATCCATTAAGACATGCTTCCGGTTTCAGTTTTGTGTTAGTTAACTTAAGTGTCTCTCCAATTTCTCTGCCATGGGTGACTTCAAATAGTGATTGTCAGATCTCAGCCTGCTGAGTGGGTAGGACTGATTACAGGTGTAAGCCACCAGCACCTGGCTTCCATTTTTTTATTAATATTAATAATGGCAAACTGGGAATCTTCATAAATAATTTTCTGTTTTATAAATTTCATATTCATTTTTTTGATACAGAACCCAGGAAGGAGTCTAATGGAGGGAACATTTTATGATTCTTGACTTACTCTGTAGTTATCTTTCAAAAGGATCCTTCATTTTGAAATGACAGAAGTAATAAAAGCAAGAACAGATGTTAATGCTTTTTCTCAAAATATTTGTACTTTTTTTTTTTACTGGATGCAAATCTTAATGTCTTTTGGGCTAGTTAAAGTTGTTACAATTTTGACTGGAAGGAAATGAACAAAGCCTGGCCTGGTGATGCATGCCAGTAATTCTAGACCTTGACAGGTTGAGGAAGGAGCATCATTACATTTGAGGCCACCTTAAACTGCAAACAAACAAAACCAAAGAAAATACCTTTTCCTAAACAGAAACTGTAGTGTAGTTAGCCCTCCATATCCATGGGTTCTGTGTTTAGGGATGCGAGTAATCATGGAGTCAAAAAAATGTTCATTTTGAAAAAAAAGTAACTGTATTAAATATAGCTATTCTTGTTTTATTCTCTGAATAATACAGTATATCAGCTATTCACACAGCATTTACATTGTGTTAGGTATTACAAGTATTGTAGAGTTTTTTTTTTAATTTGGGAGGATGTGTATAGATTCTATGCTCATACTTTGTCATTTCATACAAAGGACTCAAACATCTACAGGTTTCAGTATTTTTGGGTCTTGTAAACAATCCCGCCAGAGTACATTAATGAAGTTATATATTGACTAAACTTATTTTGTTAATCGAGAACTAAGAACAAGATGTTGAAGTAAGACATTATTTTAACTTAGATATTGCTATTTTCCTAGTTAAATGGTACAAATCATCACTAAGCTCCAATAGAAGCTCCAAAATTTGGAAGGAATAAAATAATGTCTACTGTGCAAAGAACTTCCAGCTTGCATGCCATTTCATATTTAAAAGAAAACTAAGTATATATTCTCTAGAGGCTAAGTAATTAATAGCTTATAAGAAATGCCAAAAATCACACATCAAAAAAAATTTCACAAGGAGCTGAAAATAAAATATTTGTGTTGACAAGTTTCTCCTTATGTACTGACAAAAATGCTAGCAGGAACTTGTTAGGCAGGGCATTTTTCATTCATGCATGTTAATCCTTTAATTTTAGTGACCAAGCCTGGCTCTAGGCTGGATTTCTTTGCTATGTGTAGCCTCCAAATATCTCTGAACTAGTGGGAATGAGTTGGATTGTTACTACTTTTGATATGTACTTGTATATACATCAGCTGCCAACCTGTGAAGTGGCCTCCATTATATTAAACACATTAGCCAACCAATGTCTTCTTGATTTGTCCACATTCTGCAGCTTCTCCATTGTTTCAACTAATTATGTTCATATTATATAAGCCAACTAACCATGTGTCAACTAGGTACAGAATATCATAGAGTAGATACAGAAGTGGTAACAGAAGAGACACGTAAACCAGTGGGAAGACAAGTGGGAAGGCATTTCCTTCCTTACATAAAAATGTGAAGGAGACAAAATAGGTTTTTCTACATCTTTAAATGTCTCATTGGAGAATCAGGCTTATCAAGCCTTAATGTCCTAAAATGAAGGCACACATGCACACAATTACTCTTGGGTAAAAAAACACATAAAGAATGTAAATACAGGCCTACCATTTATGCCAGTGTGACATGAAATGATCAGTCAAAACAAGGACGAATCTTTGAAGAAACAGTTACTTTTGATGACTACCATTCATTGAGGTTCATGGTAAGCACTGAGCTGATCACTTTCCATTTATTAGCTTGTTAATCCCAACAACAACCCCATTGATGGGGAAATAGGAGTTCAGCAAGCATGACTTGACCAGGGTTATATGGTCATATAACCCATACATGCTCTTTTGTCTATGTTCTAAATGCAATGCACTCAGGGATCATACCTTAGTTACTATTTGAATATATAAATCCACATTAAAAAAACCCCAGGATCTGGCTTTGTACCCAGCATGGCCTCAAACTAATAATCTTTCTGTCTTAGCCTCCTAAGTGTGTGGATTACAGGCATATGCCGCACATATAATTTAAGTTGATTTATTAAAAAACTACTAAGAAGTAGGGTGCAGAATGAAATAATACATCTTCTGAGATGTGAGACTTCTGGGTGTGCTTCTTAATAGAAAAAAAATTAAACAGCCTTCAAACATCATAAGCAGTGTAGTCCAAATCTTTCCTTTAAAGGTAGCATTTCATGGTAGTACAACTGAGGGACAGGCTGAAGCTTTTACTTTGAAACTACCTTCTATCAGAAGTTAGTACACTGAACCACTATGTTTCCCCTCTAGGTCTCACTTTCTAGTATCAATCAGAAGATCATTATAATGTTTAGGTAGAACAATATCTATCTATCTGTCGATCTATCTATCTATCTATCAACTTAGGAACATCCTGGTCACTCGGTCACATATAAATTATTATCCACATTGTTGTCTCAGTCCGTTATCTGTTACTATGACAGAATACCAGAGTGGATAATGCAAAAACTATCTTCCTCATAGCTTTGAAGAGACTGCAATGTCCAATATTCAGGCACTGGCAAATTTGGTATCTGGTGATCATTTACTTTCTACTAGTATCTGGAGCAGGCTGTTGTGCTATGTTCAATGTGATAGAAGAGCAAGCAAGCTCACAAGGCATAGAGAAAGAAAAGTGAATCAAATCCACTCTTTTAAGAAAAAAAATCAGGGACCTTTTCCAGTGATAACTAAACCACTACTCATTCAAGGAATCAATGTCCTGATGACCTACTTAATACTGTGCAATGGCAATTAAATTTCGGCACAGATTTTTAAAGTGACATTCAAACCATAACATTCTGATTCTGAATACTGTCCCCTTTCCCAATTTATGTCCGTCATTTAACCCATTCCAATTTCTCCAAAAGTCTTAATTCAGCATCAACTCTAAACTCTGAAATCCAAAGTCTCATCTAAATCAGCTGTGAGTGAGATGTGAGGGGCAATTCATCCTGACCTTAGCAAATTCCCTCCACCAAGAGTCCAAATATATAATATATAATAGTAGGGCATGCATATATATATAAATATAATAGTATGCATAATAGTCATTCCTATTCTAAAAGAAAGAAATAGGTAAGGAGAAAGGATTAATAGCCTCCAGGTAAGTTGAAAACCAAGGAGGCAAAAATCACATTGTACGCTAAATCTCCAGAATAACCTTTTGTTCCATGTGTCACCTCCTGGAGACACTGAGGAGGTCTAGGCCATCACATGAATTTGTATCCTCAGTCAAGACAGCAGCCCTTCCTAGTTCAAATGTCATGCTTGAGTTTCTCCTAGGTTGATGCATGCTGGGGTTGGGATCTCAGAAGCCATCCTACTTGCATTACTCCGCTAGAGACTGCCCTAGTGGTAGCTTTTTGTAATGACCACACAGTTCCCTGTATTTCCCTACTGGGGTCTCTCTGTAGTGTCTACATCCTTACAAGAAATCATTAATGGGCTCTTGCTTTGAATTAGGGGAAGGAAGGTTGCCTGCTTGTAAAATCAGTACCTCATGGACACCAAGGCTTAACCCAACATTTTCCAGAGTGGATGAGTTAAGTGTCTCTGTACCTGTCTGACCCATGGTGGGGAGGATGAGCAGCACTGTATCTGAATACGGAAGTCTGGTGTGTCTCTGTGCCCCTGTCAGGGGGATGTGGGCCTATCCTTTGAACCATTCTGTGCTCCTAGATCTGTAGATCTACGATAGGAGAGGCAGTCATTTTTAAATTTAATTAATTTATTTAATTTGACAAAACTGGGCTTTGAAATCAGAGCCCAGAAAGTGCAAAGCTGACACTCTACTGCTTATACCACACCTCCAGCCCTGATTTTTGCTAGTTATTCTGGAGATAAGAGTCTAGTGAACTTTTCTGCACAGTATTGCCTTATACAGTGATCTAGATCTCAGCCTCCTGAGTAGCTTAGATTATAGATGTGAGCCACTGGTGCCCAGTGGAAGGGGTAATCTGTCTGAAATACCTTTTGAGTCTTTCCTGGTGAAACTCACTTTTTTTCCCTTTTGAATCTCTTTAGCAACTGTTCATTTGTTTTGTTCTCCTGGATATATGTTTTCATTATTTATATGAACAGAATACAACTTTTCTGGATGTTCTACCCTCTCTATTTTAGCTATGAATTCCATGTTTACATCATTTCTTTGCTTTCATATCTCACTGAAATGTGGTTATGAGTAGCCATACAGTAGTCTGAGTGCTTTGCTACTTAGACGTCTTTCAGCATAATGGAAGATGGATTCAATAAAGTCCTAAGATGAGGACACAAGTTCATTGCAAATGCATAACAAAACTGGCTCTGATTCCATTGTCTAATACATTTATTTTTTAACTGTTTGAGAGCTTATCAGGATGGCCTTTACAATCTATATTTCTATCAAAGTTCTGACTGTATTAGGTGTTCTCCTGACAAACAGAACCAATAGGAGACGATAGCTAGCTAGATAGCTAGCTACATAGACAGACAGACTGACAGACAGACAGACAGACAGACAGACAGATGAGAATTAATTAGGGAAACTGGCTCATTTGATTATTGGGGCTAAGATATCCATTACAAGCAATCAGCAATCCTTAATTCATACCAGAGAACCTCAGAACCAGGAAAGCCAATTGTCTCCGAGTTCAAATAAGAACCTAGGTAAGCTGGTAATGTAAGTCCTGGAGGCCCAGAGTTGAAAGGTTAAGTGTTCTGATGCCCACGGACAACAAAAGGAAACTGTCCCAGCTCCAAGAAAGAGCAAAAAAGTCCTTATCCTTCCTTTCTCATTCTAACTGGGCCTGCAACATGTTGATAGCGCCATTCACCCTACTCAGTTCCACAACTCACATTTCACTCTCCTCCTCACAAATCCTCAGACACTCCCAGAAGTGACATTTTTCCAGTTCCTTTAATCTAGTCAAGTAGACATCTAGAGTTAGTCATCACACTTTATTAAGACTATTTTTTGCCAATAAGTCTGTAACACTTGAGCTTTTTCTGCTAGAATCTAACAAAGTAGATTCAGCATAATGGAAGATGATGGTAGCCGACAAGTAAATGAGGTAGTTCCTTTTTCTCAATGATAATATCAGGAAAAGATGCCTAAAATAAGCCACCAGAGGAAGATCAAAATAGACAACTAGACAAATAAATAAAACATGATTAAATAAAACAAAATCTGTAAGAACATCAGCATTAAGTTTTCTATTATTACTTATTTTGTAAAGATCTGTTGTATCTACATAAAAGCCAGAAAAAGAGAGACTCAGAAAACTTAGTAACTTTCTTTTATGTCACAGCATGTCAACAAAGGAGTGTGCTACAGTCCAGGGGTAAGCTGTTCAGCACAGATGTCACTAGCCATTCAAATGAAATAAAATAAAATATTTGGTTCTTTAGTAGCATGATACATCTTTCAAGTGCTGAAAAACCATATGTGGCTAGTCACACTTGTTAGACAACACTGACTCTAGACAATTTCCAGTATGATATAATCTTTTATTGGACTGTTGGGACAGTATTGGTCTGTAGAAAGAACAGCGTCAGTTTCACTACTGCGTACTTTTATGGAGTGTTCCTAACAGTAAACCTCAATATCAGAGGAAAAATCCAGGGAAGAATGTATGCGCAAAATGTTTCCAGTGAAAACATTTTAAATACTACCAGCATAACTTTATATAATACTAGACTTTAGGTGTTATGAGAACTGGGGGAAGAGTCCTACAAGGATGCCTTAGTACCACATACTACTTGGACACAGATTCTATATTTAGTGAGTAGGCTCTCTTTTATCGTCCACTGATGTCAGGAAAGTATGTCATTTGTAAGATAGGTTTTCTTGAATCACATAAGTGGAATGCTATTAAAATATAAATAACCTTTATGGTAATCTCAAGAGCATTTATGCTTATCCATTTATAAAATTTATATTTTCAGTGAAGAAAAATTGTAAATAGATGCAAAAAAGGGAGAAATCCAAGTTTTTCTTTACTGGGGGTAGTTTATAACATCTTTCTAGGCCATCACAAGTTAGCAGATCATCAGTATATCATAAATCTGTCTCAAATTTTGGTTCACTGTTTTTAGAGCAACCCTAGGAAATTGCTTTCAAAAAAGAGTAACAATAAATGCTCAGCATTCTCTCTTTCACAGGAATATAAAATGCTTCAAAGTTTCAAAAGGTAGTTTTCAGAGTATGACAAACACTTAACTCAAAGATTTTCAGCCTTGCCTGGCAGGTTGTTCTTGACACATTCAAGGTGTATGAGCAAAAATGGAGGCAGTTTCATTTTTCAAATTGACTGCAAAAGTCTTAATGATATATGCACATTTCATGAAAATATGAGCTTTAGTATAATGGTCTGTTCACTTAGACAGATGGGACTCATTTATGTTCTACATGATTATACTAAAGAACTTCAGATTTAAGATGTTTGTCATAAATATAGTTAATTTATTATTTTATGAGGGTTACTAAATCTTGGCCTCCCAGATTTAGGTAGATGTATGCAAAATTTATGATTGCAATTGTCTATAAATGACAGACACTGACAAAGCAGAAAAGTATCATTTTCTTCTATTCAACAGCACAAGGTCCTGTTGCTAGTGACAGGAAAGAAAGAAGATGAGGTGAAAAAGACCTTGCTAGTTAACTGATGGAGTCCTATGACCGTCAGTGGAAATGAGAAACTGTCATTTGGAAAACTTGGTCCCATTTGTATCACATGAAATCTATGAAATGCACAGGGGAACCCATAAAAATGATGAGGCAAGGGTCTCTGTTTTTATCTTTGGCAGAAATACTCTGACAAAATGGAAAATGCACTTTTATAAGGCAACAGAGTGACCACAAATTCTGGACTGCAGCCTTTCTACTCAAAATATACTGATCTACCAGTTATAACTGCTTTAGGCTCACACCTGAGCAACTGCCACCATGAAAGCATAACATAGTGACAACTAAAATGAACTGTTTTGAAGGATCTTGTCCCCTTTCCTCTTACATCTTTTCTAACATGGCTGTTTCACAGTCCTCAGAGGCCAGGGGTGTGATGTAAACAAAGCTCCCTGCACTCACTGGGAAATTTTTTAAATGGAATGATTCCAAATGGTACTGAAAATGTAGACCAAGCTCAAGACAACACCAGGATGCCCCGATGGAGGCAGACAATTACCGCAAAGGAATTTAAGGATTATTGACAAAAGCAAACTCTAATGATCCCTTCATGTATCACAGTGCCTACCAAGAAGTCAGTGACACATTTAAAGTATCAGAGTCCTACCTGCTTTCCTGATAAAAGTCGTTTAGTGGTATCAGACTGCTTGTTAGTATACTTGTATATATTCCTCTAAGTCAGAGAAGTTTAAAGTTTATGGCGATGATGAAACAACAACAAACAAGACTGAGTTCCTGCTCATTCCTGACTCAACTGGAACTTAAGTTGTATAAGTCATTTAATCTTTTCCGGGACCCATGAGCTTCATTGTTATCATATTTTTGGAAGTAGTATGAATGTGGTTACTATATATATATTATTTATTCTTATAGTTGTAATGTCCAACCTTGTAAAAACATCACTAAGTTAGAAAGCATTTTGAGGGCAAGTGTCCCTTTTGCTCATTGCTATATGCTAGTATCTGACAATCTATATCTATGTATATGCACTATTCCATAGTTTAGTTAATAAATTATATTAAGTAAATAAATGGATTTTATTATATGCATGCCTGATTAAAAGATAGATAGTATTTTCAACATTACCCATCATCCTATTGTTGAGAGGGTCATATAAAACATACATGTGCCTGGACCTTTTAAAGAGAACAAAATTCAGGTGCCCCTATTGTTATCCTTTATGCAGAGGCTGCTAATCCTATATTTGCTGGTAATTGCATTTGTAAACATATTTGTGACATCTGAATGATTCTCTTTCCTCTGTCCAGACATCAACTAATTAAAGCCTGCTGAGCTCTATGTAATTTCATACATTTTAATCTAGAAATGCATATAGTTCCATCATGATATCTAATTACTTTTAAAAACAAAATACTAGACATATGTCTAGACATATGAATTATTAGGCTTAATATCACAATGCTTTATTATTTTTAGGAAATAAGGTCTGTCAAAAACTCTGTATTTTTGAAACTGTTATGAGTTGTTAAATGCTGTCACAAAAGGGCCTTCAATCTGATGTATGGGGCTTATTATCACAGGGATGTGTACTGTCATATGACATTATGACACTTGAACTCTAGGGAGAAATTTGGGTGCAGGGACTGGCCAATATGTTCCAGCCTTCTTCCTGAGGCTGTTTAATGCTTGCTGTGTTTTGACCCCAATTTTCCCAAAGCACATTCTCTTCTCTCATCCTATATTTCAAATGCCCCCTAATGCATCATTAAAAGTTGGGGCAGATCCTAGGAGACCATTAAGACATTCTTCTGTATTTTCCATTCAATTCTACTCCAACTTCTAGAACGTGAATGAGACATTAATTTAAACTCAACTTCCTTTAATGAAATAAATATTTTTAAAATCAGCTAGTTAGAATTTCTTACAATAGAAATTCCTGCTCTTGTAGTTTTAGTACTTTTTAAAAAAAAATAACCTCCGAGAAAAAGAAGGCTTGTCAGACATTTTTTTTACATGTCTCCATTATAACACAACTGTTTGTATTGCATGGAACAAGATCAATCTCAGCCAAAGTGTGTTTCCAAATGTAACATAAAAGAGAGAAATAGGTGTCTCAAATGCTAACATAGTAGGTAAGAAGGATACCTAGCTCTTCAGTGCTTGCTGTGTCACATATTAATAATATATCCTTTGTGCTCTGGAGGAGCAGAGAGGCCATTTGTGGGTCCTATGTTCCTCATCAATTACGCTGAAACCACTCCTCACCTAAATGGCACCCAGTGAATCCCAGGATGCTAGGAAAGAAGCATCCTGGGATTCACTAAGTATCATTGGTTCTTTTCTTTTCTTTTCTTTTTTGGTCGGTGGTGGGGCTTGAACTCTGGGCCTGGGTGCTGTCCCTCAGCTCTTTAGCTCAAGGCTAGCGCTCTACCACTTGAGCCATAGTGCCACTTTCAGCTTTTTCTGTTTATGTGGTGCTGAAGAATCAAACCCAGGGTCTCATGCATGTTAGGCAAGCACTCTACCACTGAGACACCTTCCCAGCCCCTGGTTCTTTCTTGTTTCTTTCTTCTCCCACAAAATGTACTGTCATTGGACACCTTTATGCTGTTAAATAGATGCTAAAACAAGAGATGAGAAAATGAATTAGTTGGTCCCATGGATGCTGAGAATGCCTGGGATTGAAAACTAGCAGTTCAGACATCAAATGAATCACATTTTCAATTCTCACTCAAAAAATCTAAAAATCAGGGCTGGGAACGTTGCTCAGTAGTAGAGTGCTTGCCTCACATGCATGAGGCCCTGGGTTCAATTCCTCAGCACCACATAAGCAAAAAGGAAAAAAGCCAGAAGTGGCGCTGTGGCTCAAGTGGTAGAGTGCTAGCCTTGAGCTGAAGAGCTGAGGGACAGCACCCAGGCCCAGAGTTCAGGCCCCACGACTGGAACCAAAAAAAAAAAAAAAAAATCTAAAAATCACAGATAATACTTTAGACTGTTTGATAGCTCTCCATTCAGAAGAAAAGGTCCAGTGCTAGGGAAGTCAAGTCTCAAGAGATTTGCCAATCCATGAATTTTGACTGTGGTTGTTAGTCTAATTTATAATTTCTGGTTGACTGTGGAGGCAATGTTCTCTGAAATAAAACATTTCAGTCAATTAAATATCATAGTTGTTACTCCTCTTCCTACTCCCTTCTTCTCTATGGTCCACTTAGACCAATTGCAAAGGACTAGTTTTTGTGTCTTATCTTTTGTCTAAAGTAGGATTTTAAACTAAATGAAAGCCAGCTAGCAAATGATAGTTGACAAAACTACAAGCTTTATAAAGATTTAGAAATGGGTAGTTAGTGATACATTGTCATATCCTTTAGACCAGATTTCCCATCTGGGAAAAGCTTCTAGTTTTCCAGTTTTAAAAATTCTATCAAACACATGTGAAAATTCTTATTCTTATTTAAAAGCTATATTCAGCTGAAGGTGACAAAAGAACATACATCTATTTAGCAAATACAACCCACTCGATTTGAAAATAGTGTCATCTTTCACTGATATTTGTGCTGCTTTTGTAGTTACTGTATAATAGAACAAATAAAATGTTTCACTTGAATTAATACTTATGGAAAATGTGGAAAGACAACTAATTTGGATGAATCAGTCAATGAGTGACTATACAGATTTTGAGTAAAACAACATAAAAGAAATGAAGTACAAATACAAGTTATTTCTCTACTCTTTGTAATCCAAATCTGGAATGTCCCACAGTAAGTAAGGTCAAAACTGTTGGGCCACAGGTCTAATGGTGTGAGAGTAAGGGGAGGAGGCAAATAGGAATGTCGCATATCATGCAGGATTAAAATACCACACATCTACCAAAGAGATATAATGTACACTCATTTTTTTAATTTCTCCTTACTTGTGTACTACTGTTTCTCTTGACTGCTGAATTCCACTAACTAGGAACTAACTCTTTGTATAGTGAGCATTAATTCCAGTGGATACGGGATTCAAGTGCTGTAAGAAAATGCTTGAATCATCAAATTTTTCAATATATATTAATTGAGTACTTTATAGGTATAATAGATGCTATGAATATAACCCAGGCTTCTTCACTTGGATCTTCTATTTCTGTACCATTTTTCCTTGATTTATTCCTGCTACCCTTTGAGAATTTTTTTCTACTTCCTTTTTGTCTTCCTTACTTTCACTACTATCATTGGAGGAAACACAATTCCTAAATATAACAATGTAACTTAGATGAAGCATCAAGCACATTCAGTAACAATGTTAGAATGTTAATAATACTCACCAACTGTTCGATTAGCTCAAGTCACATAACCAGTGGAAAGAATGAAGTGACCTTTAACCTTTACTATTTTATCCTTTTACCTTTAACTTCTGTTGAAGGTTAAGACCATAACTCAGGTAATAAAACCTTTGGTAGAGTATTGTTACACAAAGGCAACAATAGCGTGTGGGAAATGAAATCAGGCAGGAAATAAAAGCGATGATGGATACTGCTCTTTCCAAACCCTTTCCAAACAAGGGTATCTGGATACCTTTGAGCAAATAACTGTCACAAAGCTTAGCTTACACCATGATTTGCAATTTTTTGTCAAAACTGCGATAATATATGATATTAATATTAGACAATTGTGGGTGAAAGATTAATTATATTATATATATATATATATATATATATATATATATAAAGGTTTTGTTCTTTGGAAGGGGAAATGTGCTATGTAATAATCCATTATTTATTACTTCTTCAGATGTCATGATTTAGTAAACTTATCATATATAAAAATAAAAGTCTTCATTACCAAGTTTGCAGCTCACTTCTAGGCTGCAGTTCTTTTGGAGCCAGCACCTATAAGGCACAATCAATAAGATCCTTTCCTACGCAGTCTTTTTGTCTGAATAGGTTTTCTGAACTTTCCTTTTAGAATAATGGATTTGCCCTTCTCCAAAGGCCCTAGGTGGCCATGAGAAGTAATTCTGGAACCTGTCTTCAAATGCTACAAGGATTTTGAGAGAGGAGAATAAGATGTGGGTGTATGCCACAACAAAGAAGTCCCTAAAGCCAAGGTCGAAGACAAGGAAAGGAACCAGTCCTTTTAATCCCCTTTAACAGAAAATGTTCTTCAGTTAGCAACAGAAACAGATGACACATCCATCATGGGCCTGAGGGACAGATGTAAGAGTGACAAAGCCTATTAACCACTTAGTTTCACTGTATCCAGGCTAGGAAAATATTTTCCTCTTTTTCCACTGAAAAAACCTACTCAGAAAAGTTGCAATGTTATATTCAAGCAACATAGACTGGTCATACAAGGTACATTCATCAGTAGTCTGTTTCCAAGTATACATAAAGTTCTTCTGTTAAGTAATTCTGAGAGAAACTCTGTGAAGATATTAAAACATCAAAAAGTTTTCTTACTAAACATATTTCCATATTTATGTAGTAATGTCTCTCTCTCAGAAAACATCTCTCTTTTAAAGTCTACAATACAAAACAATGATAAAAAGAATAGAAAGGAACAACAAGTTAGTATTTTTATCCGTTTCCCAATGTTGTCTAAACACAAGTCTGTACTTAGTCTCATGCACATATATGCTTACATATATATGTATATATAAATTTACACACACATATATACTAAATGTACATATTTCACAACACGGAATGGCAACATATCAAATGCTTAGAGTTTGCACTAATCCATTTTTCCTGGGAAGGAAAATATGTTAATATTATGAAAATAAGACATGGAAAGGAACACGCGACCGCTGAGGAGAAGACAGGACTGAGGCGCGAGAAGAAACAGGAAGAACACAAAGAACATAAAGAACAAAAAGTGTCATTGACCTGATTTGTCAGAGCTGTTGCCTGTGATTGGAGTGATGGAGCAGCTGGGATTAGCCTTTGCGCTGTCCTTGGAAGAAACCATTTTGGGTTTATTTTTCGTTGCCTCTAGTGCTTTGACCTTCTTGGCATGTTTACTTCCTTTGTAGTGGGCCTCGGCCTGGCTCTACAAAGGAGAACAAATCAGGCTCATTTTTTGCTACTTACAAAACAACACGATGGATGATCATGCAGGAAAAAGTACATTCAATCATAGGCACCACAGACATTTACAGCTCAGTACTTAACTACATTTCTGACATGTAGTGAAGTAATAGACCGATATCTAAGAGGATTTAGAATAGCAAATCCCTCTATAAAACACAGAAGATTATGTCTCTACATACTAGCAATTGTAAAACTGTGAGGAAGATAAACTTTGTCATCAGTGCCCTCCCATGACTGTCCATGGTGGCTATTTTCAAACATTGGCTGACAGTAGCTAGCTCTGAGTGCCTTACCTGTGCATGTGGGCATGACCTTTCACAACCGTTGCCCTTCAGCTAAAGACCCATTCTGTCCTGTCTTTGGGCTATGCTCTGACACCAGATGGTGTGACAAAACTTGTCAATAAATGCTACTAAGTCAAAATGACACTAAGTTTCAGAGACATTCACATGTGCTTTATGTATCATTTTGGTGATTCCAGTTCCAAAAACAAATAATATATACCATAAAGGAGGGAAAATCTTTCATTTCTGAAATATGATTGATGAATCAAAGAAATTAATGTTCAATTATGTGCAAAGCGTAATTGTGATATTAATGCTAGATCAAAAGGAGGGAAAAAGGGTAAGGCAAAAGACAAAATAAATTTCAAAAAACAGAATATATTTACTGACATTTGGAAAATTCTTCTTGGTCTAAACAAAGTTTTTATGTTTTTTAGTATCTAGTATTAACATACACATTAGCGAAATAATCTAAGTAAGTTAGTCCATTTAGATTTCCTTCAATAGACTAAAAAATATAAACACATATTTGGTAAGTATAAAACAAGACAAGTTTTTGTTAGTGGATGTTGAAAGTAATAAAAACATTTTTACATTCTTTTTCTTTTTACATCTTGTTTGTGGTTGGAGAAGACAGGGGCCAAATGAGGCTTCACCCATACATGATCACACTTGCAAAGCCAAGTCACACATTGGCAAAAGTGAGCTAAATAGCAAAACATATATGTTATGAGATATACAGAACTAAAAGTGAAGTGAATCAGTGAATTAGTCCAAAAATTGGCAGACTTCTGATTTAAGATTTGAAGAAAGGGATATATACAGACTGGTAGAGAAAAGCACATTTAAGGTGAGAAAGTATTGGCCTAGGAAATGACTGGCACTGGTGTACTAGACAGTGGGGATGGCTAGAGAGAAGATTATAATAAAGGGAACCAGATGTGCTCCATGTGGAGAAGTATGTCACTGAGATGAAATTCTCAAGAATGTGTGATGATAAAACTTTGAATGGGAAGATTTCCACAACAGCTATTTATACATGTTATTGACTGAATATGAAAAAGAGAGATGAGACAGATAATAGGCTTTTAAGACAATATGTGATACTGAAAGCAGAGGGCATACATACAATGAATTTGTCTTAATTATAATAGTATCTTAGAATTTCCTGAAACCTTGGTTACTACTGGTTGTGTTGACTCGTGCTATTTTAGGAACTGTTTCACTGACAATTACCATATGTATATGGCACGTTTAGACTAAGCTATCCATTTTCTGACTTCTTGTCTTGTTTCTTTTCAGTTAAGCAGGCGTATTTTTTTTTTACTACCTTCAGGTTTGGTTCAGTAGAACTGGTGACAGTGAACACCATTTCAATACCTACACCATTTCTAAGTCTTGGAGGGTGATAAAGCCAGCATATCTCAAGTTCATAAATGATGATGAAGTTGTTGGTGCTAAACATGATAGCAAACGCAACCACAAGTGGCAAGGATCATGCAGTAAGTTAAACACTGTAACCATGCATTTGCTGTCCCATCAGAATGCAAACATGATGATAAGACTCATGTCCCATTCTGAATTTCTGTGGTTTTTATGTTATAAGGGGTAGAGGTAGTTAGATAATGTATCGCCTTTGTAGTCATGTAATCTAGAGATAGTTTTTTTTTTTTCCATTGCAACTGAAAACACACCAGGGATTTCCTTAGGTTATCACCTCTAGCATCCAAAGTCTCTAGCCTTATGCTCACTGCTCAAAGCCCCAAACTTCCTAACTGCCTGAATATTTCCCCCAAAATACCTTTCAATCTTTACCTAAATTATTATCACTTGGTTTGCTCAAGGGCACCACAGGTTGCCTGTCAAAAAACATCTCAGTTGAAGAGAAAAGTATAACATAATATTTATTTGTAAATAAAAATGGTTAAATCTAGCTAATGTGTTTGAGAAAGTTATAAGTTAAAGAAGTAAAAAAATATTTTGATAATGTAGAGTAATAATAATGGTGATTAATATTATTGAGCACTGTTCCAGGCATCAAACACTTTCCATGTATTAGCTCATTTCATCCTCATAATACTCTGTGAGATAGAAAACCAGCATGAGTCAGTCTTTTACAAATGACAAGCAGGACATACAGAATGTAACTAATTTATCAAATGTTACACAGGTATGTATAGAGCCTTAGTAACTCAACATTTCTTAGACATATTTCCTTCATTAATTATGTACCCACACTATTAACTGTGTAACTTTATTAGAAGTGAAAAACTATACTGGGCACTGGTGACTCACTCAGGAGGCTGAGACCTGAGGAATTCGGTTCGAAGCTATACTGAACAGGAAAGTCTGTTGAGTCTTATCTCTAATTAACCAACAAAAAGGCAGAAGTGGAGGTATGGCTTAAATGATAGAATACCAGCCTTGAGTGAAAAAGCTATGAGACAGCATCCAGGCTCTGAATTTATACCCCAGCAATAGGCACTAGTGCACTTGCAGGTGCGCGTGCGCGCACACATGTGCACGCGCACACACACAAACACACACACACAGAAAAGAACGAAAAAGTGAAAATTACAAATGAAGAAAAGGCACTGCTTTTAACGATTAAACCTTAATGCCACGGAAATTGCTGGGAATAAACACTATTCACCTAATGTTTAGGAAAGATACTGGTGTACAACATTAGATGGGATCCTTTGGTAAATAGCTAATACAGTCCCATATTTGAGGTATGCAACAATTTCTACAAGATAACAGCAGCACACCTCTTAAAAACTCATGTTACCAAGTATATGCTAAGCAGTGCAGAGTCACAGAATGCCCTTTGGCTAACTGAAAACAGATTGCTCTAAATAAAACTTCCAAGTACAAGATAGACAGAATATAATTTCTCATGACTATTTCCTGGCATCACTGCAGGAAGTTAACAGCATCAATTAGCACTTACATAATGACACAGCTAAGTGACACCTCTCTGGATGCCAAGGTAGAAAGAATGCTCTAAAACCACGACCCACTTTCCCTCTGAGTAAGGGGCACGTAGAGAAGGTAACAAGAGTCCTCCGTGTCCACTGACTGTTGTTTGGAGGAAAGTAGGGTGCAAGAATGTAGAACAAAGAGAGTTCAAGGCACCACTCATTCGAGTGTGGCATCTTTCCAGGTCCTTGTGGTATTCTTGGTAGTGGCACTTTGCTCTCCTAAGTTCTCTATCTGAGACAGTGTCAACAGCTTCTGCCTCCTGGGCAAATCTTCAAGTGAGAGTGAGACACTGTTAAACAGCAGTGAAATTGAACTGACTTCATTATCTAGGAAACTCCTTAATTGAAGGGTGAAAGAAACAAGGACAAATGCCAGAGTCCCACAAACCAGTTGACCTGCCAAGTTTAGTCAATAATGGCTCCTGTATCACTTCTAAGATACTCAGTTGGTGGAGCTGACTTATTTTACACTCACTAAACAGCAAGAATGGCTTGCTTCTCATCTAGACAAGCTACTGTGCCCCCATCTGGTAGATCCCAAAGAAATTTATTGGCAAGAATTGCCAGAATTAGGGCTGGGATGGTAACTGAGTGTTAGTAGAATGTGTGCTTGAATAGTAGTAGAATGTATACATGGCCTGAGTTTGATCACCAGTACCTCAAAAAGGGGAAGGGAAAAGAAGGTCCTATAAAGAATCACAAGACTTTAAGCTGACCTCCCTATTAAAAAATCCTAGGTTTCCGGGTCTTCTTTGGAGACCACTCCAGTTGTTACCCACGAGAACACTTACTGCTTAGCATCTGTAGAATAGCATTCCCAGGAAAAGACATACTACATTTATTTTTTCATATATCAGCCTTCTTTGGTACCAAAGCTCTTCACTTTCCCAAATCCTCTATAATTCTTAGGACCCCACTGGTCCAAATAAAAATAGGATAAAATACCATATTGCTTTAAAAATAAAAATGTAACAAAATATTCCCAATGAGAAATTTCTAAAATTCACTGTGCTCTCATTTTTAGTTTGACCTTATTTCTAATTTGTACTTCAGAGAGATAGCTAGGATCTTGAATTAAGATTTTAAAAATATCTTCAGTTTGTATGGAAAGAATAGTGTAAATATAAACTCATAAGGAGATTGGGGAAAGGCAACATCCCTGGAGAGAGTACCCTATTTTTTAATAGAACTAATCTTTTTTCACTTTAAAGAAGTAATTAAATCTGTTTCCTTAATTAAAGAAAATATATCATCAAAACTACACATTTTTTTCCTAAGACATGTCAGTGTATTATGAAGCGTTATAAGGGAAATAGCAGAGGTCAGTAAATTTAAAAGAACAAAACAAAAAAAAAACTATACTCTAAAATGCCAAATAAAATGTAGGTCATGAAAACCACCATAAAACAGGCTCTGCTAACAAGGGAAAACTAGATTATTTATTTTACAAGGAATTATTTAGCAACTGTCATGTGTTAGACATAGTGAAAATTTAAAATAAAGACTTTCTACTTGAAGAATGGTAGAAGGAAGAAAAGAAACATACATGTGACTATGACCCAAAATCCAGGTTAGAAAATAAAGGGGAGAAAGGGTGGAAAATAGAAAGCATAGGGTCATAACAAACTATAGGAGTCAGAAGAGAAGAATCTCTTCTGGTGGAATGTTGATGGAGGCTCATGGAAAAGAGGCCTCAGAAGTGGGCAATACTGCAGACATTTTGGCAGGGAGGTGTTTAGGGCAAAGGGAACAGAATGTTCTAGGATACTGCTTATGAATTGCATGATATTCTCTATGTATAGCTTCTCTATAACACACAGACATAAAGAGAACAAGGAAATATTGCTGTTTTTACCTTGAAAATAGTATTCTCTTGTGAAATGGAAATAAATCATCATAGCAATCTTTCTTCATTATTCTTTCTTTCTCTCTCTCTCTGTTTCTCTCTCTCTCTCTCTCTCTCTCTCTCTCTGTGTTTCTTCCTTTCTTTTTCCTGTACCATGAGGCTTGAACCCAAGGTCTGGCCGCTGTCCCTTAGCTTTTAGTGCTCAAGCCTAGCAAGCACTCTACCACTCAAGCTACAGCTCCGTTTCCATCTTTTTAGTGGTTAGCTGGAGGTAAGAATCTTATGAACTTTTCTGCGCAAGCTGGTTTCAAACTAGAAGCATCAGATCTCAGTAGCAATCATTACAGGTAAGCCAACAGTGGCCATCTCATCATAGCACTTTTAAAATGAATATCTTACCTATGTTTAACTAAAAAAAATGCTTATGTCACCTTATGGATGCTGCCTGTATTGCAGATTTTATCTGGTATGGTACAAACAATATCCTATTTTAAAACAACCAAATGAAGCCGAGCGCTGGTGGCTCAAGCCAGTAATCCTAAGTACTCAGGAGGCTGAGATCTGAGGATGGTGGTTCAGAGCCAGACCAGGCAGAAAAGTCTCTGAGAATCTTTTCTCCAATAAACCACTAGAAAACCAGAAGTGGTGCTGTGGCTCAAGCAGTAGAGTGCTTGCCTTGAGCTGAGGAGTACAGGGACAGCCAGCACTCAAGCCCAGAGTTCAAGCCCCACGACCAACCAAAAAAAAAATAAAATAAAACAACTAAGTGATTTCTTTTGAACGTGCAATTATTTGAGATAAAAGTATAACACTTTAAATCCTATAGATAAAAATATTAAGAAACAAAGATTACTGAGTAGCTAAATAATCAACATGACGAGACATGCCCAGACAACAAGTTATAACATAGGAAATGAGATATACTCAACAATCTAAAGAGTGTTAATAACTCTTTTTGCTGATATTTTCTATTTTTAGGCCTGCAATATCAGTAATGACCTATGATTGGCTTTGACAGTCACTTCATTCAATACATCTATGAAGATCTGTTAAAAACAAAGTCCAGACAAGGTTATAATTATTATGAGTTTTTCAGCTTAAAAAGACATAATGGCTTTGCGAATTTCTATCATGTGAACACTATAGGTATTTTGTCTTACCTAGGAGATGCCATGGACATCTTCCTCATACAGTTCAAAGGAGATCTATCCTGTGGATGTAATAGGCTGAGGTTCTGCATATTGTTTTCTGTACTTCCTGTGTTTACAGCATAGTGTACACATAAAATAATACATGACCTCCAAATATTTCTATATCACTGCAGAGAAAAATGGTGACATTCTAGGAAGAAAATGATGTATAGTCTAGACTGTTAATTCTCTCTGGGCCCAATTTACATTATAGCAAAAGACAGAAACAGAATTCCTCTGTTGCAGCTATTTCAAAATACCATTATTGAATACATGAGCATTAAATATATATTCATCCACATTATTAGAATATTACAATATAGGCAAATTAATCAATTTTTTAAAATGCTGAAGTCTTCGGTGGGCTTTAAGTTAATTTTTCAAATGATCTTGTTAGATCAGAGTCTTGATGCTCATGTTTTGTGGTACATGAGTCACTGGTGAAATTACATTACCCACTGAAACACAAAGAGGCTATGAAAGAACCAAATAACTGACAGAATTTATGTGGGGAATTAGCAAGACAATGAAGCTGCAGTATACTAAAATACTTCTTTTTAAAAATAAATAGAATGTTTTCTTATGGAGTTTTAAGTAAACAAAACTTTGTCTCAGTTTCTCAGTTTTATATTTCACTTTAATTACTTGAAGGTGGATTCTTAATTTTACATGATTTCTAGCATTTTAGCTTTTTCCCCTAGATAGCCAATTAGATTCTGTATTACCAGTGTAGGGCTGAGAAGGCCAAGGAATAAGAGATATAATTGAGTGTAGTCTAACCCTTTCATTTGTTCAACTATTTTCTGCTCCTAGTTTTTGAATTTGTTTCAAATTAGGCCATAATTTAAAATTTTCTCTTTTTGAAAATAAGTGTAATATATGGGTGTGTTAAGGCAAGGTTTAAAAATTTAAAAATTAAAAAAATAAATTTCTTAACCCTATTTATGAATAATGGATATTATAGATTATATTTTGAAAAACTAATTCTCCCCACCAGACTAACAAAAAGATGTTTATGTGAAACTTTTCAATGTCAGTAAAGAACTGTAAAATAATATTTACCTAAAATAATATTTACTGTAAAATAAATTTAGCAAGAAGTATTTAAGATGCTTATCCTAACAAAATAAGGCTATTTAAATTTCTATTTTATGCTATAATTTTATAAATTTTGAAAGTATATTTACTTTGTCTTCCAAATGGAGGTCAGTGCCTGAATCAACTAATAATAAGTGTATACAAACTCTTGGTATGTATAAAAGAATTTAACTGAAGCAAGATGAAGTAAATGAACCCTGGTGAAGCCTGTTCTTAATTGTTCTCTCAAATCTTAAGGTAGACAAACCATTATCTTGACAAAGAATACACGTAACAAACTGTATTCTTGAAATTATTATACAGAGTAGAAACATGAGCATTTTGTATATTAACGTGATCTTAAATATGAAATAATGGAACGATGTATAATTTAGGAATATATCTAATTTTTAAATGACTCTGCATAATGGATTTAACCTTATAGATCTTCTTAGAATTTTTATGGATTATGAATATACTATCTTTTCTTTTTATAATAAAGCACAAAACATTAAGAATTTACTATCTTTGGATCATGTACTTTTATTTTCCCCAAAGTACTTAAAAGTAGAAGTTATCCACCTTCCTCAAATTAATTTAACATTTTATACGAAACGAGGGAATTTAATCCTCAACTGCATTAAAATATATAGAAGGGCTTCTTGGATTTTATAGTGATTTCAGTTTCATCTGAAGTTGCTAACATGTTTGTGAGTGCTGTTATCCACCAGTGGGGAAACAGACTGCCACCATGTGCTTCACAGAGCATGTTTTGGTTACTCAATGGTAACTAATCCATTATAATTCCAGTTAGCACCTTAAGCTGTGACTCTACAGCCCACTAATTCTAAGCATCTGATTATCTTTAAAATTAAGCTCATAGGCTTAATTAATCTACCCAGAAGGTATTACATTACTTTTATTTACATATTCAAGACTCGAACATGAACTAAGTCAGAATTTTCATCGTATCTGCCTATATTCAATGTTCAATGGATAATATCCTTAATGTAGACAACAAAATTAAAGTGACTTGTAAAGTATAATGCTCAGAAATGTAGTTGAAGAATAAGTTTAAATACATTTTTGTATTTTGAATATATTATTTATTTACTATTGCTAACTTGGAAACCTGTTTCACAGCACCACCAAAAAGAGAAAGAGAGAAAAGAAGAAAACCTGTTTTACAAGGCCAGATTTAAAAAAAATACTCTAATTAGTTATTAATAAAACTAATTTTGAAGTTTGTAATTCAATTAATTAAAAACACATGAATGTGAAGATTAACTTAACATTCTTTCAATGTATACTATAAGTAAGGAAACAATGACACTACATCTTAAGTAGTCACTATACCAGCTGAGTCATATTAATGTTACCTCTGCAGACAAGCTCCAAATTAAACTAATAGTTTTCACTCTAATTGAGTCTGGTTAACTTTCTTCACATGTAAGAGATAATACATACCTATAACTTTAAGTCACTGATTAAAAACTCAGGTATTTGAATATAATTTGAAAATACTAAAAGATTTCCACTTTCCGATTCTGTGTAATATTGTCTAAAATTTCTATTAATGAATAACAGTCATCATAATAAAAGGCATTTATGTAGATGTAGTTAGTTTATAAGTTTATTTTAATTAAAAAATTTTAATAGGACCTGTCCTGTGTATATGGGTCACAGTAAGGAGACCCTTTAATCATCATTCATTCATTACTAAGGGATGATTCATTCTTTCCTGAAACAAATATTCACTGAATACCTATCATATTCTAGGTATCATCTTAAGTGTGGTGTAATAAGTGAATTTTCATACAGAAACAAAGAAAAGGAATTCTAAATTTATGTATAGGTAGCAAGTGTTGTGTAATGCGTTACTTCTTCAAATATGTTGGGTAATGCTATAAAAGTCAGGAAGACTAAGAGGGAGACAGTCTGTGTTCTCTCATATCATCTGAGGAACTCAGGAAAAACTTGCCCTTGAAGGGCCCTTGTACAGATATCTGTATGAAGTTTACCTAATTGGGAGAGTATCTCAGGTACAGAGAATGGCAAATGACCATTGCAAGAATTTCACAGTGAGTAAAGTGAGAACCCAGTAACTTTATAGAGGATTAAACTCATCTGACTTTTGTTTAACCAAGGACTGATCTGACTGCTGTATGAATGGTAAAGTAGACGTGTTCAGTGGCAAGGCTGGGGATGAAGCCAACAAAGAGAGGAGACTATTACAATCAGCTAGACCAAAGAAGAAAAAAGGCTCAAAACCAAATGCCACTGAAGGTTCCAGTATTTTCTTACCTGTCATAGATCTTTACTAATTCTCTTTGTGCTCAGTTAGTTACTATTCTGAATTTTTCTTAAACAATTTATTTTTATTTACTTAATATGTTCACATAATTAAGAGTATTAAAACAGCTACCGCAGTGAAAGTCTACTTTATAGACTTATTTTTTATCACTTATTTTTACTTTCTTATAAATCTTTCTGAGACAGTTTGCATGCCTGTCAAGTAAATATATACATATATCTGTATTTTTCTTTATTTTTAGACAAATACCTATGTATCACTGTTCTGCACTTTGTCTTTGGTAAGAGTAATTAAAGCATTCTCTTCTGTTTAAAAGGTGGTATATATATTAATCCTGTTATATAAATAAATCATAATTTATTTCATGCTTTCTTAGCAATGAATATATAAATTGCTTCTAAAGTTGTCAGTATGCTACAAATATTGGTATTATTTTCACAGCTAAAATGAATACTTTTTCTAAAGAGAGCTTTAAATAAATCAAAGCATATATTTAATTTTTTCCTAATTAGTATCTATGCATTAACTTGTGATCCATTATAATTATATGCTCTCTCAAATGTATTTCTGAGAACTAGGTAATGAAATGTGCCCCTTTCTTCTCCCCCTGACTCCCTTCTCTAACTCTAGAGAATATTATATACTCTAAGGAGAAAATATAGGCTTCTAGATGGGTCTTCAGAAATGGAAAGGATTTCAAGAGCAGAGATAACACATTCCCAATTAAAAAAAAAACTATGGTAAGGAAAAATGTAAAGAAAAGCAAACTATGGTTAGGAAAAAGTGAATGATCTGTTTTGAGCGAAATGTGGAAAAAAATGCTAGAAAGGCAAGTGCCATATTATTCAGGCCTTAAATACTAAATAATGGAAAAGTAATTTTAAAAAGGTAGTTAGGTGGGTAATGAGAAGCCATTAAAGACTTTTGTTCTAGTGTAATATGATAGCAACAAAGACCCACAAGGAGGAAAGAAAAGATGAGGGAGTAACTAGAAGTCTTTTGACCATAGCAAGACAGGGAGAAAAGGGGCTCCCAAAGACACAGACATCAGGGCACTATATGCCCAAACCAGGGCTTCTGTAGAAAAGGAGCTGACATTGTTATTAAAGTAATTCTACCTAGAGATGCTATTACTTTTTCCTCCGCTGGGCCTATTATTTCTTCTCATTTTTGGATTTATATTCAACCCTTCCAAACATATCCCTCAATACACATAAACTCTGAGATTTTCATCCTATTACTTGGCTACCTTTCTTTTTCTTTTTTTTTTGGGGGGGGGTCTGGTCGTGGGGCCAGAACTCTAGGCCTGGACACTGTCCCTCAGCTCTTCAGCTCAAGGCTAGCGCTCTACCACTTGAGCCACAGCTCCACTACCGGCTTTTTTTTTTCTTTTTTCTTTTGCTTATGTGGTGCTGAGGAATCGAAGCCAGGGTCTCAGGCATGCAAGGCAAGCGCTCTACCACAGAGCCACCTTCCCAGCCCTACTTGGCTACCTTTCATAGGTAGATTTGTTAATATGATATCTGAACATGCATGTTCAATTTCTCTAATTTCCTAATTTCCTCCTTTATCCACTGATACAGATAATGCTAAGACATCAATTTTCTAAATCCTAAAACTAAAAGAAGCTTTTATTCCTCACCTGCTTGACTATTTAGGCAGGGACATTTCATCCTGCTAATTTTTTGCTTCTTTTTTTTCCAGGCTCCATGCTGGACTTGTTTCTTCCTGCCTTTATTTTATAACAGTGTACAGGATCCTCTTCTCATGCCCAGTCATTAAATACTGAAATATTTAAAGATCCTTCCAGTTTTTTAGTATTTTCATCAAATATCCCTGGCTACTTCCTATTCAATCTTATTCATATTCAACTTCTCAATATTCACTATCACCTTCTGAGCTCTAGTCTCAGAAAATCCAGTTGGATATCTCAAAGCAACTCAGACACAAGTTCAAAGTAAAACCTGTGATTTCACGTGTCATTGTGCAACAGTTTTCCAGCCAACACCTAATCCTCCTCTAGCATTCCTTTGCACACACAGCATTGCTCACTTCTTGAAAGAACCAAGTCCATGGACCATCCTCACTGTCACATACAACTTTTACCCCAATATTCCATTGCCAGATTCTGTATGTTCCACTTCCTAAATATTTCTCCAGTGAAGGTAATTCTATATCCCACACCACCCTGGTCCAAGCTACCATCATCTTTTTCAGGGTCTCCATGACTGATAGAAAGAGGGAAAGAGAAAGAGAGAGAGAGACAGACAGAGAGAGAGAGAGAAAGGAGAGAGGGGCGAAAGGGAGAGAGGGGGAGGGAGGGAGGAAAGGAAGGAAGAAAAAGAAAGCAAGAAAACAAGAAAGGAAGGAAGGAAGGAAGGAAAGAAGGAAGGTAGGAAGGAAGGAAGAAAGAAGGAAGAAAGAAGGAAGGAAGGAAAGAAGACGAATGAACAGTGGTTGCAAAGCACAAGTCAGCCAATCCTAAAGTCCATATCTTCCACAATTACTGGTTTAAAATCTAAAATAATCAGCTGGTGGCTCACGCCTGTAATCCTAATTACTCAGGAGGCTGAGATCTGAGGATCATGGTTCAAAGCCAGCCCAAGCAGGAAACTCTGTGAGACTTTTATCTCCAGTAAACCACTCAGAAAACTGGAAGTGGCGCCATGGCTCAAGTGGTAGAGAGCTGAGGGGCAGTGTCCAGGCCCCAGAGTTCAAGCCTCATGACCCTCTCCCTCACAAAAAAATAAATAAAATAAAATAAAAAATAAAAATTGAAAATAATCATATTCAATACATATGGCCATTCCCTCCTGGTTTCATTTGATTCTTCTCTGTTGTTCTCTGAGTAAAAATGTACTTGTAGCATAAACATTATTATTTATTCTTGTATATGTCTGGATTACTACCTCTTTTTTCTTTCCCATTTACCCTACAAATATACCTTCCTTAAAAGACCTTCCATAATTTCCTGGCCTAACTCATAAGCTAACTTTCTGGATTCTTCTCTTCATAGTACTTTTTGCCATTTAAAATTTATTAAATAACATACATAACCATTTGATTAATGTTTTATCTTCTCTCTCCAAATAGTAACTTTCACTAAGGATCCTCAATGATTTTTTTCCCTTCTCTAAATTTTCTGCACTTAACACACTGTCTAAAACTTGGGAGGTATTTGGTAAATGCCCATTATGTGAAAGCATGGATGAATAATCAAATGTAGAAAAGAATCATTACTACTTGACAACTAAGTTAAAGTAAGGACAGTGGACAGAAAAATGATTAAGAGTTGGCTTTAGAAGTTTCATATGCAAGTGTCAGGCAAAGTGACAAAAACAAATAACCATAGGATATAATCATGAGAAATTTTGCAGAGAGACATGAGAATTTTGGTTTGGGCATTTTTCTATCTAGGCTGGTTGTCTGGTACACAGTGGGGAGGTTCAACAAATGAATGGAAATAAAACATAGTTGAGGAAAATATTTGGATTGGTAACCACATGACAAGATGATGGATGAAACTTTGAAGATGACTGAGGTTCCTCAGGAATTAAGCACTGGAAGGGAGAATTTTGAGGAAAGAAACTGGATAAAATAACTATATTTAGCAGGCAGGATGAGAATGAGGAGTCAGGCCATGTTATAGAAAGAAAAAGCTAGTAAAAGGTCTGGTGGACAAGGGAATAGGAAGACAAAGAGATCATAGAAGTGAAAATTTAAAAAATATTTAAAATACACACAACTATCATGGAGGAACAACAGTATGAGAATCTGGCAAAATAGCTATTTTTAATTGCAAGGCAGCTTAGCTCTTCACATTCTAGCATATTGATAAAGCTGTAGAAAAAGAGGAGTGGTAGAGCAGTAGCAGTGTTGGTAGTTCATACCTGTAAGTCTAGATAATCAGAAGGCTAAGAACCATGGAAACACTCTGAAGCCAGCCCAGGTAGAAAGGTCTGTAAGACTCATCTATAAAATAACCAGCAAATAAAGTAGATCTCTAGTCGTAAAGTGCCAGACAAATGAGCAAGCAAGCCCAAGGAGCTCAAGGTTCTGAGTTAAGGCCACAGTACTATCCCCCTCGTCCCTAAAAAGGGAGTTGTAGCAATGTTTATGAAATATAAAGATATTATATTTTACAGATGCAGCTTTAAGGAAATTACAGCACTTTGCCTATCACTTCAAAGAGTTGAAGAATACGCAGCCATAAAGAGCAGACAGTAGCCAAACAGGTTTCAAACACAAGGTCAGGTGACAAAGGATGATTATGAATTCAGTAATAAAAATAGTGACAAATGGCTGCCATATATTGTTTGCTATGTACCAGGCACAGTGCTAAGAACTCTACATGTAGTATCTCATTTCATCCTCATGAAACCATGTGAAGCAAGTATTATTAGGCTGATTATACAGACTCTGAAAAGCTGTTATTGCCTAATCGCAAAGCCAGAAATGGAAGACAGTGATTCAACCAAAGGATTAAAATACTGGGCCAGTAGCCACTGCATCATAGGGTCCTGAAGCAAGTCTCAAGCCTGTGTCTGTCAAAAATCTGTTAAAGAACAGTTTTTTAGCCTACCCACCTAGGTAAAAGATGCTTTGGAGCGAAAAAAGGTTCAAGGAGGATATAGTTTTCACTAAGAGAACTGATTCAGTAGGTCTCATTCAGTACTAAGAATGTTGTAACTTAAAGATGTTAAGCGAAATGAACCCCAAGGTAAGGACACAAGTGGTTTTTTCTTTCTTGCTATTGCTTCTAATGTATTTATAGGGTACCACGTGATTTTTTTTGTTGCTTTGTATGTCCCTCCCCCAATGTGTAACCCCTGTTTTCACTGTATTTGATGTCTAATTTGGGGAGGGGAAGGGAAAAAACAAATTGTTTAAATAGGGATACAGGTGGACCCATTGCAACAATGAGATGTACAAGACACTATGTAGAAAAACAAACTTTACAATTAAGGCGGGGATGGGGAGGGGAGAATGTAGTTGTGGAGAAGGGAGGGAAGGGAGGGGAGGGAAAAAACAAAGGAGGAGACAACAATGCTTGATAAGATATGTACTCATTACCTTGCTCATATGGTACAGGATTTTCACAATAAAAAACTTATTTAAAAAAAGAATCCCTGTTAGGATTACTCATTCATACTTCACTCACTGTGCTAGGCACCAAGGAGATAGCAATGGACTAAACAGAGTCTATTCTTTTCTTATGGATCAACAATATCTGAAAGAGTGTGTGTGTGTGTGTGTGTGTGTGTGTGTGTGTGTGTGTGTGTGTGTAATAGATATTAGGAAACTCCTCTAAGAAAGAAAAAAAGTAAGACCTCAAAAAGAGTATGAACCAGACTCAGTAAAAGAGGGCTAGAAGTGGGTTGGCAAATTTTGGGACGTGAAAACAATGCACTAGGGCTGGAGTATGACAAGAGGCAAGAATTAGATTTGAGATGAACATAAATGGCTATGATTAAGAATTTTGAAGATGCTAGGTGACTAACAGGAAGTATTCGGATATTTTGATATCATGAATGTCTATGATAAAAAGTCAGAGTACCTCCAACTGGACCTACCTTCCTGGATCTCTCTCTCTCTCTCTCTCTCTCTTGTCTCTCACTCACTCACTCTCTTGTTCTCTCTTTCTCTCTTTCTCCTTTTATCTCCCTTTCTCTTTATCTTTCTCTTTCACACACACACACACACACACACACATACACACATACAAACATATACATCACCATCACTGTCATTACCATCATCATTATCAAAACAAAGCCACATGTACCAACTTATGTGATCACATTGGCTATAAAACTATGCCTGGAAGTTGTAGACTAAAACAAGTGATTGAGACAATTTGGGAAAACCTGGTTATGTGACAAATCTCAACGTGGAATAGTCAGGTGCATAACAAAGAAACTACTCATTTGTTGAAAAAGCAACTGTATCAAATGGTTTATAATTGTTTGTCAACATAGTCTCCTGCAGGGCAATGATGGCTCCTGCTTGTAATCCTACTGAGGCTGAGAAAGCCAGATGGGGAAGAAAACCAGGACTGGAGCTATGGCTCAAAGTGGTAGAGCAAAAATGTTCAGGGACAGTGCTCAGGCTCTGAGTTCAAGCCCCATGACCAGAAAATAAAAGAAAAAGAAGATAGTCTCAGGTCAGAATAATTAGTTTAATAAGTGACTTAATGATAATTTACCAAATTTGATCAATATAGATGGTACAGACCTCAAAACAATATTTATTTTTCCTAAAATATGAATCTAAGTATTATCTAGGTTAAACATTTGACCTGAAAGATGCTCAAAGAAATGTAAACCAAGTAACAAAATTATTAATTTTCTTGAAAATAGGGAATAGTATTAGATAATACTAAATCACTGACAACTGAAATTTCAGAGAAATCTGATTAATGTGACTAATTTATGTAAAGGGACTGATGAACTTATAAAAACTCTAAAAAATGGTACATTTTTTTAAGAAAAGCTATTAGTTGATGATGTTAGCAAACATAAATTAAGTGATTTGTTAAGAATATGTAAGATTTTAAGTTATATTATTTGTTGTGCTAAAATGGTAGCTCTTAGAATGCCTAAGTATGCTTAAAGATTTGTTTCTGCTGGTATTCTAAATTTCTATGCTTAAATTCCTTTGCAATATTCATTTGTATTCTTTAAAGAAAAAAGTTGGACCAAGAAACATAATTTATCTATACCTAAATGATCCCTAATTAATGTAGTCCAAATTAATAACCTGAATTTATAAAAAGGTAAATATGCAAAAAGAGTTCAATGTGTAAATATCTTAGAACTAAGCTAGATTGGAAAGATAATCATATTTTTATTCTTAAATCGACATCTGCAAACAGTAATTTATTCTGGCACTTTATAAATACCAACATTTATCATTTCTTCAAATGTTTACAGATGTCAATTAACATTTCCTTCTATAGCCATCTACATAAATATATAAATTAAATCACAAAAGGAAATTGTTGGTATTTTTAAAACTAAAAATAGTTTAAAAGTGTATTTAAGGCATTTTGTTGGATTAACTAATTTCAGTTACAAAACTAGAGCAAGAATCCAACTTCTTTGGTGAGTATATTTTCCATATCTCTAAAACACAAGTAGTAAAAGTTAAAAAAAAGCCTCATGATATGAAAAGATCTTATATAAGAATTCTATAGGTGTCTCTTTTAATATAGAATGTTATTTCTTTTCCAGAGCAAAACCCATGCAATCATACTAGCTCAAGGTTCAGAGATAATTAAAGCTGTTTCAGAGAACATTTGGTGGCTATAATCAAAATCAAGAAGGAAACTGGTGAATCAATCTAAGTGAATGTATGTATGTCTCAGGCTAAATTGCAGCATGTATTTAAAGCAGAATTTGATTTGCTATTAATTAAATACTAGTCATTAGTTATACTAAATATAAGGCTGTGGGAGGGTCCATCACAGGCCTAGGAAGTAAAGGTTTGCATTATCTGTAGCTAATAATAAAACTGACTAAAAACTAGCCTGTTTTTCATTTTCATTACATGCTGACAATTCTAAACTAGAATTATATACTATTCCTCCCTGACAAAAATTATTTTGTTGATCCAAATTCTTAATAGATGTTGTGGTTAGAGTTTTAGTTTTTTGTTTTTTTTTTAAATTGTGAAAATACCATAGAGAGGGGTTACAATACACACTCTCACACACACATATATACACATGCACACATTCATACTGGTATATTACCTACCTATTTACTTATTATGTATACACTTAAAGCATTTTGTTTTAATTAGCCACATGGGAGTTAATATGGAGAGCTCACAATTACACAACGAAACCCGAGCTTGCATTAACTCCTCTAGACCTATGCATATCCTCAGATCTCAGCCTCCTGAATACCTCGGATTAGAGGTGGGAGCCACTAGTGCCTGCCACATTTTTTTTAAGG
Source organism: Dipodomys ordii (assembly GCF_000151885.1). Lineage (NCBI taxonomy): Eukaryota > Metazoa > Chordata > Mammalia > Rodentia > Heteromyidae > Dipodomys > Dipodomys ordii. The sequence continues at coordinate 28,333,325 of NW_012267221.1, forward strand.
TCTTAACATTTGACTAAACAAACCAGACACTTCATGAAAGTGCATCAAAGCTCGAAATACTAACGGTAAATTGTAGACAGTTAATGATTTTTTTCATACCATCATATTAGGCTGATCATCTGACTTTAAATAGAACTGAAACTATTAAAGAGCTAAAAATAACAAGTCATGTAATGCCTGTATGTGTTTAAAGCCAGAAAAATATTGAATTACATATGTTGCTCCATTTCCCTATTAGTGAAATATCGGGTCGTATAAGTCTTTAAAGTCATAATGCTTTCAAAGACTTCACCTTAACCTACTTTTCTCTTTTCTTCAGTGATAAATTTAAAATCAGTGTTGAATTGTCCAAATACCTGTTTAAAATAAAGAAATGCAGAGAAAGACTGTGGTATTTTATAAAGTTATATGACTACCAAGGAAGTTAGCTGTTTTAAAAATTAAATAAGTACCTACTACATGCTTCAAAAAAGCTGACTACCCTTTAAGAAGTTTATTAAATATCAGTAGCTGAATAAACATTTTGACACAGTATGTACCTGTTCTATGTGATCATGCTATATTTCTGCCATGTTGAATCAAAAATGTTTCATCATTTTGTCATCTCTGTCTGAGAGAGAATTTTCTTCCTAAGCTCTGGAGATTTATGCTTTTAATTACCTCCTATCTGCTTTAATACCCTACAAACCTAAGAATCGATATGAATGGTTGTATTTATGGGAAAAATGTAAAATGTTTGACAAAAGATAGCTATCATTTTCTAGATTTCCATTTGATGCTGTTGATTTCTTCTATTTTTCAAGACTACACTATTTTTTGACACATCAGTTGGGTTTTTAAACTTATAATTTTATTAATATGCCTAAAATATATACTGCTTAAGAGTAGATATAAACTTTATAATATCTTCTTAGTTTCCATCCCAGCAATGAGTTTATTACTGTGGAATCTCTTTAATCATCTGCTACACAGTTAAACTTAAGTGTGACCTACTCCAAAACTTCATTCTCATCAACTAATTTTTCACTGAGGACCAACTTCCAGGGTGTCTTCTGTTTATGAATAGGAGACCAGATGAGCACAGCTAAAACTTACAGGTACTAGTGCTCTCAACCCCCCCCCATACATACATACACACACACAGATTACATGCATAACTGTATAACTGTACATACAGTCATTCCTTAGTATCCATGAGAGATTTGTTGCAGAATTACACTTGAATAGCAAAATCTGTGGATAATGAAGTGCCTTATATAAAATGACATAGTACTACATATAACTGCACATATCATCCCACAGTCCTTAAAGCATCTCTAGAGTATTTATAATCCCTAATGAAATGTAACTGCTAGGAAAATAACATTTACACTGTGTTGTTTAGGGAATAATGTCAAGAATATAGACTATGTACAAGCAATAGCAATGCATACATTTCTCCCCCCACCAAAAAAAATTTCAATTCGGCCATGAATCTATGGATGTAGATCCCCGGATGTAAAGAATCGATGCATATAATTACTGTGGGATTACATAAATTTAACAGGAAACAAGGTCTATCTACCTTTTCAAGAGGAGTAGAGCTGTGTAAAGGTGGCTGGCAGTGACAGTATGTTAGGAAGAGAGTAACTCATCAGCAGCTTCAAAATGCATGTCGTTATTTGTTGGATATATATGAGATTGGTCTTGTGGGGTGGGTCAAATGTTGAAAGGCAAATGCTCAAAATTTTTTCTGACATACTAGTTAGGGCAAAGTACCATTAAATATTGTGTTTAAAATTCATGAATAATGAGGTGGATTTAATTCTTTTAACACTGTTGGCTAGAGCCCTAAACAACCTGCTTAGTGTTTTTTAAAAAAAAAAACAACAAAACTTCTAGAGGCTTTTTCAAGTGAAATATTCCTAAATTTAAAGCAAGAAATCTAATTACCTAATCTCTTAGAAAAGTATGTAAGAAAGATAAAAATAATGTATTTTTGTTTTTTTTTTGTTCTGGAAAAAAAAGAAATGTGAAAGAAATGTTGAGGGGAATGGGAAGGGAGAAGACTGAGTAGAAGTAATGGAAAGAGGAGTATAATGGTAGAGAAGAGAACACAGGAGAGAGAAACACTGATACAAGAACAAATTTTCTAGACTCAAAAGCAAGCACAAGGAAGCCAACATCGTCCCCTCAAAGAATGTTGTGTAATGATTAATGAAAGCTTGATCCTTTACAGAACCTAAGCAGGTATCTTTAGTGCTTCTGCTACAAAAGTCTTGTCAAAGGTGATGTCTAAGAGGATTCTATTTCCTGGCTGCTCTGATTCTCCAGGAAGGGCGGCTGCCACAGGGACTAGCTGCCACATAGCAGCTGGTGGCGGGGTGGATACAGTTAGGCCCAAGGCCAAAAGAAATAGAGTAACAGCCAACAGTATGGGGACAGGGACTTGATGTGAGATACAAAGTTCTAGTTTTCTCCCTAATTTCATGATTTTTGAGGTCTATGCTAGCTGATAGAGAATGCCAGGGGACCTACAACAGAGAGTACTAACAGTTCTTAAATGACAGAAAAGTAGGGGACTGGGGCAAGTTGTTTATGAAAAACAGATGAGGGTTCACAGTGTATTATTTTAACTGCTAAAGGAAATAAGTGGTATCTGGCATGGTGACACACACCTATATTTCTATCTACTAGAGAGATGAGGATGGCAATTCAAAGTCTTAGCTGCTCTACATGGCATGTTTGGGCAAATTGTGTGATCCTGACTCAAAATAAAATTTAAATAAATAAATAAATAACTCAGGAAGTGAGAATAAAGTAAAATAAGAGGAATAGGCAGAAAGGTCTAGGAGGAACTAACCTAATGATCTTATCTAAATGAAAGTTGGTAAAATGACAAAAGTACAAAATACAGAGAAAGGTAGCACTGTGGAATTACCAACTGTAAACTAACTATACTCATGATTTGTTTTGGCAGTGCTGACTGAGTTTTAAACTCAGGTTATTTCACCATTGCAACCTCACAGCACACTTTTAACTTCTTGTTCATTTTTGGTTGATCATTTTGATATAAGCCAATTAAATGGCACAAGGTCATCTCATATCTTCAGACATGAGTAAATATATCATAGCAAAAAGAAATTAAAATGAGAGATGGAGATACTGAATAACTAAAACTAAAAATGAAATCAAAGACAAAGAACAACATTTACAAAAATCATAAACCGCTAGTACAATAAAGTAACAAAAAAACTACAATGTAAAGAAGACTGAAGTTGGCATTAGGCACACTATCTCATGTCGCTCAATTAATGCTGTGTTCTGACATTTCGGGGTCATTTCTTGAATTAAGAGTACATAAAACTTGATTGAAAAGATTCTTATGTTCTCATTTCAATTTGCCTATGAAGCAAAAAGGACATCAAAGATTAGAAGGTTTTTTTTTTTTT
>NW_012267221.1:28336975-28351628 GCF_000151885.1 Dipodomys ordii
TAATAATAACAATAATAATGTAATCTCTATTTTAAAATGTTTATGAAAATCAAGTTTCCTTGCTCTTTAGAAGAATCCACTTAACTTCCTTTCGTGTTTCTGCTACTATTCTCTAGGGAATTAATGTATAAATGAGAACTTATTTGCTATCTGCTAACTTTCAACTTAGTCAAAAGGAAAAAAATTCTAAACTTAAAAAAAATGTAGAGTGTTATGTTTACTCCTCTAGCCAAGCTTAACTCTGAAAATAGCACTTCCCAGCTAAAAACTGAAGATTTAGGTTTATCAATTTGTGACTATTCTATAGCTTCAGTGCTCTAATTCATCAGAGAATAAGGGAATGTCAGGTTCAGGACAACCTCATTCTCTATTTAGACCATGTTAAGGAAAAAGGTAGTCAAGAAGAAAGCAGAGAGTGAGGTCTGCACACATTTGTGCAAATGTCTGGGACTAAGTTGGAAAGTAGGGCTGGGATGTAGCTCAGTGGCAAAGTGCTTGCCTAGCAAGTGCAACGTCCTGGGTTCGATCCCCAGTACCAAAAAAGAAAAGACAAAAAAAAATACAGCTAAGTTGGAAAGTATATTATTTTTTTTTGCCTGCTCCTGGCAAAGTTAATAGTGTTAATTTGCAAGGTCCATTTAGAAAATGTTGGTGATTAATGCCTGCTCCTTTACATAATACTGTATGGTGTAAATAAAGCGGTAGCCTTTTACTTTGCAGCAGGGGAGCTCAACTGAGATGATCAAAGCTGGACAAAGTGGACTACAGAACACGTAAAATGGGTCACATTGAATTTTTATGAGTGAGGTCTACTCTGGTAGTTTTATGTGGTAATGGAGAACTGCAATATGCAGTCTGTTTACTGTGCAAATTTGCCTTCCAGATTTCTCAATAAACATATTTTCTACACTGAGAGTGAATCCAATTCAGTCTCAGGCTGATTTAGAAATGTTATTAAAGAAACTAAGGATGAGCATCTTCTTAATTCTTACATTAAAATGTAAATAGGGCAATTATAAAATAATAAACTCTTCCCAAAATAAAAAAAATGCTCAGTTTCAGAGCTCAGTTATGCACATTATAGCACCATTACTAAACACCAAGAACTTGCAGATGTCATATTTGTGAATCTGCCATCCAGACTATGGCTTTACTACCTAGATTCTAAGCATGACTCAGAAACTTAACTTCTTTCTTTATTACCAGTGGACTTATTGAGAAGTGACAAGAAAGCTAGTGGTCATAGGCTTATGTGTGCTCATTTTTCCTTATCTCTGTCATTATATACCAACAAAATGGCTGACACTGATTGGAATCCAAGCCAACGGCAAATCTACTCCTCAGAAATTCTAGCTTACAGAAAGAAAATTCTCATCCCTACTCTCATGGGGCAGGGACATAAAATTTAGGACAATTAAGTTATTCTTTCTGGCCTTAACTGTTCCATCTGTGACACATAGATATGTATACCCCATTCTGGTAACATTGAGAGGCAATGGTCCTCTCATTTTAGAACATCATGTCCATTTTAGAAGTTCATTATCCAGTAGCAAATGTGGAGCATATTTCGGAAGGGTATCTCCATAGGACAAACCATAGATATTGTCATCCATACTGTCTGCTAAGAAAAGTTGCTATTGGACTTTGAAGAGCAGCATAGATAGCATTTATCTTATAAGAATAATTCCATACATACCCAGAACATGAGTGAAATTATTCAAGACACATCTAATAAGAAGCGCTGCAGATTTTGAAGCAAGATACACAGATTAATGATCTACTCTGTCATTTTTAACTACAAAAATGTATGAAATAGCAAAAAAAAAAAAGAAAAAAGAAATGACCTAAATGTCTATCTATTGATTCTAGGTAAATAATCTATGGGGAACCTAAATATTTGACTAATATATTAGTTAACTATTGCTTTCCAATCAACTTATCATATACTCAAAGCAGTACTAATTTTAGTCAGACATAGGTCTCAGTGGGCTAAAATCTAAATGTTGGCAGGATTGATTTCCCTCTGGAGAATCTAAGGGAAAACTGATTTCTTGGTATTTCTGTCTTCTAGAAGCTGCCTATATTCCCTTTACTTCTAAATCCAAAATGGCCAGTAAAATCTTACACTGACAGCTTCTTCTGCCTTTCTTTTCTTTGGAGGATAATTTTAATTACATTGTCCCCGTAGTAACAGTAAAATATTTTTATTTTAGGGTCAGGATTAGCACTCTTGATTCTACCTGCCACCTTTTACAATGTAAGATAACTTTAACAGTTTCCAGAATTTAAGATACGAGTGTTCTTATCTACTATATTAATTTGGGGGGAAAAAAGTAAGGAATCCCTCTATGCTCTGAAAGAGTAAATTCTCCAATGCATATTGTTAGGCAAAAATACAAAGCAAAGTAATATTTTACCTTTCATGCAAAAAGGGGAAAAATAAGAATATACATTCACATTCAGTTACATTTCCATAAACAAACTCTGAAATATATGCAAAATAGTAAACTGTTATAAATAATTAGGGAAAGAAGGAATGAATAGAGCATGGTTTTTCAATGTCTATTGGTCACTGAGTATTAAAATCAGGAAATGTTAAGTATTCAAAATGTATATAGAAAAATACTTGTTTATGGCAGGGATTTTCTTTTTATGCATATTTGCAAAACAGTGTGTCATCTTTAAAAAAATCTTCAGATTCTGATAGGGATTCAGCTGGGCCTATGGTTTGAAGAGAATTGATACCTTAACAATATTGCTATTTTGAATAAACCATATTTTTCTTTGTTCAGATAGCATTATATTACTGAATATGGAATTTTATCAGACACCAAAAATTCACTGGAATTTTATAAAACTGAAATGGCAGTAAATATAAATTTATAAACCAAAGTAAATATTTCTTGTCCCCCAAATTACTATAATTCTTTTTTTTTTTTGAGACAGTGTCTCACTATGTAGCCCAGGCTGACAATTCATTCAAAATTCTCTGCCTCAGCCTCTCAAGTACAGGCATTACAGGTGTGGAATACCACAATAGGCACTGTAAATATTGTATTTACTAAGCAGAACTATCAAAATGTTATTTAGTGGTATATATAAAGAGAGATACATACTAATTTTGTACCTCAAAATACACATTAATCTGTAACATCATGTACTTTATAAAATGGCTTGTGAGGTCGAATGGATCAAGAAATAATGCATATGATGTGCAGTGTTCAGATTTTGATTTGTATTGGTAGTTGGCTTTATCTGATCATTGGCTATTACAAAATTTCTTATTATTTTATTTATATGTTTTAAAATCTACTTTCAAAAGAGGGACTTTTACCACCTCCATGGTATCTTTTTTCAGCAGGTTGGTTCTGCTGACTAGATAAAATAATTTATGAAGCTTTCCTGCACCTCTTTGATCTGTGAAAATATAACTCACATTGTAAATTGTTCTCTGAGGTATTTAACAAGATTTAACACACACATGAAATGTGACACTTTACATAAAAATAATAACAATAGTTTCCTTTACCATTCATTGCAATTTTTTCTACCTTCTGCTATTCAAGTATTTTTGCCAAACAAAGATAATTAGAGAAAATATGTGTAAACAGTACAAGGGAGACTGAATATATAGAACCATTCTTAATTTCTGATGCCAATCATTTCCTCTATTTTTGAGTTTTAAGAATAAATCCCAATTGCTTGTAAATCTGGCATGTGGAAATGAATGGTTCGCCAACAGGAATTGGTAAGGAGATTCCTGAGAAAATACAATTATGAAGAGATATGCATGTTCACACCAATCAGACTTTCAGCTTTACAAACTTGAAAAGGTGATACTCACATCAGAGTTAAAGCGGAGCTGACAGACATTACAAGAAATAACTTGTTTCTTCTTTGGGGGAATAGACACTCCAAATGTGTGGTTAATAACTGCTTTTTGCACAGGATCCATCTGAAGAGCAAATAATAAAAAAGTCAACCTATATCTTTAAAGGACAAACAATACTGTGAGCAAATAACAGTTGCTGTATTATTCCTGAATGTTTTGACTTTTACTTCTCAAATAAGGATAAAAAGAATCTCACTTGAATATTCTTGTCTCTGGGAATTAAGGACAAAAACAAATGATAAACACAAAAGCAAAAAAAATCAAAATTATAACACAAAAATGCATAAGAGAATTAACACTTCCCAGCAAATCTCATATTCACAGAAAGAACCTGATAAACCTCAAAGAATCATACGACAAGAAAACGAAAGCTATTAATATTTCCCTGTAGTAGGTGATAAAACTTATGATGACCTCAGTGACAGCTATTACAAACACATTCAACTTCTAAATTTTTGATTTGTGGCAAAGTCATAAATATCAGGCTCTTACTACAGTACAGAAAATGTGGATCTTTATTTTACAATAATTTATTAACATTCATGTACTATTGACTAAAATTCATTCTACTGGAAATGCATTTCACAACTGCACATTCAAATGGCTATAAGATATTGATTAATATGCAACTCTTGTTTAAATATTGATCAAGTAAAGTTTTGATTTATAGCCTGTGATTTCTCCCCCTTTGGCTTTCATGTGTTGAATATATTCAAAGAAATAGTGGGTGCTGAAAGTACTTATCCACAGAAAAATAAGTCACAGAGCCATTACAACACTCAGAGAAAGAAATACCTCTATCTACAGAGCATATAAAAGAGACTCAGCAATAATTCTTTTGTGTACCTCAGAACACAATCTCTAGAATTAACATCAAACAACTGGCAGTTGAAAAACAATGCAGATGATGAACAAAGAATTACTTAGATGAAACATGAATAAGGACAGATCAACTGACACCATAATCTAGGAAATCTCCTGAGGTTAGAGTTTAGGCTAGGATTAGTTTGATGATATTTGATAGAGAAGAGAAAGCAACACTATCCTTGGTCATGGCTACAAATGAACAAAACACAAAATCAGCTATTAGAATGGCCTAAATACAGTAGAAAGGAGAGGGGATTCAAGAGTTGAGTAATCAATTAGCATAACTTTTTCTATATATTTAAGAGAGATAATAGGACATTTTCCCACTTTAAAGAAGAAATATGGTGTTTTGTTAAAAGAGTTTTCTGGAGTGACAGAATTGTTCTTATATTCGAATTGAATATTAAGTGTTGAGGTTCCAAAAATCTATGTACATTAAAATTCGCAAGACTTATAAAAGTATTATAACTTGAAAACTTATGTCCAAGGGTCATTAATCTATTAATTTTGGCAGTATGCAGAATCAAACATAGGGCTTTATACATACTAGACACATGCTCTGCCATTGAGCCCCAAGCCCAGACCTTAAATTTTGTTTCGTGAGAATAAAACGAAAATATAAAAACTCTCCATGGGACAAAATAAATGTTAATTCAGGAAATATAACCTTAGTTTATTTGTATTTTATTCACAAGCACATACACATAAGCCCACCTAATGAACTGTAGTTTCTGATGATTGCTAGAAACAATACATTAGTTTAGATAGGTTTTAAAATTAAAACAGGTGGGTTTGGGGACATAGTTATGGTCATAGAGCTGTAGCCAATGATCTAAAGCAAGCCTCAGATACTGAGTTTCAGTCTCAGAAAATAACTAACTAACTAAATTTTATTGGCAAAAATAGGGAAGTCCATAATTTTACAAAGATTTTTAAAATGCAGATTTTATTGAGGCATTTTTATTCTAAGGCTCTGAGAAACATTTCCCAACTGTTGATGTTCAAAACACATGAGAAGAACATGAATATTTCCCAAATCTATGTTTTTTTGGTATATCACATTGCCTTACACATGTACCAATTATCTTTAAATCAAATTAAAACACTTTGGAAAGCATCAATAATGTTCAGATCATTATGCTTTTACTAATGTAAATCCTTGCCTATTTCTCATCTCAAAACATACTGAAAATTACTATTAAAACCTTTCATTACTTAAATGCACAGTTGGGCATGTATAATCATCTGTAACTCCACTGCTTATGTAGGTGAATGTTTGAAACCAGCCATTTATAGACTAACTTGGAGTACTTAGTGAATTCTTGACTCAACAAACAAACAAATGAACATATCAGTGGTTCCCAAACCCAAGTATGGAAACACAGACAAAAGACAGATCTAACAAAAATCTTCTTTCAAATTTTAGTAAACTTAGATGATAACTGATAGCTCCAACCACATATTAGAAGGTAATTGTTTCCTTTAAAGTTTTGAGATTGTTAGCTATGTAATTTTTAAAGTAACCCTGACACAATTTTGTTCTGTCCAAATTTCACATTTTTACCCCATCAGCCTGAAAGCGTCTCTTCCTGTTAACAAGCTTCACGTTCTCCATCCTGAACAGGGACTCATCACAGAGCACTCCAAACATGTAGGCAAGCAGATCCCAGTTGATTGGCTCCCCCAGTAACAAGTGAGGGGCTTCCTGTGATGTTTTGAGTGTATGTAGATAATCCTGGCTTTCTTCACAAAATCACTACACAAGCACAGTTCTTTTACTCCTTTCTTGTTTCCTATAATCAACTCTTCCTGCCTTCCCATCCTGTGAATGACTTGTCATTCATCAGCAAAGCCTTATCCTGGGGTTGTTTTCCACTTGTCTCTCAAGTTCTTTATAGAAATGCTGAAAAAACCTCCACTTATTTTTTATCTTCTCTAAATCTCTTTTATTTTCCTCGAAGAATTTTTATAACTATAGTTTTCATAGAGATTCAAATATTATTTGGGAAACATATTTAAGGAAAAGAAGACTTTAAGTGGTGTAACAGAAAATGTTCCATTTGCTGATTTGTCTAGTTTCTGAAAACAGACAATGTTAAGCTGATGCTTTTGAGTATTTGCCATCGGATTCATAATCATCAATATGTGAGTCATTTATTTGGCATTATCATAAAAAGGATTTCAGATTTTAAAGAGTAAAATTCTGAGTTCTGAATTTTATCTTTTAATGTTCCAACGATGCTCTAAGAGTCAAATGAAAGTAGCATGGAAAACAAAGAAAATAGTCATTATGGTGTTAATTTATAGTCAATTTTCCCATTAGTGTGATATCACTATATTACATATATCTTATTATGGTATCACTTCTCTATCGTAGTGAGATTTATGTAAATAGCTTGAGAGTGATTCTTTTACTCAATACCAATGTTCAGAATTAAGAAAATATTCCGTGTGAATAAAAACATCCTCATAAACTCTAATATGTTATAAATGCAAATAATTCAACTTAGCACAACCAAAACTCTCTATCTATCTAAAAATGATTTTGTATGTAGAATACTAACATAAATTGTAGGACCAACTGCAACAGAACAGACATGTCTTTAAAGAGTCATTTAGCATTTCACTGACACCCAATTGTTAAAAATGAGTGATTTCAACATCTTTATTAAAGTGTTTATTATGTATGTTTTAAGTGAACAAATGCTTGTTAAGTCATATAAAGTTAGCTCTTGTTAGTAACTATACACACAAAGTCACAGATTTATTGGGAAATAATAGTAAAGAAGCTTTTTAAAGAAAAAAAAAAACCCTGTCACATGTCTCTAGCTACCAGTATTTCTTACCTGGCAGAATTTATGGGTCCCAAATAAGCCTCTTCTTTTCTAAAAAAGTAAAAGTTAGAAGTAATCATTTGGAATTTTGAGGCTAGCAAGTACATTTACACGTTTTAAAGTGTTTTAAAAATCCATTTTCCTCCTCATCTCTGAGTAAAAAATTCTGAAATGCTCACTAACAAAAAATGCAACACATAGCATTGCCAGTTTTTCTAGTAAAGATCATGAGAAATGAAAAGAAGCCTATTATCTCAATAACTGGTAGGTAATTAAAATAAAATACAAGATTTTAGGGACTGTAGCTGTTATTAGGAATTGAGAAGACAATTGGAGACTATATACAAGTAAATTAACTATTATAAAATGAATTAAGGAATCTGGCCTTATCACATATATTACATACTGAAGATCACAATAAGAACAAACATCTTTTTGATTTATTTATTAATACTATAAGGATTACACACCCATGTTAATTTTTTGAAAGATCACTACTTTCACTGGGTACACAAAAAAGGAATCTGCATCTGCACATTGCAAGCATTCAAAAAAATATGCAGCTGTAAACCTAGATAGACACAAATAGAAATAGCTAGCAGCACATCACCAAGGGTAGCATCAATCTAAGAGAAGGCTATTTGATCACATGGTGACTTGACACAATACTAGATTATATTTAGAATCAACATGATTTTCTAGGTGGAACCAAAGTAGAATTACAAACTTATTCCATTATCCTAACACTTTTCAAAAGATTTGAGATTTCACTTGCATTCTTGTATGAGTTTAACTAATGTAACTAGCTACTAAGCAACAATTTGGAATAGGAATGAACTAGATAGAGATTACACAATTAACAATTCAAAATAATTCAAGAATTACATAGAACTTCTTTCTATCTTCACTGTTCTTAAAATGTAAGATGAAGAAATCTAGCCTTAAGCACTGACTTAGGGCAATGTTCTCAGGCATATTTGGCAGGCACTTACTTGCCTATATTATATTTTAGTAGATCTTCCTAGCTTTTATACTCAGCACGAGTAGAACCATGTTTCTTACTTTGAACTTTAGAATCACTCATCAAATAAATATTTCTGGAATTCTATTCCAGATGGTGCCCCACAGTCAATGGGGAAGTGAAAAACAGAAGAAAAGACATATTTTAAAAGATAGAATATGAAAACATACTGAATAAATTTTACTTCGTTGGAGTTGAGAAAGAAATCACCATTACGCAAAAGAGTAAGACATGTAAAAGCACAAAATAATCCACCAACCTCCTCTACCCCACCCCTTCTATTATCCTATTCCCGCATCTCACCTAATTTTTTATTTTTCACACTTCAGGCATACAGGATCCTCCTTTTAACAGGGACATCAGAGGGTCATCCTCTAGGAGTATTAACATTTTAATTCATTTTTCTAGTTGTGGAACAATAATGAACAAGGTAATAAGTGTCACTTAGATCCACAGAGCTTTAGGGGATAGGTAATGGAAGAAAGGATGAGTGTTCTAGAGCTTCTAAAAGGCCTACTTTTGCTTAAGCAAGAGGGTCCTGGAGAAGCGAAAGATTTTCCTTTTTTTCTTTTTATTTTTTTCTTTCATTTTTTCCCATTTCTACTATTTTTTAAAAAAATTCTGCTCTATATTATTGTGCAACTTTAGGAAAGCCATACCTGAGAAATGAGACCTGCCTGTGCTGTCATCTTTTCCCATTGTAGTTGCCCTTATTTACACACAGACAAAAAGTTCTAGAAATACTGAAGTGATTATACATTAGCAGGTGGCAGTCATCATTTGCACCTGTCTTCGATTTACTGCAGAGAATCTCTATTAAACCCTATGATTTAGGGCCTTCTGGAAGTTTGGCTAAGTATCTATTTTTAACTGTGACATTATTGAATTTCTGTAGTGCGAAAAGAATAACTTTTCTATGATTTTTCAGTATCAAGATCAAAGGAAAAAGATGTGACAATAGGTCTATTTAGAACTTTAAATATTCATGAAGTAACACATTTAAAACAATAGTGTTGCTACTGACCAGCAGTATTTCTCTAAAATTACTTTAAAAAAAAGCCCTGGTCTTTCATATTGAAATAGTCTGACCATATACTTTTATGTTATGTTTTGCTTGTTTTTCAGCTCCTTAAAAACTTAAATTGTTGACCACACTAATTCCATGAGAAACTCTGCACCATTCTGGATTTCAAATTTTAAAAAAGCACAACAAAAGCAAATCACAGGGAACATTACTCTGGTGTCACATGCTGCTCTGATACAGGTAGTTTTACATTTTGAATGAGCAAAAACTGACGGGAGCGTTTCCCACCCAGGACATGCTGACAGGGGTGTCCACGTGAAAGCCATCAATGCTGCTGAAAGGAAGACAAATGGCATGTCATCCTCGCTACAGTCTGCGGACTAAACCAAGAGTCAAAAACTTGGAAAGGTGCTTCTCCAAGAATCTCCTGCACTTAGCTGAAATCACACATTGGCCATGTCTTCCAAACATCATCAACTATGCTTCTGTTCTCCTGGGATACAATTTCCCAGTCATTCAGAACTGGAACAGAGGCTAAACTAATATAATATGCAATGCATAAAATAATATTCAAGTTGTATTATATTTAAGTTCCCGAGCCAATAAAATTACTAGTACTATGACTATTATTACTACTACCACTACTACTACTATTATTACTAATACTACTACTATTACCACTACTCCTCTTGCTCCTCCTCCTCCTCCTATTATTTCATCAAAATGTTGTAGGCTTCCAGAGGGACTGGTGGGCAGTGGGCAGCATCTGACTGAAAAAATTAAGTAGGACTCTAGAATCTTTTCTCCATCTTTTCCAAGCTCTCCTCATGGCAGACAGAATTTATTGCAGAAAACAAAAGTGGATTGGCTCAGAGGTAAAGCCTATCAAACTAGAGGTTAAACTAACATTTCATTTTGGTCTTCCGTTGTTGGTTCATTTGCTTTTAAAATAAATTTAAAAAGCTTGATCTCTTTCACTCACATGGTTTTGTGAGGCACTCTATGAAGAGCTTTGGGAATCCTCACTCAAGGTTTGTAGATTCCATTGACAAAGAAGATGACTAAAGCAAGGGAAACATATCCTTGATCTGCTGTGAAAATCTTTTTTTTTGAAAAGAAGACTGAAGTCTACATTTTCCCTTAGTGTAAACAAACATATTGAATGATAAGAGAGTGGTGGCTTGCTATAAAAATATCTACTTTATAGATTACAACAGACTTACTGGAGGTTAAGTGTTCTTATACTTTTTTTTTTAGGTTTTAAGATTTTTAGAGGTTAAGAATTTATAACTTTAAATATAAAGCTCTGCCTTGAGAATTTTTGCTCCTGTTTAACACAAAACAGTTTTATAAATGAGTGATTTTCCCATTTGGTTTTTTATAATTGCTGTATTTTGCTTTAGTAGTTACTCATTTAATCTGTTAATCATACACAGTTGAGGAGAGAGACACTTTCTTAGTGCTAAAGATAGAACCCAAAGCCATGCTCATATTTGGCAAGTATACTGCTACTGACCCATATCCTGCACACTTAAGACACTTTCCAATGTATTATTTTTAACCTTAGACACTAGAATGTTGGAATTTTGAAGGTATGACTTGTTCTTTGCCTTATGTTTATCTCCAAAGTGTTGTTAAAAAGCTAAAAGCAAATTAATAAGTTTTTTTCTATCTTCCTCTCTGTGGAGGAAACATAGCAATTTTGTTGAACAGTAAGTTTTGAAGTATTCGAGTAAAAGGAATAATTTTTTTTTAAAAATGTGTACTATTTGCTTGGTATTTTGTTAGGAAATGTTACAAGGTTAAGTCTGTGTACCTTACTGAGGCTGAATGTCTAACTCTGAGACTGGGTCCTTGTATATATCAAATATTGTCAGTACAAATATGAAATGTCCCATTTTCCTGGCTACTGCACATGCCAGGTAATTTTCCACACTGCCAGAGATCAGGAGTGATGCAGCAAAGCTGCAGTTATGTGTTGTGCAATTTAAGAAACCATATTGAAGAGCTTTCTAGAAAGTTCAGTTTAACAAATGAGATTTCAACTTGTTTCTGTCATAGGTGTGGGACTTTACCTGACCCTCCATTCATACCGGGTAGCCATTAACACACACATATACAGCAATGTTTGAGTGGTTATGTTCTTATTTAAGCTTCAGAGGAATAAACTAAAAACTGAAATTCTGTTGCATATGAATCCATATTCAAATTAAAAATCAATATAGAAAGGTCTAAGCGGTTAATAAGATTTATTAGTAAGTCTAACCAAATCAACCCTAATTGCAACTGCTGCTCTCAATTTAGGGAGAAAGCATTAAGGTAATGTGTTGAATTATGTCTCCAAAGTAAACTAAAGCTAGTGTTATTCTTTGTTGCCATTTTGAGCAAATACAAGAAATTATTATGAGATAGAGAGAAAGAGAGTCGTGGGCTTACTAAAATACAGAAAGAAAGATTATTTTTTTCCATTACAATACAAAGAAAATCCTTGAAAGGTTTTCATTTTATCCTCAGCATGTGATGTTATTGCAGTTAAAATAATTTATAGGAAAAGTATGCATGCAGAGTTAAAATATTTGTGATCCCTCTTTCAGAGATAATATAACAAAGTTCATATAATTTTGTTAGATATTTTTTGAAAATATGAGAACAATGCACTTAGTGGGAGGTGAAGAAAAAGCTATTTGAAAACTTTTAGTGAATTAAAAATTGACCTCTCTTGAAAAATTTAACGCAAAGGAAAAGAAATGAAATTGTGTTAAATTCTATTAATATTTTCATCTATAGAGATATTACTCTCCTTGAGGTACTCATACTTCATATTAGTCAATAGGATATATTAATAGTTTTTTTTGGGGGGGGGGTCTGGTCGTGGGGCCTGAACTCTGGGCCTGGGCGCTGTCCCTTAGCTTTACAGCTCAAGGCTAGCGCTCTACCACTTGAGCCACAGCGCCACTTCTGGCCTTTTTCTTTTTGCTTATGTGGTGCTGAGGAATCGAACCCAGGGCCTCAGGCATGCAAGGTAAGCGTTCTACCACTGAGCCACCTTTCCAGCCCCTATATTAATAGTTTTTAAAACTGATCAAGTCATAGACAATTGACAATGAACTACAGGATGGTCCCAACATGGTTAGAATTCACTACTCAGAGTTCTGGGAATGGGAATTACATTCACTAAAAATGTCTTAATAAATAGTTTGGGTGTTTCCTATGTTGTCTAGTACTATGTGTCTTCAGGGTGGAATAGGACGAGGACCACAGACTAAAGAACACTTTTTCAGTACATATAGAAAATACTAAATGTGATAAGATTTTCATTTAAGGATTAGTCAGAAGAATGATTATGCTCTAACACATTTGAAGAGAGATTCACTCTAAAGTTCAGGAGAACAAGAAATGTATGTGAGTTGGGTACCAGGGGCTCATGCCTATAATCCTAGCCACACAAGAGACTGAGATCTGAAGATTACAATTCAAAGCCAGCTCAGGCAGGAAAGTCCATGAGACTAGTATCTCCAATAAACTATATAAAAGTGCCAGAAGTGGCGCTGTGACTCAAGTGGTAAAGCACTAGCTTTAGGCACAGAGAGGCTCAGAAACAAAGCCCTGGCTCTGAGTTCCAGCCCTACGACTGGTAAAATAATGTATTAGAGATAGAGGACCTTTTTTTTTTCTTTTTAAAATTATAACTGAACACAGCCCCCCATCTTCCCTAAGATTAAAACTGCACAACATAAAAGTCAATGCCAAAAATAATTCATTATATTCCTAATGTACATTATGTAAAAAATGAACCATGTAATTTGAAAGTGGGTATAGGATGGGAGAAAATGGGGGAGAATGAAGAAAGGGTGACATTGACCAAGAAGGTTTATACTCATAATGTAACTTACAGAATTGTAACACCTTTGTACAACTACTTGATAAATAACAATAAAAATAAATAATAGTTCTGAGAAAAATCTTATTAAAACATTTTTATTATTGGATAAAAAAGGCATATGTGTAACCAAGACTATGGGCTAATACTTACTTAGCAGTTGTGGTTTTAAGCACAATTGGAGTTAAATCTGAATTCAAGTGCTTGTTTTCTGTAGATGGGCTAAACATTGTTATCAGGGCTTCCTAAAGGACTAGGGCTGTGAGCTTTCTTAATTTAAAAATCAATATACATCCCGTCCAGCCAAATGCATTAGGCGACAGCCTTCCAAAAATCGTCTGTCAAAGCTAAGTTTGAGCTGCTATTCAGGTATATCTGATGCTGAGGCAAAACACTTCCATGACACAAATTAAGAAGGAGTAAGATGGAAATGAACAAACAAACGGCCAGGCAAGAAGAGAAGTGCAAACCCCAGAAACCAAGGTTTGTTTGACTATATTCTTAACTTTGGGAAGCACAGTGAAATAAATCATTTTCTCACAAATGGCCCCCAACACGTTTCTTATCTTTGCACTTAGAAGAAAATGACGATTGAGAATTTGCAAAGTAAAAGCTGACAATATTCGGATTCCAAGCATGTTGGGCTCTTACTTTTCATGCCACTCACTCACTTCACAGAAATAAAATGTTAGGGCTAATCAATAATTTCAAGTTTGATTTTTTTATTTGTTTTGGTTTAAGCACTAGAATTCCTCATTCAAACAGGATTCTAACTGGAAATTCAAAACGTGAAAACACTGATAACTGAGTTGTGTTTGGAGAAGGACGATCAGAGCCCAGACCCTACGGCATGATTTTAGTTCAACTCTCTCATTGAAAAATGAGGAAAGAAGCCTGGTACAGGTGGCTCACGCCTGTGATCTTTTTTATTTTTTTTCGTTTTTCTTGTTTTTTCCAAGGCTGAGGACCGAACCCAGGGCCTTGCGCTCGCCCGGCAGGTGCCTTTCCGCTGGGCTAAACCCTCAGCCCCCTGTGATCCTTTTTATTCAGGGGGCTGAGATCTGAGGATCAAAGTTCAAAGCCAGTCTGGGCAGGAAAGTCAAGGAGACTCTTATTGCCAATTAGCCACCAAAAA
>NW_012267221.1:28352343-28400960 GCF_000151885.1 Dipodomys ordii
GCTGTTATATTTAACATTTCAGGGTTTTAATTAGCAGATGATCCTTAAATGGGTTTGTGTACACAGGATATCAAAACTATTTTATGTCAGTAGAAAACGTGCTTGGTTCAACTTTGTTTCTTCACTTATGCTATAAAATATGTAAGAGTTGTAAAATAAAGAGCCATAATAAATTGCTTCACTTCACTTTCAGCAGTGATAATTAATTTATTGAACAAGGTTCTGTTAATGGTACAGCTTGAC
Organism: Dipodomys ordii; assembly: GCF_000151885.1. NCBI lineage: Eukaryota > Metazoa > Chordata > Mammalia > Rodentia > Heteromyidae > Dipodomys > Dipodomys ordii. The sequence continues at coordinate 28,352,587 of NW_012267221.1, forward strand.
ATTTGACACTTGTCCATCTGATTTATAATCATTTTCCTGTGATTGCAAGGAAGTTACAGTTCAAACCCAAAGTAGTTTTAAACTGAACTGTTTCATTTTCTTTTGTATTTGTAGGCAAATGTAGTTGTATCTAGGCAAACTATTTTATCTGACAAATGTATTTCAAATACACAACAGCCCTCTGTACCAATATGTTCTAAATAGAGCAATACAAAAACAAGAGAAAGTGAATATAGTGAAAGAAGTTTCCAAGTTAAAAATGCATCTGGTATGCTCATATTGTGACCACGAATATGACATCAAGAATTTCCAATCAAAGAATAAAAAAGAGATTACATGAACCTCATGGTAAGTTGTCAAGTTACACAACAAATCTTTCAGTGACCATCACAAAAAAGATTTAACATTGAGTAAAAAGGCATTTGTACTTATAAACTATCCATGTGCTACAAAGACTTTCAGAAATATTCCTGAATTATTATTCACTTTTTGAAATTCAGTGTAACAGTTGCTTGGCCCTTCAAGGACTTCACAACACTCATTTGAAATTTTTATTCATCATTGTGCCTTCCCAAAAGCTCTAGCAGTTTCGCAAAAATTGGGCAGAAACTTATCTCTAGCAACATGAAAAGTTGAGACGTCACTTTCTTTAAAAGATTTTCTGTAATTAGGCTGGGCTCATTAAATATCTTCCAAACAGCCTAACAATATCACAATATCAATTGTTGACAGCTATGAAAACACTACTTTAACTAGGCCTCACAAAGCTGGGGTTAAAAACTATTCTCTGGAAATCAATCATGCTCTTGGCAGAGAAGAATATTTCAGTGATGTGAAAGCTGAAATGGAGACTATAATCTTTTGTGATTACCCCTGAGGCTGAAGTGAACGCAGAAAAGAAAGTCTATGAATTGCTGATAATTTCCTGTGATGACCAACTCCCAGGAAATTCTGATATTACCCTAGCACTGTAACAAAAGGACTGTTCCCCAGACATGTAACTTCAAAGAATTTCACAACCTGGGGGTCATAATACTTCTTCAGAAGCTCCTCATCTAGTCTAGGGCCCAGGTCAGGAAGGTAGTATCTCTTTGTGAAGACAATGGATGCTCTGATTACACAGGAAATGATGAGCTTTGTGGTACATACTGTCTTTCTAGAAAGTTCTTTTCTGAAGGAACTGAAATGTATCAGTTTTTATCTCACTCACAGGTCACGACTGATATTTCTTTCCTACTCTTAATAGCTCTGGGGGCTATACTTATCTTGGTTGGAATAATTAAAAATTTTATTTGGACTATTTTTAATCTGAGGAAAAAGTTTTTATACAAATGTACACATTCCAAATGTCTATATAATACTCTGGATAGAATATGAAAGGGCTGATTTCTTGAATAAATGGCCAACTTAGATGCCAAGGCTTTGAATATAGGTTGAGTAGATCTTTCTCATAGAATTGGCAATTTAAATTCAGGAAGAAAAGGTATGCCTTAGAGAAAAGAGTTATAGGAAATGGGTATTTCAAAAATCGAAAGACGTTTTAGAATAAATTTTTGTTATCACTATATGCAAAATGATTTGATATTCTGACTATCAACTGACTTCAAATATTAAATGCCCATTTTAACCTAGTTGAAGCTTGATTGATTAATAATGTGGAAGTAAACAGTATGCAATATATAGTAAATATGCTGGAAGTCAATAGTGTTTTTAAAATATTATGCAAACCATTATTATGTCTTAGGTCTTAATAACAATGTCATACAATTCTCATGTTCAAAATAACTTTCCATGTAACCTTTAAAAAAAAAGAGTGCAGTTGCCAGGTGCTGGTGGGTCATGTCTATAATCCTAGCTACTTGGGAGGCTGAGATCTGAGGATCACAGTTCAAAGCCAGCCCGGGCAGGAACATCTGTGAGACTCTGATCTCCACTAAACCACTCAGAAAACCGGAAGTGGTGCTGTGGCTCAAGTCATAGAGCACTATCCTTGAGCTGAAGAGCTGAGGGACAGCGCCCAGGCCCAGAGTTCCAGCCCTATGGCCAACCAAGAAAAAAAAATGAGTGCAATCAAAACTAGTTGTGGTTATTCCTCATCTTTACTTCATACCCTCTACCCAGACAACTCCAAGTCCAGTTGTATCCCCTCTTGTGTTGCTTCTGGGATGCCCAGACTAATCTAATAGATAAGTGATATTATTATTACATTCAGCTAGAATAAACTGGACTCCTACCAAGTATAACATGCATATCCTTAGCATCTACCTAAGTTAGGAATACTCTATGCACAAACTGAACACAGTAATAAACATAATTTAAGGTAATTAATTAGGAAAAATTAGACAAAAGGGACAGACATGTAAATAAAAATAAGAAACTTCATAATAAGAGAATGCTCCCCCATCATGGATCTTCTGACACCCATTCACTTGCTCTTCTCCTACACAAAGGTGGGAATTACTTTTCTTCCAGCCTTAAGGTTCTTGCTTTCCTGACCAGCATGAGGCAAAGCCAAGACCACAATGAAGTGTTCCAGGCTTCCTTTAGAGCCATAAAGTGGCGTTATTTCTCAGCGATCAGTGAGAACTCCTTAACTGGCTTTTGGGGAGAGCTGGAGTATGACCAATGAGTGACCCATTATATAAGTAATGTCACTACCTCCTAATTCAGAAAACAAATACCTCAAAACTGTCCCGTATTATAGAAGCTATTAACAATCCTGTTAGGCATCTAATAGTGTCAGCTCAGTTTAGGAAAAGGAGATTTGTGGATTTGATTGTATTATTATGACAAGGAACTGATGTATATGATGGAAGTTTGATGTCTACACAGGAAAAACAAGTTAGGTCCACACATATGTTTTTAGTCGTCTGGAGAATAGCATCTTCTAATTTAAATCATAAACTTGTGAAAGAGAAAAAAGCATATTTTCTACTATACCACAAAGACCTTTCCTTGGCTCTACAAAACATCTGCACTAAGAGAAAACAAGGACAGGACTGATAAAACAAAACTCTCTTCTAAATAGAATGTACTGAAAAAGAGGATTTTCATCTTGACTTTAGGAGACACTGGATTTATTGGGTATTTTTTAAATGTCTTACATGAATAACTGTGCGCAGTGCATAGATGTAAGCTCAGGTTATGTTAAAATGGAAACCAGACTTTGTCCAGTATTTAGATTCTTTATTTTCCCTTTTCCATATGAAAGTTTTCTACTGGATGAAATGAGAAGGCTGTATTTTTCAAACTTCAACATGCAAAAAGACTTCAAGAATAATACATGTAGTCTCTTTCATATGTGTATACACCAAGCAAAGCAACTGTAGAACATCTTCAAAACATGCTAGTTTCCTCTAGAATCCTATGGAGACAAGTTTTCAAGCATCATCACATAAAACAAAGGCATGAAAACCTAATGAAAAGAGCTGATTTGTGAAAAAAACATTTAAGATTCCTACTGAGCTGTGCAAATATGTTGAAACTTTAAGAACATTACCATTTGTCTTTAGTACCTTCCAGGCAACTTTAACTGTCATATTTAAGAATATGTTAAAAAAATAAGATAATAAGAGGAACTGATATAGACACTTTTTCCAAGTTGACTCTACTCTTGAAAAATGCTGACCTGGGGCAGTGCCAATACTGAAGACCTATCTTGCCAGAAAGTCTGGTGAACCCTCCAAGTACACATAATCCTTGAAACTCTAGCACTGAAGATGAGGCCCCAGAGCCATGTGAGGTTGAGTCTGGGATAAGAAAAGGGACACAAGAGGACATAGCTTTGATGGGACTATCGATGTCTGTTCCAGGCTCAAATCCTTGTGTCCCCTCACCTCAAAGGAGAACACTGAAATCTAAAAGGGCTCAAGAATATGTGGGAAAAAAGATGATCTGAACACAGAGATTTAAAAAAATCATTCATTCATTTTATTTTTTGTGTGCTTGTATGGGGCTTAAACTTAATATTACCTACTCTCCATTAGATTTTTTTACCCATATTTGGTACTCTACCACTTGAGCCATGCCTCTAGTTCTAAAGATGTTTTTGTATCTTTTGGTGCCAGAGCTCAGGACCTGGATGTTGCCTGTGAGCCTTTTGGCTCAAGGCTGGTGCTCTACCAATTGAGTCATAGATCCATGTCTGGCTGTTTGGTAGAGTCTCACAGACCAGATGGCATTGAACCATCAAAGCGGGATCCTCTGATCTTGCCTTCTGAGTAGCTAGGATTACAGGGCAAGAGCTACTGGCACTCAGATCATAAAGAATTTTTGATGTTTTATGGAAGTATATCTCCTGTACTTTGTTTCATTTTGCTTTCAGTGGCAGTACTGGGGTTTGAACTCAGGGACTTATGCTTGCTAGGCTAGTTTTCAACCACTCAAACCATATTCCCAACCACTAAACACAGCATTTAGTAAGATAAAAACGAAGGCTTTTGAGTAAAAGAAGAAACATGATGAGTTCAATTTGAAAAGGACCTGTGTGATTTGATAAAGAAAAGGAAATAAGAGTGCAAACACAGTCACTATGTAGTTTTCCTTTTGACATGTCTTTTCTCTCTGCTAAAATTACCAGGAATACAAACATTTCCAGGTCTAGTATGCTTAGGTATTTGCATACAATCTTTGCTAGCTTTATATCACATTTCCTAGATTATCTAGAATCGTGTGTTTTTCTGATGACTTGGGAAGCACTCCTCTGGACTTCACTAAGTCCCATAGCAGGGAGACAATGTCTGCTCTTTCCCAATGAATAAGAGAACCAGGAAAATTTTTTATCTCAGCATGTTTGATATTGTAGACTTCGTTTACTGAATTACATTTGATTATCTTTATAAAGAGGTTACCGTTCTACAAAGCAGTTTGTAAGTACAATGCATACTGGTTGATGGCGCCTTTCATGATTCTTCCCCAACCATCTCTTCTAACCCAATCCCTCCTCTCAACTTCCCTAATTTCATAGGATATAATGATGACTGTATTCCCTCCACCTTCCTCCACCACAGACTTCTTTAGATATACAAAAGAAGATGATTCTTCAATATACTGCAAAGTATATTATGAAAAATAAGATTCAATCATATTTTCTTTTATATGCCTGAGATAAATGTGCACATTCAAATGGAGTCAGACATGCTAGTATTTAAGAATTATGGAATATATAACTTCTAAAGGATTAGTACATACCATTAAGTTAAAAAAGAACCAAAGGCAAAAATGTTATATTTTGGTTTCATTATCAGAGGTCAGGTATTCTGATTTAAAACAAGAACGCTTAAATAAGGACATCATTAAATAGATAAAGACATTGAAGGCAGACTAGTAGTTATTCTAGTTCACTTCAGGTTTCCTTACAATAATATCTAATATGTAACATGACATAAATTACCAGTAAAGTAAATCTGATTTTAATTTCAACTTGCTTTTCTTCGTGTCACCTTGATAAGCATATTACATCTATTATTAAGAAAAAACACATTTGTTTGTTAGTACTGCCAAGCTATGAATGATTTAGGATCTCAGAGAATCTAAGATGGTCAAGCACATGGTCATAATATAAATTATCTCACAGTGTGTCATGGATGACTCAATCATACAGTGATTTGGGATTTCATATCTAGAAATAGTATTATTCTGTTTCACTTATTTGTTCATGTATCAGGAAGACATTATTGTAAGATAAAGATAAAATAAGGCTCCTTTTTCACAAAAATAAGGTTCCCAAGTCTCTTACAATGAAGTATCAGTGACCTTGGTTATGCTTTTGCTTTCCTAGACCAATTGCAAAGACATGACAGAATTTTAAATAAACAGGCTCATAAAATAGATGCCAATCAGCACAGAAATAGGTAACTATAGCCATAGCTATGGAAAATGATACAAATACATCTGTGTACATACGCAAAATGTGGCTATTCAAAATAAACTTAAGCTCATCACATGTATGTCATATTATGTTGGGTATGTCTACTTTGTTGGGACTAATACAGTAAAGTACCACAGTCTGGTACACATAGAAAGATGTTTTCTCAGAGTCCAAGAGGTTAGATGTGAGAGATTAGGGTGCCAGTGTGGTGTGGTTCTGGTTAGGAATCTCTTTCTGGTCCACAAAAGGCTACGTTCTTGCTATGTCTTCATATGGTAAAGAGAATCAGGGAAACTCCTGTGCTTTCATCCTATAAACACACTCACGGCGTCATGATGGTCCTGCCCTTGTACCCGCATCTCCCCTAATTACCTTCCACAGGTTTCATCTCCAATTACTATGTTGGGAAGCTCAGGCTTCAACATGTGAATTTTGGGAGACAAATAATGTTATCCTTCTTGTATTTCTATTCTGAAGAAGTCTCTTCTTAAGGACAACTAAATGCCAAGAATTATCCTTGTTGGTGGTGAATAAAGATGAAATTTGGGTCTGTATGAAAGGAAATAGTGGGTTCTAACTGAGAAAACAATTTTGCATATTTGGCTACTACTGAAACATCATGCACAATATTTAAATGAGCATGGAGCAGTTAGGAAATTTATAGTAAAATAAGAACAAAATAAGAAAAATAGAGCTCTCTGGGTAACAAGAAATATTTTCCACCATATTTCTTTTTTTCCTTTTTCTTTTTTTTTTTTCTGGTGCTAGGGTTTGAGCTCAGGGCTTGCCTCTTTTCAGCTTGCTTGCTCAGCTGTGATTGTAACACTTGAGTGATACCTAAAAACAGACTTCACTAGTCATTTTTGATATTTGTAGTTGGGCTGGCCTCAAACCACAATCCTCCAGATCTCAGCCTCCCAAGTAACTATTATAGGAGTATAAACATGAGCCACCAATGTTTTACTTCTTTCTGGTAGTTTTGAATAGTACAAAGTTCAGTTACTATTTTTACTTTGTTGATATTTTTTGGTTATATTATGTTGCTTTTTTGTTTTGTTTTGTTTTGTTTATTGGTTGTGGGGCTTGAACTCAGGGCTTTTGGCATTGTCCCGAGCCTCTTTGTACTCAAGGTTAGCACTACCACTTGAGCCACAGTGCTATTTCCAGTTTTTGAGCAGTTAACTGGAGATAAGAGTCTCATTTTTCTGCCCACAGCTTCAAACCATGATCCTCAGATCTCAGCCATCTGAGTAGCTAGGATTACAGGTGTGAGCATTGTTTTTTCAAGCACATTCAAGCACATGGGCATTTTGTTTTATTTATTTTGTTTATCCTCTTCCTCAAATCCAGTATGCTTAAGTGCATACTTTGTATTTAAATGAAATCCAATAAATAATATCTGCTTTTTAATTAAATGTTTTTAAGATGAAAGCTTAGAACAAGAGATACAGTAGATACTTGACAAGGTATCCTCATATTCACACAGATGTCCAGGTACCACATGTGGAGAAAAAGATTAAATAATTACTGGTTTCAGAATTTTTATTTAAAAAAAAAGGTGACAAGGACAGTCAGAGTGAAAGTAAACAGCTGGGTTTATCACCGAGTACTCAGTATTATCTTTACTGGATAGGGGGGTATGGCCCTTGAGATTCAAGAAGTTAGGGCCATTTCCTCTATCCTTTTCTCCCCTCTTCTCTTCAAAAAAAACTTTTGTTGAGCAACTGTGCCAGATATCAAACATAATACAATAAACAAGAAATAGCCCTCTGCAAATAAGCCATTCTAGCAAAGACAGAAATTCAGGTAGTTAGGCTATGGCATAAAAACAGCTGTAACTGAGGTAATTTGGGGGTACTTTGGAAGCACAGAAGATGGGGCTTTCTCCAGACAGAAGCCTTCCTGGGGAGGGAGAGAATATCTTAATTGAATTCTGAATGGCCAGTAGTTGAAGGTGAGGTGCTAGCACTGGAAGTGAGCATTAGTGGACAGTTAGGTAGGCATCTTTAAAAACAATCATGTTTGGCGTTGCACAGTCTTTTACCTACAAATGATGAAACTATAACTGCTGAAGCCTTGAGTGAACATCATTAGATTCCATTCAGCACCTCGACATGGAGTCCATCCTAAATCATCAGTGATATGAATCTCAGACTCCTTATCATATTGCTTTGTAACTCTGAACAGCATCTTAAATTGTTTGCCTATTCTTCATACATAAGCATCAAGAGATTTTATCAGTTGTGTACTATAAAGCAAAACCACCACTAAATGAATGCTGAAGCATATTTCTTCACTGTGTAATCTGAGTATAGAACAAACACCAATTTATTTTGGAGTATAACAAAATCCCATTTCAATTTTCATTGCTAATCATATATTGTTACTACACTTCACTATAAAAATGCTCTGATGGCTCATGCTTGTAATCCTACTCTGGAGGCTAAGATCTGAGGATCGTGGTTTGAAGCCAGCACAAATAGCAAAGTCTGTGATCTATTTATCTCCAATAAACTACCCAGAAATCACTGGAAGTGGTGCTTTGATTCATATGTTAGAGCACTAGCCTTGAACAAACAAAGCCCAGGTCCAGAGTTTAAGCTTCAGTATCAGCAAAAAAGAGAAAATAATAATTGTTTTTTAAAAAGGGAGAAACACACTCTCATATTGCCTGTACACTATATACATATATATTTTTATACACATAAATGAATGTAGATCAATTTAAAGAAAATAGCAACTATTTCAGAGCACAGTGTTCTGAAACCTAAATTTTGCATTGTCTTCATACAAAAACTAAATTAAGTTAGACTTTAATACTTACTTTTAAGAAAATCGACCCTGGTTAAAAATAAAGTGGTGTAATCAAATGCACTTTTGTTTTGAAAGAACAAGTAAACTATTTGCCTAATAGACTTAAAAAATGTCCAACAAGAAATTAAGGGCTATTTGTTAACTATATTCTGTTTCAAAGATCCTGTTTGTAGAATTGTATTTTTCAGCCCAAAACTCCTTTCTTGTTTTTACTTAATTATTTTTCAGAAAATTGACTATCATGCTCACAGAAAAGAAGTAGACTTTTGATTGAGCTTTGTTCCCAATGAATGAGGTGGAAGGTTCTACAGGTTAAAAGAGCCAAGGATGTGAGGAGCCAGAATGTAAGTTTCAAAGTTAGAGGACTATAGTTCAAGGCTCTTCCTTTACTAATTCATTTTTCTTCTTTAGACAATAGCAGTAATAACCATAGTCTCTCAAAGTGCTTTGAGACCTGAGTACTCTAAAGGAAATAAATCATCACAAAAATATGACAATCCATTGAGATTAACAATAGGGATATACTCATCCTTTCTCCAGGAAATCTACTAAGTGGATTTGATGTTAGAATGAATAAGTCTATAAGGAAAAGGAGTAATTTAAATTACAACACAAAGTCGAAGAAATCATAAGTAACCTACTAAAGAAATGTGTTTCTTTTCCTTTTATTGTTCCTTTTTAAGAGAGTCTTGCTGCTTAGCCAAGGCTGGCCTGGAACTCACTATGTACCAGGTTGGGCTCAAACTCAAGATCCTGCTGCCTTAGCTGTGTTTACAGGCATGTACTACCACACTTGGCTAAATTAATTTCTTTACACAATAACAGTCCTACTAGTGTTGACTTAATTTTTTAATATATTACCAGAAGGGCTTTTGACTAATAAATGACCTAGATATAATAAAGAGAATAGAAAGATTATTTTATGTAATATTTTGCAGTGTTTTTCTCATTAATAACAAAGTATTATTTGAAAACAAAAAACAATTTCCTTTTAAGTAAAAACTTGAACTTTAATTAATTATTATCCTTTTTGGTTTCATTAAATGCAGTATATAATGAGATCAACACAATAAACAAGCAAACAAAAAACATATTAGTACTTCTGTAATATTAATAAACTAGCCTGAAACTTTATCTTTAAAAAATCTTTATGAAAGTATTCCCTATGTTTTTGTTTTGTTTTATGCCAGTCCTGGACACTGTCCCAGAGCTTCTTTTGCTCAAGTGCTCTATCACTTGAGCCACAGCTTTACTCCTGACTTTTTTTTCAGTATTTTATTGAAGATAAGAGGTCCCATTGTTTTCTGCCCTGGCTGGCTTTGAGCTCTGATCCTCAGATCTCAGCTTCCAGAGTAGCTAGGATTAAAGATGAGAGCCACCAGTGCCCAGATTCTTATTTATTTTAAAGCTCTTTGAAAACAGAGAAGCATATGTAAGACATTTTGATAACTGCAAACAGTACCATAGTACATGTAGCACTATTATGTGGGTATATATATATGGTATATTTAGGAACTGACAGAATGGATGACAGCTGCGATGAGTATTTTTCTCTATTGAAGGAATGAGAGTGTATTCACAAGCAAAGAATATATTGCTGGGCACTGGAGCAGAAAATCTGTCATGAGACTCTTTTCTCCAATTAACCACCAAAAAGCCAGAAGTAGACCTGTGGCTTAAGTGGTAGAGTGCTAGCCTGAGCACAAAAGCTCAGGGACAGCATCCAGGCCCTGAGTTCAAGCCCCAGGACCAGCACAAAACAGATAAATAAGTAAATGAATGAATGCTAATGTTTTATTTGAATCTCTGAAATAATTACTCATGCATTACTTGCATTTAAAAGAAGAAAGCAGATGTGAAGAGCAGGGCACCGCACTCCTCAGCCTCCACACTGCTTCCTGACAACACCCCGAGTGGTGTGGGGTTCACACACACTGCTATCCAAATATGTTTTCATCAAAACACAAGTCCCCAGTAAACATGCTAGGAAGTACAGAGAATTCAGTTACATTTGGAATGCATCATGATGCTTTGCTAGAACACACGCTGGAGTTCAAGCTCTCTAAAATGGCCCAGATGGTGTTTTGGGAGCATGTCTTCCACATCTAATGGTGTCATGTGACCCAGGTAGGCATGATTTATCTTACTGAGTTGCTCTTCTGGACTAGAAATGATGTTCACCTTTCCAAGTCTTTTACAAATCAAGCCACAACAAAAATACAAACATAAACCTGACTTGGTGCCAAAACCCCCAAACAAAACAACATTCAACTGCTTACTCATCAAGTCAAAACTAATGCTGTTTAAAAGGTTGGCCGATCCTCGAGCCCCTGATTACCTTACAACACTAAGCTCTGACAGAAGGCCTGTCAGCAGATTGTATTTACAACCCTTGAGGAAAAAAATCATTTTTGCTGTTTTCACTTCATCCAGAAGACACGTTTGCAAAGGAAAACATTTGGCAGTCCTTCAGATGTACACTGTCTGGTGAGGTTGATAATACATTTTTTTTCTTTTTGATTATGATAGTACTTACAATGTTGTCTAATTCACAGGGACCATCATGCTCCACACTGACTGCATGTATCAATGGAACAGACATAATTCATTCAATCTCTAAGTTTAGAACCTGTGTATGAACTGATTTTGTTGAATTTTATTGTTGAAAGATGTCATGTCAATCTTGACACATCTGCAAAATGTATTGCATCCAAATGAAGAAGGTCAGTTGCCCTGAATGAAGAATATTGATCATTATGAACAATTCACTGATTTTTATAGTATAAGTTGGAAAGAGAATGTGTCAGTGTCATGCAGATAACTAACATACTGATTTAAGATGAGCATTTTTCTATTTGCTAAGACTTACAGTCATGAAATCCACAAGCACTCCAAATAAAAATTCTGCTCGTGTAAATGTCATACCTTATCTAAAATATCTCCCAAATAAAAGCGCCTAGGGAGATAAAGCCTATAGTCATTTTTTTCTCTTTCTAATCCTGAGGGAAAAAGTCAATGTGGTGTGATATCTCTAAATTGTGTTCTCAAGCATGTATGAACAGCGTCTCAGAAATAATAGAGGTTCCAAAGCCATGGCAAAGTCCATGAAAACTGCACAATGCAACAGGTGAAATACCATATTCCACAGTACAGCTGAGCAATATAACCAATATGTGATCTTAAATCACATCTATTGCTTATTTGCAAATGCAGTGAAAAAAAGCGAGGAGGTATAAAGAAAATGCAAAGATATTTACTTACTGTGTTAAAATTTGGGAAGAGCCCAACAGCAGAACTACTGTCCACTGGGAAAGACATGAATGGTTTGATATCCAGCGAAGGCTGCATCATCAGGGTAGGTGTGCGCACGAGAGCAGGAAGGGCAGAAGTATGGCATGTGCTGCCTGTGAGAACAAAACAAAAATGACTTTAATCTCTTGCTCAGATCCTTCTTTCCAAATCTACAGTGAGAAAAAAAGACCATTGAGCTACAACTTCTAAGCAAGGGTTACACTGAATGTTAGCAAATGGCAAAGGCAAAAGAGTGATAACTGCTGTTCAAAGGACTGTGAATAGTAAATATGGTTAGGAAGAATCCTCCTCATGAAGACAGTGGGGTAGATCCTTTTTCTGGATGAGAGCCAAAGGGCTGTTCAGCCTCAAGCAAAACTCAGATTCTACTGGCAGGATGGGGATATTGTGAATGTCCTGGTACCTAAGTCTTGGTTTCTGACTAGTCAAAAATGAAGAAGCCAGATGCTTTTTACTCTTCTTACTCTTCAGTGATTGGCTACTAGGCATGTTTAATGCAAATCAGAGATAATTACAGGGTATTTACAAAAGAAAGAAAACTTGGATATTTATAGTTACTGTCGCTCCAAAGAGAGAAAAGTTATGACTCACTTTTCTTTTTCTTAAATAAACTGAATGTTGCCCTTACTTTGAGGGAAATAGGCAGTCTAGACATTGAACAGAGGATCTAAAGGGGATGATTGTGGGCTGGCTACAAAGAACATATTAGAGGGTAGGAAATAGTTGGAATGAAAAGTCATAGTCTAATGAATTTGTAATCATTTAGCAACAATCCCATTAAATAGGACATCTTCAGATAACTGGTTGAACACAAGAATAGGTTATGCAAAAATGTTGTCCAGCAGTAAAACACATGGTTCTCTAGTCTATAGCTTCCAGGTGGTGCAGATACACCTGCAGATGGCTTTCAGATGGTCCTGAAAGACAGTCTCTGGTGCTTTTTTTTCTCATTGAACACATGACGGCTTTGTAGAGATCTAATTTACATATCCAACAACTCATCCACATAAATTGTGTTAAATAAACAGTTTTTAATGTATTTTCTGAGTCATACAATCAACACTAAGATCAATTTTAGAACATATTAATGACTTTTAAATGATGCCTTGTACTTATTTTCAGTTAAAACTCATTTCCTTCCAACATCCTGTTCTTGACAAACACTAACATATTGTTTGTCTCAATCAATTTATCTATCCTGGCCATTTCATTCAAATGAATTAATACTACATGGGGTCTATTGTGACTGCCTTTTTTGGTTTCATATTTTCAAAGTTGTGTGGTAGCATGCATCAGAATTCTATGCATTTTCACGACTGAATAATATTCTGTGGTACGAATGGTCTACATTTTGCATACTCATTCATCAGTCCATGGGCATTTGGATTCTTGTCATTCTTTTGGCTATAAGGAATAATGTTGCTATGAACAGTCCATTACAAGTTTTAGTGTGGACATGTTTTCAGTTCTCTCAAATATATACTTAAGAGTGGAATTATAGCAATTGTTAGGTCATATGATTACGATATGATCCATGTTCTGAGGAATTGCCAGACTGTTTTCTTACAAGGGCTGTACCCCTTCCCACTGAAAGTATATGAGGATTCCAGTTTCTCCTGTCCTGTCTATATGAGATCACACAATAATTATATGCCTATAATCCCTTACTGTTTTCAAGGAGAAATGAGAAAATGCTTCAACTATTAAAATTCCCACCAACCTGGTACTTAGTCCCAGAATCATTTCTATTTTGATAATACTTGCTTTGGCAATGAATTTCCTTAATAAACCCTGTATTATACTGTAAATCATCCTAGGACATCAATGGCAATAGTGTTTAATGAACTGTCATATCTCATTTACATTAATTCTAAAAAATAACAAGCAAAAAGAGTGCCTGAAGCACTTATTGTAATAGCAGTTCTTTAGGTTAAATCCATCATTTAAGAAATATAGAGTAAGAGAAATCATCCAAAGAGAGAGTCATCCAAAACTAGAGATGGAAACAAAATGTTGTTTTCTGATACCAAAGTAAATATTCTCTCAGGCTCTTATGTACATAACTACCCTGCTCTTAATTTCACACTACTCTTCTAATTAGGAAATGTTACACTCATTTCCAAACTCTATGCTGGCAGATCCAAGAGGATATCTTATATCAATACATTGAAGGATGCACTACCATGTATTAAAATACTTTAAAAGCTTTGCTTTAAAATCTTAGCTAAATTAAAAATTAGAGATTCTTCTTATAGTAGATTAACAGATTTTTTTGCAATTTATCATTATTATAAGGATCAAAAAGCAAAAGGCAAGTATACAGAATCAATCTATTTAAGCTGGCAGATGAACAAATTTATAATTGGTTATCCATTGTAGTTCTCCCAGAGGGAAGCAAAGTTCCTTCACTAAGCCCACAATGGTGGTTCTGATAATACTATGTAATACATGGCCCCTGAGGGCCTGGTGAGATTCATTTTGTACTAACAACCTCAAATCAAAGCAAATGCAACAGGGAACTTGACAAACAGATTGCTCCATCAACAAAGGTCAGAATGCACAATGATCCCCCTTACACAATCAAATCTCTATGCTAATAAAGACAGAGGCTACAGAACTACTTAGCTGCCTTCAGGAATTAGCATAAAAAACTTAGCAGCTGTTTACCATTCATTAGCATTTTAATGACAGACAATTTGCGATGTTAAACACAGATTGCTTTAAAGTACTAGGGGATCTTCTGAATAAATAAAAACTAGGCTTTTATCAATTCCTTCACCTCAGTCTTGTTTTCACTTTTAAACCTAACTTTAAAATACTGCTTCACCAAGACTGAAGTCTTCAAAGGAAGATTTTGCAAATGGAAATAACTGGGGACAAAGTGGTTTTGTTTTTTTTTTCTTGCTGCACAGGTTATTTCCTGCTTCAATCCTATGGCACTTTATTCCAGATTTTGCTGCTGGTATTGCTGCTGGGAAGCTTTTCTTCTCCCCTCTGGGTGTCCAAAAATTAGTTGGAATTACAAACAGAAATTTGGCCAAAAGGCATTGCACCCTACAAGAAAACTCTCAATTTCTCTGAACGTCACTGATTTGCTGAGAGAAAAAGGTTGAAATACAATAAACCAACACTTCAATGCAAAATTTCAACCTTTACATTGCTGTTCTTACGGGATAAGACTAACCTTGACTTTTATAGAACTGTTTAGCAGTATTATGTAAGATACTTCTGGTACATTGATCTGTTTCAAAGCACAGGATAAAGTCTGGCATATATCATAATATATCATCTTCCTGCATAATAAGATTTTTTAAAAAATATTTTTGGCAGTACTGGGGTTTGGAATTGGGCCTCATGCTTACTTAGGCAAAGGCCTCTACCACTGAGCCACAACTCAAGCCCTTATTCTACACTTTGTATTTTGAGATAGGGTCTCACTTTTTGCTTGGATCATGATCCTCCTATTATATATTTCACCCACTAGCTGGTATGACAGGCATGCACCAACATGCCCAGCTGAAGCAGTGTTTCAATTATGCCTGGATTGGATGAAATGTTAACATCTCTGACCTCAGAATCCATCGCAGCTGAGATGATAGACATGTACCACTGCACCCATCTACCGGTATTAAAAATGTCCTTATTCACGTAAGTCTTGTGAAACTGGCTTCAAACTGTGCTCCACTGAATCTCAGTCTCCCAAGAAGCTACAATAATGGACATAAACCTCATACGGACCTCACTCAGCAAATAAGGCTTTAGATTTCACTTAGTGTTCCACTATGTTTATCCAATTCCCTTTACTAAAATTAAGTGCAGTCACGAACCCCGCATACATTTAAGTACATAGAAGCACACATAATGTATAGATTTGTCACAATTCTCACGTAGAAATTTTGTAAATCCATAAGAATGTAATTAACCCTCTGCCATAAAATCAATCCTTTCCTATAAACCAGCCTCCCTTCCTTCCCATCCTCCTTTATTCCCTTATCCTTCCTTCCCTCATCTTTCTCCATCTCGCACCTACCCTCGTTAGTTAATATAGTCACTTAATGTACATTGGATATAATAACTACACTTTCTCACTTTCTTCAGCTCATGTGCTCCTTCTCTTTGCCTTCCCTCCTTTCTCTTATTTTTAAACATTGAATTGGTTTCATTATAATCTACTTAAACCATATTCACCCCACACCATCATCCTCTCCTGGTGGTCTCACTTGATTACCTTTAGTGAATTATTTTCTTTATATAGCAGAAAGAAGGGAAGAGGTGCAAGAGATGCTGGGTTTGTAATTGTCCCTGGTAAGAGGCAAAGATCTCTATCAGGGGCAACAAAGCTGGGAAAGCAATAAAAAGGGAAAATTGAAATGTCATTCATTTTAATTTCTTTAAAGAAATCATTGGGAGTTCCAAAATTGACATTGCCATTCCTAATAAAGTTTTGTGCTATGGTAAGTTTTTGTTTTACTGCTCATTGAAAGGGGCATACATTATAAAGGCATAGGAAAAAAGACTTCTGCAGGATTAGGATGCAGATCAGATTTAAGATTGTCATGCAGGTTTTCTGACTCTGGTGTACTCTTCTTTCTAAGAGGAATATGTTTCCATTGTTTATGTTATGCTACCTAAAGGAGAGATACCAGGAAGCCTTGGAATTCTAACCTTAAAATGGTCTCCATAATCATATTTCAAAGATCAAAGACTAAGGCAATAATTTCAGGTGTCACTAGGACCTCAAATGAGGTTGTGTTGTGATAGATTATGACATAGTCCATTGACATGATATGGTACCTATTTTGTCATCGAGGCACTTGGCTGAAATAATAGTTTTTGTTATGCTCACAGTACTAAGGATTTCACATATTATTGGTTTCCTAGGAATAGATGGGTATTCCTTACATTTTGTTGGAAAAGCAATACCCCAAAGTCTGGTGCTTCAAAATACAGACCGAGCACTATGAATGAAAGGAAGGAGGGGGTAACAATGCTTGATAGGAAGTGGACTCATTACCTTGCTCATGTAACTGTAACCCCTCTATACAGTATCTTTATGATAAAATATATATATTTGTTAGGAAATGGAAAGACTTGGAAAAAAATTATATTAAGTGAATAAGCCAGGCCCAAAGAAACATAGATCCCGTGGTTTACCTTATTTGAAATAACTAATATATGTCTAGGACAAGCAGAAAAGGTCAAAAGCTATGTACCTATGACCATATAAGATGATGTTAAGCGAAATGAACCCCAAGATAGGGAACACAAGTGGTTTTTTCTTTCTTGCAATTGTTTTTAATGTACTTAAAAAGTACTATGTGATTTTTTTTTCTTTGGTATGTTCTTTCCCCATGGTATAACCCCTATTATCACTGTATTTGATGTCGGTGCCCTGCATCTTGTATATACATTTTTCTAATTTAGGAAGGGGAAGGGAAATAACAAAATGCTGAAATAAGGATATAGGGAAAGGGAGGGAGGAGTTGGGGAGGTAGGGAGGGAAGGGATAGCAGGGGAAAAACAATGGAGCAGGTAACAAAGCTCTATAGGAAATGTACTCATCACCTTACTCATGTAACTGCAACCTCTCTGTACAGTATCTTTACAATAAAAAAAAATAAAAAAGCATGAAAATGTGTTAAAATAAAAAAAAAAAAGAATTAAGATCTCTGACCTTGATTCTCTTTCCTCTCCTTGGAGCACAGGCATCCATTTAAAATTCCTACCTAAAGAAATTTTGTCCAAAATAATTGTCTTAAATTGCCTTCCTAGAGGCCTCATCCAGCAACCAGAAAGATTAGTCATCAGGGAAGAGAAGAGACTGAAAAGTTGATACCACTCCCATATACACTTGTCATCTACTCTGCTGAGGGCAGCTCCAAGAGACAACTCAGGAGACATTTACGCAATACCAGTCTTTGTTGGCAGTGAAATTCAGCCCCTCAACTTTCAGTTACTTGCTACTTCCTGAGCTGAGAGGACTGTCATTGTACCAAGCCACTATCTGTTCATCGTTTAGATTGTCTATTTCTTTTAAAAAAAAAAGTTATTTACTATTCCTCCAAACATAACTAAACACTATTTTTTTCTACTTTCTGTGAAGAGTGCATTTAAGTTTGACCTTTTCTTTGTGTTTCATGTCTGTGGAACTTACACATGTTAAACATATACTTATTTTCCTGTTGAGTTCATTTTTTTTCTGTAATTCTATTTGGGGGGACCATCAGAGAGCTGAGAGGAAGCCTTCTTTTGCTCCAGTATCAAAAAGAAATTTATAGGAGTCTTTAACTTGATTTCCTTCATGGTGAGCAAGAAATACTTTTCTTTTTCTATTTCTCCCTACTTTACATATGTCCTGGTAAATAGAAAGAAAGAGGAAGGGAGGGAGAAAAGGAGGGAGGGAGAAAGGGTGGGAGGGAAGGAGGAAGGCTGGAAGGAGATACTAATGTCAATAAAACAGGTAATACAAACAAGTAAACAGATATAGTGATGCACAAATTAGTGTCAGCTATTTGGGAGGTGAAGATGGGAGAGCAGTTTAAAGACAGGTAAATTGTTGAAAGAACCTATCTGAAAATCCAAGCAAAATGATTGGCGATGTGGTTCGAGTGACAAGAGTATTTGTGCATAAGACCTTGAGTTCTTGAGTTCAGTCCTTATTATCAGAGAGAGAGAGAGAAACAGAGAGAGAGACAGAGAGAGAGACAGAGAGACAGAGAGAGACAGAGACAGAGAGAGACAGAGAGAGACAGATAAAGGAAAGAAGGAAGAGAGGGGGGAGGGAGGGAGGGAGGGAGGGAAAAGAAAAGAGAAAAGAAAAGATTCTGTCATCAGGCCTAGGGTGTAGCTCAGTGGGAGAGCATGACCATGGCTATGGGCTTGATCCTGAGCACAGCAAGGGGCTGGAAGGGGAGGTGGAATAAAAAAACTTTGTCTATCATTAAGTACATTTAAAAAGAGCTGGCTTCAACATGGTTTAAGATATTTTTTTCCCTGCTAAAAGACCGTGAGCACCTAGGCACATGCAATTTCTTCCTTTATCTTTTCTTTAAAAAAATATTTTAGTTCTCTTTAGGTAGTTATACAAAGGAGTTATCATTCAAGAAAGCAGTTTACAAATCCATTGCTTCTTGATCAATATCACCCCTTTCAACCTTCTCACCCACCCTTCTACCCACTCCTTCCTTCACTTTTCTTAATTTTGTACAATGTACATTGAGATTTTGACTCCATTCCCTCTACTTCTTCTCTTTGTTTCTCTGCTCTTCCTTTCCTTGACCCTATCCCACCCATTTCAGTTACCCATTTCCTGGTGTTTATCGCACTATGATTTTGGACTTATACTGAATTCTCCCCTATACCTACCTTATTTCAATTAGTACATTTATGTACCTATGCTTACTTATCAACAAATTCTAGCTTCCACATATGAGAGAAAACATGCAATCTCTGTTCTTCCTTATTTATTTATTTATTTGGTCATGGGGCCTGTACTCTGGGCCTGGGCACTGTCCTTCAGCTCTTCAGCGCAAGGCAAGTGATCTACCACTTGAGCCACAGCACCATTTCCGGCTTTTTCTGTTTATGTGGTGCTGAGAAATAGAACTCAGGGCCTCAATGCATGCAAGGCAAGCACCTAGCACTGAGCCACCTTCCCAGCCCTCTTCCTTAAAATTCTGAGCAGAGTTTCAAGCAGTCTCCTCTGCCTCAAGCTTCTGGGATAATTTGGTGGCATTCTTTTTAGGCAATGCTGTTCTCCCTGTAATGACAGCACCAACTCAGGAGTCTGAGAGATGATGACTACTGAGTCCAACTTTCGTGTATAACCTTGGAGAAGTGCTTTTCTCCTTTTCATCTCTATTTTTTCTCTGCCATATATTGAAGAAATTATAAGTACCTGGTAGGAGAACTGAGATCTTTCTATGCAAATTGCTTCACCATGTCCTTGCCAGCAGCTTGCGTGATATATAAGCTTCAGTTTTTGTGGTTACTATTAGTACTCCTCTCACACTGTATCACCGTGAAGTATAAGTACTTATCATAAGTACCCATCATAAGGCAAGTACTAATACGTATCATAAAGGCAGGTCAGGTTGGGAGTCATATGTTATTGATTAAACTGTTCAACCAAATGTTGGGCTTCAAGAGAAAGAGAATTCATAGTTAGAAGATGGGCTCATCAATGTTTTCCTAGATGAGGTATCTCAACAGACTTTGAGGAGAGTAGTTGTATTTCTAAGGGTTGGTGACGAATAAGTTAAAATACAGAAAAAAGACCAACACACACATAAGTCTAAAAAAGCTTAGGGTCTCCAGGAATCCTTATGGTTTTTGGATTAGAAAGGAAAATGATGAAGAGAAAAGTTTGAGACCTTGGAGTGAACACATTTCTTAAGTAGGAAGTCATGGTGCTAATCATGAAAGAAAATTTGATGAATGCATTTTATTAAGAATAAAAATTTTTGAATAGTGACATAAAAAGGACTGGATATATACACACATATATACATATATATAGTATGTAGATATGATAAATTTAAGTCCTTTATATATAGAATAGAGAACTCTGACAAACCTATAAGCAAAAGAAAGCAGTAGAAAAATAGGCAAAAGACTAGGATACTTCATAAAGTATATATAAATACATAATACTAATGCAAAATTTCTTTAGACAGTAAGGATATGAAAATCAAAATTATAAGGAGATGTTACTACATACCCAAAATATCTAAAATAGATTATGAAATGAAGGAAAGGATATGGAACAATCACAACTGTATACTGACGTACAGCTACTTTGAAATTTGGCAATACCTACTTAAACTAGATGCATATATACCCTAAGGCTTAGCAATTCTGAGCCTTAGATGTTTACCTAACAGAAGTGGTCAGTACCATATAACGACCATAGCAATACTAGTCCCAAACTAGTCATTAGTCATTTAAACCATCAGGAGTAAAAAGAATAACTAATTTTGTACCTTCAGCAATAAAACTTCCCACAATGAACTATGGCAATGAAAACAAGTGCTATAAAATTCTATGCAAAAACAATCTATGTGCATATAATGTTGAATAGAAAACAAAAATAAAGGAGTAGATAATATATAATGTACTTCCTACAAAATCATACAAACTAATTGTCTAATGGCTATCTTTAGATAAAAGGAAAGGGTGTTAGAAATATTCTGTTCTTGTTCTGGAGGCAGTTCACACAGGTATGTTATGCTTGTGCATATTCATTCAGAATTTTGCATGGGATACTTCCCTGAAAGCTGTACATTAACAGATTTTAAAAAATGAATTCAGCCCTGTAAATTTTAGTAAAGTGGTTTAACAAATATAGGTAGAATTCCCAATAAAAAGAGAAGCTTGAAATGTTGTCATATTCTTATGGTTTGTATGATGTCTTTGAATTTCTTTTTCCACTGCCAGCCTGATTTTTCTGAAAATGATTTGTAACCAAATCAAAGTTCCCTGTAATACTCATGCTGTCTTTCTGAATACAGAAGTAGATAGAGGAGACTAAGCCAATGATGCCAATGAGAAAAATGTGTTCCTAAAACTTCGAATCTATAAAATTGTAACGGTCAGCAGTTCTATGGCCTAGTCTCCCTTCAGGCAGCTCAGGACCCCTGCAAAGAGCTCCTGCAGCATCCACAAGGCACCAGGCTGGCAGAATGCTGCATTTAAAGAGCAAGCCTTCTGAGCACCCTTCTGAGGATTATAAGCAATATTGAAGTGTTGCATCAGAAAACAGCAGCAAATCCACATCATGATAGATTGTAAGCCACAATGTCCTTTGGGTTTAATAGAAATCCACAGCATTTAAACAAAATGATGAATTCTTCACTAAGATGGCTTTTCACATGTTATGACAACAGAAAACATACAGCCAAGAGGTGATTCATTTGTACTATATATCTTGCTCTCATACTGAATTTCTTATGCGTAAATGTTGAAAAAGTTGTGTGAGGGGCTGGGAAGGTGGCTCAATGGTAGAGCGCTTGCCTTGCATACATGAGGCCCTGGGTTTGATTCCTCAGCACCACATAAGCAAAAAGAAAAAGCCAGAAGTGGCGCTGTGGCTCAAGTGGTAGAGCACTAGCCTTGAGCTAAAGAGCTGAGGGACAGCGCCCAGGCCCAGAGTTCTGGCCTCGTGCCCGACAAAAACAAATAAAATAAAATAAAAAGAAAGAAAAAGTTGGGTGAGATTTTATATACTATGTTGTAACAACTATGCTTTGGTAAAGAACATCACATTTTTTGGTAACTGTGGTCTTTATTAAAAAGCAGCAATGAAAAAGATTTAAGTAAATTTAGACGATTAAAAATGAATTTTGAACGTTTCTGTTTTATTGTGTTTTTTCGGCTTGTGACCCAAAAGTATTAAGTGTTACTATGGAAGACAGGAAACACAAAGGAGGGAAACAGAATTCTAGCAGATGCTTTCTCAGGATTTTCAAATGTGTTTTAATACACTTGACTTATCAAAAGGGAATGTCATGTGCTAGTTCCCAAATTACTAAGTCTTTAGAGAAGCCAGAATTATCTCCAGACAGGGCTTTACTAAAATTGTCTGAGGTCAAGAATGGATAGGGAGGTCACAGGAGCTTGACAAAATATTCTGGCTAAAGGACTCTGGGAGAGAGAGTCCTGAGCTACATTTGCCCAATGACTCTTGTCAGTGGCATAAGGTGCTCCCATGAGAGTGCAGCCTTTCTGTGAAGAGACCAAGCACTTGCTCTTCCCTAACAGAAGCATAACACACCGACTTGTTTTATAAATCTTCCTGAAATACTTACTCAGGTAAGGCAATAACCATATTTCTCAAGTCACTGAATATACCCAGAGACATTACATAGCAATTAAATTTTAGAGACAAATAAACACAATTTAGGAACCTATCTTTTATTTTATATGGGTGAAATAAGATTAGAAGGGTTTATGTCACCCAGGTACCAGACTAGTGGTAGAAACAAACCTAAGCCTATAGCCCAGCGACTTTGATTTGAACATTTAGATAAGTACAAGCAAAGATGTATAAGAATCATTATATTCTCATTACCTTCTTTGAAAAATTAAGCATATTAGTGTTTTTAAATTTTGACTGGATTTTAAAAGAAATATTCATTATAAAGTGAGATTTTATTTTTTGTCAATATAAATAACAGAAGAAGTTCAGTGAAAGAAAAGCCAGGGTGGCTACAAGCACACATTTTTTCCCCTTTCAAGATCAGCAGACAACTGATTGCAATGCTTCATTTAATACTTTTAATATTCTCAATGGTTAAAAAACCCAACACATCCAGGTCCATTAAGACCATGCTTTTAACCATACCGCTTGGATCAATATAACTAATTCAAATAGACTCATGGAGAGAGGCACATTCACACTTGTATTGGGGATTTTATAATAAAGCACTATCAGAACTGCACTAAATAATGCTATCTGAAAAGATACATTTTTTTTCTAAGCAATGGTGATTTACCTTCTACTATAGAGATCAAAATGACCTGGTTAGGCTGCTCTATCTGTCTTTAGGGCTGTCCTCACACCAAAGGCCATATGGAATGGGGTTGAACAGTGAAACTTGGGCTCTGAGTTCAGAGTGGCTATTTCTGGACACAAAATGTTTTGTACTCTAGTATTAGATAATTTCTGTTCATGCATTCAATGTTTAAGTTATGTACATGTTAAGAACTAAAGGGGGCCAGTTGTTTACATAAATTATCCTCTAAAATTTAACATTAAAATTATTCTTTTTAAAAGGTGCGCTCTTCCCCAATCTAGGGAAGTTCAATTGAAACTAACAGTTAATATTTGCTTTTCTAGTGCCTTCTATTCCCAACTTTGGTTAATTAAACATTAACCAAAAACTTCAAAGCTATTCAAAAGCTTTTGCTCATGTTGGAGAATAAATAGAAATAGTAAAAACTGCTGTAACTCTTTCTGTATGTTGACTTCTATGTTTACTATAACTATAATAAACTATATGGCGTTCAGAAAAAAAAATCTAGTGGACTGTTATAATCATGGTAATCATCATAGAAGAGGCCCTTAGTTCTCATCCTAGAAGCATTTTTCTTCTAGGTTAAAAGCAGCCACAGATGCTGTGCAAACAGCAGGGAAACCATCATTCCTCTTTATGGAACTTTGGTGTGAATTGCCTGGTCTGGATGAGCACAGATTTTTAACAAGTTTGTATTAGGACTAAGATGGGCCAAAGAGTGATGGAGGGTTTGGAAGGGGAAGAAAGATTGTTATGTTGACTAAGTTTTAAAGTGGACTAGAATAAGCAACATTCTGTATCTGGAATTTACTAGTATAGTTTCCTAGCTGTTTTCTCTACTCTTTTGTCCTCTCCTTCGATGGCAGAAGTAGGGCAAAGTATTCTGAATAGGAACAACCTAGATCACCTAACAACTTCAAACACAGGAGCTGGGCAATTGGGAGACAATGTGGTATCACCCTTACCCTGGGCAATGCGGAATACCTATAACCTGTGGATACTTACAGTCTAAAGAGACTTAAGTGGAAACTTAGCAGACTGGGCCAGTGCCTGGCTTTGCTTCTTGGAACTCTGCCATTATTCTGACATCCTAGAAATTGATGCTACTGTTTCAATCATGTAAGGCAGCTTCTGGGGCACTAGTGATAGGCAAAATGTATTAGATAAGGCCCTGGAATGAACATTCATGGATTTTCTGCATTGGAAATAACTTATCATAACGGATTGCCCCAGCTCCGGTGTACCTGTGTACCATGTTTACTCTTGTACCATTACAATGATTTTGTGCCAGCTTTCTTCTATGGTGGGACTTCTTTGTACTATTTTTTTAAATAGGTAAAATCATCTGTTTTTATTTCATAATTTGCAATCATGTTCTCTCTGTTACAAAAGTCCTTGTTTAAAAATATTATATAAATGTAAGGTAACAATACAGGATGAAATGATTAGTATGCATAAACAACTTAACATATCTATTACCTTACATATTTACTGTTACATATCTGATAAGAACACCTGAAACTCTACTCTCAGAAAATTTCTATTATGCAAAACTCAACCATACTTTATCATAATATTCATACAATACTTCTGATCCCTAGATTATTCATCCTATATCACTATAACTTCATTTCTTGTGGCAACTCCTCCCATTATGATAACCATCTTATTTTGTTTCTATGTGACTTTTTAAAAAAGATTCCACATGCAAGTGAGATCATGTAATATATTTCTCTCTGTGTCTGGCTTATTGCATGTGACATAATATTCAGTTTCATCCATGTTGTTGCAAATGGCATGATATAAAGCTGAATAAGTTCCCTTCATGGAGTTTCTTTTTGACTTTACAAATAATTCCTACTTCCAATGAACACCAAAATCTATATAATAATGATTCTTTAATAAGGTATCTCTTTAAAGTAAAGAATTGAAATCATACTACTCATTATTTTCCTTTCCTGTAATAATCGTTATAAGGTAATAAAATTGGAAAAATATTTATTTTGGACATTTGTTCTGACACTTTGTCCTCTCCTATATTTGTTTCTAAAGCTTCCTTTACTTGAAAAGATACTTATGGAAAGAAAACAATTTATAAAAATGGACTTGTTATTCAAGGTATTAAAGAAAGTATGTTTCCAGTTAAAGGAAATTTCTAAAATTGAATAACTTCTTCATGTTTTCAAATTTAGATTCCTTTGTATAGCTTTTTCTCTTCTATAATACCTCCTTTTTCTCTTGTTCTTTTCCTCATCTCCCTTTCTCTCACTCATCTTTTCTTACTCTTATCTCTTGTCTCTCTCAAGACTCTGGCATCTCTCTGTCTCTCTGGCATCTCCGTGTGTGTGTGTGTGTGTGTGTGTGTGTGTGTGTGTGTGTGTGTGTGTGTCTATGTGTGTGTGTCTGTGTCAGTCTGTCTCTCTTATCTTTTTGTCTTTAGTCTCTCACCATAATACTGCTGGGGAACTAATAAACATTAAAAAATTTCATCCTTTGCTGCTATACTCTGTCAAATCTTTTCATTATTAGCTTCTAAAAATGTAAAAAAATAGACCATGCAATAATAAGGAATCAGCCCATATCTCTAGTTATGTCTCAAGTAGACTTGTCATTTGCAACATCTGATGATTGTATTTTATATATGAACCCACAATGGTATATGCTGTACATATAATAAAGTGAAAAATGTGAATGCATTGCAGAATTTGATGACTTTTTTTTACAGAAATTCAGCATCATGTCCTAGATTACATACATATACTTTGCCACTGGAGAGTACTAGGTGTGTCTTTCATATATATATTACATAGGCTTCTTACTTGACATTATGGGCAGAAAACTATCTTCTAAACTCTTAGATGGCTTACAATTCTCTGTGTTTTCCTGAAGAAAACTGCACATCAATCAATAATTCCATGAAGAACAAACATACAAAAGGAAAATAATAGTGTTTATAAGATTAGAAAAATATTCTTTCCAAACCAGATTCTAGTCTATTGTAATCAATACAGAGAGAAACATTTTCTGCTAAGTAGTCACAAATCACAGTCTCTCAGACTTTGAAAAAAATAATGTGCTTTGTGTTTAGCCCTTTTTTTCTCAAGAGTCCACTAAACCCTCAGTGTTTACACCACTAGTCCACCAATGAAACAGACTAAAAGAAGTTGATGCTCTTTCAAAATTTTCCTAACCACCTGAAATCCCATTGGAGACTATGATATAAAAAACATCTTCCTCAGACTGAGAGATTCTAAATCCTTTTCTAACAGTAATATTTTTTCAGGTTTACAAATGGCAAATACAAAAGAAAGATTTCTTAGATGAGAAAAGCAAAGTGACAAGTTAAAACAGAAATAAGAATTTCACAAGCACCTATAATACACATAAACACATCTGTCCTATACACCTACCTTACAGCTGAAAATATTCCCTTTGGAAGAGCTATGCTTACCTGGTTTCCAGAGAGATATCTATGCCCAAGGGTCTAAATAAACATGAAACCATTGAGTGTTGATTCGAAGTGAATGGAACATTACAGTTTGAAACGTGCCTATCATAAAAATCATGTGGCAAGGGTGTAAATCATCCATGTCAGTCAGTTTTATTACAGGCTACCAGCCAATACTCTGTCAATCTGAATGTGGCTTCTTGGACATGTACAATCATCAGTTTAAATATACTTTATGGGAAGGGAAAAGAAAAAGGAGAGAAGATCCTAACATACTTAGATTAAACATAAATCTCATTTTTACCTAGCTGTTATTCTGAGACGTATTTCAAAAGAAAAAAGGAAAGTAGCTAATAAAGGTAAAGGAGATATGGGAAATCAGTCACCTTGTTTTAAATAGTTAGAAAAGATAACAAGTTAAGTAGAAATAGGAAAAAAAACAAAATAATCTTGGAGAGGGGAATACTGAAATCAGCAATCACTCTCTGTTTTAATTCTGTTACTTCTCTTTTTTTCTCTAAAATTGATTTGAGCTATTTTACATTTCTGTCACATACTTCTCGAAAAAGTTCCCTGAGGTATAAATGCTGATCAGTCAGCTATGCTTACCTTGACTTTTAAGATTACAGTCCACGTTTACTCCTGCATTCAGGCACTGTACAAGGTATTACGTTAAGAGATAAATAATTCCATCATTTCAACTTGGTGCTCCTGTGAAATGTGGCGCTAAGAAACAGCCAACAGGCTGTGCGTCTGAACAAATCATATGTCCTGTAATTGCTGCTTAGCTCTAATTACTATTGAGGATAATGTTTGCAACTTGATTCCAGGGAGCAAGCTACCTTCTGACGACACAAGACCAAATATACCCTAAAAGAAGGACAAGTTATTTTTCTTCATGCAATTTTTCTTACTATTTCCTAGGAACTCAGAAACTACTACTACACTACTGTGCCATAGTAAAAGTAAAACAAAAAAAAATTAACAAATCTACTTCTCTCTCGCCCCACAAAATAATTCTCAAAATAGCTATTTATTATAAAAATTAGCAATTTATAGTATCACATACATTTTAAGGGACTATTTTTATTTCTCTCTAGATAATAGTTTTTTTTATTTCAAAGAGGAGTCTGTTCTCACAAAAATCTTATTTGTATCTTGGCAGTATATATCAGTTTATATTTATACTATTAAGCTTGAAAAAATTTCTACCTTGCTTATGGAGTTTGAGATTTTAAATAAAAATTTAGAACATATAAGTTAAAAAAAAACAAAGCATATAACAATTTTATGTTGGTAACATTAATAGGGATGTTTATGCATTTCAAATACCTAATTTTAGCTATATGGGGGAACTAGCACAGTGAAATTAGACATTTTATCAGCTTGGAACTAAAATGATTCTTCATTTTTCTCATACCTAATTTCATTCTCTGATGAGTGGCACCTGAGCATGTGATAAGCATAAGGACTCACAGTGTGGCTATGATTAGATAGCTGTTTTGCTGAAAGCCATTAGTATCTGTGAGTTAGTTTAGTGGTGGTTTAATTGAATAAACTTGAAATGACTAATGTTTGCAAATGTCAGAAAGGATTTTGTACCATTGATTGTGTAACTGCATACATTTGCCAACTACAGTCAATACTTGACTACAGTCAATTATTGACACTCAGAACAAACTACAATTAACCAAATTCCGAGATCTGGTATATCATCCTGTTTCAGATTTGTACAGTTCCTAGTAGGGACAGGTAACTCTATGTGAATAATTAGGTATAGTAATCGAAATGGTAATATATAAAACCAATTTTTTAATGGTAATTTTTCCAGGGTCAATAAACTCAACAAAATTATACATAACAACAAAATAGTTTAAATGGAAAACTGCAAGGTAGTGAGTGCTATACTCATTTCCCTTAAAAAACAACTATGTATTTCTTACCTATTAGTTCTTCATAATTAAAAATAAGTCATTGCTGTGTTATTTTGAAATTAAATTTTCATCTATAATAAAGTTCGCAACTTTTTTTTCTTTTATGGGATTAGGCAAAGTGTTCTAGTCCTTTTTGCTTACCCTTAACTCATACCTGATTCTTTTTGAATACTTCCCAGAACATTTACAGGTCTGACATGTGAACTTCTAAACTCGTTTTTTTTTGTACTGCTTGTATATTCTTAGTTTCATTCAATAGTACACGAAGTGTGGACCCTAGAACAGTTACATCAGTATCAGGATTTCGTGATAAACTCCCAGTTCCCAGTCGAGATGTAGAGAATCACAAACTCTTGGAATTGCATCTTGGAATGTGCTTTGACAAGCTGGTAAGTTATGAGATTTGAAGGAAATAATGCCTGTTTAATAAGCGATAAAAACTATCACCACCACCATTACCCAAATCATCAGAAAAAAATATTCCAAAGACTAGTTTCATATCTATCACCATCCACAAACTTAATTGAAAACCATTTCCTTATTTACACTTTATAAGATTTGTTAAACAGAATTCTCCCTCAAGGGCAAAGCCTATTAATTCGTTTATTTATTTTCTGTCTTTGGCTCCTTGTGCAATGTCTGACACTTGTCTGACAAATGTTCATTGCAGAAAGCACTATCTGATGAGTGTATATCCACACTTAGGTATCACTTTATCTCATGACTCTCATGATACTCTTTGGCCTCTTTCAAATTCTTTCCATTTCAAGTGTAATTTTGAATGCCATTTTGTCTAGTTTTCTAGGTAGGTTTCTCTCTTCCCTCAAAAGGAAGTACCTTCTTTGCTACATACTTGCATTATATGACTTTACATTTCTATAGAGTATTTGATTGTGTGTTATCACATGGAGGTTCTTCCCTAGTGTTCTAAGCTTGGTTAGGTGAGACTAAACTCAATTACTGCATTTTGCCTAGTGAATGTGCTGAATTAATGAGGTAAAACGAACTGCATCTATGTATATTCTTACTGTAAGAACTGTGCTGCTGCATACAACCTGCTTAAAGGTTTTATTTCTTACTGATAATTATGATCTTCTAAGAGTACAAGGACTGTCAAAATTATAGAAACAAGCTTAAGATGATGTTTTGTAAACAGGATGCTTTCTTGGGCTGGGAATATGGCTTAGTGGTGGAGTGCTTGCCTAGCATGCATGAAGCCCTGGGTTCGATTCCTCAGTATCATATACACAGAAAAAGCTGGAAGTGGTGCTGTGGCTCAAGTGGTAGAGTGCTAGTCTTGAGCAAAGGAAGCTCAGGGACTGGGTGAAGGCTCTGAGTTCAAGCCCCAGGACTAGCAAACAAACAAACAAACAAAAAGGGTGCTTTTTTAACCTTGGTTGAAAAGTAGTAAACATCTTCCATGGAAACAAAGTCATACGTGGTCATCAAAACTAACACTTTTGATAATTCTCAAAGGTTTAGTGAACATACAGGATGTCTGCTTGAGATAGATTTTTATAGAAGAAATGACACCTCAATACCAACAGTATTATAAGCTTTACAATTATACGGAGGCTCTTGAAAAGAAGTCAAAATTCTATGAGTGTTTATGAAGATGCTCATTATTCCTTGGAAAGCAAAAAACCATAAATTTGGGAGATTTTTTTCTTCCATATTTTAAGATATACTTGGGGAGCTATAACAAGAAATCAATTTTCTTTAATTGTCATTTTTATTGCAAGCAATAATCTTATCTGCTTACGGAATTCATTTATAATTGATAATAAATGATAAATTTAGAAAATGGGCATCTTTGCTAGAGTTTATACATTTCTGTAAACCAGAATTTTTTTCAACTTGTAAAATTCAGCCTTTTCATCTTCATTTTGGGTTTTAATTGATTATGGCTGTTGTTATTGTAACTGAATCTTCTCCCCCCACCAAACATACTTTCAATTTCAAACATTTAATTAACAAACTTTTAATTACATTCATTAGAAGGGTCTGTTCTTTTAAAGTAACTTTTAGATAAGTATATAATCCTTCTTTAATGGAAAAATGGTTGCCACTCAAGTGATCTGAATTATAATTAGGGATTTTTTCACTAATTTGCATAAAGGCAAGCTTATAAACACATTCTCTATGAAGAAAACACATATTCACTGATATTTTTTCTTCCTCCTTCCCTCTGTTGAACTAGATATTATGGTAAACTGAAATGTGAGGCTTGTGGATGATAGAAAGATAGTAGAAAGATCTGTGTGAAGAAGAAAATAATATATCTAAAGCATTGACTAATATGAAGTCACAGAATGTAATAAAAATTATCAGTACATATATAACATTAGTATTAGACAGAATATAATCTCCACAAGAGAAGGAATGTTTGTTTGGTTTACTGATGTACTCTAAGCACCTGGTGCCATGCTTTGGATGTATTATGAGCTCAACAAACCCCTGCTGCACCAAAAAGAAAGAGCAAGGTGGTTCTGAAGAATAGACAATGTTTCACTGTGAAGGCAAGACATGAGTGTGCTCTTAGTAAATGTGCTGACTTAATCTTTCCCTTAGCTCTCTACCTACATTTGGACTATTAGATGTTTTAACTTTCTAAATAGACTGGAAATCTTAATGGTCTACGCCTTCACTGCCATGCTAGTCCCAGACAACCTGGCATTTGCCAAAGGCTAAAGGTCTTTAATAGGTTTTCCTGAGACCAAGTAGTTCTAAAATTGGGCCACCACATAGCAACCAAGCAAATGGCTTAAAAAGACAAATTTGATTGTGCTACTCCAATGTAATGCTTAAAGGAAACAAGATACATTTTTATGACCCACAGATACCACCTGGTTAAACTTCAGCTTATGTCCAAAGTTACACATGGTACTTCACCTCCTCCTCATTTACCAAGATCTTAGCTCTTCCTGAAACATGTCCAAGTCTTACTTTAAAGTTTGTTTCCTTTCTTTTTCCAATGCTCTTCTCCTAATTCAGCTATTTCTCAGTTTCGTGATCACCCCCTGAACAAGGTCTCCATCTATGAGATTGCTGTTCTTTACAATCTCTCATCTAGAATATAGACTCCAATACAGTATTAACTATTCTTTAAGTGCTCTATGCCAGTTTCTAAACAGCGCTAGTCCTCTTGATGGCACTCAGAGCAGATTTTCAAAGATTAAATGATGATATTTCTCCTACCTTTTCCAAACTAAAGACATGAAAGCATTCAAATGACTTGAAATACTTCATGTACATTATTTTTCACTTAACATTTACTGATTACCTGCATTGTAATTACTTATAATGAATGATACTACTTCAAAGCTGAAGTGATGACGTACAATTGGCAAAAAAAATGTTGGCCATGTGTGAGACATGGTATTTATTCAATGTACTGAAAAATTAGTGCACATTTCCATTTATAGGTATTCAGGCATCCTTAGCCCACACACATGTTGATATCAAGGGACTAATGACTGGCATGTAGATATGGTATAAAAGAATGGAAGAAATGGAAGCAGTTCTTAGAACTTTCTCAAGAAAATAAATTCTTCCTAGAGCTTTATCTTTAACTAATAAGAGATCAACTTAAAAAAAAACTAACACTGAAAGCAGAGTTTATTGGTCATGTACATCAAATGCTGTTACATTAACATTTATTTTATGTCAACACTGTTCTCAGTATTAATTTGGCCAATGTTCAAATTACTAAAATAAAAAAGGATTTGCTATTACCTATATTATCTCAATTAGGAATCAGGGTACAGTATAAGTATTTTGCCAAGGTCACAGAACAAGCAAGCGGCATGATTAAGGTTCAAATCCATGTAGTTGGGTTTTAGAGTCCCTATTTGTGACAGTAGATATAAGAAGGTACCACCACCTTTATAGTAGTAGTCTATCTCTTGCAACACTCGTAATATATAAGAGAAATTACCTATCAGATGTCAGTTACTTCTAGATATACATATTTCTCTCCCATTTTCAGCGATTCTTCATTACTGCCAAATAAAGGTATGACATATTTAGCAGCCAGTAGCTTGATGAAACAGTTCTAGATCATATGGAAAATCACAAGGAAAGTCTAAATAAAATACCAAATCACGCTATGTCTTTAATATCACTGTGAAAACAGCATGATTTTTCTAGGACATGCTGTGAAGTCTGAAGTGATAAGATAGCCTATCTTAAAATGAATTGAAACCAAAAACGGATCTGCAAATGTATTTCTAACTTCCGAAGAACGCTCTATTTTGACAAGTTAGAGCATGGAGATGCAGACCTCATCTTAGTGTAAAGAAGAGTGCAAACCAATGATTTTCACATAGTATTGGGTCAAGCTATATATGAAGAAAGGTGGATATTAACTCATAGAATTTCAATAAAACGAGGTAGTCTGTCATGCACAGCAGGCCTTTATTTCACTCTCTCTCTCTTATTCTCTCCTTTTAAAAGAGATTAATCATGCATCTTCTGAAACGTGAATGCGACAGGAGGAGTCCAGTTGACGGAGCACAGCTCATCATGACCCACAGCAACATGACCCCTGTGTAATAAATCTTTCTGGAAGTAGTTCTTCTTTTCCAAATGAGGCCTGTCTTCACTTTTCTCATGTGAGACTTGGCAAATGGGACATTCTGAATCTGACAGGCCAGTTCTCTGCTCCTCAGCTGACAACTGTCTTATATAGTTGTCAGCTGAAACTTTTACAGGGGCACGTAGGGGATAAGGATTTCTGAGTCATGTCCAGCCAAGAGAGTCCATCATCTCTCAGTGTTCAGCCGCCCTGTTCCATCCCAACAGTAGTATGTCATTCCTGCCAGACAGCCCAGCTCCAGAGAGCATGGGAGAGGAGAAGAACTAATGATCTTCATGAAGCTGGCTTAAAGAAGTCCTTTGTGAGAATCTCATAAGGAAGAGACATCTTTGCATTTCTGTGATCTGTTTTTTTTTTACAAAGATTTGGGGGATTGAAAATAATGTGAAGAAATGTAGGGCCTTTTATTGTATAGAAGTTGTTTCTAAGTTTGATCCCAGTTCAAATTTTGCTTCTACAATTTACTAGAGATGAGACCGTAAAGAGATAGTTACTTCTGGAGCCTCAGTTTCCTAATTAGAAATATTTGTCTTTCTCAGGTTTGAAAAGAGATCAATGTAACATGCACCAGGTCTGCACAGAGTTCTCTTTGTCTCTGATCCTGAAAGGGCCAGGTGTGTTGGATGTTCAAACTGAGAAAAGCCTCCAAATCCTCTGTATATTATACTTTCATTGGCTTTATTTTTGTTTTGGCCTTGTACCAGAGTTTTCTAATTTAAGATCTGTGAAAGGCCCAATCTCTAGGAATTGTCTAAAATATTTACAATCATGCTCACTTTTCAGAAAAAGTAAAAGCAGATTTAATCAGTTTTCAAAGATTCTGGGATTCAAAGAGATTAAAAATCTCTGCACATGTCTGAAAAGTGTCAGGCCAAGTGAGAATCTTTTTGTCAGTCATATTTGATTTTTAATATGTCTAAACAATCTATGAGTAAAATGAACTACAACCTCTATGATCAAATACTTGTTTCATAAATTGCATATTAGATCAAGAGGTTTTAGTGTTTGCAAAAGATTCAGGTTTTCATTTACTCAAGTTTACTCAAAATAGATTACACAGTGATAGTATATACATAATTGCTAACTTTAATAAACAATTTACAAGAAAACTAGACGGTCAATTTCAAGTTCACTGTAAACCAAACCAGTAATTCTAGAAACACTCTGCTCTGAGCTTCACAGAAGCATAAGCTATCCTCTGTTCCAAATATCTTATAACTTGAAGAAACTGAAGCTCTAAAGGTTATGTGACTTGCCCAAGGTCATCACAATACTTACGGACAATGAAAACCAGCAGCTGTAAAAATAATGACAGTGATTATGATGATGATGACAGCACTATGATCTATTGAGAGCTTACTTGAGCTAAGCCTCTTAAAGACTTTAACCTCATGTACTTGCACTTCAACCCTGGAGAAGCATTTTATTACTTCTATTCAGCAGATGGAGTTCACTGCTCAGGGCTCTACCACCAGTAAATGCAAAATTCAGAACCCAAACCAACTTAGTACTCTGCTTTAGCTTGCAAGTATGTTCTCAAAAAATGGGGAATCTTTTTTACTGCCAAGTGTCACTTGGATATTTTTAATATCATGTGCCACAAAAAATTATCAATATAGGCAGAAAAGCCACAGGTATCTGCCAAGAAATATTACGTCTGACCCATCATGTACCAAAATGTGCTTCTGCTTGTAATATCAACTGTCCAGACACAACTCCTCTGGTCATTTGGTGGGTCAAGGGAACCTGTCTATATAGAGTCTATGCCTTCCTCCCCCTGTTCTCCTAAACTATATAGTAAGTGCCTGAGATTAGGTGAATTTCTGCCCTAAAGACCCTGAGGTCATTTCTGGATTCTGCTTAGATCTGTTTCCAAGATCCATTGCCTAAGACAGTTGTCTGTGTGGGCCTAAGAATGGCTTCAGGTTGTTTGCTTTCAGGGACTATAGATTGGTCTTGGTAGTGGCAACTGATATATCCATGTTCTTGTAGAATTGGGTTAGAAGGAGGAAGAAGATGCTATATGATTCTACTTCTTGGCACAGAACCAGTTAGCCTTCTCATGGATTTATGAAAAAATGTAGCCAGTGAGTAAAGAATACAGATGAGAAAGATAGAATTAACAAGACATGATGACTGATTAGATATAGGATGTGATCTGATAGACTAAAGCAAAGCTCAACTATGTGGAGGAGTCAATTACAGAGAAACAACACTGAGGGAAGGAACCAACTTGGCCAGAACATTTAGTTTCTGAGCTTTGTTCTTAACATATTGCTAAGTCTGGAATATTGGTTTTCTTCTTTCAACACGACACATTAAGTGTGATGTGTTACCCTTCCCATTCTGCCCTACTCTTCCAGCACCAGGAGAAAGATAAATGGTAATGGCCATGAGTAAATGAGACTCTTGACATGAGGCCCTTGTATATAATTTCTTAGTCAAAAAATAATCACTTATTTCAAATGCTTGGCGATCATAAAATGCGCCAGAACTACTCATTAAATGGCAGTATGTCTGAATTTCTACAACTACACTGATTTTCAACTATCTCCTATTACACTAAGAATTTAGATTTAATCAATAGTTGAAGTTACTGTTCTCAACTATTTAATGTGTTGTTGAATTAATGTTGATACTTCAAAAACAGGTAACAAGATAATTCATCTCCTCCCCACTATGAATTCACAGCTAGTGCACATATATTTTATAATACGTCAGCTTCTGAAATTAATCCTCATCACCACATCTGAATTGTTTAGTCTTTCCTTAATCACCAGTAATTTTATATCAAAAGAAAAAGTTTAAGTGTCAGTCAGGCCTGGTTAAAAAGAACAGTATTATTTTTGCTTTTTATTTCACTAAAGACTAAGTGATAAAGCTGGTAATTCTATGTAAAGCTAGACCTGTGAAAAACAAACAAGTGAAGCTAACAAATAGAAAAGACAAAATTCTCAAATATAAATGATTGGTTCTGTTTTTGTTTGAAAAGAAACATGTCAAATATGAAGTTTATCATTTTGCAAGTCAGCTTGGTGGCTCATGAATGTCTGTAATCCAGTAACTCAGAAAGTGAGGATTAAGAAAGTTTGATTCCAAGCCAACAAAGGCAAAAAGTTAGCAAGACTTCTCAATCAATAAGGCGTGTGACAAGGTGTTCCTGTGACTCCAGCTATGTGGGAGACCAAGGTAGGAAGTTAATGAGTCAGTCCAGCAAACAAAAGTTAGACCCTACATGAAAAATAACTTAAAAAAAAACTCAAGCAAAAAAGTGCTGAGGATATGGTGCAAGAGATAGAACAAAGACCTAGCAAGCACAAGACCCTAAGTTCAAACTGAAGTACTGCCAAAAAGAGTTTATTATTTTGTATATGTCATAAATACAGTTAGGTCTTTAAAAAATATAAATATGTAAAACTCTAAACTTAAGAAAGTTAGCTTGGAAATTTAAACAATTATGCTATGCAAAAAATTTAAGTTAAAAACATAGAACTACTATGTAAGGGAAACAAAAAAAGAAAGAGAAAGCTTTTAAGAGCTTAGTTAATATTTTAAGACAGAAAAAAGGCAAGTTATTTTGTCAGCAAAGCAAAGGTTACTCTTATCAATGCCTATGTAGCTTTGGATAAAAATTATTAATATCTTTTCATTTCAGTTTCTTCATAAGAAAAAGAATAACAGCAAATTCCTTGAAATACCATAGAAAAGGTTTATAATAATCTCTGACATTTTATTTCCTCTTTACACAGAACTGTACACCTGTGAACCAAAAGGAATGATTTAAAAAACAATGTTACTGGAATGACTTTAGAAATTAATAATAAAATATTTTCTTAGAAGGAATGGACAAATAAAAATAAAGTGAAGGCCTGAATAAAATTTACCTGTACCTATATTATGGGATTCAAATCCACAGACAAATTGCATTGTACAGTGGAGCGAATATATCTTAACCACAATCTATTTGGGGAGAAAACAGTATCACATTTTTTCTATGGAAAAATCAGAACTTCTCAGTTCTGATAATTGAAATAGAATTGTTGTCCTTGTTCTGAACAACAACAAAAAACTCTCAGCACAATAAAATGAACTTCTCTGTTTTTCCTTGTTTACTTAGGGCAAACAATAAGATAGAAAGTCCATGAAAACAAGATCTAAACTTTCTGTGTGGCTTTGGGCAAGGTATTTATTTCATGCTGAATAAGAGTGGAGGGGATAAAACAATGCCTGATTAAACAATGCTAACATCTGCCTAGTAATTACTACAATCATGAATTTGGAAAATTCACATCATAGTCGAATTAATTATAGCTGCTTACAGGGAAAAAAAATCAGTAAAAGCCACAGCGCCTATAACTAGATTGAAGTAATATTAAGAAAGGGAATCTAAAAACATACTTGTACACAGATGAAATTATATTCTGCACTTGGCGTCAATCGTGCATACTTCTAAGTACACAACAATTCACTACCATTGTCTCTAATGTTTAAGAGAGTGAAGATGAGAGAAATGGAAGGGAGGAAGGCTTTTGTTTTTTCAGGAGAAAGGAGTTCTTTAAGTCACTTGTTCTCTTACTTCGTCCTCTTGATCTTACTTTTAGCCTTACCTTCTGTGGTTTGGGATAGCCTTACTTGCCCTCCTTTGGTACTGATCAGTTGCTCTCTTTCTTTGAGGTCTGCATCTGGGTGTGTCGGCTGCTGCCACCTGGGTTTTGGCACTGGTCTTTGCCCAGCAGCCCTCTATAGTCTTTCTGGATGATCACCTTGTCTCCTATCTACGGTCTCCTGAAAGCTGTTGATATCCAGAGCTCAGGTCTCTACTCCAGGTACATTCAGATGCCTGCTAGAAACTGCTAACTGAATGCCCCATAATCATGACTAAAATCAAATTTACTTGAGCTGAGCGATTTTACTCTGACATGTGGCAGAATGAAATCATACACTGTAGGGGAATATCCTGTGATGATGATGATGATGATGATGATGACATATTTAGAAAAAGAAGAGAGCTAGTGCCAAGGATTGAGTGCCAATATTCACAAGATATCTTAAGAAACTGTAAGTACCAGAGTTAGATATTTAAAAATAATACATGCAACAATAGGTTAACTGAACATTACTAGAACTGTAAGTCCTGATGCTGGATAACCCTTTGTTCAGTTTGAGTTGTTTCATCCTTCACCAAATATTTTTACCAGATAGAATAACAAAAGTTGAATTGTTGTGTTTCATTGGAATTTTTCTTACATTCCAATCATTGTTTTCCCACGAAGAGTGAGAAATTTTAAAAGGTCACTCATCTGGGAGTGAGGATCCATGTAATAACTGATTCTGTATCTTTTACAGGGGGAGATGGAAGAATATAAAAAAAAACAGAGAAGCAAAAGGGAAGAAAAAATGATAAGATTTCTCTCCCTACTAAAATTCTCTTAGAATAACAACCAACAATTAGTTATACCAAAATGCTTTTGTGACATTAAAATAAAAAGAAACCTTTCTCTTTTTAAGTAGGGGGAGGGTGCCTATGTTTTTAGTTTATATTTTTTACTTATAGGACTTTTTTTAAAGTGCTATTAGATTCTTATTGAAAAGCTATTAGTATTTCTTCATAGGCTCACTTTTAAAAAGATAAAACAGTGTCTTTATTTATGGGAATGACATGATAGTCTTACTTGTTTACATTCTATAATGTTTAAATTAAGATAAATAGATCTCTGCAGATATCTGTCTTTATGTGGTATAAAACATTAAAAACCCACTGTATTAGCTTTTTTTGAAATACACAGCACATGATCATTATTTATATTTATTCTACTGGGAAACAAAGGAAAAATCTTCTTCTAAATATAACCCATTGCTCAAATTTTCATGGTAAAGCAATAAATATATTTTTTTCTCAAAAAATTGAATTGTTTCTTGCCCTACTCCTCCTCTTTTTGTATCTTTTGGACATGATAGCAGCTCTACTACACCATTCACCTCCTACCTCTCCTTTTCTTCTTTCGAGGTACACATTCACTTAGACGTTTAACTGGCCAAAAGCTTGCCAAGTCATTTCTCTGTCAGTCTCCAGTCAGATCCTCACCCTACCATCACCACTGGCTTCTTTCACTCTAGTTTTACTCTCAAATACCTATGTAGATTTATATATTAGATATTCACATATGTCATATATGAATATATTTGAACCACATCACTCTTTTGTTGAATATCCTTTCATTATTTTTCTACTCAACACATATTTGCTTATGAGCCAGCATTGTTCCTAAAGTTGGGAATGTGACACGAATAAGACAGATGAGGTCTCTGAAACCATGGTGCCTCCCTTTCCTTAGGTCATCCATACTAACATGGCCTACCTACCTGGTCCTCTACGATGAGACCTACGGTTATTACCTGAGATTCATTTCTTGTCACCTCTGTCTCAATCACTGTATCAGCAACAGGATCAGTTTTATGTTCTGTATATAAGTTACTCTGTATCACACATCTGTAATTTTTGTCCCACTAGCCATTTGCTCTCCTGATCAGCTTTCAAATGCCTACTCCTACCCATCTTTTCTGTTTTTCTTCCTTTGAAGTTAGAACATTGAATCAGCATTTTTTGCTTTATTTCTTTGAGAATGTCTCACTTTATGTCTGGTCCAGGCTAAACCACAGTTCTCCTATTTGTGCTGTCTACTTAGTATCTAGATGGGGTGCTAGGCATATACCACCATTTCCAGTCATTTTACTTCCCTTGTAGCTAGGTATGAACTACTAAGCCCAGCCATTGGTTGAGAGAAGGCTTGTGAAGTTTTATCCAGTACTAGCTTCAAACTGCAATCTCCTGATCTCTGGTTCCCAACTAGAAGGATTACAGTCTCCTATCAATCTTTAAGAAGTCTTGAACCACTTAGGCTAGGTAAATTGTCCTTTCATTGAATTCTACACTTCCATACTTACCACATGGTACTGTTAGTATCTTTATACACAAACATAATTATTTTATGTACATTAGTTTTAGATAAAAATTTAATAACTTCTGTCCTGAACAGGCATGAGGCAGTGTTGTGGGGGTCCAAACTCTAATTCTATATCCAACATGGCCTTAAAAAATTTCTGCTATATCTAGGCATTCACACACAGTGAGATCAAAGGAAGATTCTCTAAGGATTGGAACACAAAGGCACAATGCCTATGTGAATCTGATTATACAAAATAATATTTATCAAAAGAGCTTCAGGAATTGGAAACAAGAAGTTTTTTCTTTTTCTTTCTTTTTTTTTTTTTTGGTCGGTGGTGGGGCTTGAACTTTTGGCTTGGGCGTTGTTCCTGCTCTTCAGCTCATGGCGAGTGCTCTACCGCTTAAGCCACAGTGCTACTTCTGACATTCTAGTGGTTTATTGGAGGTAAGAGTCTCACGGACTTTACTGCCCGGGCTGGCTTTGAACTGAGATCCTCAGATCTCAGCCTCTTGAGTAGCTAGGATTACAGGCGTGAGCCACCAGGGCCCAGCTAGGTTTTTTCTTTTATGTTGTTTTGTTTTCTTTTTGTCCAGTTTGTTCATTTGTATATCTTTGAGAGTATAAGGGGAGGCACAGAAATGGAGGGAAAGGTAAAGGTACTCGCTGGATACTAGGTTGAAAACTAACTATACCACTTGTGGATGGGGACAGGAGGAAAAAACTAGGTGAGAGTGAGAGGAGGGTACCATTGACTTATGTAACTGTAATCCCTCTGTACATCACCTTTATAATAACAAGACAAATTCTGGTATTTCAACAAATACAGAGTAAATCTAACTAGTTATCTTATTCTAGTCATGTCTGCTGCACTGTTACATTTACCTTCTTGATCCAGAAGTTAAATGTGTTGTGATAAGGATTAATTTTTTTGATTGAGAAGATCTGAGGAAAATATCTTAACACAGGGCTTCAAGCTTCCTTCATATGAGATATGAAAAATGTAGAGAAAATTGAATATGAATATGAGGAAGTAGAAAGTAATCATTATCTGAAAATGAACGAGTATGGAATGGAGAAAAAATATTCCAGTGGGTTAAAAAAGTAAAACTAAGATTTTTTTCATGAAGCTTTGAGAACACATTATGAGGCAATAAGCAGACTCCCCAGGAAAACTGGATGAAGAGACTTTGTCTTTTAAGAGCAAGATTAATGGAAAATAACTCAAAGCTGCCTCTTGAGATTAAATACTGGGATTTTTTTTTTACCATTTTAAACTACTCTATTTCAAATTATAACAGATAATATGGAGTTGATCATATATCAGATATATAATCTCACAGTAAAAAATAGTTTCTCTTATAAGATATATACCATGTGAGTACATATGGATATCGTTCTTTCCATCTGTAAATATTAGCAAATCCTAATTGCATACAACAGAATTTGGCTCATACACCAGGAAGAATAAGATTATTCCACCTTCATGGATATGGAGGAAACTGGAAAAACTCATTTTGAGTGAAGTTAGCCAGGCATAGAGAGCCAAAGGTCCCATGTTTTCTCTCAAATGTGGAAGAAAGATGTAAAATATAAGCATATTTATGATCACATCTAAGGCATATAAATATAAGACACAATCATACAGACTAAAGAATGGTCTATGTGGAAGTGAGTTTTCTCACTTGATATTATCTTTTCTATTATTAGGC
Source organism: Dipodomys ordii (assembly GCF_000151885.1). NCBI lineage: Eukaryota > Metazoa > Chordata > Mammalia > Rodentia > Heteromyidae > Dipodomys > Dipodomys ordii. The sequence goes on from NW_012267221.1 coordinate 28,394,730, forward strand.
ATTTCAACAACATGAGTACCAGGAAGCTGAAACACATCTTAACTGAAGGTGGAAATAATAAAAGGGGGTAAACAAATGAAAAGAGGAATGACAGACACATATGTCTATAATGCTTAATGTACACATGTGAAAACTGAACTAAGAAACGAGGAAATAGTATAGGGGGTATATAACATGTATTGACATGTTAAGCTGAAATTCCTTTGTGTAATTATTTGAAGAAAACAATAAAAATTATTTATAATAAGTTTTGAGAGGCTAATATATTTAAGTCTTGTGTTTTAATTTTATTGTATAATATATACAATAGGTCTTTATTTTTTAAATTTTCTTCAAGTAGTTGTACAAAGGAGTTGCCATATAACGAAGCAGTTTATAAATTCAATGCATCTTGATCAGTGTCACCCCTTCAACATTCTTATCCATCTCTCCCAGCCTACTCCTTCTCTCTCTTTAATTTTGTTGTATATACATTGAATTATTGATTGTATTCTCCTTCTCTTCATTCCTCTACCCTTTTCCCCTTGACTCCAATCCACCACTTCCTGGTGTTTATTTTGTTGAACTTTGACTTTGTACTATTACACTATTTGAGTTCTCACTTGAATATACCATATTTTATTAATACATTTTTTATGTATTTGCATACCATTCAACATATTTACTTGTAGGTTTATGAGGTAATTCTAACATACTTTTCCTGGTTTTGTGATTCCCTTACAAATGATACAGTATCATTCTAAAATTCAACTATATATATATATATATATCTATTCCACATTTTCTTTATCCATTCATGCATTGAGTGGAATCTGGGCTGATGCTGTATTGTAGCTATGATAGTGCTGCAATAGACATAATTGTGCTAGGTGGCTTCACTGTGTCCTGGTTTGTAATCTTTTGGGTAAATGACCAGGAATGAAATTGTTGGATCAGAGGGTAGTTCTATGATTGCTTTTTTAAAAGAAACTTCCATGCTGCTCTCCAGAGTGAACAAGTTTACTTTCCCTTTCCCATCAACGTTGTAGTTGCATTCTTCTTTGGCCATTCCCTCCTCAGCATTTGTTATTTTCTTGATAGTGGCTACTCTAACTGGGGTGAGGTAGAATATCAATGTTGTTTTGACTTGCATTTCCTTTATGGCCAGAAATGCTGAGCATTTCTTCATGGGTCTATTGGCCATTTTTACTTCTTCTGAGAAGACTCTATTTATTTATTTATTGGGTTGTTTGTTTTATGAGAGTTTCTTTTTTATGTTCTCTGAATATTCTAGATATTAGGCTGTTGTCTGATGTGCAGTTGGCAAACAAATATCTCCTAAGTTACATGTATTTAAAAGATAAGCATTTATTCATTTTACCTGACGTTAAGAAATCAATAGGTTTTAAAATGTTTTCCCTACTTCAACAATTACTCTCATATAATTATATGATATAATTTCTGGCTAGATGCCTTAGATATTAATCACTTTCTTAACTAGTGATAGTACTTTGATGTGGGATGTATATATACGTACCTATAGATACATTAATAGTCATCATGTAATATTTATAAATATATATGAACTACACATTCAAGTATTCACAACTTCCAATTTATTTTTCAAATATTTATATTGCATTCTTTATAAGCCAGGATTTGTGTTCATGCTGAATAAGACATTGGCCCTTCTTTTGAAAAGCTAGTGGGGAAACTAAAACAGTCATACATGATCGTGACCATGAGAGAATTGTGAAAAAAGTAATAGGCAACTGCACTTTCTGGGGAAGTACTGTGAGTTAAGATATATCAAAATTTTAATAATTATAAATAAAAACAAATTAACATAACAGGTATTCTCATTTTGCTTTCTCAAATCAATTTTGCTCTCCCATTAAGGAATATTTATCTATGTATCTATGGTCACACTGGAACTATCTGCAAACCACATAAAGAAATTTTGATATCATCTCATTGTCTCACATATTCTTAAAAACCCTGTCTAGGTGCAAATCACTACTTAAGTTATCAGTATTAGCAAATCCTAGTCATGAGTAGCTCCGACTAACATCCACATCAGGGAGAAATAATATTTTTACTCTTCAATTCATCACATTCTGTTCCTGAAGTCTGAAAGTCACATTGGCACTTCACTGTTTATACAGCTGATCACAAATCAGAGGTAATGACATTTACATTGCTAATAAACTTTGCATCAAGTGTGTTAACTTTTGATTTGGTGCTGTTTCTTCTATGGAACAAAGCTTATTTGACCTCCTTTATGAAAGTTAAACTAGAACTAATTATTTGAATAAGAAAATTCCTTTACCTGTACATTCAAAAACATGCAGGCATATTAAACTGAAAATGTATGAAATTCACTAATTACTTCTACCATATGAGAATCAAAACTGATGTGAACAACAAATTAAAGTATGTGTTGTTAATTTCCTCTCATAGGTAATTAAACTACCTACAAATATGAGCATATTAAGAGACTGCTTCCTAATCAGGTTTGGCATAAGCCTACATGACAATGACCTCATTAGTTGAAAACTTATGCTGAGTTATAGGGAAAATGAGGTGCTTTCAGGAGCAAATAGTTACATGTGGGGGTGTCAAATCTTTACTAATGTGAAGAAATTTGAAAATACAAAACTTGGGCTGGGAAGGTGGCTCAGTGGTAGAGCGCTTGCCTTGCATACCTGAGGCCCTGGTTCAATTCCTCAGCACCACATAAACAAAAAGAAAAAAGCTGGAAGTGGCACTGTGGCTCAAGTGGTAGAGCGCTAGCCTTGAGCTGAAGAGCTGAGGGACAGTGCAAGACCCAGAGTTCAGGCCCCATGACCGGAACCCCCCCCAAAAAAAAAAGAAAATAAAAAGAAAAAAGAAAATACAAAACTTCCCCTTTGAATTCCAAATTTCAAGGAGTGAAATCTTTGTTTGCTTAAAGTTTATTTAATCATAGCTATTAGCATATATTGACTGCTACTTTGTCTTACTGGTATGAGATGAAAAATGAGAATTTCAAACTCATTTTTTAATTAATGAGGACAAAGTAACCTTAAACCAAAGGTAGATAATTAAAAATTTCCCATTGACTTGAAGTACAGATAGCAGTTATGTTTATAGCTGTCAGCTGCTTACTAGTTTAATATTTTGCTTAACCAGGCATGGATAGATACTTGAATAAATATATGAATTAGTATACATACAGACATATATTGAAATGATAATATTCTTGTACCTGAAAGGAATACAAAATCCAAATTAGGAATTTTATAAAACTTAAAATCTTACAAGATTTTAAGACCCGTCAATAGCTTGTCTATGAATAGTAATTTATCCTAGAGTCCAATTTCAGAGTTCAATTTAATGAAGTAAGATTTAACATGTGCTTATAATAACAAATAATTTGAACTATTTTCTTTGTAGTGATTTCTGTGCATTCCATAATTTAATTTTCATGAGAACCCTATGAAGCAGAGTATTATTTCCATGTCACAGACAAGCGTGAGGATTTTAAAGAGTTAAGAGTCACTTGCCCACCCATTGTTAGTAAGTTATAGAACTTCAAATCATACCAAACTAGGGACTTTGGAAATAAATTCTAGCTTACATTCAGTTTAATGTGGTTTAGAAATCTGAAGGCCTGAAGTTGAATCTCAGTGGCCATCATTAGGCCTGCGTATTCCGGGATATCACTGAACATTTCTAAACTTCAATTTTCTAATATTATAAAATACAGCCAATAAAACATTGCAGCTATGCTCACTAAGTTATCAGGAGGATCTAAGCGATAATATAAGTAAGAAAATTATAAGATCCTCTAAATATATAATTTCATCACAATTGTAAAACCTTCATACGCTTTAACTCCCAAAGGAATCTGCAGGGTCACTAGATGATTTTAAACTAGATATCTCATTAGAGAATGACTTTAGAATAACATTTTCTTGTACTGTTAGAAATTTTAGGAAGGTTGCCTATGATGGCCTAACCCAAGTAATTAGATCACCTTTTGGGTGTCGTAATATTTAAAAGAAAGCTTAAGTGTCATGGATTCCATATTTGTGCCCCTCTCCCATTGTGTAGTAAGTAGTCTTAACACAATATAAATGTTAGAGATAGTTGCTTCTCTGATGTGAGGACATGGAGAAGTACAATCCAGGAAGAGATAACTTACCAGAAAATGAACTAGCTAGAACCAGGATCTCCCAGTCTCCCAAAATGTAAGAACTAAATTTCTGGTTTCCTTGTTGTTGTTGTTTTATCAGTTATGGGGCTTGAACTCTGGGCCTGGGCGCTATCCCTCAGCTCTTCAGCTCAAGGCTAGTGCTCTACCACTTGAGAGTTACAGCACCACTTCCAGAATTAAATTTCTGTTAAGCAAGTCAGTGGTATTATGTTATGGCAGTGTAGGCAGATTAATATAACTAGCATCATGTATCATGTTCACCCCTCATGTTGCCAATGTCACCCAAAGAGCAAGCCCAACTGATTCTTGTTGAGCTGTCAACTGTTTTAACAGTGTGGTCTGATAAATCACATGAGGAGTTGACAACTTAGAGTTGTGGTCCATAGAATTTTAAGACTATCCTCGGCAAGGTAAGCATGAATGGGGCTCAGTCTAAAGTACCTACAATAAAACTGTCCAACTTCAAGAGATTTCAGGGAAGCAAACCTATCCACTTGAGAAAAAATGATGCAATAAAGGTACAGTTCTATATCTGTTATTAAATTATTACTAAAACCTCCCAACTGAATTCACACAAAGTGTAGATAGCAAATAAATTCTGATTAACAAAAATATACTTAAGCCAATTGAACTTACAAATACTACATTAAAACGAACAGAGTTTACTTCATATCTTTTCTTTTTTTCTGGGAGGCAGTGTTCTTTGTAAATTAATCTATGTGAATCTACTAGATTTCCTGAGCTAGATTGGAGACAAACTGAAGTTGTTAAACATAAAAATAAGTATGCTTTAATAAATTACTTTTGAGGGCTATTTTCACTATAATGAATATAAATCTTATCTCTTGAGAATAGTGTTTAAATTTGTAAGAAGATAATAAAAATTTTTAATGTAAACCTATCTTCTTAAGAAGGGCTGTCCTAACTACTGAAGAATACAAAAGTTATAAATTGCTTCTACTTATTATTTCTTTTCACACTAATTATCTTCCAATTATCTTTAAAAAGAACATTTGGTGAGTACGTATTCTATGTCAGGCACTACTCTAGGTACTATGGCAGGAACTCCTACTTGTTTTCCTAATCTCCATGATTCAAAAGTCTGTTATCTGTTAACAGACTTATGAATTAGAAAACTGTTTCCTAGTTAAAAGAAAAAAAAATCTCACAGGAAGTGGTGCTGTGGCTCAAAGTGGTAGAGCACTGGCCTTTGGCAAAAAAGCTCAGGGACAACATGCAACCTCCATGACAAACCAAAAAAAATTTTTTTTTAATAAATAAAAATATCTCCGAGCTTTCTTTGAAGTTCGTTGGGACACATGAGAGGTGATGGCCAGGGAGATGAGTAGGTTATGGACAATGAGATGGAAGTGATTTCATTTCTGGGTCATATTTTCACAGGGGCACACATTTGTGTATTTCATCGTGATTTCTTCCTTCCTCTGACCTGGAAGTGAGCTGAGTCTGCACAAAAGAAATGTTAGTGATCAGAAGTGCCCAAGCAACAATGTGGAGTAGCTGGGCTCCCACACAATGGGATAAACCATTTCTGGATTATCAATGGAGACTAGAAGAAGTCTCTTGAGCGTACTAATTTTACTGGTGAGTTGGCACACAGTAATCTAGTTGGCATTTTCATTTTAAGAAGACTGCATGAGCTACTGCATGACAAAGGACATAGCTAGCAAGATCAATAGAAAGCCCACGGATTGCGAGAAGATCTTCACTAGCTATACAACAGACAAGGGCCTCATATCTAAAATATACTTAGAACTCAAAACAGTAAATCCCCAACAACAAATCCTCAAAGAAACAACCACCTGATTAATAACTGGGCTAAAGACTTAAAGAAAGACTTCTCTGAAGAGGAAGTAAGAATGGCCAATAGACACATGAAGAAATGCTCAACTTCCCTAGTCATAAAAGAAATGCAAATCAAAACAAAATTGCGATTCCACCTCAGCCCAGTTAGAATGGCTATAATCAAGAACTCTAATAACAACAGATGCTGGAGGGGATGTGGACAGAAGGGAACCTTACTGCATTGTTGGTGG